>NW_028227260.1:9338118-10538118 GCF_978045245.1 Mus caroli
CTGGCCTGAGGCTTCCTGCAGCTGAGATCTCTAGACTTTGGACAGCCCCTGGCGCATTGGAACAGTTGGCCCTCCCTCTGTTGGTAACTGCACAATCCATCTGTTTCTCTCGATTGAGTTGCCACAAACTTAACACCTTAAGATAGCACTCATTTAGTTTCTCTGAGTTTCTGTGAGATGGGAATTACTTAGGGGTTTCTGAAAGCTTCAGTCAGTCAAGATGTCAGCTGGGCTACCTTGCTTCTGGAGCTTAGGAACTTCACAGTCCAACCTTCAGTGGCTGGTAGTAGAATGCAGTTGCTTGTGCTTTGAAAGTTTATTTATTTCAGTTCTTGTTAGGTAAGCCCCCACCACTGAGCCACCTCCCAAGTCTGCTTGTGATTTTAGGACTAAGACCCTGAGCTACTCAAAAGCACTGAAATGGTCCTCTTTTTTTTTTTTTTTTTCAATTTGCAGCACAGCTGTTTGCTTCTTCAAAGCTAGCAGGGGATTGTCTCTCTCCAGCCAGCTAGGATAAATGATGTTCTGTCACCTTTGATGTAATCTGCTGGCTAGAAGCAGGCCACAGGTCTTGTCAGTATTCAGGGAGAATGCTAACAATAGGAAGTGAGAATTGTTGGGGGGAGATACCTTAAGGTCTTTGTATTATGCTTGCTTTCTACGTTTTGTCTGAAGATGAACACTATTCTTGTGATTAGTTTTTTATTAAGAAACAGCATCTTTTGAGTCGGTTTCCCAGTGTAGCCTAGGCTGACCTTTGAAACTTAGGCTCTATTCACATTTATAGTCTTTCCCCCTTAGTTTCCCAAAGGTTAGGACTTCAGGCATGTTCCAAGATACTCAGCCTGGCTAGCTTTTTGAGGCTACCTCAAACGCAGACATACACACACACACACACACACACACACACACACACACACACACTGTTTAGTAACTAAGTTAGAGTTTATCTTTTCTTAAAACCAAACGAAACAAAACAACAACCACCACCACCCAGAAAACTCTGCCTGGTATAGTGGCACTCGCCTTTAATTCAAGCACTGAGGAGGTAGAAGCAGGTGGATCTCTGGGTTAGTGGCTAAGCTAACCCAGGACAACCAGAACTACACAGAGAAACCCTGCCTCACAAAGAAAGGAAAGAAGGTGGCTTGGTTGATTTCCCCACTCTCTGACAAGGTCTAGTGTAACTCAGGCTGTTCATGTACTCCTTTGCCTGAGAGCCCCACTGGTTTTCATGTATAACTTTTTTTTTTATTCTAAGTAGAACTGGTAAGTCCATTTTCCTAGATATTTTCCAGTTTACTTTTGTTTTCCCTCTTAATTCAAAGGAGGTAGGAAAAGAAGTAGAAAAACATATGTTGCTACAGAGAATGTTACTCAGTGGTTGAGTAATTCCCTAATGTGTGAGAGGCAGGTCTGACCTCCGTAAAAAATTACAAAGCAAAACCAGGATTTTGTCACTTTGGATGTTGAAAATAATACATATTTTGAGACACAGTCTTGGTATGTTGTCTTGACTGGCTGTGTGTATCCCTGGCCAGCCTAGTACTGTCTCTAACTTTTTATTAGCTTCCCCAGCTGAAGTCGAGCATTTCACTATGTATATGGCTAACATGCCACAATAACGTCACCATCTTTACAGAAATAGGATGTTTAGCTATGTTTGGTGGCTCACATATTTAAAAGCACTTAGAAGGCTGAGGCAGGGAATTGCCATGAGTTTGAGAACTGCTTGGGCGACACAGTTAGACCTTGTCTCACAAAAACAAAAAGATTTTTAAAAAAAGATTATACATTTATTAGAGATTTATCAGTGATGGATTACTGTAGTTTAGACATTGGCTGTTATTATTCATTGTGGTAAAATGTTTCTACTATATATTTCGTTTTTATTGTTTTGATGGCTTATATTTCAGTATAGTTTTATAGTCTTATGTGTTTTATGCATTTAAAACATTATTTTTAAAAGTCATCCACATACCACAATATGAAAGTATCTGGGGCAAACGTTACACAAAAATACTGCCTTTAAATACATTTTGTGTGTGTGTGTGTGTGTGTTGCTCTGAAGAGTTGCATGGTGTTGTCCCAGTTGGGAGTGAGGTTCTGTAGGATGCTCTGGTCCTCCTGCTTCCAGGTTCTCCTCCAGGAAGCCCAGAGGGAACGGATGCTCAGCTTCTTCCTCAAATACCTGACAGCCGCTGCAGTCCCATCTCTGAGTTGTGCTGGAAAAAAGAGTTAGGGCAGATTGTGGAGAGCCACTCTGGAGCAAGTGCCAGCTGCTTGCTGGGCCTATTTTCTATTCACTCTATATGAGATCCCTTAGCTCTAACAGACTGGAAGGCAACTGTCATTCTGAAAGGTTTGAGAAATTCAGCTATCCTCTATATCAGTGGTTCTTACCTTTCCTTATGACCCCTTAATTCATGTTGTGGTGACCCCAACCATACAATTATTTTTGTTGCTACTCTGTAACTGTAATTTTGTTACTTCTATGAATCATAATGTAAATATATGATGTACAGTGTATCAGATATGGGACCCCCAAAAGGGGTCGAAACTCACAGGTTGAGAACTGCTGTTTTGCATCTGTAGGTAATTCAGGACCAGGAGAGGCTCTTAACATTAAGCTAGTAGGAGAGGCTTGTTTGGACTTAATCCATTTTAGAGAGAAATAGTTTGGTTTCGTTTCCTTGGGGTTTTACCTGTATGGGTTTCTGAGTAACTGAAGGAAGCCAATAAATGCCAGCTATTAAAATTTGTTTATTAACTGAAGCCTGGCAGTGCAGATATAATCTTGGTACTTGGGGCGTTGAGGCAGGAGGATGGTAAATTCAAAGTCCCCATTTGTTAGGTTATCCTGAACAACTTAGGGAAACTGTCTCAAATGTTAAAAATAATATTTTAAAAGATTGGGGATATAGCTTAATGGTAGAGGGTTTGTCTACTATGTGTGAGGGCCTGGATTCAGTCCCCTACATTGCAAAAATTTTATTTAAAGGGACTCTTTTTGAAATAATGTTTGTCCCAGATACTTTCAAAAGGACATGTTTAACACAATAATCTCTTTGTCTCTTCTTAGTTCAGAGTCAGCTTTGTGAAAAACAGATGTCAGTAGACTAACAGCTCTCAGAGGCATTTGGTATGCTGTATCTTTTGAGTTTACCGTTGGAATTATATAGTTTTTTCCTCTTTAAAATTATATTTTCCTGTGTGTATTTGTGTGTATCTGTGTGTGTATTTGTGAGTGTGTATTTGTGTGTGTATCTGTGTGTGTATTTGTGTGTGTGTATTTGTGTGTGTATGTGTGTATCTGTGTGTGTGTATCTGTGTGTGTATTTGTGTGTGTATATTTGTGTGTGTATGTGTGTATCTGTGTGTGTGTATCTGTGTATGTGTATTTGTGTGTGTATCTGTGTGTGTGTATTTGTGTGTGTGTGTGGGGGGGGTCAAAGGGCAACTCACAGGAACTGCTTTTCTCTTTCCATCATATGGGGCCTGGAGATTGAACTCAGAATGTTAGGCTTGGCTCTAAGTTCCTTTGCTCACTAAGTGATCCCAGGCCCTAGGTTTTCTGTTCTTTTGTTTTGTTTTTCAGGTAGAGTTTCTGTAGTTCACTTTGACACTGATTGGCCTTGAGTGGAGGATGATTATAAACTCCTAGATTTCTAGTATATCCCCCTCCACCCTCCAAATATGTGCACCACCACCCTCAACTTGGAAATGTTTTATCATCCCTCCTTTGCACACAATCTCTCATAGTTTGTTTTTTTGTTTTGTTTTTGTTTTTGTTTTTGGTTTTTTGAGACAGGGTTTCTCTGTATAGCCCTGTATAGCCCTGGCTGTCCTGGAACTCACTCTGTAGACCAGGCTGATCTTGAACTCAGCAATATGCCTGTCTCTGCCTCCCAAGTGCTGGGATTAAAGGTGTGTGCTACCATTGCCTGGCACTTTCATAGTTTCAATATTGAGAGATATCAGTAAGAATTATCTATGTAAATTTTATTGTGTGGATGTCTTAGCCTCTTAAATTATTCTTTGTTCCAAGAGCAAAGTTTGAAAAACCTCAACTCTACAGATACTTCTGGTCCGAGAAGTTGTGAGAGGCTGAGCAGCTGTCCTGGGCATGTCTGACATCTGTGATTTCTTCCCACTTGATACGCTATTCCTGGGAATGTCTTGGAGGAGGCGTTATTGCTTTTATATTTATTCAGTAGATGTTGGAAGTCTTGGTTAAAGGTATGATTACATGTGTGTTATGTCAGTAAAGGGCATGGTTTATCTCCCTTTTCCTCCCTTCTTTCCTTCAATTTTTAAAAATAGAGACAGCATCTCATTGTAACTCCAACTGTCTAGTAACTCCCTGTATCCACTAGACTGGCCTTGAACTCACAGCAGTTCCTCTGTTTCAGCTTCCCAGAGTGTTGGATTATAGGCAGGAACCACCATGTACTTCTGGACCAAAACTAAAACCAAACAAGTATCATGTATTTTGTTTGGCTCTTTGCCTGAGACCTATGCCACTAGATAGATTCAGCTGGACTTTTCCTCACCCTGCAGTCTAAGCTGGCCTTGAACTTGCTGTCTCAGCTTTCTGAGTAGCTGGAATTACAGGCAAGTACCATGATGCCCAGCTCCAGTCCTTTATACACTCTTCTGAAAATAGAAGTAAAATGAGTACTCTCAACCTCATTTTCTTTGGTCAGCATTGCTCTGATACCAACGTCAGGTGCAGGAACCATAAGAAAACTAAAGGCCAATATCTCTGATGAACACCAACACAGAAATCTTCAATAAAACCCTGTCCAGCAGAATCCAATGACATATTCAAAGGATCATAAACCATGAACAGGTGGGGTTTATCTTGAAATTCAGGCTTGCTTTAAATACACAAAACAATGTGATTCACTGTATGAACAGAGTGAAGGGTAGAAGGGTAAATGGCCATTTTAATAGATGTTTAACAAGCACTTGACAAAGTTCCACATCCTTTCCTGATAAAAATTCTTAACAAAATAAGTATTGAAAGAAAAAATTTAACATAATGAAGTACATCTATAGAAAAAGCTCCACAGCTAATCTCAAAATCAGTGATGACAACTGAAAGTTTCTCTTTTAAGATCCTATACAAAGTGAGGCTACCCACTCTCATCACTTTTATTCAAAAACAGTATGAAAATTACTAGCAAGAATAGTCGGACAAGACAGGGGTGATAGTTAAGTCTGTAATCCCAGTGCTTGGAAGGCGGAAGCTTCAATTACATAGTAAGTTAGAGACTAGCCTACAAAGACCCCATATATAACCCATTATATCGCCCCATAATGGGGTATATAAAACCCCATTTAAAAAAGGAGAGGACCAGAGAGATGCCCCAGTAGTTAAGAGCACTAGCTGTTTTTCCAGAGAATCCAGGTTCAATTCCTAGCACCTACATGGTGGCTCACAACCATCTGTAACTCCCAGGGGATCTAGCACTCTCTTCTGGTCTCCTTGGCTATTGCACACATAGACATACACACAGGCAAAATAGACATACACATAAAATAAAAGTTAAAAAAGAGCACTAGGGCAAGAAAGAGATATATAAATGACATCTAAATCCAAGAGGAAGAGGAAAAATTGTTCCAGTTTGCAGCTGGCATGATTCTGTAGAAGGAAACATGAAAGTTTGATAGAACTAATAAATGAATCTATAAAGTTGGTACACACCAGATCAACACACAAAGTCAGCTGCACTTTGGGCAAGCAGTTTTGGAGGTCAATGCCAGAGCCTTATGAATGCTAGGTAAGTGCTCTCTCTGTCACTGTGCTTTTATCTCCAATTTTTTTTGAGACAGGGTCTCTCTCTGTGTAGCCATCACTGGCTTGCATCTCACTGTGTATACCAGGCTGGGCCAAATTCACAGAGATCTGCATGTGTCTGCTTCCAGGTGATAGGGATAAAGGTATGTGCCACTATGTCTGATTTATAGACAGTTCTGCTTATGGTAGTCTTAAAAGAATCAGTTAGAGATGAATTTAACCAGGGAAGTGAGAGACCCATATGCTGAAAACAATAAATGTTGATGAAAAAATTAAGAAGAAATATAAGTAGAAAGATACTCTGTGCTTGTAAGTTGGATGAATTACTATGTTAAAATGTCTACATTAGCTGGGCCTGTAAGCCTAGTACTCAAGAGGTGGAGGCAGAAGAATGAGGATTTCAAGGGCATCCTTAGTTATATAATTACTTCAGGGCTAGCCTGAGCCACATGAGAGCCCAAATAAAATGTTCACATTATCTAATATGATTTATATATTTAATGTAATCCTATAAAATTTCAAAGACTTGTTCACAAAAGTAGAAAATTTTTTTTAGAATTTGTGTTCTATTTATGAAGATCCAGAATAGCCAACACAGTCTTCAAAAAGGAAAGCAAAGTTGGAGGTACCACCCTTCTTTATTTCAAATCATTATAGAAGGCAGCAGACAATCAAAATGCCATAAAACAGACTTGTACATCATTTGATCAAACTAGCCATCCCAGAAAGGAATTTAAGAGTATCTAGTTAATTAGAGTTTGATGAGGCCACCAAGGAGATAAAGTGGACAGGAATATTTATTGCTAATTTATGAGGAAAACTGGATATTTACATGTATTATAAAGAAGGAAGGCAGACCTTTATTTTATAACATATATAAAAATGTACTTAAAAATGTTTTTGCTTCATATTCAAAAAGGCAGCCACAGTGGAGAAAAGTCCCAAATACAAAACCTAGGACTGTAAATCTTATAGAAGAAAACATAGGAGAAAGGATGTTTGATGTTGGCTTTGACTATTTGCTTTTGAGACTGGAGTCTTACTGCATACCCAGTCTGCCTCAAACTTTAGACTCTTTGTTCCTGTCTCTGAGGTACTAAAATTATAGATGTGCATCACCACATCTGGCTCTATTCCTTTTTATAAAAAAATATTTTTCTTTTTGTAGTAGTAGGGATTGAAACAAGGGCTTCTCATATACTAGATAAGGTTTCAACCACCAGTGATCCTTTTGAATATCATGTGTAAACATACACAAAAGAAGCAAAAACAACAAGTTGTTGGGGCTGGAGAGATAGTTCTATGGTTAAGAGCACTTGGTGCTCCTCCAGACTACCTGGGTTTAGTTTCCAGCACCCACATGGCAGCTCACAATCACTTATAGCTCTGGTTCTTGGGGATCTATCTGATGACCTCTTCTGGTGTACCAGGCATGAATGTGGTACATATACATACATGCAGGTTAAAACATTGTATAGATATGAAATAAAATAAATCTTTTAAAAAACAGTAAGTTAAGCCTGATGGTGTTGGCACATGCCTTTAATCTCAGCACTTGGGAGGCAGAGGCAGGTGAGTCTCTGAGTTTGAGGCCAACTTGATCTACAGAGCAAGTTTCAGGATAGCCAGGGCTAAACAAGAGAAACCTTGTCTTGAACAAAGCAAACAAAACAAAACAAACAAACAAACCAAAACCAGTATGTTTTTCTTATCAGCCTGAAGGACTTATGTACCACCTAACAAGAAAATAGACAGCCCATGAAGCTAGGTGTATGGTGGTGCAAGCCTTTAATCCTGTCACTTGGGAGGCAGAGGCAGGTGGATCTCTGTGAGTTTGAATTTGAGATCAACCTGGTTTTTATAGTGCATTCTAGAACAGCCAGAGCTACATAATAGAGGGACCCTGTCTAAAAAACAACCCCCCCAAACCACAAATAGTAGCAAGAACAACAGCAACAAAAGAGAAAGAAAGAAAGAAAGAAAGAAAGAAAGAAAGAAAGAAAGAAAGAAAGAAAAAGATAAAGATAGCTTATGGATTGGGATGATGTATTTATGAACCATGTGTATGATAAGTTCATATAAAAAACAAGGACTAATACAAATTACCACCAGGAAAACAAGCCAGTTAGACAAATAGACAAAGGTCTTGAGTAAACATTTTCCCGCAGAGAACACACAAATGGCCAACAGGGATGTGGAAAAACATTCAGATTCAGTAACCATTAGCAAAACAAAAATCAAAACCACCGTGAGAAATCACCTCCCAACTGTTCTGAAGGGTAATTATCAAAAAGAGGAGTGATGACACATTGGCCAGGATGTGGGGAAAAGGGAACCATAGTAGACTGTTGCTGGGAGAGTAGATTAGTATAGCTGGCATGGCAAAGAATATGGAGGTTCCTAAAGAAGACAAAAGAGCCCCTCAGAGACTAGTCTGCGCAGGTGAGAGTGCGGAATACAGAAGCTACACAACTTCTGGGACAGGCAGAAGCAACACAGCTTCTGGGACAGACCCGGTTTCGGGCTCCAGACATCTGGGCACCTTCCCTGCCAGAGGAGAGGTGTCCTCCTGGGAGGGCTCTGCCTGAGCACCTGGGGGAGCCATCTTGGGTCACAGATCCCTCAGAGACTAGTCTGCGCAGGTGAAAGTGCGGACTACAGAAGTTGTGTAGCTTCTGGGACAGGCAGAAGCTACACAGCTTCTGGGACAGGCCCTGTTCCGGGCCTTCATCTTCAGCCAGGAGGCAGGTCCGAATGCCAGATATCTGTGCACCTTCCCTGCAAGAGGAGAGCTTGCCTGCAGAGAGTACTCTGACCACTGAGACTCAGGAGAGAGCTAGACTCTCAGGTCTGCTGACAGAGGCTAAACAGAATCACAGGAGGAACAAGCTCCAACCAGAGAAAACTATAACAACTAACTCCAGAAATTACCAGATGGCGAAAGCCAAATGTAAGAATCTTACTAAAAGAAACGAAGACCACTCACCATCATCAGAACCCAGCAATCCCACCTCAGCCAGTCCTGGATACCCCAACACACCTGAAAAGCAAGACTCGGATTTAAAATCATATCTCATGATGCTGGTAGAAGACATCAAGAAGTACTTTAATAACTCACTTAAAGAAATACAGGAGAACACTGCTAAAGAGGTACAAGCCTTTAAAGAAATACAGGAAAACACAACAAACAGGTGAGGGAATTGAACAAAATCATCCAAGACCTAAAAAAGGAAGTTGAAACAATAAAGAAAACCCAAAGTGGGACAATGCTGGAGATAGAAACCCTAGGAAAGAAATCAGGAACCATAGATGCGAGCATCAGCAACAGAATACAAGAGATGGAAGAGAGAATCTCAGGTGCAGAAGATTCCATAGAGAACATGAGCACAACAATCAAAGAAAATGCAAAATGCAAAAAGATCCTAACTCAAAACATCCAGGAACTCCAGGACACAATGAGAAGACCAAACCTACAGATAATAGGAGTAGATGAGAATGAAGATTTTCAACTTAAAGGGCCAGCAAATATCTTCAACAAAATTATAGAAGAAAACTTCCCAAATCTAAAGAAAGAGATGCCCATGAAGATACAAGAAGCCTACAGAACTCCAAATAGACTGGACCAGAAAAGAAATTCCTCCCAACACATAATAATCAGAACAACAAATGCACTAAATAAAGATAGAATATTAAAAGCAGTAAGGGAAAAAGGTCAAGTAACATATAAAGGCAGGCCTATCAGAATTACACAAGACTTTTCACCAGAGAATGTGAAAGCCAGAAGATCCTGGACAGATGTTATACAGACACTAAGAGAACACAAATGCCAGCCCAGGCTACTATACCCAGCAAAACTGTCAATTACTATAGATGGAGAAACCAAAGTATTCCATAATAAAACCAAATTCACACAATATCTTTCCACGAATCCAGCCCTTCAAAGGATCATAAAGGAAAAACACCAACACAAGGACGGAAACTACACCCTAGAAAAAGCAAGAAAGTAATCCTTCAACAAACCTAAAAGAAGATAGCCGCAAGAACAGAATCCAAACTTTAACAACAAAAATAACAGGAAGCAACAATTACTTTTCTTTAATTTCTCTTAACATCAATGGACTCAATTTCCCAATAAGAAGACATAGACTGTGGGTAGGTAGGGGAGCAGGGCGAAGGGAAGGTATAGGGAACTTTCAGGATAGCATTTGAAATGTACATAAAGAAAATATCTAATTCAAAAAAAATAAAGAAAAGGAAAAAAAAGACATAGACCAATAGACTGAGTACACAAACAGGATCCAACATTTTGTTGCTTACATGAAACCCACCTCAGGGAAAAGGACAGACACTACTTCAGAGTGAAAGGCTGGAAAACAATTTTCCAAGCAAATGGTCCAAAAAAAACAAAACAAAAAAAAAAACAAAAAAAAAAAAACCCCAAGCTGGAGTAGCCATTCTAATATCGAATAAAATTGACTTCCAACCCAAAGTTATCAAAAAAGACAAGGAGGGGCACTTCATACTCATCAAAGGTAAAATCTACCAAGATGAACTCTCAATTCTGAATATCTATGCTCCTAATATAAGGGCAGCTACATTTATTAAAGAAACTTTAGTAAAGCTCAAAGCACACATTGCACCTCACACAATAATAGTGAGAGACTTCAACACCCCACTCTCACCAATGGACAGATCCTGGAAACAGAAACTAAACATAGACACATGGACACTAACAGAAATTCTGAAACAAATGGATTTCATTGATATCTACAGAACATTTTATCCAAAAACAAAAGGATATACCACCTTCCCAGCACCATATGGTACCTCCTCCAAAATTGACCATATAATTGGTGACAAAACAGGACTAGTCAGATACAAAAATATTGAAATTATCCCATGCATCCTATCTGATCACCATGGACTAAGGCTGATCTTCAATAACAACATAAATAATAGAAAGCCAAAATTCACGTGGAAACTGAACAACACTCTACTCAATGATTCCTTGGTCAAGGATGAAATAAAGAAATTAAAGACTTTTTAGAGTTTAATGAAAATGAAGCCACAACATACCCAAACTTATGGGACGCAACGAAAGCATTTCTAAGAGGAAAACTCATAGCCCTGAGTTCCTCCAAAAAGAAACTAGAGAGAGCACACATTAGCAGCTTGACAGCACACCTAGAGAAGCTCTAGAACTAAAGGAAGCAAATTCACCCAAGAGGAGTAGACGGCAGGAAATAATCAAACTCAGGGCTGAAATAAATCAAGTGGAAACAAAAAGAACTATTCAAAGAATCAACCAAACCAGGAACTGGTCCTTTGAGAAAATCAACAAGATAGATAAATTAACTAGAGGGCACAGGGACAGTATCCTAATTAACAAAATCAGAAATGAAAAAGGAGACATAAAAACAGAACCTGAGGAAATCCAAAACATCATCAGATCCTGCTATGAAAGGCTATACTCAACAGAACTGGAAAACCTGGATGGATGAAGTGGACAACTTCTTAGACAGATACCAGGTACCAAAGTTAAATCAGGATCAGATTAATAATCTAAGCAGTCCCATTTCCCCTAAAGAAATAGAAGCAGTCATCAATAGTCTCCCAACCAAAAAAAGCCCAGGACCAGATGGGTTTAGTGCAGAGTTCTATCAGACCTTCAAAGAAGACCTAATTCCAACTCTTCTCAAACTATTCCACAAAATAGAAACAGAAGGTACCCCACCCAATTCATTCTATGAAGCCACAATTACTCTGATACCTAAACCACACAAAGATCCAACAAAGAAAGAGAACTTCAGACCAATTTCCCTTATGAATATCGATGCAAAAATACTCAATAAAATCCTCACCAACCGAATCCAAGAACACATCAAAACAGTCATCCATCATGACCAAGTAGGCTTCATCCCAGGGATGCAGGGATGGTTTAATATACGGAAATCCATCAACATAATCCACTATATAAACAAATTCAAAGACAAAAACCACATGATCATCTCGTAAGATGCTGAGAAAGCATTTGACAAAATCCAACACCCCTTCATGATAAAAGTTTTGGAAAGATCAGGAATTCAAAGCCCATACCTAAACATAATAAAAGCAATCTACAGCAATGCAGTAGTCAACATTAAACTAAATGGAGAGAAACTCGAAACAATTCTACTAAAATCAGACTAGACAAGGCTGCCCACTTTCTCCCTACCTATTCAATATAGTACTTGAAGTTCTAGCCAGAGCAATTTGACAACAAAAGGACATCAAGGGGATAAAAATTGGAAAGGAAGAAGTCAAAATATCACTATTTGCAGATGATATGATAGTATATATAAGTGACCCCAAAAATTCCACTGGAGAACTCCTAAACCTGATAAACAGCTTCAGTGCAGTAGCTGGATATAAAATTAACTCAAATAAATCAATGGCCTTTCTGTACACAAATGATAAATGGACTGAGAAAGAAATTAGGGAAACAGCACCCTTCACAATAGTCGCAAATAATATAAAATACCTTGGTGTGACTCTAACTAAGGAAGTGAAAGATCTGTATGATAAGAACTTCAAGTCTCTGAAGAAAGAAATTGAAGAAGATCTCAGAAGATGGAAGATCTCCCATGCTCATGGATCGGCAGGATTAATATAGTAAAAATAGCTATCCTGCCAAAAGCAATCTACAGATTCAATGCAATCCCCACCAAAATCCCAACTCAATTATTCACTGAGATAGAAAGGGCAATTTGCAAATTCATCTGGAAAAATAAAAAACCTAGGATAGCAAAAACTCTTCTCAAGGATAAAAGAACCTCTGGTGGAATCACCATGCCTGACCTAAAGCTGTACTACAGAGCAATAATGATAAAAACTGCAAGGTACTGGTACAGTGACAGACAGGTAGATCAATGGAATAGAATTGAAGACCCAAAAATGAACCCACACACCTATGGTCACTTGATCTTTGACAAGGGAGCTAAAACCATCCAGTGGAAAAAAAGATAGCATTTTCAACAAATGGTTCTGGCATAACTGGCGGTTATCATGTAGAAGAATGCAAATTGATCCATTCTTATCTCCTTGTACAAAGCTCAAGTCTAAGTGGATCAAAGACCTCCACATAAGACTAGAGACACTGAAATTAATAGAGGAGAAAGTGGGGAAAAGCCTCGAAGATATGGGCACAGGGGAAAAATTCCTAAACAGAACAGCAATGGCTTGTGCTGTAAGATCAAGAATTGACAAATGGGATCTCATAAAATTGCAAAGCTTCTGTATGGCAAAAGACACTGTCAATAAGACAAAAAGGCCACCAACAGATTGGGAAAGGATTTTTACCAATCTTAAATCTGATAGGGGACTAATATCCAATATATACAAAGAGCTCAAGAAACTGGACTCCAGAAAATCAAATAACCCCATTAAAAAAGGGGTTCAGAGCTAAACAAAGAATTCTCAACTGAGGAATACAGAATGGTTGAGAAGCACCTGAAAAAATGTTCAACATCCTTAAACATCAGGGAAATGCAAATCAAAACAACCTTGAGATTCCACCTCATACCAGTTAGAATGCCTAATATAAAAAATTCAGGTGACAGCAGATGCTGGCAAGGATGTGGAGAAAGAGGAACACTCCTCCATTGTTGGTGGGATTGCAAGCTTGTACAACCACTCTGGAAGTCAGTCTGGCGGTTCCTCAGAAAATTGGACATAATACTACCGGAAGATCCAGCAATACCTCTCCTGGGCATATACCCAGAAGAAGTTCCAACTGGTAATAAGAACACATGCTCCACTATGTTCCTAGTAGCCTTATTTATAATAGCCTGAAGCTGGAAAGAACCCAGATGTCCCTCAACAGAAGAATGGATAAAGAAAATGTGGTACATTTACACAATGGAGTACTACTGAGGTATTAAAAACAATGGATATATGAAATTCTTGGACAAATGGATGTATCTGGAGGATATCATCCTTAGTGAGGTAACCCAATCACAAAAGAAGTCATTAGATATGCACTCACTGATAAGTGGATATTAGCCCAGAAACATAGAACACCCAAGATACAATTTGCAAAACAAGAAAATCAAGAAGAGGGAAGACCAATGGGTGGATACTTCATTCCTCCTTAGAATAGGGAACAAAATACCCATGAAAGGAGTTACAGAGACAAAGTTTGGAGCTAAGATGAAAGGATGGACTATCCAGAGAATACCCAACCCGGGGATCCATCCCATAATCAGCCACCAAACCTAGACACTATTGCATATGCCAGAAAGATTTTGCTGAAAGGACCCTGTTATAGCTGTCTTGTTATAGCTGGCTATGCCAGTGCCTGGGAAATACAGAAGTGGATGCCCACAGTCATCTATAAGATGGAACACAGGGCCCTCAATGGAGAAGCTAGAGAAAGTACCCAAGGAGCTGAAGGGGTCTGCAACCCTATAGGTGGAACAACAAACAGTATGAACTAACCAGTACCCCCAGAGCTCGTGTCTCTAGCTGCATATGTAGCAGAAGATGGCCTAGTTGGCCATCACTGGGAAGAGAGACCCCTTGGTCTTGCAAACTTTATATGCCCCAGTACAGGGGAATGTCAGGGCCAAGAAGCCGGAGTGGGTGGGTAGGGGAGCAGGGCGGAGGGAGGGTATAGGGAACTTTCGGGATAGCATTTGAAATGTATATAAAGAAAATACATAATAAAAAAAAGAAGACAAAAGAAAGGGAAGAAGTAAGTGCGGCTGGGACTGTAGCACTTCCTGAGCAAACACAGGGTCCTAGGTTTGATGCTCAATACACACACACACACACACACACACACACACACACAGACTGTCACACAATTCATCAATTCCTGTTCTCCGTGTTAAAATCTGTTCTCAATTGTTCCGTGCAGTTTTTTCCTAATGGCTAAAATGACTGAAGTGTCTGTCAGTTGCGCAGATGAAAAAATTGTGGCATACATGTACATATGTACACAGCAGACTATTATTTAGTCTTTCAAAAAGATGTTACTGGTGTCAGTGCTGGTGAATAAGAAAGGCATTATGCTAAGTGAAATGAAATGGTCTAGACACAGACAGAAAGCTAGATCTCATTTATGTGTGGAATCTGAAAGTTTGAGTACATAGAAACAGACTAGAACTGTGGCTAGCAGGACCACTGGAAGGTAGGAACCAGGGAAGAATGGAGGTCAAAGGGCACAAACTTGCATTTAATGTGTTGTATATTGAAAATTTATTAAGAGGGTAGATTTTAAGCATTCCCACAATATGCACTTTTGTATACACACACACACACACACACACACACACACACACACACAGAGACACGCACACATACACACAGACAAACATGCCTTCACACACAATGGTAACAATGGAAAGTGATGGAAATGTTAAGTTATTTGACTGTAGTTATAATTTCAGTATGGATATGCATGCCAAAACATCATCTCTTTTTTCATTGAATATTTTATTTATTTACATTTCAAATGTTGTTCCCTTTCTTGATTCCCCCCTCAGAACCTCCCTATCCCATTCCCTCTCCCTCTGCTTCTTTAAGGGTGCTTCTCCACTCATTCACTCACTCCTGCCTCCCTACCCTCATATTCCTCTCTACACTGGGCATCGAGCCTTCACAGGACCAAGGGCCTCTCCTCCCATTGTGATGCCCAACAAGGCCATCCTCTGCTACATATGCAGCTGGAGCCATGAGTCTCTCCATGTGTACTCCTTGGTTGGTGGCAAAACATCATCTCTTATACCTTTAATTTATACAATAATACACCTGTAAGTGTATATGTATGTACTGAGGATTTCTTTGTATCTTCCTTAAGCCCACCAAGGCCCCAATCTGATATCTAGGGAAACGCAAAGAGGTAGCTTTGTTCTCTTTTGCATTTTTCACAGATTAACATATCTTCTGGAAAACTTGTTGCCACGGCAACAAGTTTTTTTTCCTCTCTCTCTCCCTCTCTCTGTAGTGTACTGCATAAAAATAGCCCTTTGTTGGAGAATGATGCTACTGACAGGTTGCTTGGTGAATGCATAGCAGGGTGCTTTGTCAGGAGCAGTCTCCCAAATTCCATTTTTTAAAGTTGCAAAATCAAAATGAATATTGATTTTTTTCACCTCACAATGTAAGTTTATCTAGCAAATGCAGGTATTGGAGCACTGGCACTCTGTTGAATTATTAATTACAAGCCTTTCCTTGCAAGTCAGCTCATCATGGTCATCGAAGCTACCCTATGGAGATGAGTAACAGCTTTCCCCTTCTTTAGTTGGTGATGCAGGGTGTGCAGCACAAGGTTGGTGTAGAGGTGCAGTAGGGGCAATTTTCTCACCCAAGAACCTAGCTTCTTAGGTTGTAGGTTGCAGCCCTGTATGCAGGTTGTGTGACTGAATGTGCAGTAACCAAAAATTAATTCAGAATCAAATGTATAACTGGTCCTAGGTGTTTTTGGCAGCATCCCCCCCCACGCTGTATTGCATGCCTCTACTGCTCTCTGGTTCTGAACACCACTGTGCACCTTGTATTCTGCAGCCCAGCACACAGCACCAGTGAAGGCTGCCTGAGGCACCTTGTCTCAGCCCGAGACTCTTGTGTGTTATGAATTGTAGTGTCCCCCACCCCACCTTAAGTACAAAGTGCTTTGTGCTTGTGGAAACAGTAGTGAAATGTAAATATCAAGCTAATATAGCTTTGGGTTATATTATTATATTATTGGGTTAGAAAGGTCACAAGTGAAATGAATGTTTGATTATAGAAATTTAATTGCCACCTCGTATTTCATAAAACAAAAGTCATCTAATTAATTTTGGGTTGTGATATCAACAATTTCTGAAATTCCTCTAGCATACCTTTCCCATTTTATACTACATATTTATCTGAAGCAGCAGTTTCAGAACTGACAGTGATCATCTGTGTGAAGTGTTAAGGGCACATAAGTCTTGCAGTATCCTTCCAGAATTTAATTTTTATGTAAAAAACAAACAAGTACACCCATTGCATTAGTTTGCAATTTTGCTTTAGTCTTGAACAAATGGTAAAATTATAAATACACTAAATAATTATTTTAAATGAAATTTACGTACGATTTATTATCAGTGAATATTTGAGTTGTAGTACTATTTAGTATACCTGTATACTTGGGGTTATATTAAAATTTCTTGGACCAAAAGATTATAAATGGCAACAGTTTGAAGAAGCTCTGCTCTAAGAACTCGGGTTCTCTGCCTAAGCACTTTGCACTTCTACTCAAGGATTAGGAAGCAGTCAGGTGGAACAGATGAGCTCTGAAATGTTAGCAAGCAATGACTTCTATGGCTTCTTAAACGCAACAGCTTTCTCGGAAAGGTTAGCTCTCCCTGATGGTTTTAGTATTGGCTTCACAGATGTAGCCAAGGATGGAATCTGATTCTACTCTTCATTTTTCTTTAAAAAAATTCCTTAGGCAAATTCTTCGAGTAGCACCACATAAAAATTTTGCTATTTTCTTATCTTTCAGAAATTTGTCTTATATGGAAACAACAGCTTCTCGGTGCTGAAATAAAATGTACTGTGGCTTTGAGAATTTTAGAGACCATATTGAGAAAATGCCAAAGATGGGAGTTTTGCAACTAAAAGCACCAGCTTTAGTTCTTATATGCACTAAATGACTACAGAGATGCATTACTACCTCTGCCTTTTCTGTTAGAGTCAAAACATATAATGCCTTCTTGTTAAGAATATAGAAATTGGGTGGAGGTGGGGCTGGAGAGATGGCTATAGCTTATCTTAAATATTCTTGGCTTCAGTTTTCTTTCTGTACCCATATTAGTCTTTAAATCATAAATATCCACAACCCTTCCCAGTGAGGCTGAGAGTAATACATTTTATCATCTTACTAGTTAGTGGGTTTCCTTTGCTGGAGCAGTAATTGTAATCTCTCCAGCGCTTTTTGTTTCTAATCATATTTCTTTCTACTTTTGGGCTTCCAGCCAACGTATAAACATATAAACATTGACCGTTTAATAATCTGAATGAAGACACCTGGACTGAGATGAATTTTTACATACATGATTAAAATGACATAATCTCCACTCATCAGATTGAACTTTGCTTGACATAATCAAGTTCAGAACGTATTTGCAATTAAATATTTTTTCTAATTTTTCCACTTAAAACGTAACAGTGCTACTGAATTGTAGCCCACATCCCATAAAACTTGTACATTTAGTATGCAAGTCAATGATTTTACTATAGCCACAGAGTTGTATACCTATAACAACTACTTAATTCTAGAATATTCCCATCACTTCCAAAAGAATCCCATGTTCCCTAGTGGTGACCTCCAATCCTATCTATGGATACTAGACAGCCGCAGAGGCACTGTTTGTGTAGATGTATATGCCTATTCTGGACTTCTCCTAGAAATGAACCTATAAAGTTGAGCACAATGGTGAACTCCTATGATTTCAGCACGTGGGAGACTGAGGCAGGAGAATTTCTTCAAGTTTTGGGTTAATCTGGATGACCTAGTGATTTCACATCTTTCTGGGAATAGAGAGCAAGAGTATGTTTTAAGAAAATCAAGAAACAAAAATAAATGCTGAGCTGGAGAGATGACTTAGCAGTTAAGAGCACTGACTGCTCTTCCAGAGGTCCTGAGTTCAAGTCCCAGCAACCACATGGTGGCTCACAACCATCTGTAATGAGATCTGGCGCCCTCTTCTGGTGTGTCTGAAGACAGCTACAGTGTACTTACATATAATAATAGATAAATCTTTAACCCCCACCAAATCCCAACAAACAAACAAACAAAAGAAATGCAGTCATATTATATATAGTTACTCGTCACTAACTCCATGTAGCATGTTTTCCAGTTCATCTATGTTGTAGCATGTATTAGTACTTCTTATGGCCATTGTATAGACATATTACATTTTACTTCTTGACTCATTAATTGATAGACATCTGATTAGTCTTACCTTTATGCTGCTGTGAACATTTGTGTTTGAGTGTTTGTGTGGACATGTTGTTTCGAAATTATATGTGGGAGTAGAGTTGTATCACATTCTAACTGTGTGGCTACATGCTTTTGAGGAACTTCTAGACTCCTTTGCAAAACAGCTGTAGTGTCTTAATTCTTATCACCAATGTGAGGCTTCTCATTTCTTCATTATCCTTGTTAACAGTTGTTATTGTCTATTGCTTTGAATTTAGCTAGCCTCGTAGGTGTGTAGTGGTAGCCCATTGTGCTTTACCATTTTGGAACAAGGTATGTAGAGCAGGCTAGCCTCAAACATGCAGCAGTATTCTTGCTTCTGCTTTTTTAGTGTTGGGATTATGAATGTGTACTCCCATGACTGCCTCATACTATTGTTTTGTTTTCTTTTGTTTTGTTTTTTGAGGCAGGGTTTCTTTGTATAGTCCTGGTTGTCCTGGAACTCACTCTGTAGACCAGGCTGGTCTCGAACTCAGAACTTCGCCTTCCTCTGCATCCCAATTGCTGGGATTAAAGGCGTACACCACCACGCCCGGCTCTAATACTGTAGTTTTAATTGGTAGTTCCTAGATGACTTTTAATATTGAACTTCTTCCATTGCCCTCCCACTTATTTGTTTTGAGAGAGCTTTATTGTGTGGCCTATATTGGTCACTATGTAGCTTGGGCTGTCCTTGAACTTGTAGTAATCCTCCTGCCTCAGCCTCCTGGGTCCTGGGATTACAGGTATATATCACCATATCTAGCTTTGAGGATCTCCTCATATACTTATTGGATAGTTGTATATTTCCAGGTTTTTTTTGAGATATATACAACTATCCAATAAGTATATGAGGAGATCCTCAAAGCTAGATATGGTGGTATATATTATGTCTTCCAGGCTGGCCTCTAATGCTATCTATAGTAGAAGATGATCTCAAATTTGTGACCCTCTTCCCCATACCTCCCAGGTACTGGGATTGTGGCGGTGAACCACCACACCTAATTTATTTGGTTCTGAGGATCAGACCCAGTGCTTTGTGTGTGCTAGGAAAGCACTAACTGAGCCACTGAGTGAGCTACATCCCAGCCTTGTATGTGTCTTCTTTATAGATATATGTATATGCTTGCTTGTCCATTTGAGCAATTGTATTGCTTTTCTTCATAGCTTGAATTGTAAGGGTTGTAAAATATGTTCTAGGTATAGATATGTCATCAGATAAGCGATTTACAAAAAAGTTTTCCCATTCTTTAGTTTGAGTTTTTCTTTCTTTCTGGTGTTCTTTGAAACAAGAGAGTTTTAATTGTGATGAGGGCTTAAATTCTTTTGTCCTTTGTATTTTTGATGTCTTTCTTAAAAATAGTTAAACTCTTAAAGAATTTAAATTATATTGATTGATTTGAGTGTTGGGAAGGTCACACATGTGCCACAGCATGCATGCAGATATAAAGGGACAGTTTCAGGAGTTGTCTCTCTCTCTCATCTGGGTCCTGGCGCTCAAACTCAGGCACCTTTCCCCACTGAGCCAACTCACTGGCCTTTGGTATCATGTTTAAGAAACCATTGCCTCAACTTTATATGCCCCAGTACAGGGGAATGCCAGGGCCAAGAAGTGGGAGTGGGTGGGTAGGGGAGCAGGGTGGAGGGAGGGTATAGGGAACTTTCGGGATAGCATTTGAAATGTTTATAAAGAAAGTATCTAATTAAAAAAAAAGAAAAGAAACCATTGCCTCATCCAAGATCACAAAGATTTACATATTTTTCCTATGAGTTTGTAGTTATAGTTCACATGTTGAAGTTTTTTTTTAAATCCATTTTGAATTAATTTGACTATGTTCTGTGAAGTAATGGTTTAAATTTATTCTTTTGTACATGGGCCTGTATTTTTCTTAGCACCATTTGTTGAAAGGCTGTTTTTTGTTTATTTGTTTTGCTTTTTATGATTCTTGATCTTATAGATCCCAGGCTGGACTTGAACTTGCTTGGTAGCTAAGGATGACCTTAAACTTCTGATTCTCTTGCTTCCATCCCCCTGGTGCTGGGACTTGAGACTGTAATACCTCTCTTGTTCTATCAAATTCTTTTGGAACCCTGTCTGCAATCAATTGACTGTAAATGTAAGAGTATATGTTTGAACCGTAGAACTGTAAGTTCTGTCTCATTGAGATATAGAGATATATTTTTATCATCATTTGGATACCATAGTGTCTTGATTTGTTTTATCTATTTTTTGAGAGAGAGAGAGAGAGAGAGAGAGAGAGAGAGAGAGAGAGAGAGAATGAGAGAGAGAATGAATGAGAATGAGTGTGTCCCTATGTAGTCCTGGCCTATCTACACTCCCTGTTTAGAGCAGGCTAGGCTTGAACTCATAGAGATCCACTGAATGAGGCATGGAAGACAGAACTGCAAAATACAGGACTTGACCATTGTGCACCCAAAAGGTGACTGGATGTCTGATTCTGAACATGAAGCCTTCTAGGGCAATCTTGAACACTTAGTTTTGCTGTTTGCCTTTTAATATTTGAACAATAAGTGAAAGTCTAAGTCTAAAGTAGCTCTGTCAGTAAGAGGAAGAGTGGGGCAGTGTTTCCAGAGTGCTACCTAAAGTACTGGTGTCATAGGCTTCTCCTTCTGCCTCCAGCTCTAGCTATACCTCAGATAGGTCTGGATACCCCCCCCCCAAGACTGTGTTGTAGGAATTAACCTTCTTCCTGTCATCATTGTCTGTCAGTGTTTCAGCCCTATACTTTACTCTCCATTTCCTTTCTCTTATGCTTCTAGGTTTAAGCCTTTTTTATTTAAAGAGCCCTGCATTACTATTTCTGGTGGAGTTCTGAGTGAGACTAGAGATGCACCTGCATGTTCACCCCACTCAGACTATTCTCTCAGTCACTAAAGAGATGAGTTTACAGAAAATGACATAGAAAAGTTGCAAAAGTAGTTTAATCCACACTTTGCTTCATTACTGTTAATTTTGTATACAAACATAAACACCATTATCAAGAGCGAAGGAGTAGAGGGGCTCGAGAGATGTCTCAGCTGTTAAGAGTCCAAAGAACTCAAGAAGTTAGACTCCAGAGAACCAAATAATCTTATTAAAAATGGGGTACATAGCTAAACAAAGAATTCTCAACTGAGGAATACCGAATGGCAGAGAAGCACCTGAAAAAATGTTCAACATCCTTAATCATCAGGGAAATGCAAATCAAAACAACCCTGAGATTCCACCTCACACCAGTCAGAATGGCTAAGATCAAAAATTCAGGTGACAGCAGATGCTGGCGAGGATGTGGAGAAAGAGGCACACTCCTCCATTGCTTGTGGGATTACAAGCTTGTACAATCACTCTGGAAATCAGTCTGGTGGTTCCTCAGAAAATTGGACACAGTATTACCTGAAGACCTAGCTATACCACTCCTGGGCATATACCCAAAAGATGTTCCAATATGTAATAAAGACACATGCTCCACGATATTCATAGCAGCCTTATTTAAAATAGCCAGAAGCTGGAAACAACCCAGATGTCCCTCAACAGAGGAATGGATACAGAAAATGTGGTACATTTACACAATGGAGTACTACTCAGCTATTAAAAACATTGACTTCGCTGGGTGGTGGTGGCGGCGCACGCCTTTGATCCCAGCACTTGGGAGGCAGAGGCAGGCGGATTTCTGAGTTCGAGGCCAGCCTGGTCTACAAAGTGAGTTCCAGGACAGCCAGGGCTATACAGAGAAACCCTGTCTCGAAAAAAACCAAAAAACAAAACAAAACAAAACAAAACACCAAAAAAAACCCCCCAAAAAACCAACCCCCCCCAAAAAAAAACCATTGACTTCATGAAATTCTTAGGCAAATGGATGGAACTAGAAAATATCATCTGGGGGAGGGGTGAGAGGATAGGGGATTTTCAGAGGGGAAACTAGGAAAGGGGATAACATTTGAAATGTAAGTAAAGAAAATAATCTAATAACAAAAAGAAAAAAAAAACCATCCTGAGTGAGGTAACACAGTCACAAAAGAACACATATGGTGTGCAGTTACTGATAAGTGGATATTAGCCCCAAAGCTCAGAATACCCAAGATACAATTCACAGACCATATGAAGCTCAAGAAAAATGAAGACCAAAGTGTGGAGGCTTCAGTCCTTCTTTAGAAGGGGGGACAAAATAATCATGGGAGGTAGAGGGTAGGAGGAACTTGGGAGGAAGAAAGGAGGGAGAAGGGTAAAAGGGGGCAGGATCAGGTATGGGAGCAGATGGGGATGATATACTGAAGGTCAGGAAATTGAATAGAGGTGTGTAGCAATGGGGGATGGGAAACTGGGGGTAGGAACCAGGAAGTCCCAGATGCCAGGAAAGCAAGAGGCTCCCAGGACCCAACAGGGATGAGATTAGCTGAAATGCCCAACAAAGGGGAGGGAGAACCTGAAGAGACCATTTTCAGAGGTTAGGCAAGTCCCCCAGTTGGGGGATGGGGCCACCCACTCATTTCCAAATTCTTAACCCAGAAGGGCTCCCAAATCCAGGGGACTAAGTGTGGAGCAGAGAATGAAGGAAATGCCATCCAGAGACTGCCCCACCTGGGGATCCATCCCATATACTGTGTAGATGCCAAGAAGTGCTTGCTGACAGGAGCCTCATATAGCTGTCTCCTGAAAGGCTCTGCCAGAACCCGACAAATACAGAGGCAGATGCTCACAGCCAACCATTGGACTAACCACAGGGACCCCAATAAAGGATCTGAAGGGGTTTGCAGCCCCATAGGAGGAACAACAATATGAACTAGCCAATACCCCCAGACTCCCAGGGACTAAACCACCAACCAAAGAGTACACAGGGAGGGACCCATGGCTCCAGCCACATATGCAGCAGAGGATGGCCTTGTCAGACATCAATGAGAGGAGAGGCCCTTGGTCCTGAGAAACCTTGATGCCCCAGTGTAGGGGAATAGGAGGGCAGGGAGGCAGGAGTAGGTGGGTAGGTGGGTGGGGGCACACCCTCATAGAAGCAGGAGGAGGAGGAATGGGATAGGGGGTTTCTGGAGGGGAAACCAGGGAAGTGGATAACATTTGAAACATAAATAAATAAAATATCCAATAAAAAAAAGGAGTGGTTACTTCACTTGCAGAAGCCCCAGGTTTGAATCCTGGCACTATTGGCCCATAACCACCTATAATTCAAGTTTCAGGGAGCTCTAATGCCCTCTTGCCTCCACAGACACCTGCACATACATGATGCACAGAAGCTCAGACATGCACATGTACACAAGTAAATACAAATTAATCTAAAAGAATGGGAGATTGAGTTTATCATAGTTACTTTTCTGCTGATGTTACAAAGCATCATGACCAAGGCATCTTATACAAGAAAATGTTTCATTGCTTACAATTTTAGAGAGTGAGTCCATGACAGTGGGGAGCATGGTAGGGCACACAGGCATTGGAGCAATGGCCCAGAGTTTACATGTTAAGGCAACAACCCAGGAGGCAGACAGAGAGCTAACTGGAATGGCGTGGGCTTTTGGAACCAAAGCTAACAACCCCCAGTAGCACACCTCCGGCAGTAAGGCCACACCTTCTAATCTGTAAAATATAATCCCAACTGCAAATGGAGCATTCAAACATATGAGTCTATGGGGTCATTTTCATTCAGACAACCTCCTTGGAATCTCAGCATCCAGAAAATAGAGATGGGTAGATCACCACAAGCTTGAGGCCATCCTGCATATAGAAACCCTGACACCTTGTCTCAAAAACCAAAACAAAACCAAAAACCAAAAAAGCCCCACAAAAACCAAGCCTGAAGAAAAAGAAAAGAACAGTTGGGCTGATATCAGTTCATTACTACTAATTTGCATTAGAACTTCATCAGTTTTTTGTTTCTTTGTTTGTTTGAGACAGGGTTTATCTGTGTAGTCCTGGCTGTCCTGGAACTCACTCTGTAGACCAGACTGGCCTCCAACTCAGAAATCTGCCTGCCTCTGCCTCCCAAGTGCTGGGATTAAAGGCGTGTGCCACCACGCCCGGCTCCATCAGTTTTTTTTTTCTCTCTCTTTTCTTTTTTGGAATCAGGGGCTTTCTATATATCCCTGGCTGTCCTGTGACCCATTGTTTAGACCAATCAGAGATATGCTTGGCTCTTCTTCACATACTCAGATTAAAGTCATGTGTCACCATACCTGACTGTCAGTTTTTCTACTGGTGGTCCATTTCTGATGTAGCATCTTATCTGGAATCCCTAATTGCATTTACTTTTAATTTGTCTTTAGTTTTGTCCAGTCTGTAACAGTTTCTTAATCTTATATTTCATGATACTTTTGAAAAACATGAGTTGTTTATTTCATAGACCATCTCTCAATTTGAGTTCGACTGACCTCTCTCTCTCTCTCTCTCTCTCTCCCTCCCTCCCTTTCCCTCTTCCTTCCTCTCCCTCTCTCCCTCTTTTCCTCTCTTTCCCTCTCTCCCTCACTCTCCTACTTTCTCCCTCTCTCTCCCACTCCCTCCCTTTCCCTCTTCCTTCCTCTCCCTCCCTCTCCCCCTCTCTCCCCTCTCCCTCCCTCCCTTTCCCTCTTCCTTCCTCTCCCTCCCTCTCCCCATGGCTCCCTCTCTTCCTCTCTTTCCCTCTCTCCCTCACTCTCCCACTTTCTCCCTCTCTCTCCCACTCCCTCCCTCCCTTTCCCTCTTCCTTCCTCTCCCTCCCTCTCCCCTCTCTCCCTCTCTCTTCCCCTCTCTCCCTCTCTTACCCACTCTCTCCCACTTTTTCCCACTCTCTCCCCCTCTTTCTTTTTTGACATAGTCTGATTCGTGTAGCCAGGTTGACCTTAAACTCACCATGTAGCTGAAGTTGACATTGAACCCTTGAACTCTTTATCCTCCTGCTCCTGTCTCCTGGGTGCTGGACTTAGAGTGATAAGCCACTGTGTCTGGCTTTGTTTGATGTTTTCTTATGGTTCAGATAAAATTGTGCATTTTGGGGCAAGAATGGTAAAAAAAAATGATTATGCATATTTTTATTATCTTATCAGGGATATGATTTTGGTAGGTCTTGGTAGGACATATACCTTGATTTTGTGTTTAAATTGGAATCTGCAATTTCTTTACTGCCAAATTGCTACTTCTCCCTTTATAGTTAAAGTATCTTGGGAGAGATGCTTTAAGACAATGCACATATTCCATTTTTCCTTGAAAATTTGCTCATTCAATTAGTGTTCATTTGTGGGTCAGTCAGTCTCATTTTTTAGAGTATTTGTGACAAATATGTGACTGAGATGAATAGACTGTGCCCTAAATGAAGATAAATTATGTTGAAATCCTATTGTATTAGTATGACTCTAGCTAGTGTGTTCTCCAATTTCCAGGGCTCAACACAGACATCTTTTTCTTCCCCAATATGAAATTTCTGGTTATGTAGGTGGTTGTCTGACATGTAGTGACTAAAGGTTTCAGGCTAACATTTTACGCTGAAGTAATTTCGAAGTGCAGGATCTAGCAGTACCAAAGAGTCTTGTCCATTGACCTAGGTTTACGTAACATTTGTTACAGTGGCTCTGTTTCTCTCTATCCCCTCTTTCCCTCCCACTTTCTCTATAGATCTGTATTGTCCAACTGTTGCTCTCTACAAACTCATTGGAGATTAAGTTGCACTTATCAAACTTTCCTGTACTTTAATATGTAAATTTAACAATATGTTCACCTGTTCAATTCTAGTATATATATGAGGTCGTTTTAGAGTTGCAAACCCAGACGTTTTCAAGAAATATGTCCATTAACTAGATTATAGCATTTACATGCAGCTCTTTTTGTTTTTAATATTTTATCATAACCAGTTAAGGTATGATTTTCACAGTTTTCCACTGAAGCTTTAAGTTTGAAACCTGTATATGTATGTACTATTACTTGAATATAGGAAATATGGGCTGGAAATATGTGATAGAGCTTTGTGGTAGTGTACTTGCCCAGTATGTGTAAGACCCTAGGTTCAATCCCCAGACTACAAAACAAAGCAAAATAAAGCCCCAAAGAGGAAATTTAATATTAATGCAACCTTCTAGTCTCTGCTCTAGATTTCAGATTCCTTAGTTATCCCTAAAACATTCTTTGTTGGAGTAGTTCCTCTCTATTGTACACTGTAGCCAACATGGTGTATGGAATTGATTTGTCATAGCTCTTTCATTTCCTTTGATCTGGAATAGTTCCTGTAAGCCTTCATCTGCTCTGTTCTTTTCTTCTTTACTGACACAGGGTTTCACTGTGTAGTCCTGGAACTTGCTTTATAGACTAGGCTGACCTCTAACTTGTGGCAATCCTCCTGCGTTTACTTCTGAAGTGCCGAGATTTCAGGGATGTACGCTATGTCTAGCCTTTCTTTTTCTTTGATCTCATTGACATTATTTTGTAGAAAGTGCCAAGTTTGGGTTTGCTTGATTTTTTTTTCCTGGATAAGTGATTTACCTGTCCATACTGTATTTTCTTGTAATTTTGATCACTTGGTTAAAGTGTTATTTAGGCCTGTAGTAATTTTAAATATGATACACTAGAGTGATCAATGTCATGGAACATCTTACATTAATGTTTTAGATTGAAAATTTATGACTGAAAAGTTTTCAAAAACTGTTCATATCTAAAACTGAGACTGGTGGTGCCAACCTGTCACCCCCAACTACTTGGGGGTTTGAGGCAAAGGGATTACTAATTCAGAGCTTCTTTGGACTACAGATTAAATTCAAAGCTAGCCCAGAAAGTTTAGGGAGATACTGTTTCAAAAATTTAAATAAGCATAAAATAAAGGCTAGGACTAAATTAAGCTCTTTTACAGGCAGCTCTTTTTGTGCAGTGTTTGTGTAGCATGCACTTGGCCCTGTATTTACTGTTTAGTATGGCAGATAGACAGACTGGATATAACTAATATGAACTGAGTTATTCACTATAAAATGTGAATGAATAATTTAGCCATTCATGAGTATCTAACCTTCCTTCCTTCCCCTCACTTCTTTTTTTCTTTGTTTCCATGAATTTTTTTTTTTTTACTTTATATATTGCTTTTTTTTTTCTATCTTTGAATCTTTTTTTTTCTTTTCTGAGATAGGGTCTCTTCATGTAACTCTGACAGGCCTGGAACTTGCCACATAGACAGTCTGGCCTTGTGCTCACAGAGATCCACCTGCGTCTGCCTCCTGAGTTCTGGGTTTTCTCTAAATCTCTTTCTCCCTCCCTTTCTCTCTCTCTCTTCCTTTGTTCAGGTTGGTCTTGAACTTTCTATATAGCTGTGGCTGCCCTCTCTCGTCTCCTGTGCTGATTAAGCCATGTGTCACCACACCTGGTTCTGTTTTAGTTTATATGCAGGCGCTTGCCTTTTTTAATTTTTTAAATTACTAGATTTTTTGTTTTATTACGTATTTTCCTCAATTACATTTCCAATGCTATCCCAAAAGTCCCCCATACCCTCCCCCCCACTTCCCTACCCACCCATTCCCATTTTTTTGGCCCCGGAGTTCCCCTGTACTGGGGCATATAAAGTTTGCATGTCCAATGGGCCTCTCTTTCCAGTGATGGCCGACTAGGCCATCTTTTGATACATATGCAGCTAGAGTCAAGAGCTCTGGGGTACTGGTTAGTTCATAATGTTGTTCCACCTATAGGGTTGCAGTTCCCTTTAGCTCCTTGGGTACTTTCTCTAGCTCCTCCATTGGGGGCCCTGTGATCCATCCAATAGCTGACTGTGAGCATCCACTTCTGTGTTTGCTAGGCCCCGGCCTAGTCTCACAAGAGACAGCTATATCAGGGTCCTTTCAGCAAACGCTTGCTAGTGTATGCAATGGTGTCAGTGTTTGGAGGCTAATTATGGGATGGATCCCTGGATATGGTAGTCTCTAGATGGTCCATCCTTTTGTCTCAGCTCCAAACTTTGCCTCTGTAACTCCTTAAATTACTAGATCTTTTTGTGCCTCATATCTTAACTAAATATTTTAAGTACATCCTCTTATTATAGTAAAGCATACATTGAATTACTATCTTAATCATTTTGAGCCTACAGTTCAATGCTAAACATACTAAAAAATGATCACACAAGCATCACTAGCATCTGTTTGCACCAGGGTTTTCATGTCTGTGATGGTTAGTGTTGTCAACTTGACAGAGTCGAGAGTCACCTACAAGGCAAGCCTCTGGACATACCCAGGAGGAATTATCTATATTAAAGGTAACCTCTGAGAAGGTGAGGGGTTATCTTGATTATGTTAATTAATGTGGAAATGCCTACTTTAATTATGGGCAGGTCCATTTCCTGGGCAGGGTACAATGGAGAGGGAAAGCAGAGCACTAGCAGGCCTGGTCACTGCTTTCTGACTGTGGACTGATGTGACCAGCTGCTCCAAGTACCTACAACTTTCCTGTCATGATGGACTGTGGACTGGCTAGTTTTGTGTCAACTTGACACAGCTGGAGTTATCACAGAGAAAGGAGCTTCAGTTGAGGAAATGCCTCCATGAGATCCAACTGTAAGGCATTTCCTCAATTAGTGATCAAGGGGGAAAGGCCCCTTGTGGGAGGGACCATCTCTGGGCTGGTAGTCTTGGGTTCTATAAGAGAGCAGGCTGAACAAGCCACGGGAAGCAAGCCAGTAAAGAACATCCCTCCATGGCCTCGGCATCAGCTTCTGCTTCCTGACCTGCTTGAGTTCCAGTCCTGACTTCCTTGGTGATGAACAGCAATGTGGAAGTGTAAGCATCCACAACTTGTTTCTTGGTCATGATGTTTTGTGCAGGAATAGAAACCCTAAGACAGACTGTATCCTTGAACTGTGAGCCAGGATAAGGCCCCTCTTTTTTTCTTGAACTGTTTTTGTTGTAGACGGTCTCCTACTGTAGCTGGCACTCCTGGGATCATTATGTTGTCCAGATTGACAGTAGACTTATAAAGATACTCTTGCCTCAGCCTCCCAAGTGCTAGGATTGTACACGTGAGCTACTATATGTGGCTTTTTATAGTCTTTAAAATATATAATCCAAGAATTTTTCCATTCTGAGTTTGTGGAACTAAAAGGAAACCGATTCCCAGGTGAGCATTGAAAGATATTTTTTCTTTTGTGGTGTTGGGATTGAACTTAGGTTCTTACACATGTTAGATAAGCACACGGCTACAGAGCTATTTCCCTAGTCTTCTTTTTACCTTAAATTGGAGATGGACTCTCAGTAAGTTTCCTAGGCTGACATTGAATTTGCTCTGTAGCCCAGTTAGGCCTTGAACTTGCAATCCCCCTGCCTCAGCCTCCAGTGTTGTCCTTAGTAGCTGGAATTATAGGCCGGTACAACAGTCTCCAGTGGAGGGTTAGAATGCTAATTCACTTTTCTGGGAATGAGCAGGAGTTTCATCTAGGCAGCACCCAGGGTACAGGGTAATAGGCCCTGCTATTACTATTAGCAGGAGTTGCTTAGAAGTAAAGCTCTCTACTTGTTGAAACCAACTCCTTCCTGAAAACTCCGAGGTACTCAGCCAGCGGGAAGGGCTTTCTTTGCAGTTTTACTTCTCCACTTCCCCTCTTTCTTTTTCTCCTTCCTCTTCCCTTCCCTCCCACTTTCTTTTCTTTACTTTCCTTACCCCTACTTTTCTTTTAGAGATAGAATTTTAATGTGTATCCCAGGCTTGCCTTGAACTCAACAGTGTACCCGAGGCTAGCTAGGCTACACTGTGATCCTCCTGCCTCAGCCTCTCTCACAGGCTAAGATTATTGATTGGCATGTGCCCCCAAACCTGTCTTGATTCCCATTCACTTTCAACTCTTGTCTGAAGACTCAGGCTCCCTTGTTATTAGTTCTGTGGTTGTATCAAAACATGGTAACTATCTGTTTTGGGTACCTAAAAGCCCATCTTAGTGTCTTGTAGTGGGCATTCTCACAGTTGTGTTGGTCATGGATTGGGGGACACACATTCCTGGTTGTTTATTACTGCTCCACAGGGCATTGGTGGTTGAAAACTAGAGATTCTCTTTCCAGGATGACCTATCACCATTCTGTGATTCTCAGTGACTGTGCTCTTAGCCTCTCTATGCTGGGTCATGTCCATCTCTAGGGCTTTTCATATGGCTCACACCTTGGATACTCATACCATTGTGGTCCCTGGATAGTTCTACTTCTCAAAGGGCAGTGTATATAATGAAGCTCTTTATTTCAAATTCAAGTCAGTATCAGTAAAACTATTTAATATTGCCACTTTATTTTTTCAAAATTATATTGTTTTAATAAAATTTTATTTTTACTTAATGTTTTTATTAATTCCTTCAGAATTTCATACAGTGTATTTTGATCAAATTCACCTCCAGCTCCTTCCCATAACTCCTCCTAGATCTGCCTCTACAACTACTCTCTACCCCATCAACTTCCCACCTTCTTTTTATTACACTTTTTTCAGAATTTCATAGTGTTTATTCTGATAACATTCAACCCCCTAACTCCTCCAAGATCCACCCTACGTCCCTACACACCCATCTTCTTGTTTTCTCCTTTCATTTTCCAGCCAATTGAGTCTAATTCATGTTATCTAAATACTCTTGGGTGTGAAGCTGCCTTGAAGTATCAGCAATCTAGTAGGTGTCACACCCTTAAGGAAAACTGACCCTTTCTCTCCCAGCACCTACCAAGTGCTACTAGCTCTCTAGCTAGGGCTGGGAAGTCCTTCCCACTCCCCACCCATGGCTCCATGCTGGACTCTTGACTGGCTTGAGCTTGTGCATGCTGTTACAATCTTTGTGACTTCATATGTGCAACTACCCTGTGTATTCAGAAGGCAGTCCTTTCTTTTAGTCATCTACCAGTTTTGATTCTTACAACTTTTCTGCCCCCTTCCTTAAACATTCCTGAGTCTTGGGGTGAGTGAGTATGATATAAAAATCCTATATATGGTTGGGTACTCTGCAGTGTAGCCTCTTATTCTTTGCATATTGACCAGTTGTGGGTCTTTGTTTTAGTTGCCATCTACTGTAATAAGAATCCTCTGTGATGAGAGTTAAGAGATGAACTAATCTGGGCTGGTGAGATGACTCAGCGGTTAAGAGCACCGACTGCTCTTCCAAAGGTCCTGAGTTCAAATCCCAGTAACCACATGGTGGCTCACAACCATCCATAATGAGATCTGACGCCCTCTTCTGGTGTGTCTGAAGACAGCTACAGTGTACTTACATATAACAATAAATAAATCTTTGGGCTGGAGTGAGTGGGGCCCAGGGCCGGAGCAAGCAGAGGTACTGAGTTCAATTTCCAGCAACCACATGATGGCTCACAACTATCTACACAGCTACAGTGTACTCATATACATAAAATAAATAAGTCTTTTAAAAAAAGGAGATGAAGTAATCTATGAATATAGTAATACGTCATTTTAGAAGTTGTTTTAATACTATGTTCATTTAGCAGACTAATACTGTGTTTCCCTTAGGGCTATTCATAGGTTCTTGGTTCTGATAATGGTGTTAGATATGGGTTCCATCTCATATAGCAGACTTTAAATTCAATCAAAAAGTGGTTGGTTACTCCCATAATATTCATGCTGCCATTGTACCAGTGAGCAAAGCTTGCCAAGACAGTAATTGTTGTAGCTCATAGTTTTCTAGCCGGGTAGGATTGATGATTATATTTCTCCTCTGGTAGCATGCATAGACCTTCCAGCATTATGAAAGCCAGCCAGTATAAAGCTTCTAGGTCAGTAGCAGCCTAATTTCTCTGCGTTTTATGACTCAGCATGTGGTATATTCAGCAATAGGGTTTACTATCACATTCTGGAGGGTAACCAAGATTCTCACTAGCCAACAAGTAACAAAGAGGTAGCCTATTCCTGGTATTGGAGGTTTAATTTGCTGGCATGTGGTGTCTAGTAGGCTATTGTTACCCTGTTATAGGGCAATCCTATTTAAATTATTTTAAAAACATATATGTATATATTTCAAAGACCTTGTAATGTAGAAGGTTTTCATATGACTTCTTCAGAAGGCTTTTAGTGTGAGTCATCTCTCTCCATATTCCCTTTTCTACTCTGTCATCCCATCCTCAATCCTATTTAACCTTCTCTGTTTTGTTCTTTCCTCTTTGTTCTTTATATTACTGTATTGCATAGTTCCTCTCTTGACAGCTCTCTCCCCATGTCCCCTTACTAGTTTCTTAACATCTATGGATATTTCCCAAGTTTGCTTCATTAAGAAAAATAGTCCATTAATTCCAATTTGTGTTGCCCATATGCTCATATGTGTCTCCACTTGAGTATAGTTGACCTATCAGGATCTACACATTATAGAAATTTACGACTCTCCCAGAAATAACCATATTGTCTATACCTCTTCAGTTAGGGGTTGGAACTTCCTATTCCACATTAGCCTATCGATTGGCTGGCTTGAGCTCGTGTAAGACTTGTGTAGGCAGCCGCAAGTGCTGTGAGTCTGTGAGTGCAGGGGTCTTTTCATGAGTAAAATACATCATTTCACCTCTTGCTTCCCCAGTCTCTGGCTTTTATAGTCGTTTACTTCCTTTCTCTCTCAGTGGTTCCCGAGCCACGTGTGTACGTGCACACATATGCGTGTGACATAGATTAAATGGCAGAGCACTCCACAGATACTTGTCATTTTCTTTTGTCATAGACTAGTCAGGATAAAAACCTAAAGGAAAGAAGAGTACGTTGCCTTCTCTGCTTATTGTGTGGATGATGGGCTGTTCAAATAGCATGGGATCAATTTTTGGACTTGATTTGGATTACTGAGTGCCATCCTTCAGAGACAATTTCCTAATGCTTTCTCACTCATCTGGCACGAGCACAAAGCTTTTACTCAATAAAAACAAGATAATAATAACAAGCTGGAACGTCTTCATAATAAATACATTTGTACAGCTTTTCAAATCCTAGGTTATTGAAATTCTGTCAGCCTTGGCTGATTGCCATGTTCCTTCTGCCCTTGTGTTTTCTTTCTTTCTTCCTTTTTTTTCCTTGAGCTATTCCTACTGACGTCAGAAGGATGCTTGGAGCTCTAACAGGAGGAGTGGCATTGCTGAGTACAAAGTGGTAAGGGTAAGATTATGCTAATCCTCCCGAGGCTTCAGTAGAAGAGTGCCATGCCATCTTAGTGTATGTTTTACAGGTAAGGCAAAGTATAAAAACATAAAGATAAAATGGTCTCTTAAAGGTCAGTATATGATTCTATCTATCTACCTTCTTCACCATAGTAACAATTAATAATTCAAAACACATGTTCCTTGGACAAGAGCAAAATAGTAGCACTGGATCTTTTATAACCCTGTGCTTATTACTTGTAGTGGAGGTTTTAAAAAATAATTAATTATAGTCCAGTCAGGCTACAGCTTTAGGGATAGCCCCCGCTCCAGTTGTTGGGGGACCCACATGGAGACTGATCTGTACATTTGCTACATATATGCTGGGGGCCTAGGTCCAGCCCGTGTATGCTCTTTGGTTGGTGGCTCAGTTTCTGAGAGTTCCCAGGGGTCCAGGTTAGTTGATTAAGTTGGTCTTCCTGGCGAGTTTCTATCCCTTTCAGGGCCTTCAATCCTTTCCCCAACTCTTTCATAAGAGTCCTGACCTCTGTCTAGTGTTTGGCTGTGACTGTCTGCAGCATCTGTTTCAGTCAGCTACTGGGTAGAGCCTCTCAGATGACAGTTATGCTATGCTCCTGTCTGCAAGCATACTGGAGTATCACTAATAGTGTCAGGGTTTGGTGCTTGCCCATGGGATGGGTCTCAAGTTGAGCTGGTCATTGGTTGGCCATTCCTTTAGTTTCTGTTCCATCTTTGTCCCTGCATTTCTTTTAGGCAGACAGATTTTGGGTCGAAGGTTTTGTGGGTGGATTGGTGTCCTTATCTCTCCACTGGGGGTCCTGCCTGGCTACTGGAGGTGGCCTCTTCCTGTTCCATGTCCCTGCTGTTAGGGATCTTGAGTAAGGTCACCCGCATTGACTCCTGGAAGCCATGGAGGGTTTTTCAAATAGGAAAAGTGATGCAGATTCTAATTAGAAATCTTGAGGCATTTGATGTTTGAGACAAAATTATCAGTAAAGGTGAGAAACAAATGGTTTCTAGCTTCCAGCTCCTTCTTTTCTATGGGTAAATCAATAAATAGTTTTTGATGTAGTGAAAAAAGAAATTTTTGATAGGTGTTGCCCAACTTCAGAGTGCCATTTACACAACAGACAAACCTCTGAATTTTCAAAGTGTTTAATCACATCCCTGATCAGGGTTTTGAGTGCCTGGAAGTAATTCCCTAGAATTATTTTGGATGGTCAGATTAGAAGGTTTCTGCCATGACATATATTATATTACCTCGTGCTTCAAAATTCTTTATATGGTGTCAAATATGTGGGAGGGTTTAAATAAATTATCTTCAGTACTTCATGGAATGAGATGATCCAATGGGAGCTGAATGTTTTCAATTAGGACGTTTCCATGGTTACCATTAAGCATGCCAAAATTCATAGCCACAGGAGATTTTTACATCTTTCAATATTGATTAAGAAATCTGAGAACAATTTCAAGAAATGTCGGATATAGGTGGAGGCTAAATTCTGAGGATAGTATAAAATTTGCCTTTTCTCCCCTGGTTAAAGGATAGTTCAAAAATATTCTAGGCAGTCAGCCAAAGTCAGTAACAGGATTTTCACCAGGAGATAGTCCAGAAGAAAAGGTAACATAACATATCTTTCATCTAGGTCTTGTTTCTTTAGTTATTAACATTTAGTTAATGTTATTTATCACTTATTTATTAACATAAGCTTTCTTATGTGTGGGGATGAGACATTGGTGGTATAAAAATGAGAATTATAATCCTTTGTGCAGATGTCATTTGCAGAAAACACATTTTAGATAGTGTTAGCAGATATCTTTACATTTATATCTGTCTCGGAAAGATTTATGACTTAGATTACTTTGAAAAAAGGAGAATAGTTCTTTACCTCAATTTTTATCTCTCTGAGAATCTATGGGATGGAATTCAAGTGGACCCTGACCTTGAATAGAAAAAAAAAGCCACATCGTTTTGATTAACCATGGCTGTTCAGTATTTTATTAGTCAGTGAGTGTCGCCAAGAAATGATAACCCACAGCCCTAGTTGTGTCTTAGTAAATATGGTGATTTGAATAAAAATGGCCCCCATAGGCTCATAGAATTGACACTGTTAAAGAGTTGTGGCCTTCTATTGGATGGAACACAGGGCCCCCAATGGAGGAGCTAGAGAAAGCACCCAAGGAGCTGAAGGGGTCTGTAACTCTATAGGTGGAACAACAATATGAACTAACTAGTACCCTGGAGCTCTTTTCTCTAGCTACATATGTATCAGAAAATGGCCTAGTCGGCCATCATTGGGAAGAGAGGCCCATTGGTCGTGCAAACTTTATATGCCTCAGTACAGGGGAACGCCAGGGCCAAGAAGTGGAAGTAGGTGGGTAGGGGAGCAGGGTGTGGGGGGGAGGGGGGAGGGTATAGGGGACTTTTGGGATAGCATTTGAAATGTAAATGAAGAAAATATCTAGTAAAAAACTGTTTAAAAAAACAATGTTTGATTCAAAATTTGAACAACAACAACAATAACAACAAAAAAGAGTCGTGGCCTTGTTGGAGTAGGCACGGCCTTGTTGGAGGAAGTGGTTATAGGGGGTGGGCTTTGAGGTGTCAGATGCTCAAGCCAGGTCCATTTTTCACTTTCTTCCTGCTACCTGCTGATCAGGATGTAGAACTCTCGGCTAACTTTCCAGCATCATGTCTGGCTGCATGCTGCCATGTTTCCCACCATAATGACAATGGACTAAACTTGTAAACTGTAAGCCAGCCCCAGCTTTCCTTTATAAGAGTTGCTGTGGTCATGGTGTCCCTTCACAGCAATGCAAGCCCTAACTGAGACAGTAAACTGCAGATGTTTTCATAACTTCTGCAGATAAGGTTTTGAGATAAGAATTGCTCTGTAGCATAACCTAGCTAGGATTTTGCATGCCCCTTTCAGCTTCCCGAGCTTGTTTTATAGGGATGGATCACCATGCCCTGGTCTGCTGCAGTTACCTTCAAGTAGTACTTTTGCTGATTGTTGATTTTGAATTTTGGCAGTTACTAGAATTATTGGAAACTCCTCTTTATTTTTTGTTTTTGTTTTTGTTTTATGTCTCATACCTTTGGCTGGCTTGGGACATGTGGTGATCCTCTTGTCTCTGCCTCCCATAGTTTTAATTTTAAATATCATAACACATTGCTATATCATCATTTAGTATTTTGTAATATTTCAATGAGTATTTCAATATAATTGGCTTCCTTTAAAATCCCATTTTTTGTATTTTGAAACAACATGTAAAATTTTTTTTGTGTGTAGTGTCTGTGTGTGTATGTATGTATGTATATGTACATGTAGGCCAGAGGTCAATTATGATTATTACCCCTCAGGAACCACGCACTTGTATTTTTGACATGCTTTTAGACTGTAGAGCTATTCTTTAGCTTAGCTTGGTGGGAAGTCATCTGAGGTTTCTGCATGAAACCATGAGTAGTCACCGAAGGGACTGAGAATGCAGAAAACAGGCAAACTGATTGCAGAGAGGTAGAAGTGAAATGTTGTACCTGACTTTTCCCCAACACATTGTTCTATAAAAAGTTTATTTTCTGTGTAGCTCTGGCTGTCCTGGAACTCACTCTGTAGACCACACTGACTGTGAACTCAGAGATCAGATCCACCTGCCTCTGCCTCTTGAGTGCTGGGATTAAAGGCACGAGCCACCACCCGTCCAGCACAGAAGTTTCTTACGTCTGTGGAACACAAGCAAGTGTTGGAGTGGAGTGTGTGTTGGGGTAGATCAGGGTTGCATTCTTGGTTTAAAAGGTGTGTTGAATTTGATCAGTTTTCTGTGAATATCCTTGATGTTTAAAATATTCATACCTCTGGATATTTCAAGGGTGGATAAACTGCATTTCTCCTTAAAAATCACTGGTCCCTTCTTACTGTTTGCTTTGCCTGTGGCTTCACTTAGTATGCGGCCTGTGAAGGCTAGAGGTGTTTTGTCTTCTTCCAGGAAGAAGCCTTCCTTCTTCAGTGCTGGGGCTGGTGCTTTGGCCTCATGTGTGGTAGACAAATGCTCTAACTCTGAGCTGCTTTCTCAGCCCTAGGCAACAGCTTGAAGATCTAGCAGGTGGTTTGATTTCTTTCTTTTCCTTTCTGTCATGACAACTGGTGATGTTATAGACTCAGCTCTATCAGTTTAGATACCAGAGTGATAGTGATGTTGGTCAGAATCCTATCAAGTTTTGTAATATGAGCAAGTACATGATGTTATTTTAAGTTTTTAAGATTTGGTGAATATAGGGAGCTCCAAGAAACTGAGTCATCCACTAGGAACATACATGGACCAGTCCAAGGCCCCTGGCACATATATAGCAGAGGTCTGCTTGGTCTGGCCTCAGTAGGCGAAGACGCACTTAATCCTTGAGAGACTTGAGGTCCTAGGGAAGGGGGAGCAGCGAGGAGGAGGGATAGGATGAGGACTGAAAGAGGTGGCAATGACTGGAATGCAAATAAATAAAAAAACAATTTGGTGACTATTTGATATTTTAACATAGTAGTCCTCAAACAGAGGCTATTTAGTCCCAAACACCTCGAGACATCTGAGAGTACCTGCTGATATCTTTTGGTTGTCACAGTTAGGGAAGTGATACTGGTACCTAGTGAGCACAAGGTCCAGGCTAGTTAGTTCCCAAATAAAGAATTATTAACTCCAAATGTCAGTAGGGCTAAGATTGAGAAAGCCTACATTAGTGTAACCTAGTTAATAATGCAAGGATATTGAAAAGATTAAATGGAATAAATTATATAAAGCTCTTTGGCACATGGGATGACCTTTTGTTTTATAACTATGTGACAGGGTCTGGCAACAGCTCTGAGTTCTTCCCTTGCCTTTATGGAAAATTAGTCTTTTTTAGGCTTCCCTAAGGATCAGTATTCTTTTTTTTTTTTTAATATTTTTATTACATATTTTCCTCAATTACATTTCCAATACTATCCCAAAAGTCCCCCATAGCGCCCCCCACTTCCCTACCCACCCATTCCCATTCTTTTGGCCCTGGCATTCCCCTATATTGGGGCATATAAAGTTTGCAAGTCCAATGGGCCTCTCTTTCCATTGATGGCCGACTAGGCCATCTTTCGATACATATGCAGCTAGAGACAAGAGCTCCAGGGTTCTGGTTAGTACATCATGTTGTTCCAAAAATAGGGTTGCAGATCCCTTTAGCTCCTTGGGTACTTTCTCTAGCTTCTCCATTGGGAGCCCTGTGATACATCCAATAGCTAACTGTGAACATCCACTCCTGTGTTTGCTAGGCCCCGGCATCGTCTCACAAGAGACAGCTATATTTGGGTCCTTTCAGCAAGATCTTACTAGTGTATGCAATGGTGTCAGTGTTTAGAAGCTGATTATGGGACGGATCCCTGGATACAGCAGTCTCTAAATGGTCCATCCTTTCATCACAGCTACGAACTTTGTCTCTGTAACTCCTTCCCTGGGTGTTTTGTTCCCAATTCTAAGAAGGTGCACAATGTCCACACTTTGGTCTTCATTCTTCTTGAGTTTCATGCGTTTATCAAATTGTATCTTATATCTTGGGTATCCTAAGTTTTGGGCTAATATCCACTTATCAATGAATACATATTGTGTGAGTTCTTTTGTGATTGTGTTACTTCACTCAAGATGATGCCCTCCAGGTCCATCCATTTGGCTAGGAATTTCATAAATTCATTCTTTTTAATAGCTGAGTAGTACTCCATTGTGTAAATGTACCATAATTTCTGTATCCATTCCTCTGTTGAGGGACATCTGGGTTCTTTCCAGCTTCTGGCTATTATAAATAGGGCTGCTATGAACATAGTGGAGCATGTGTCCTTTTTACCGGTTGGGACATCTTCTGGATATATGCCCAGGAGAGGTATTGCTGGATCCTCCGGTAGTACTATGTCCAATTTTCTGAGGAACCGCCAGACTGATTTCCAGAGTGGTTGTACAAGCTTGCAATCCCACCAACAATGGAGGAGTGTTCCACTTTCTCCACATCCTCGCCAGCATCTGCTGTCACCTGAATTTTTGATCTTAGCCATTCTGACTGGTGTGAGGTGGAATCTCAGGGTTGTTTTGATTTGCATTTCCCTGATGATTAAGGATGTTGAACATTTTTTCAGGTGCTTCTCTGCCATTCGGTATTCCTCAGGTGAGAATTCTTTGTTCAGTTCTGAGCCCCATTTTTTAAAGGGGTTATTTGACTTTCTGGAGTCCACCTTCTTGAGTTCTTTATATATATTGGATATTAGTCCCTTATCTGATTTAGGATAGGTGAAGATCCTTTCCCAATCTGTTGGTGGTTTTTTTGTCTTATTGATGGTGTCTTTAGCCTTGCAGAAGCTTTGTAGTTTCATGAGGTCCCACTTGTCAATTCTCGATCTTACAGCACAAGCCATTACTGTTCTATTCAGGAATTTTTCCCCTGTGCCCATATCTTCAAGGCTTTTCCCCACTTTCTCCTCTATAAGTTTCAGTGTCTCTGGTTTTATGTGAAGTTCCTTGATCCACTTAGACTTGACCTTAGTACAAGGAGATAGGAATGGATCGATTCGCATTCTTCTACATGTTAACAACCAGTTGTGCCAGCACCATTTGTTGAAAATGCTGTCTTTCTTCCACTGGATGTTTTTAGCTCCCTTGTCGAAGATCAAGTGACCATAGGTGTGTGGATTCATTTCTGGGTCTTCAATTCTATTCCATTGGTCTATTTGTCTGTCACTATACCAGTACCATGCAGTTTTTATCACAATTGCTCTGTAGTAGAGCTTTAGGTCCGGCATGGTGATTCCACCAGAGGTTCTTTTATCCTTGAGGAGAGTTTTTGCTATCCTAGGTTTTTTGTTATTCCAGATGAATTTGCAGATTGCACTTTCTAATTCGTTGAAGAATTGATTTGGAATTTTGATGGGGATTGCATTGAATCTGTAGATTGCTTTTGGCAAGATAGCCATTTTTACAATGTTGATCCTGCCAATCCATGAGCATGGGAGATCTTTCCATCTTCTGAGATCTTCTATAATTTCTTTCTTCAGAGACTTGAAGTTTTTATTATACAGATCTTTCACTTCCTTAGTTAGAGTCACGCCAAGATATTTTATATTATTTGTGACTATTGAGAAGGGTGTTGTTTCCCTAATTTCTTTCTCAGCCTGTTTATTCTTTGTGTAGAGAAAGGCCATTGATTTGTTTGAGTTAATTTTATATCCAGCTACTTCACCGAAGCTGTTTATCAGGCTTAGGAGTTCTCTGGTGGAATTTTTAGGGTCACTTATATATACTATCATATCATCTGCAAAAAGTGATATTTTGACTTCATCTTTTCCAATTTGTATCCCTTTGATCTCCTTTTGTTGTCGAATTGCTCTGGCTAGGACTTCAAGTACAATGTTGAATAGGTATGGAGAAAGTGGACAGCCTTGTCTAGTCCCTGATTTTAGAGGGATTGCTTCAAGCTTCTGACCATTTACTTTGATGTTGGCTACTGGTTTGCTGTAGATTGCTTTTATCATGTTTAGGTATGGGCCTTGAATTCCTGATCTTTCCAAGACTTTTATCATGAATGGGTGTTGGATCTTGTCAAATGCTTTTTCCGCATCTAAGGAGATGACCATGTGGTTTTTGTCTTTGAGTTTGTTTATATACTGGATTACGTTGATGGATTTCCGTATATTGAACCATCCCTGCATCCCTGGGATGAAACCTACTTGGTCAGGATGGATGATTGTTTTGATGTGTTCTTGGATTCGGTTAGCAAGAACTTTATTGAGGATTTTTGCATCAATATTCATAAGGGATATTGGTCTGAAGTTTTCTATCTTTGTTGGGTCTTTTTGTGGTTTAGGTATCAGAGTAATTGTGGCTTCATAGAATGAGTTGGGTAGAGTACCTTCTGTTTCTATTTTGTGGAATAGTTTGTGAAGAACTGGGATTAGATCTTCTTTGAAGGTCTGATAGAACTCTGCACTAAACCCATCTGGTCCTGGGCTTTTTTTAGTTGGGAGACTATTAATGACTGCTTCTATTTCTTTGGGGGATATAGGGCTGTTTAGATCATTAACCTGATCTTGATTCAACTTTGGTACCTGGTATCTGTCTAGGAACTTCTCCATTTCATCCAGGTTCTCCAGTTTTGTTGAGTATAGCCTTTGGTAGAAGGATCTGATGGTGTTTTGGATGTCTTCAGGATCTGTTGTTATGTCTCCTTTTTCATTTCTGATTTTGTTAATTAGGATGCTTTCCCTGTGCCCTCTAGTGAGTCTGGCTAAGGGTTTATCTATCTTGTTGATTTTCTCAAAGAACCAGCTCCTTGATTGGTTGATTCTTTGAATAGTTTTTCTTGTTTCCACTTGGTTGATTTCACCCCTGAGTTTGATTATTTCCTGCCGTCTACTCCTCTTGGGTGAATTTGCTTCCTTTTGTTCTAGTGCTTTTAGGTGTGTTGTCAAGCTGCTAATGTGTGCTCTCTCTAGTTTCCTTTTGGAGGCACTCAGAGCTATGAGTTTTCCTCTTAGAAATGCTTTCATTGCGTCCCATAAGTTTGGGTATGTTGTAGCTTCATTTTCATTGAACTCTAAAAAGTCCTTAATTTCTTTCTTTATTCCTTCCTTGACCAAGGTATCATTGAGAAGAGTGTTGTTCAGTTTCCACGTGAAGGTTGGCTTTCTATTATTTATTTTGTTATTGAAGATCAGCCTTAGTCCATGGTGATCTGATAGGATGCATGGGACAATTTCAATATTTTTATATCTGTTGAGGCCTGTTTTGTGACCAATTATGTGGTCAGTTTTGGAGAAGGTACCATGAGGTGCTGAGAAGAAGGTATATCCTTTTGTTTTAGGATAGAATGTTCTGTAGATATCTACCAGATCCATTTGATTCATAATTTCTGTTAGTTTCACTGTGTCCCTGTTTAGTTTCTGTTTCCATGATCTGTCCATTGGTGAAAGTGGTGTGTTGAAGTCTCCCACTATTATTGTATGAGGTGCAATGTGTGCTTTGAGCTTTACTAAAGTTTCTTTAATGAATGTGGCTGGCTTTGTATTTGGAGCATAGATATTCAGGATTGATAGTTCCTCTTGGAGGATTTTACCTTTGATGAGTATGAAGTGTCCCTCCCTGTCTTTTTTAATGACTTTGGGTTGGAAGTCCATCTTATCAGATATTAGAATGGCTACTCCAGCTTGTTTCTTCATGCCATTTGCTTGGAAAATTGTTTTCCAGCCTTTCATTCTGAGGTAGTGTCTATCCTTTTCTCTGAGATGAGTTTCCTGTAAGCAGCAAAATGTTGGGTCTTGTTTGTGTAGCCAGTTTGTTAGTCTATGTCTTTTTATCGGGGAGTTGAGTCCATTGATATTAAGAGATATTAAGGAAAAGTAATTGTTGTTTCCTGTTATTTTTGATGTTAAAGTTGGCATTTTGTTCTTGTGGCTGTCTTCTTTTAGGTTTGTTGAGGGATTACCTTCTTGTTGTTTCTAGGGCGTGGTTCCTGTCCTTGTATTGGTTTTTTTCTGTTATTATCCTTTGAAGGGCTGGATTCGTGGAGAGATAATGTGTGAATTTGGTTTTGTCGTGGAATACTTTGGTTTCTCCATCTATGGTAATTGAGAGTTTGGCTGGGTATAGTAGCCTGGGCTGGAATTTGTGTTCTTTTAGTGTCTGTATAACATCCGTCCAGGATCTTCTGGCTTTCATAGTCTCTGGTGAAAAGTCTGGTGTAATTCTGATAGGCTTGCCTTTATATGTTACTTGGCCTTTTTCTCTTACTGCTTTTAGTATTCTATCTTTATTTAGAGCATTTGTTGCTCTGATTATTATGTGTCGGGAGGTATTTCTTTTCTGGTCCAGTCTATTTGGAGTTCTGTAGGCTTCTTGTATGTTCATGGGCATCTCTTTCTTTAGATTTGGGAAGTTTTCTTCTATAATTTTGTTGAAGATGTTTGCTGGTCCTTTGAGTTGAAAATCTTCATTCTCATCCACTCCTATTATCCGTAGGTTTGGTCTTCTCATTATGTCCTGTATTTCTTGGATGTTTTGAGTTAGGATCTTTTTGCATTTTACATTTTCCTTGATTGTTGTGCCGATGTTCTCTATGGAATCTTCTGCACCTGAGATTCTCTCTTCCATCTCTTGTATTCTGTTGCTGATGCTCGTATCTATGGTTCCAGATTTCTTTCCTAGGGTTTCTATCTCCAGTGTTGCCTCATTTTGGGTTTTCTTTATTGTGTCTACTTCCCTTTTTAGGTCTAGTATGGTTTTGTTCATTTCCATCATCTGTTTGGATGTGTTTTCCTGTTTTTCATTAAGGACTTCTACCTGTTTGATTAGGTTATCATGTTTTTCTTTAAGGATTTGTAACTCTTTAGCAGTGTTCTCCTGCAATTCTTTAAGGGATTTTTGTGCTTCCTCTTTATTGTCTTCTGCCTTTTTATCAGTGTTCTCCTGCATTTCTTTAAGTGTGTTATTAAAGTCCTTCTTGAAGTCCTCTATCATCATCAGGAGATATGCTTTTAAATCCGTGTCTAGCTTTTCCGGTGTGTTGGGGTGCCCTGGACTGGGCGAAGTGGGGGTGCTGGGTTCTGATGATGGTGAGTGGTCTTGGTTCCTGTTAGTAAGATTATTACGTTTACCTTTCGCCATCTGGTAATCTCTGGGGTTAGTTGTTATCGTTGTCACTATTTAAAGATTGGAGCAGAAGCTGTGTTCCACTCACCAGCAGTCTCTAAATCCTGCGGCGGGGGTCGTGGGTAGCTGACGGTACCCCGGTGCTGGTCCAGCCGGAAGAGGCCTGTGGTCCTACTCAGGCCGTTTTTCTGCTTCCCTAACTAATGCAGTCTCTGGTCCCGCGTGCAATTGGATTGGAGCAGAAGCTGTGTTCCACTCTCCAGAAGTCTTAAGATCCTGTGGTGGGTGTTGTGGGTAGCTGGTGAGTGTCAGCTGACCCTGCGCCCCAGCTGCCCAGGTGCTTTTCTGACCGGAAGAGGGTTGTGGCCCTATGTAGGCCGGATTTCTCTCTCCCCAACCAGAGCAGTCTCAGGTCCCGCGTGATTGGACTGGAGCAGAAGCTGTGTTCCACTCACCAGCAGTCCCAAAATCCTGCGGCGGGGGTCTTGGGTAGCTTGCGGGTGTCAGGCAACCCTGCGCTCCCGCTACCCTGGCGCTGATCCGGCCGGGTGAGGCCTGTGGCCCTACTCAGGCCGGTTTCTGCTTCCCTAACTAATGCAGTCTTAGGTCCCGCGCAATTGGATTGGAGCAGAAGCTGTGTTCCACTCACCAGCAGTCCCAAAATCCTGCGGCGGGGGTCGTGGGTAGCTGGCGGGTGTCAGGCAACCCTGCGCTCCCGCTACCCCGGCGCTGATCCAGCCGGATGAGGCCTGTGGTCCTACTCAGGCCAGTTTCTGCTTCCCTAACTAATGCAGTCTCAGGTCCCGCGCAATTGGATTGGAGCAGAAGCTGTGCTCCACTCACCAGAAGTCTTAAGATCCTGTGGCGGGTGTTGTGGGTAGCTGGCGAGTGTCAGCAGACCCTGCGCCCCAGCTGCCCAGGTGCTTTTCTGACCGGAAGAGGGTTGTGGCCCTATGTAGGCCGGATTTCTCTCTCCCCAACCAGAGCAGTCTCAGGTCCCGCGTGATTGGACTGGAGCAGAAGCTGTGTTCCACTCACCAGCAGTCCCAAAATCCTGCGGCGGGGGTCGTGGGTAGCTGGCGGGTGTCAGGCAACCCTGCGCTCCCGCTACCTCGGCGCTGATCCGGCCGGATGAGGCCTGTGGTCCTACTCCAGGATCAGTATTCTTTAATTGTTCTTGTGTTTATAAATTGAGACTCTGAAACAAAGGAAAAGTCTTTTATTCATCTTAAAAACTGAGGGAATTTGCTGGGCATGATGATGCTTGCCTATATCCAAGCCCTTAGCAGGAGAATCAGGAAGTGAGTTTCAGGCCATCCTGGGCTGTATAGTAAGTTCCAGGATAGCCTGGAAAGGAAGGAGGGAAGAGGGGAAGAAGGGTATGTGTGCTTGCACATGGTGGGGGGGAGAAGGAGGAGAAGGATTGGAGGGAGGAGACGGGGGGCGGGGAAGGAGGAGAGGAGGGAGGGAAACTAAAGTCAAAAGCTTTTGTACCAGGTTCTTTGTGTATAGCTTGATTTTATTATTATTATTTTTACAATGCTTTTTGAAATTGGTATTTCCCATTGCCATCTTGTTTTTATTAAGGAATTAGGTGACACTCATAGAGCTTATGTTTGGTTGGCCTAGGATTTGAAGTGCATTTGTTTGCCTCCAGATACTTATTCTTGCCCTGCTATGTACTACATTGGTTTCGAGGATGGCCACATTGATTTGTAACAGTTGCATGCTGTCTTAGTAGGAAGGTAGCTTAAAGCTTACAAGGGTAAAAAAATGAGCAGCTGGACAGGAGGAGAGAATCTGGAGGTTCAGGCTTCGGGTCCTCTTTGAGGTTGCAGTCAAGATGTATTCTAGGGCTGCAGCTGTATGAAGGCCGATTGGAGGTTAAAGATTCATCCACTTCTATGATGACCCAGTCAAACAGTGCTTGGCAAGAGGCACAGTTTATCACTATGTGGGCCTTTCCTTATGACTGCTCGAGCACCTTCAGTTATGACATGACTGGTGACTGCCCCCAGAGTGAGGGATCTGAGAGAGACAGTAGGGCAGAATTCACAATTATCTTTTATGCTCTAACCTCCGAACTCTCATGTTATCGCTTTTGTCCTCTTCTGTTGGTCACATTCTTGACACAATGTGGCAGACAATGCTACCAGGCACCATGAATACCAGGAGGTGCAGGTCATCAGGCTCCATAGTAAGATCTTTTGCCACAATTAGCAAAACTTAAATTATATTATATTTTATTTTTCAGTTCTATAATTTTATTTTATACTTTAAAACATTCAGATTGGCTGGGTGTATTGGTACATGCCTTTAAATCTCACCACTGGGGGGAGTGGGGGCCCGGGGGAGCAGAAGCAGGCAGATCTCTGTAAGTTGAGGCCAGCCTGGTCTACATAGAGTTCCAAGAAACATAGGCCCTATCTCAAATAATTCAGATTATCTAAAATATGAGTGAAAATATAAATTTAGTTTTGTAAATATGTAGAAAATAGGGAAAATAAAATAATTAGTATAAAGGTTATGGTTAAAATACTTCATTTGTAGGGCTTAAATATATTTTTGTTTTAAGTTGAAACATACTTGCATAGTGTTATCTCAGTATACATATGGTGTGTGAGCTGAGATCATAGTTATTGATGTGTCTGTCATATTTATAATTTGTGTCAGGAGCATTCAAAATTCTCTCTCTAGATATTTTGAAATGGACATTTAATCACTGATAGCTCCCATTACTATCCTTGATATTGAACATTGGAAGTTATGACTTCTGTACAGCTGTATCTCCAGACTTATCAACCATTCCCACCCTGTTACCGGAGATGTCTTTCAGTGAGGTATGCTGGCACAGCCATTGCCGATGAAGCTGGGTGTTGTTGCGTAGTCCTCACTGGCTCCAAACTCATGCCATTCCTTCTGCACATGCTCCCAAGTGCTGCGATTTCAGTCGTGCACTACCACACCCAGTTTTATGTGGTCTGGGGATTGAACCTAAGGCTTTGTGCATACTATGTACTCTGCCAACTGAGTTATATCCCTAACCATTTTTACTGCTGATTGGATGTGCATGAATGCCAGCCAAAGTGTAGATGCAAGGCCGGGAGGCATCCACTTCTAGTCAATGTGTGCTGTCTATTAGTTCCATTGGCTCTTGGAAAGGACTTTGAACAATTAACCCTGAGATTTTCCCTGTATAACTTGGAAATTAAATTAGGATTTCTTAAAAATTGAGAATGTCAAGTAGTACTTTTTCTTACACAGCTGAGCTATACTTTTGCTTACTATGCTTGGCTTTGAGCATTCAGGAATTAGAGGGCTGTAACAGGGTATCTGACCATGCACCCACAAAAGAAAATGGTTTCCACCCTAAGAATCAGCACATTACTTCTAAGCACTGTTGAATGCACTGGCATAAGACTTGGCTTCCTTCAAGCGTTTTCCTTTTTGCTTCCTAGATTGCATTCAGTTGACCGTGACCGATCCCCCCCCCTCACTCACTCACTCACTTTCTTGATTCCTGCTGTCCCAGTGTAGTGTCTTGCTTCATTTACACAGCGATAGCTTTTCTTGATTTTTATCTCTTAGTTTGAAACCCTGTGTGACTTATTTCCTTTCTTAGACATAGGAGAGATTAAAAAAAAAAAAAAAAAAAACAAACCAAAAAACCAAACTCCGCAATTTGAAGAAAACTTACAAAAGCAACAAGCACTGTAAAAGCGCCAGTTTGGGTTTTAATTTTTCCTGTGGCTAGAAAGGTGCCTTCCTGATGGGAAGGCTTTCTCGTTTCACAGTGTCCAGTGTAGGTGGCCAGCGCAATCATGGCTGGGCAGGGTGCCAATACTTCTTTTGTAGAGCTGGGTCCAATGTGCTTACTATAGTTAATAGGTTAGAATACAAACAAGATATGACATAGCTGTCTATGTAGGTTAGTGGGATGGGAACATAGTTGATGCCCAATATTTGAAAATTGGGAAGCTAGAGGTTTTCATAATTTTAAGTTACTTATTATCAATCTTACAAGTATTTTTGGTCATCTTAAATACTCGGCCAGTTCGGTTTTCTAATATAGAGGTTTTATGGGCAGTTGTTTTGAAAATGGGCTAGGGCGAGGATTAAAATTAATTATAAGCATCCATTTGAAAGGCTGAAAATGTTCTATCACAGAAAATTTCATGGGATGTATATATTGTCTTTCTGCCTTGGGGAGTAGCATTCCTAAGAGCTGACTTTTATTCTGGGCTTTCTGCTGTGTGTCAGCTATGGTGGCTCATAAGCATCTTTTGTATTTATGTGTGTGTGTAGATAATGTTATGTTGGGACCTGGGTGGAATATAAATCTTTTATTGGCCTAAATCTGACTTTAATCCTTTGCATGGCTCTGAGAGAAAATCAATTTCCTCTGCTCTGTCAAGATTTTTCAGGTCAGTGCTCTTTGGAAGTCTCCCAATTCTCTTAGATTAAAATAGATTTTGTTTCTGTGCTACATACTGGTATCAGTTTGTAGGATATTGGGATCTAAAAAGTGAGAAAACAGAGGCTGACAAGGTATCCATGCATTCTTGGATTTCAGCTACCTTTTTGACACTCTTCACCTTTGAGGAGCCAAGGAGTGTGTGTGCTTTCAAAGGCATCATTTGGGGGGACAAGTTGTTAGTGATGCTTGGTAGGTGAGGCTGAACATGTTAGTGAGTTCTGCTCGATGACTCACTTGCTCACTAGAACTGACCTGGTCACTGTAATTAACCTGCTCACCAGAAATGAAGGGCTTAGGCTATTACTACTATGGCCTTCTAGAAGTAAGAGGACCAAGTTGAACTTTTATAGTTTCAGCTCTGCAAATATCATCTTTCAGGACTCCAGCCCCCCCAGTTGCAAGCAAACCAGCATGGCATGGCCTCACTGGCAGTGAAAAGCAGAGGGTAGATGCTTTTGAACCCTTGTGGGTGTTTTGAAGAGGGATTGCTTTATCATAGACATGTAATTCCTTGCTGTCCAGTTGTGATAGTAGGTGAGTGATTCTGTTGTGATTTGACTTAAAAAAAAAAAAAAACAACCTAAAACCATATATTTCGAGACTGTTTGGATAAAAAAAAATCAGTGTTTCTCTTCTATTTTTCTGGAAAATGCAAGGATGTCCTCCCACCTCCAGTGCTGGGGATTGAACATACTGTTCCTACATGATATCCAAGCATCCTACACTTGAGCTAGATTTCCAATCTTTATTAAAAAATTAGGGTCTCATGTAGTCCAGGCTGGCTTTTCACCATGTAACTGAGGATAACCTTGAACTCCTGATCCTTGGGTCTCCCATGCAAATGCTGGGATTATAGGTATCTGTTACCATGCCCCGCTCTTAGCATACCTCCCCCTATGTTTGAAATGCTGATCTCACCATGTTGTCCAGCCTGAGCTTGGATCTTCCATGTCCTTCTCTCTTGCCTCCCAAGTAGCTGGGGTTTATAGGCATGTGCCACCATGCCCAGCTCAGAAGGACTGTTAACTCTACCTATCCTTCTACCCAAGTTCTGTGATTTTTGTCTTCTATTCAGTATACGATATGACATTATTATTTTCTGCAGGCATTTTTCTTTAGACCAGAGTTTAGCTTTTTTTTTTTTTTTTTCTGTAAAGGCCAGATGGTAAATATTTAGTCTCTGCAGGCCATATGGTCTGTCACAATTGTTCAGCTCTGCTATTGTAGTGCCAAAGTGGCCATGATAACATGCAAAGGTCTTTGCATGCCCATTTTCAATGAAACTTATTTATACAGATAGACAGTAGGGAAGAATTGGCCCATAGGACAATTCCTAATTTAAAGTAATTGATATCTTTTTTTCCTTTTCCTTTTTGTTCCTTCTCCCCTCCCCTTACATCTTCTTTTTACCCCTTCCTTTCCTTTACATCCCTTAAGGCTGGACTTAAACTTTCTCTGTAGTGTAAGCTGGTCTTGAACTCCTGTCCTCCTTCTCTTCCTCTCAGGTGCTGGGATTTTCAGGTGCATTCTACCACAACAGGGCTTTTCTCCTTTATTTGTTGCTCTGCATTTGAAGTTCTCTCTAGGATCTTTTATTTTAGTACTGAGGATTAATCCAAAGAAAAAGCTCTTCCACTGAATTACATCTCCAGCCTCAAAGAACTTTCCAGGCAAGGATAGCGGTTCTTATCATTGTTTTTCAACATTGTGTTGCGAATCCTAGCCAGTATGCTAATAAGTCAAAGGAAATAGAACTCATACAGATTAGAAGAAAAAAAAATCTTCTCTCTATTTACAGATTAACTATGTAAAGAAAACACGTGAAATCCACAAAAGAATTCCTAGAACTAATAAGTGTGAGATACAAGATAAATGTTAAAAATGAATACATTATATACTAGCTATGAACACATAAACACTAAAGGTGGAAAAAATATACTACCTGGGTATTTATCGAGTGTATTGTTCAGTGGTAGAATACTAGCTTAGCATGTATGATGCCCTAGGTTCTTCCATAAGAATACATAATAATACCACTTACCATTAGTCAGAAAGTACTAATATCATAGCCAAGCATCCTATGCCTGAGCTATATTTCCAATCTTTTTGTTAAAAAATTAGGGTCTCATGTAGCCTAGGCTGGAACTGAAAAGTAAACCTAGCAGAGTGTTTGTAGGACACATGTCTTGAAACCCGTAGAGGTGAAATAAATCTTAGGAGATGGAAAGACAGTATCATAGTCATTATTGGAAGACTCAGACTAATTGGAGTTGCAATTCCCTACAGATTGAAAAACAGCTTTAAAATAATTTTGTGAAAATCCTAGAAAGACTATTTTAATAGATATACATATTTTTATCTTAAAGCATATATGGATCACAACAAGATCTATATGAAATGGCACGGGGTGTGGAACACCTAACAGTATCTTCTAAAAGAAGTAGAAAGCGGGAGGAATTAGTCATATAGTTTCAAAATGTACTGCATAACTATAGCAATTAAGACTGTGACAATAGGTGAATGCAGTTAAACGCAACAGGACAAAGAACTAGCAATAGGCCCTCAGAAATATGCTCAATTGACTTTTGAAAAACACTTACTTTTGATTTCTTGGGTGCTGGCACTGGGCTGTCATCCCATTGCCTAGTGCTTGCTAGGCAAACATTCTGCCATGGAGTCCTCACTCCTTTAATTAATTTACTTCTGAAATGAGTTCTCATGCTGCCAATTATGGTCTTGAATTCCTGGCTTAATATATCCTTCTTCCTAAACTTCTCGAGTAGCTGGAATTACAGGCACACACCATATTACATGGATCTTTCTTTATTAACACATTTTTAATTGTATAAATCAGTTTAGCTTGAGTGACATGTATATGTCTACTGTGAAATGATCAACTCTCAACACTCCATTTCTACCACAATCCTAATCTCTAATAATTCCAATTATATTTTCAAATTGACTTTAGTGTTTACCTATGAAGGGAAAACCATACAATGTGTGTCCCTCTGTATATGATTGATTTTACTTACTATCAAGCCCTGCCTAGCTCTGTTGTAATTACTTTTTTGTTGCTGTGAAGGAACAAAATGGACTTGCCAGTGAAAGTGAGGGCAAGCAGGCAAAACAAAACAAAACAAAAAATCAAAAAACCCAGTTTCTTTCTTCCAACTCCTTTTGTTTTTCTATTTAGCATTTTAAAAATTATAGGCATGGTGAATATATTATTGTTGCCAAGGGCTGAGGGGCCAAAGCCATGAGGGAATGAGTAGCTAAAAGTAGACACCCTGAGGAGTCTTTGTGATGAGAATGTTCTGTTCATGAGTGCATCCATGTTGTCACTGTGGCTGTGATACTGTACAGTAGCATTGCAAATTATCATGGGGGGGGTGGAGAATGGATAAAGAGTTCAAAGGCTCTCTGTATCATTTCTTTTTTTTTTTAATATTTTTATTACATATTTTCCTCAATTACATTTCCAATACTATCCCAAAAGTCCCCCATAGCGCCCCCCACTTCCCTACCCACCCATTCCCATTCTTTTGGCCCTGGCATTCCCCTATATTGGGGCATATAAAGTTTGCAAGTCCAATGGGCCTCTCTTTCCATTGATGGCCGACTAGGCCATCTTTCGATACATATGCAGCTAGAGACAAGAGCTCCGGGGTTCTGGTTAGTACATCATGTTGTTCCAACAATAGGGTTGCAGATCCCTTTAGCTCCTTGGGTACTTTCTCTAGCTTCTCCATTGGGAGCCCTGTGATACATCCAATAGCTGACTGTGAACATCCACTCCTGTGTTTGCTAGGCCCCGGCATCGTCTCACAAGAGACAGCTATATTTGGGTCCTTTCAGCAAAATCTTGCTAGTGTATGCAATGGTGTCAGCGTTTAGAAGCTGATTATGGGATGGATCCCTGGATACGGCAGTCTCTAAATGGTCCATCCTTTCCTTACAGCTACGAACTTTGTCTCTGTATCTGTATCATTTCTTATAACTGCATGTGGGCATATACTTCAAATGAAAAACATAAGTATAGAAACAGATGATACCTGGATGGGAAAGGATCTGAATGTGAGAGGTACAATACTCTGTGGTATCACTTAATTTTTTTTATTAATTGTTTTCTTTATTTACATTTCAAATGTTACCCCCCTTTTCCGTCTCCCCTTCGCAACCCCCCTATCCCCTCCCCCTCCCCTTTGCCTCTAAGAGTGTGGTTACCCACCCACCTACGCACTCCAGATCACCCCTCCAGCATCCTTCTTCCCTAGGTCATCAAGTCTCCACAGAACTAAGGGCCTTCCCTCCCACTGATGCCAGATAAGGCAATCCTCTGCTACATATGCAGCTGGAGCCATGGGTCCCTCCATGTGTACTCTTTGGTTGGTGCTTTAATCTCTGGGAACTCTGGGTGGTCCAGTTAGTTCATATTGTTGTTCTTCCTATATCTGGTCGTATTCCAAAGTACTGGTTCAGTGTTTTTGTGAGACAGAGCCATAAGGGTTCATGTGATTCCATGTGAATGTATGTTTTCCTCAACACTGCAGATTTGGGGGACTCTTCATTGTATGTCCATTGTCTCTTGCTTCTTGATTTTTGTTAGACATAAAGCAAATGTTTTCATTTCAGTTTGGGGATCTTTCCTTAACTTTCATGATTTCATTTTGGCACTAGCATTTCATTGAAAGGCCAGAGTGATTTTCCCTGGGCTGATTTTCCTTGTTGCTTGTGTGATAGGGATTTCTAGTTGTCCCCTGACTTTCACATTTTCATTCCCTTTCCTTTAAAACAGAACTTCCCATTTTGAGTGTGGCCTATGACTGCCCAAAGTAAAGGTTGCAACTGTTCAGATTTCATTGTGCTATGTGTGAGTGTGTGACTGAGTGGAGATGTTCTATTTTGATTGAGATGTAAACTAAATGGAGCTCTCAACTTACCTAAAAACAGCAACAATAACAATCATAACAATAACAAAAGTTAACAGATTAAATAAAATAATTGCTATAAATGCACTGTGTTCTGTATTGAATTGTGTCTTCCAAAAGATATGCTGATATCTCAACTCTAGTACCTTAAGGATGCAATCAATTTTCTTTGGTAATAGGCTCTTTGCAGAAGTCATCTAGTTAAGATGTGCTCATATTGAAGGAGGATGGGCCTAATTCACTATGAGTGGTAGTCTTAAGATGACAGTCCTGCAAAGACAGATTCAGAGAGAGTGCATGTAACATAATGATCAGAGTGGTGCATCTAAGCCAGTGGCTTTCAACCTGTGGCTCATGACCCATGGAGGAGGAGTCAAACAACCCTTTCACAGGGGATACCTAAGATGAGTGGAAAACACACAAATTTACATTATGATTCATAACAGTAACAAAATCACAGGGTTTTTTTTTTTGTTTGTTTGTTTTGTTTTTGTTTTTTGTTTTTTGACACAGGATTTCTCTGTATAGCTCTGGCTGTCCTGGAACTCACTTTGTAGACCAGGCTGGCCTCAAACTCAGAAATCTGCCTGCCTCTGCCTCCCAAGTGCTGGGATTAAAGGCATGACTGCCTGGCTACAAAATCACAGTTTTGAAGTAGCAACAAAAATAACTTTATGGTTAGGTGGTCACCACAACATAAGGAACCGTATTAAAGGGTTACAGCATTAGGAAGGTTGAGAACCACTGATCTAGGCACCAAAGAACATCCAAGGCTGGAGAAGCACGAGGTAGATTCTTTCCTTCGAGCACTGTGAATGGAGGCACCCTGCTTACTGATACCTCATGTTTGGTTCCCAGTCTCCAGACCTGTAAGACAGTAAATACGGGTCTCTTGTCCTAAGCCACATAATGTGCATGGTTCTAATAGAGCTAGGAAAGTAGTACCGAGCTCTTTGGGCGAGCTCTGGTTTTGAGTGTGTATTAAGTGGTTAGATCATGAGGAGGAGGTCCTCATGGATGGGTTTAGTGTCCCAGTAAAGGAGTGCTGAAGGGAGCTTGTTTGCCTAGTCTATGGATGCAGAGTAAAAAGCAAGGAAGTGCCATTTATGGAGGGGAGGAGAGGACAGACACCTCTGCCCTTCATACCCTAACCAAATACTGAATCGGAATCTGCTCACATCTTGATCTTACATAGACTTTGAGTCCAGAACTGGGAAAAATAAATTTCTAATCTGAATACAAGGTAGCTTATTGCTAAAGCCCAAATGGATCAAGTCACGGAGTATTTAAAACTGAGCTGCCCATGCAAAGGTTTCTTTCTTTGAGTCCTGAGACATTTGGACTGGCTGTATCTTGTGTTTCTGAGAAAAAAAAAATCTCACTGAAGCAAACATGGACATTGTTCATTGCTTTAAAGCCTTCTTTTCCAGCTTCCATATGCTTTTACTGCTGATTTCATGTGCTTGAATGCCAGGCAAAATGTAAGGTGAATAGGAGATGCAAGGCCTGGGTGGTTTCCATGGAGACCTTCCTTCCTTTGTTCAGCAGTTGTCAGGGAAACATTTAGTTTCAGTTTGTGGGGTCTACCTATTTGCACAGCTCTTGGAAAGGGTTTTGGTTAAATTTCAACAACCTAATGAATTCAGAGCAGAATTTGTTTCGTTCCTTTAGAATTATATTACATTTTCCTGCAATTCATAGATGTTAACTAATATTCTGTCTGAATTGATCAGACTACTCATTTATGTGTATGCAGTAAACATTTTCTGAGCTTTGCGGCAGAAAACCGAGGTTCATAGACAGAGAAGCTAACTCCGGAAAATTGATGTTGAATGCCATATGGTTTTAGTCCATGTGGGTTGCTGTTGAGACAGGGTCTCACACTACCTGTGGGTGGTTTTGAACTTTTTCTTTTACTTTTTATTATTACTATTATTATTATTATTATTTTATTCTTTAATCCTTTTTTACAGCCCAGTCATCCTCCTCCTCCCAGTCTGCCTCCCAGCTGCTTCCCATTCCATACCTCCCCCAACCCCTGTCTCCAGGAGGATGTTCCCATCTCCCAACCTTCACCTCACCAGACCAACCAAGGGTTAGGGTTAGGCGTTAGGGGTTAGGGCTAGGGTTTATTTCTTCCCTGACCAAGTTATCATTGAGTAGATTGGTGTTCAGTTTCCATGGGTATGTGGGTTTTCTGTTGTCTTTGTTGTTATTGAAGACCAGCTTTAGTCCGCAGTGATCCCAGACATGAAGAATCATTTCAGTTTTTTACTGCTTTGGGAATTCTGCCACTATGTGGAAAAAGCACAGGCTTGGGCTGCAGGAAGAGAGACCATGTGGAGGAAAATAGCAGTACCAAGCCAACGCGATAGCCACCTGCAGAAGCATAAGTGAGCCCACGTGAGATCAGTGGCATTTGGCCTAGAACAGCAGCGTTGCCCAGCTGAACTCTGCCCAAATTACTGAGCCCCCGAAGTTTGAACTGAAAAAGTATTCCTTTAGGGTACTTTGAGGGTAATTTGTTATTCGGTGGTTAGTAGTTGATATAGCCAGGTTTAGAAGCTCTTAAGATGGTCAAGGCTCACCTTTAATTTATCTTTTGTCACTCCCAACATTCTTAATAACAACATTTAGACTAGAGGTAATTGTGGCTAATTGGTGGAGAAAAGGAACTATTAGCAGGATTTTCCTTAGTTCTACCTTTCTCTAAGAAAGCTGCTGAGGATGGTTGAAAGTTGCGCAGGTAAAGGGCAATAGGGCCAGAACCACAGCCTGATCACACCATAGAACTGAGCCAGTGAGGGTGCTGGTATTCTCGATAGTGAATAGCAGATGCCCCAACTACAACAGGAGCATTACCTTGATTGCACAGGGGTTGGACTGTCTTTGGATCTGGGTGTCACAGTCAGCCACTTTTTATACTTTGCATCAAGGATTCAAAAGCCCATATGGGTGGTATTGGCCAAGGTTAGTCCTGGGTCCAGACCTTGACTTAGAAGAAATCAGGAGGGTCTTTGTATTGAGGATGTGGCTTGGTGGTAGAGTGCTTGTCTAACATGCAGAAGGCTGCAGATTCGATTCCCTAGCACCACACACTCACACAAAAGAAAGTATCCAACACTTATTATTTAGCTTATTTAGTTGAAAGCAAGTGGACAACTTCATGAATATTGAGAATATTCTGATTCGGGGCAGCCAAAAGAGAAATGTCATATGTTCATTAGTTCTTTACAACACAGTTAATGAGGCCAGATTTGTATTCTGTTAAGAGGACACAATTCTGAGTCTGTACCCCAGCCCTTGTTTACCTTCATAGATGCATGCTGCTGGGCATTTAGACATAGTGGGCCTAACTTGCATGTACCTCTGCCTCCTGAGGTAGGAATAGTACATTTTTCTGTTGCTGGGCCCAAAGACACTCCATTCATTCCATAGTGTCCTACCCATGGGGGCTGAATAGTTTATATCTTAGTGAGCCTATAGGTTGACTAGTTGCACAATGAAATGGTTCGTGTGACACTTGTTTTTATTTACTGTTTGCTTTGTGGTGCTGGGTTGATAGTGCCTAGGGCCTTATACCTGCTAGGGAGGCACGCTGCCACTATGGTGATTAGTCTTGATAGTATTTATAATTACCCAGAAAACTCCTGCGCTCATCTCTCTGTTTCCTGACTGTGGATACAGTGTGACCAGTTAGTTGCCTTACACACCTGCAGAAATGACTCCCTGCCCTGATGGATTGCACCCTCAAACTTCAAGCCCACAAACCCTCTCTTAGGTTGCTTTTGCCATAGAATTTTGTCATATCAGTGAGACAAATACTATATGTATTTAATAGCTACATTGCACCAACTAATCTCTCAGTTAATAACCAAGCCAATTCCATAACAAAATCCCTCATGCCACAACTGTTTGAACACTTTGGGACTTGACTTTGTTCTCATCTCTCTGCTTGTCCTATACCTCACCCTTAGCTAACACTTTCCTTGTGACCAACTTCCTAAGATTAGATCTAATGCCACTGAACTACACTTACATCTTTGTTGTTCTGTCATGGTGATATAGAGGATTAGAGTGTTCTGCTTGTCATGAGACCCTGCTGTTGGTGAAAATGATCCTGGAAATGGAAGAAGTTCCTTATCCAAATTTAGTGCCAGTGAACTGATCAGGGGTTGGGGAGGATAGTGCTAGGATGTCAGGAAGTTGAGAGGTGTGTTTGTTATTTTAACATCCAGAGAAGGCCTCCACTGCGAACTTGACAAAAAAGCCAAATAATTGAAGTCAGATTGCTTAGCCGACCTAAGTTTGGTGTTTCAAGAATAAGTTTAGTTCCATGCCAGAAATCTCCAGTCTATTTGGATTTGAGGTCGAGTAGACACTTCTTATGATGTACACTGAACTTAGATTTATTCATTCCCTCGGCATGCCAAAGATCTTTGTATAGTACTAGTGATCCACTCACTAGAAATGCCTGGATTTGTCCTATTCTTATTAAAGTGTTAGTTTCTTTCAAAAGGAAACGTGCGCCAAATATTATGTACAAAATACAGAATGTATTGAAATCAACTTGGGAAAATCCAAATAATCTGCAACTATTATTTTAATTTTTCTATCTATCTATCTATCTATCTATCTATCTATCTATCTATCTATCTATCTAAGATATGTAAGCTCTGGTTGTCCTGGAACTTACTCTGTAGACCAGGCAGGGTTCGAACTCATAGAGATTTGACTGACTTTGCCTCCAGTGCTGGAACTAAAGGCATGCATCATTATGCCTGGGTCTTTTTTTAAAAGTATAGAATAGAGTTTATTCATCGCATGGGGAGGGAATTGAGAAGGTAGCAGAGACAGAGAAAAGCAGAGAGAGAGAGAGAGAGAGAGAGAGAGAGAGAGAGAGAGAGAGAGAGAGAGAGAGAGAGAGAGAGGAAGAAGGAGGAGGAGGAGGAAGAGGAAGAGGAGGAAGAGGAGGATTAGAGGCTGGCCATGAGCACTGGGGAGAGAGAGGGAGAGTAGGAGGGAGAGGACAGAGCTAGAGCAAGAAGTCAAGAGCACCTGGCTCTTTTTTTTTTTTTTTTTTTTTATCTTTTGAGCCAGGGTCTTATTCTGTAGCTCAAGCTAGCCTGGAATTAACAATGTAGCCCAAGCTGACCTTCAATTTATGGTGATCTTCCTGTCTTAGCTTCCTGAGTGCTGTGATTAAAGTCATGCACCATAAGCCTGGCTTTTACTTTTGAAAAGCACTAAAATTGTCAGAAAAGGAACTATCTGCAACGCTAATCCTTTGGCTTGTTAGTTAAGTCTGAGTTGCCAGAACCAGCAGAAGCCTTATATAATTCTGGCAGTTCATTTGCATTCACCTGAGATTTCTCTGCATCCAGCTGCACAGAACTTCTGTGATATGCAAAGCCCTGAAACTTGGGCCAGAATCCTGAAAGTAATTTTCTCTTGTAATCTGTGCTATAATTGCATTTTAATTCAGTTCTGGTGTCAAGATTGCTTGTGTGTATATGCTGTGTTTTCTTCATTTCATTAGTTCCTGGTATTTAGGCCAAGTGCCTGGCACAGTTTGTCTTTGGTAAATTTTATTTGTTACTGTGGAGCCTGCTATTCTCTCCTAAATTGATGGAGAGGGCCCTTTGTGACTTGGCAGTTCACTTCATGGCCCATCTCCCCCTCTGCTGACCTTTGCGTGGTTGGATCCTATTTCTTCCTTGGCTGTGCCAGCTCTGAGGAACCCTTGAACTTGTAGTGATGAGTACTCACTTGATTGCATCCACCTGGGCAGCTTGGAAAGCTATAGCATCGGCTTGTCAAAGAAGGCCCGGTTGAAAAAAGTCACAAGAGAACATCAGCATCACTGACATCATTGCATCAGTCCCCATTCTCCTCATATTAGGTGCAAAAGAAAAAAATTACCATAGATCCAAGCATGGCAGCCTCCATTTGTAATCGCAGAACATAATGGGGAGGAGAAAGCTGGAGGGAGTATCAGAAATTCAGGCCTTGCCTTGGCTACATGAGACCATGTGACTTTGTCTCAAAGCCTGTATTGGATTTGTGTCCAAGGTCCACCATAGCTGTTTTCACTTTGGTAGTTTCCTTTCTCTGTATACCAGGGACCTTTGCTGCCATGCTTAGCCTTGCAATCTGTGAGCTGTGCAGGTTCTCTCCATTCTTCCAAGACTGCCTGGACAGTACCTCCTTGAAGGAGCTAGTATCTTGTTGTGGAGTGTCTCTTAGGAATGTTAAGAGTGTGGAAAGTATTCACCACAGTGAGATCTGTACAGACAAGGGGGGCTGTCTTCCTATTTTCAAGAGCTCCTCATGAACCAACCTGCTGGTGGATACAGTTAAGAGTTCTTGGGGTTCTATAGCAGTAAATAGCAGATACTTGGCTCCAGAGCTTGATCCACTTGCTGACCTCAGACGCATGGGTATCAAACGGCAGTATTATTCTCAGTTGATGAAATCCACTTTTGACTACTGAAGGTGAGGGTTGTTCACGTCACTGCTGAGCTGAACCTCTTGTAGCCTGGACTTTCAAGCTTAATATGTGGTTCCCTAACTCTCCATAACTACCTATGAGCTCTATCTCTTACCCCTGGCCCATAATAGGTTAAATTTGGGTGATATGACTTGCTATGCCCCCCCCCTTTTTTTTACATCTTTCCAGGGTAGCTCAGTTTAAAAGCAAAGGTTCTTTTTCAAGATGGTACCTGGCCACATTACCTTCCAAGTCATATAGAGTACAGAATGGGATTATTTCTCTATTACTGACCCATTTCTGGAAGACCTAATCTCATCAAAAGCGACAACTAGACGAGGCTTGTGGGATTGGGCTGTGGGTAGGATTGCCAGTTTCCTCTTACTAAGATCACCTCCACCTTTACTAAGATTACTTGTGGATGAAGTGTCTGCTTCTCATGCCCCGACTTGGGAGCCATGTGATTGGAGCTGTGTTCTACCCAGCTTTTGGAGGGTTACGCTATTTATAATTTGTAGCTTTCGCCTGGTTCCTGGACACTAGGCTCCTGGTACAAGACCGCAGCCCTCCATAGATTTGTGTTCCTCAGTCACATTAGGGCTTCCAAGCCCCTCCATAGGTAGAGGACATGACCTGTGGTCACTTAGCATCAAGACAGATCTCCATTTTAATGAGGTACCTAAAGGCCTGGAGGCTTAGCCAATAAACTCCCCTTCCCAGACACACCTCCCTGCAAAAGGTGTTTAACTTTAGGCCCACCCCTGAGAAGTGGGGTGCAGTTTTACTCATCCACTTTCCACCATGACAATAAATGTCTTAAAATCATGGGCTGCCTCTTTTTATCGGGCCCCACCATGGGATGCAATGGAAAAGGCCTTCTGTTTAATCTCCTGCAGAAGGCTTCTTAGTGCTCCCAGCCATGGCCTCCACCAAGCCAAGCCAAGCCAAGCCACGTGCTGAACAAGCCAAGGACTAGCACCCCCTTCTTTCCCTTCTGCCTGGGCTAGATCCAGTTCAGGGTTGTCAGGGTTACCAGTTTATTCTTGACTCTTTTGTGACTCCCAGCAGCACCTGGGTGCCCAAGAGCCTGAGAACCAGATGGTCCTGGCCTCCTTGCAGGCTCGGGGACCCCCAAGCCAGCTCCAGCAGTTCCTAGGGACCTCAGACTGTGCTCCCCCTACCCCTGGAGCAAAGTCCCATGGCTTCCCATAGCCTAACACCTACCTGGCGCTGGTGTGGGGTAAGCACAGTCAAAACTTCCCAGTGTCACCTTCCTGAGTGTCCCAAGCCCTGAGGCAGAGCAGATGCGGGACGCATCAACCCTACACAACCTACCAACCAACCAATTATCCCAAACCACCTGGAACTCTGAAACTGCTGGAAGCAAACATTTCAAGATAGAGACAGAGGTGTGGGTTTTCTGAAAAGCACTTCAGTAGCCCAGGATAAAAAGAGCTGACAAAGGGCTAGCATGAAATTAAAATAACTTTTGCAAAGCAAAGGAAACAACTGGCAGGATGAAGAGGCAGCCTACAGGATGGGAGAACAATTCTTTCCAGCTATACATATGACAGGGGATGAATTTATAGAATCTATAAATACTTTTAAAAATTAAAAATCAAACTACTCAAATCATTAAATCAGTGAATGGGAAAATGAATAGGTAGTTATCAAAGGAAGAAACACAAGTAGATAGTAAATACTTGAAAAAAATGTTCAAATTAAAACATTGAGATTTCCATTTCCCTGATGACTAAGGATGTTGAACATTTCTTTAAGTGCTTCTTGGCTATTCGAGATTCCTCAGTTGGGAATTTTTTGTTTAGCTCCATACCCCATTTTTAATAGGGTTATTCGGTTCTCTGGTGTCTATCTTCTTGAGTTCTTTGTATATATTGGATATTAGCCCTCTATCAGATGTAGGATTGGTAAAGATATTTTTCCAATTTGTAGGTTGCTGTTTTGTCCAATTGACACTGTCCTTTGCCTTTCAGAAGCTTTTCAGTTTTATGAGATCCCACTTGTCAATAGTTGATCTTAGAGCCTGAGCCATTAGTGTTCTGTTCAGGATATTTTCCCCTGTGCTGATGTGTTTGAGGTTCTTTCCCACTTTCTCTTCTATTAGATTCAATATACCTGGTTTTATGTGGCAATCCTTGATCCACTTGGACTTGAGCTTTATACAAGGTGATAAATATGGATCAATTTGCATTCTTCTACATGCTGACTGTCACTTGAACCAGCACCATTTGTTGAAAATGATGTCTTTTTTTCCACTGGGTGGTTTTGGAATCTTTGTCAATTATCAGGTGACCATAGGCATGTGGGTTCATTTCTGGGTTACCTCACAGCAGTCAGAGTAGGTTATCACGAAAACAAATGATAAATAAATGCTGGAAAGGATGTGGTAAAGAGGAAGCCTTATTTATTACTGGAAAAAGTGTAAACTGGTACCACCACTGTGGAAACCAGTGTGGAAGTTCCTTATAAAGCTAGAAATACTCTTTGATCTGCCTTCTACAGTGGAACTGCTGCTAAGATGCAGTTTTTCATAAAGACCATCATGCTCAAGGTTGATCCCTCAGACACTATAGGAAACTGTGAAGGCCAAAATCTCTGTTTAGGAAGCTGTTCCTCCTCATTAGCCAAGGCTGCTCTTTGCTGGTAAGCAGTTGGAAGATGGTCATGCTTCGTCTGACTACAACATTCCAAAGGAGCCCATCCTTTATCCTGTGTTGAGATGTCATGGTGCTGAGAAGAGGAAGAGGTCTTACAGCCCTCGCCAGCAGAATGAGCAGAAGGGAAAGAAGGTTAAGCTGTCTCTATGGAAGTGGATAAGGTGGATGAAAATGGCCTGGGTTGAGAGTGCCTTTCTGATGAATGTGATGCTGGAGTTTTCATAGCCTGCCACTTTAACAGACAGTACTGTGGCAAATGTTGTCTGACTTAACTGCTTCAACAAATCAGAAGACAAGTAATTGTTGTTTATGCGTTAATAAAAAGATAGGATCTGAAAAAAAGCCAAAAATAGGACTTCAACATAACTCCTTGGGTAAAGGCACCTGGTGTTAACCCTGATGACCTGAGGCCAATCCCTTAGATCCACAGGGTAGAAGGAGAACATTGATCATACTCTGAATTCCACATGTGTATCATGGCATGTAAGTGTGCACATATATACTAAAATATATTAAATAATTAAAAGACTCAACCATACCTAACTTATATGTACTCAAAGGAATCCAAATCATTGTTTATTGCTGCATGATTCATAATAGCCAAGACATATATAATCAGCCATATGTACATTAGTCATCAGCAGGTAAATGGATAAAGAAAGTAAGAGAGTGGAATACATATGTACAATGAAATCTTTCTTAGCTGTAAAGAATGAAATTATGAAATTTGTAGGATAGAAATGGCAATCATTTTACATGATTGCCAAACATGACATATCGTGTTAAATGACATAAGCCAAACTTAGAAAGACAATGCATGTTTTCTTTCATATACATAATCTTGATTTAAACACACACACACACACACACACACACACACACACACACGATAAAACAGAAGGAGGTAGGAAACTAACAAGGTGGAGGGAGGAGGAATTAGGGAGGGTAATTGTGGGTAAGAACAAGATACAATAATAAAGATGTATTAGCTGGGTTTGGTGGTGCACGCCTTTAATCCCAGCACTTGGGAGGCAGAGACAGGTGGATTTCTGAGTTCGAGGCCAGCCTGGTCTACAGAGTGAGCTCCAGGACAGCCAGGGATACAAAGAGAAACCCTGTCTTGAAAAGCCAAAAATAAAATAAAATAAAATAAAGATGTATGAAGATGTCATAATTAAAAACCATTATTTTGTATACTAAGTAAAATATTTAATAAAATACAACTTCTATTTACATAAGTTACAAAAATTTATTTGGTTTGATTGATAGTCATACAGTTTGCTATCCAAAGATGTAAAACACCACATATGGGGTTTTTTCATCAGGCCATGCAGAATTAAAAATGTAATTAGAATATTTATTTTGTGAGCTGGACAAGTTAATAGTATGAGTGCTTTGGGAAAGGGAAAGATGATTTTAAAATGCAAGACTTGTGGACAGGAAGATGTTTCATTGGGTAAAGCACTTACTGCATAAGACTGGTGTCCTGAGTTCAATTCCCAGAATTTTCATAAGGGACTGGATGCAATGCCAAACATCAGTATTGCCGACATTCTTACCTTGAAATGGGAGGTAGAGATGGAAGAATTGCCTAGAAGGCCAGCTAGCCTGGAGGATCCAGTGAGTGCAGGAGCCACAAGAGAGACTGTGCCTCAGAAACAAGAGGAAGGTGAGAACTAACTCCTGAACGTTGTCTCTGCCTGCATACACAAGAAATTAAAGATGCAAAAGTTAACCTGGAGAGAGTTCCATCCTTGTAGGAACCTGTATTAGGTGTACTGAGAACCACAGTGCAAGATGGAAGTTATAAGTATCAGAGCACAAGGTTGAAACCCTCCTTTTAGATTTTACTCATAGTCATAGAATGTTTGGGGAACCTGACAGAGCCTTACACTCTATCTAGTCTGAATGCTTTGTTCTAATAGATGAGACCAGAACCTGAAGGACTTCAGATGCCTCCTCTATAGTCACCTGGCTAGACAGTCTTCAATAAGACAAAGTGTTGCTTTGGACTGTGTTGACAGTTCAGAGAAAAGAGCCCCATGTTTGTGAGTGAAGTCTGGGATGATGAGTGGAATCCCTTGAAGCGTTGTCCCATTGGGCACTTTGTTCTGAAGTTGCCCATAATAATAGCACATGGAATGGGAATGTTTCTGCTGTATTTCTCGGACACTTCTTGCTAACATGATGTTTGGCCGTGTTTCTTGCTCTTTATACTTTATACTAAATTTTGACAATGTGATTCAGATTGTACAAGGTACAAAATAATATAGAGTAAATTGTTGCTTCTTCCTATGCTCTTGTTTCTAGAGGCAGCCAGCAGACAATTTTGTAAGCTTCAACTTAGAGAGCTGGCTTATCTCTAAACTATGTGTCTTCACACCCAGCAAGGCATCTGATCTCCACTATGGTAACTGCTGAGCACCATAGTTCTTTTCATTTTCTCAGTTTATCCCGAGGTAAATTGAAGATCCTGAGGACTTCTTCATTCCTTGTTAATTGGTGCTCTCTAGGGCAACAATTCACTCTAGGGCAAGCCAAAGGGTTTGAGGTAAGTCACAGGATCTTTGGCGAGCTGGAGAAACAGGGTGGGTGGGTCCCAGCTTGCCGGAAGCAAAGCCCTGAGCCACACACATGCCAAGCAGAAGCCTTATGTACATGAACCTTCATTACGTGTCAGGGGTCTGACTGACAGTAACTGCTCCTTTCCCCACTCCTTTACTGGAAAGGCCACTCACTCCTCAGCTACATCTACAAAAGTAGAAGCTCTGAACATAATAGTCCTTTTACTTCCTTGTTTCTCTTCAAAGCAGGCTATTTTGAAATGTGTTTCTAGTGGAGCCTAGATGGTCTGTTTATAGCTCAGTTACATGGGAATTAGGACATTTGATTTTCAACTTTTTTTTTTTTTGAAACAGGGTTTCTCTATGTGGTTTTGGCTGTCCTGGAACTAACTATGTAGACCAGGCTGACCTCCAACTTACAGAGACCCACCTGCGTCTGCTTCCTGAGTGTGGGGGGATTAAAGGCGTACACCACCACCACCACCACCTGGCTGATTTGCCTCGCCCCCCTGAATGCTGGGATTACAGGCATGTTACCACACATGGTTTTATGTGTTGCTGGGGATCTAACTCAGGGCTTTTTCATGGAGACTGTCAACTCTACGCACAAAGTTGCATTCTCAGGCAAAACTACTTCAGAACAATAATTCACATCTACTCGTAAGAAGAATGGAGTTAATGTATCAGGGATAACATTTTCCTGAATGAAATTCTAAGTTAGGATTTGCAATTGTCAAATGGATTGCAAAATGATTGTCTGTAAAGCCCATTTTCAGCTTGTGTGCTGAATCAGGAAGTGGACTGCTGTTCACCCATGAGCAGCAGTAGTTTTCCAGTCCTGCTATAATGAACAGAATATGAACTTTGAGCCTTATCACATGTAGTTTGATGCTGTCTTTGAATTTGAGACCTTGAATATCTCACTTAACTTTTTGAACTGGGAGCTTTATTTGTGTATAGCTAGTGGGCATTCTATTATAATGTTATTTAATGTACATTATATTACCATGCATAAAGCATAGAAAAAGATTAATAAGATCTGCTGTCTGATATCACACCTAAGCCTTGCTTGTCTGTTCTCTCTTTAGTGAGGTGGTTTGGTTTGGGCTTTGTCTCAGTTAAGGTTTTACTGCTGTGAACAAATACCATACTATGACCAAGGTATCTCTCTCTCTCTCTCTCTTACTTCAACAATCCAGTTGTTTATTTCTTAGAGTTCTATGTGTTTGATGTGTAATAGGATGAGGATTTTTTTATTGGATATTTTCTTTATGTACATTTCAAATGTTATCCCCTTTTCAGAAACCCCCTATCCCATCCCCTCTTCCCCTGCCTTTATGAGGATGTTCCCCCACCCACCTACCCACTCCTGGCATTCTCCTACACCGAGGTTCAGGCCCAAGGGCTGCTCCTCCCACTGATGTCAAACAAGTCCACCCTCTGCCACTTATGCGGCCAGAGCCATGGGTCCCTCCATGTGTACTCTTTGGTTGGTGGTCCAGTGCCCAGGAGCTCTGGGGGGTCTGGCCGGTTGACACTCTTGCTCCCCCCATGGGACTGCAACCCCCCTCAGCTCCTTCAGTCCCTTCGCCAACTCCTCCATCGGAGACTCCTCTCTCAGTCTAATGGTTGGCTTCGAGCATCTGCCTCTGTATTTGTTAGGCCCTGGCAGAGCCTCTCAGGAGACAGCCATATCAGGCTCCCATCAGCAAGCACTTCCCAGCATCCATAATAGGGTCCAGGTTTGGTGACTGTATATGGGATGATCCCCAGGTGGGGCAGTCTCTGGATGGCCTTTCCTTCAGTCTCTGCTCCATACTTTGTCTCCATATGTCCTCCTGTGAGTATTTTGTTCCCCCTTCTAAGAAGCACTGAAGCATCCACACTTTGGTCTTCCTTCTTCTTGGACTTCATATGATCTGTGAATTGTATCCAAGGCAACTCTCATAAGAACAGCATTTAATTGGGGCTGCTTACAGGTTCAGAGGTTCAGACCATTATCATCAAGATGGGAAAATGGCAGCAACCAGACAGGCATGGTGCAGGCAGAGCTGAGAGTTCTACATCTTCATCTGAAGGCTGGTAGTGGAAGACTCACTTCCACGCAGCTAGGATAAGTGGCACACCTACTTCAACAGGGCCACACCTTCTGATAGTGCCACTCCCTTGGCTGAGCATATATAAGCCACCCCATTCCACTGCCTGGCCCCCATAGGCTTGTTCAAACATATGAGTCTATGAGGGCCATACCTAAACATAGCATGATTAAAAAATACATTTAGTCCAACTTCCAAAGTCCCTATAGTCTATAGCATTCTCAACAATGTTAAAAGTCCAAAGTTCAAAGTCTCTTCTGAGATTAATCCAATTATTTAATTGTAATTCCCAAGGCAAGATAGGAAACCAACTGGGCAAACTCCAATTTCTACATCTCCATGGCTGATGTTCTCCTGGGCTGGTTCCACTCCCTGTTAGCAGTTTTCTTCAGCAGATAGCCCATGGCTCTGACATCTCAAACATCTTGGGATCTCCAAGGCAACTTCAGTGTTACAGCTTCTTGTTTAAATGTCTGGGATCCGCACATGATCTTCTGGGCTCCTCCAAAGGGCTGGCATCACTTCTCTAGCTCTTCCCTCAGTATCACTCTAAGCTCAGGTTGATCCATTCCACTGCTGCTGCTGTTCTTGGTGATCATCCCATGCATGGTACTGGCAACTCAAATATGCTGGAGACTTCTGCTGCAACTAGGCTTCACCAATAGCTTCTCATAGACTCTCTTCATGGTGCCAAGAAATGTGCCATCAGTCCAGTTCAGTATCATCAAATGGTGCTATCAAATCCTTTTCATGACCCCTTTAGTCCTGTGTCATTAACTGCAACTGAAGCTTCACCTTCACCAATGGCCTTTCATGGCCTCTCATAGTGCCAAGCCTCAGCTGCTATTCATTACCCCTTCATGCCTTCAAAACCAGTACCATCTGGGTGACTCTTACACATTACCAAGTACAGCTGCAGCACAAGATACAACCTTGGCTATCTTTAGCTTTGTGCTCGCAGAAACACTTTCCAGAAGATGTGACCTCAATGATGCTGGTCTTCTAATCACCACTAATTTCTTAGTTCCAGCTAACCAGCATCAATTGTCCCAGTACTCTCCTTCTCCTCTTGACTATAAAGCCAGATCCAAATGGCCAAAGCTGCTGAATTCTGCTGCTTCCTGGGGCTGGGACTTGGCTCCCTTGTTATATTACATTATGATCACCTTTCTGTTTTCCAACTCCTTCACAGCGTAAGCTTAGCTGTCCTGGAACTTGCTCTGTAGACTGACTTTGAACTCAAGAGATCTGCATGTTTGTCTCATGGGATTAGAGGTGTGTACCACTTGGATCTGAACTTAGCTGGATAGTATCTTGCCCCAAAGTCCTACTCCCTTAATCTGATATCTCCTAGAACACAGGATTAGGCTCCATTTAACTTCCTGGTGCCCCTTTAATACTCAAACATTATAGTTTATATTTTTCCTTTCTCAGATTACTATGCTTGTTTAAAATGCTGTTCATGAGACTTAACCAGAAAACAAAGTCTATGATAGGCATTTCTGAGACTTCCTTTGCCAGTGCAATTAATCTAAGTCTCTTCACTTTAGCCTCAGGCAGACTCTTCAGACAAGAGCAAAAAGTAGCCACATTCTCCACCAAAATACCACAAAAAAACAGTCTTTAGGCCATATATTGAAATTCTCCACTGACACCTCTTGGGTCAGGTCTGAAGAATTCAAATTATTCTTAGCAACAAAGTCTTCCATATTCCTACTAGGATGTCCCATTAAGCCCAATTTAAAACATTCTACCTCTTTCCAAATCCAAAGTCCAGAAATTCACATTCTTCAAACAAAAGCACGGTCAAGCCTATCACAGCAATACCCCACTCCTGGTACCAACTTCTATTTTAGGACTTTACTGCTTAGAACAGACACCACGATCAAGGTAACTCTTATAAGAACATTTAATTGGGGCTGATTACAAGTTCAGAGATTCAGTCCAGTATTATCAAGGTGGGCGCATAACAGCATGCAGGCAGGCATAATGCAGGCTGAGCTGAGAGTTCTACATCTTCACCTGAAGGCTGCTAGCACAATACTGGCTTCCAGGCAGCTAGGATGAAGGTCTTAAAGCCCACACCCACAGTGACATACCTACTCCAACAGGGTCACACTTCTGATAGTGCCACTCCCATGGCCAAGCATATACAAACCATCACAGGCTTATATTACAGTTTGCTATATTGATAATATGCTAATATGATATAGGAGTCCATCTTTTCTTGAGTGACTTACTGAAGTGACATTAGAAAGCATAAATGAATGGGAAAGGGAAAGCCAGAATGCAATTTATTTGACTCTTCATTTGTTTCCTAAGAGGCTGAAATAAAACCTACGAGCATGTCCTTCAAATTCTTTTCCATGTTGTTACTGAGTGTGCCAATTGACACCCACTAGGGTATTCTTAGCACAAGAAAAAAGATCTCTAGAGTGGCAAGACCTCACTGTGATACTCTATTCTGAATCTCAGGGCTAGGATGAATAAGGATGAACAGTTAGGTTTGAACCAGTACTCTCCCAGCCAAAAACGTGGAGAACAGAGCAGTTCAAAATCTCTTGTATTCTTGTAGGAACTCTTGGCTATATGGTATGATATAGCTAAAGCTAATAATTTATTTAAGCAGCTGCTCATAAAAGTAATTACAACACGAGAGAGAACTGCTCTATTTCTGCAGGCTGTATAAACTAACCAGTAGATATTCATTGAGTAGAAAAGTGTACAGCAAACATCATGAAGTATGATTCCTAGGGAACAGCCATGATAAAACCATACCGTTGACTTATGCTGCACACTGGGGATGTGTAACACAAGATAGGGCTGGGCTGGAATGGAAATGATTAACAGTACCAATAGTGTGTTTCCTTCTTTTGCTTCTTCCTTGCTGAGAAGTGAGCTGTTTTGCCTCCTGATAGACCTCTTGCCCTGATATACTGTCCATAATGGACTGAAATCACTGATGTTGAGTGAAAGAAAGCCTTCCCCACTTAAGGTGTTTGTGTCAGGTATTTTGTCACAGCAATGAAAAGTCTAACATAGTGTCATGGAATTGCATAAGGCTTCAGAGTTAACATCTGTCATTGGGTAGCTTGAAGAACAAGCCTGGCTGGCAAAGAAACAAAGACACGATTGGCTTCTATGTAGGGGACTCCTGAATGGGTATTGAGAAACAGACTGGTGTCTGGTGTGCTTAGAGCCTTACTTTACATCAGGATGGGAGTTGTTGGAAGGATGGTTTGGATCAGATAGAAGGGCCTCAAAAGCCATACTCAGGACTGAGTTTTACAGGAAGGAGTTTCCACAAGGAGCCTGGGAAGCACTTTGGAACTGTGGAAGGAATGCTGAGGCTGGCAAGATAAAGGTACACAGTCTAGAACAGGATGTGAGCCTGGTAAGGTGAGAGCAGAGACTGAACTTAACCAGCTGCAGGGGGAAAGGAAGGGGAGAGGGGGAAAGGGAGAGAGGGCAGGGGTGAGAGGGGAGAGTTTCTTGGAGAATTCTTCTAGCCCCTATTTAGACCATTCTGTGGAGGCCTTTAAAAATACTTGAAGCATAGTCAAACTTTTGAACTACTCCAAAAATTTATTATCTTTCAGCTAGAAAAGAAAGTATTATTTCGGCCAAACTGAAATGCATATGGACTGGTTACAGACAGTCACTTAATCTTACAGAAAAAGGTAAGAGGGAAGCAATTTTAGTGGCCTTCAAACTCCTGGAACTGTGTCCGTACTCCTCCCAAATGGCCAGTAAAATTTTCTGATTTGTATCCAACATCCAGTTTAGTGTGCATCTGTAAGTTGTAAGGAAGTTGATTCTATCCATTCCTTTTTGCCATGTCTTGCTTTCCACCTGAGAAAACAAACCCTAGTCCAAAGGTTTGCATTCTATACTGGAAATCTGCACAGTATGTAATCGAAGACAGACCCAGCAGAGTGTGGTTTGTGTTTGGGGTAAGCTAAAGAAGAGGGGCGAAGGAGGTAGCTTATGAAATACCTCCTGCTAATCGAGTAGCTGGATATATCACTTTCTTAACTTTAGATATCATTAAAATATTTCTATCCACACCTTAAAACTTTCCCATGGAGAATTTAATCAGGAAGGCAGGAAGGACTTTGATTTTTTTTTTTTTTTTTTTTTTTGCGACAGGGTTTCTCTGTATAGCCCTGGCTGTCCTGGAGCTCACTTTGTAGACCAGGCTGGCCTGGAACTCAGAAATCCTCCTGCCTCTGCCTCCTGAGTGCTGGGATCAAAGGCGTGCGCCACCATGACAGGCAGGACTTTGAATCTTAATGAACAAAAACAACAAAACAACACAGCCAAACCCTTCTAAAAGCAGCCTATCATTTGGATTGCAAAATCTCAGGCTGATGGGGCTCCACTCCATAGGTAAATTCCAAAGGTTTATAATTCTTTTCTCTCCTTTGAAGCTTGTGCATTTCAGAAAGGTCTTGGTATGTCTCTAGGAGGTTTGGTGTACAAAGAGCAAGATGTGGCCTAAGACCTGACTGTGCTTATATGTGTCTATCCTATTTTGGCTAAGGTGCAGTGATTCTAACAGTATACGTCAAAATATAGAACCAAATGAAAATAAGGTGGTTTTCTGATGTCAGATACGGCGAGTCTTAAAGTGCCATGATGAGTTTTACCAGCAATTTCAGTTTCCTGTTGTAAAACATTTTATACATTGAAATAGTAGCTACAGTAAAGGAGTATCTCAAAGTCAATTCGATAGTAAGACAGTGTTTTCTTACATTTTATTTATTCCTCTCATGTGTGGATACATCTGGCATGGATGCATGTGTGCCTATAGGGGTTGGTTCTCTCCTTTCTCCATATAGATTCCGGGGATAAAACTGAGGTGGTCAGGCTTTCTGGCAGTGTCCCTACCTGCTGAAACATCGTGGTGACCCCTTTCATTAATACTTTCTAAAATGTAATTGTTCGCTTTATGAAATAGAGTTCATTTGTTCACCTACCAAGGACTGTAGTTTTTTATAATTGCAGTTATCCTATAAGATAACTTTCTTGATGCTGCAACTACATGGGCGCTATAGGTCATGTTTTCCATGTACAGCCTCATGTCTAACTTAAGATGTATAATTTACATATTCACAGTAGTGGACAGATTATGAAACTCACCTCCGTTTTATTTTGAGTGTAGGTTTCATTCACTATGATTGAGAATTGATTGTATCTTGGGTGTCTAATTTTTTTGTGTTGGGAGGTAAAAATGTCCCTGATCTTGAAGAGAATTCATGCTAATGGGAAGCAGAGTGAAAGAGAGAATGAGTAGAACGGACAGTACAGAAAATTGAATGAACCACCATGAACCTAGCTTTAACAATTATTAACTCTTGGTTCTGCCTGATTTCCCCACATGCTCGTCTTCTCTTCCTTTTTCCTTTTAAATACCTCCAAGACAATGTATCATGGGATGGGTATTTTTAGTCATTTGAATAGTGTGCTTTCAGAATGCACTGGGGAAAATAAACGATTCTACCCAAGAGTTTAAGAAGGATCTGTAGAAGAGAAATAGTTGAATTCAGTCTAGGTGTGAAGGAAGATACTCTCTGTCTTAGTTAGGGTTTCTATTCCTGCACAAACATCATGACCAAGAAGCAAGTTGGGGTGGAAAGGGTTTATTCAGCTTACATTTCCACATTGCTGTTCATCACCAAGGAAGTCAGGACTGGAACTCAAGCAGGTCAGGAAGCAGGAGCTGATGCAGAGGCCATGGAGGGATGTTCTTTACTAGCGGCTTGCTTCCCCTGGCTTGCTCAGCCTGCTCTCTTATAGAACCAAGACTACCAGCCCAGAGATGACACCACCCACAAGGGGCCTTTCCCCCTTGATCACTAATTGAGAAAATGCCTTACAGTTGGATCTCATGGAGGCATTTCCTCAACTGAAGCTCCTTTCTCTGTGATAACTCCAGCTGTGTCAAGTTGACACAAAACTAGCCAGTACAATTGATCCCTTGTCAACTTGACACACAAACACATCACTAGTAAGCCTCAACCCTTACATTCTTATTCAGCCCCAAGGTCTAAATAACTTTAAAGGTCCCACAGTCTTTACATATTCTTAAAATTTCAATCTCTTTAAAATATCCATCTCTTTTAAAATCCAAAGTCTTTTTACAATTAAAAGTCTCTTAACTGTGGTCTCCACTAAAATAATTTCTTCCTTCAAGAGGGAAAATATCAGGGCACAGTCACAATCAAAAGCAAAAATCACTTTCCAACCATCCAATGTCTGGGATCCAACTCACAATCTTCTGGGCTCCTCCAAGGTCACTTCTCCAGCCATACCCTTTGTAGCACACACGTCGTCCTCTAGGCTCCAGATGCCTGTACTCCACTGCTGCTGCTGCTCTTGGTGGTCATCTCAAGGTACCGGCATCTCCAAAACACTGCATGACCCCTTTAGTCCTGGGCCGTCAATTGCAACTGAGGCTGCACCTTCACCAATGGCCTTCCATGGCCTCTCACAGTGCCGAACCTTTGCTGCTCTGCGTGACCCCTTCATGCCTTCAAAACCAGTACCACCTGGGTGACCCTTACACATTACCAAGTCTGGCTGCAGCAGGAGTACAACCTTGGCTATCTCTGGAACACAGCCTTTTTGTGTTTTCAGAAAACACTTCCCAGAAGATGTCACCTCAATGATGCTTGCCTCTTCTTAATCACCACTAATTTCTTAGCTCCAGCTAACCAGCATCAATAGTCCCAGTAATGCAAAGTTTTTGCTTTAGTAGTTCTGGTATCTTGTTAATCACAGCTGATTATTCAGCCCCAGCTAACCAGAACTACAGAATCTTCACAATCAAAACAGCAATGGCCCTGAAAAGAGTCTTTAATTTTCCCTCCAAAATTTCACAAGCCAGATCTCCATCTTCTGCACTGTTCTCACCATTATCTTCCAAGCTCCTACACAACATCTGACAGAGTTCTTAACAACAAATGGATCTTCAAGCACAAAGTTCCAAAGTCCTTCCACAGTCCTTCCCAAAACATGGTCAGGTTATCACAGGAATACCCCACTATGCTGGTACCAATTTGTCTTAGTCAGGGTTTCTATTCCTGCACAAACATCATGACCAAGAAGCAAGTTGGGGAGGAAAGGGTTTATTCAGCTTACCTTTCCATACTGCTGTTCATCACCAAGGAAGTCAGGACTGGAACTCAAACAGGTCAGGAAGCAGGAGCTGATGAAGAGGCCATGGAGGGATGTTCCTTACTGGCTTGCTCAGCCTGCTCTCTTATAGAACCAAGACTACCAGCCCAGAGATGGTCCCACCCACAAGGGGCCTTTCCCCCTTGATCACTAATTGAGAAAATGCCTTACAGTTGGATCTCATGGAGGCATTTCCTCAACTGAAGCTCCTTTCTCTGTGATAACTCCAGCTGTGTCAAGTTGACACAAAACTAGCCAGTACACTCTCGTTATAGGGGGCAGAACGGGACCATCAGTTACTGTACTATTACGTATTTATGTGCATAGTGCTTTTTTTGTTTCTCTGCAATGGGCACCTGAGGTATAATTTACTAAGAAGTGACTTGACTTGTTAACTTTATTTTCGGAGTACTGGGGTTAAATGTAGGGCTTTGTGCATGGTAGGTAAGTGTGCTACCACTGAGTTTTATTCCTAGCTCTGACTTGTTTCCATTCAATTTCGGCAAACGAGGATAACACATAAGCAGTGGTAATGACTAATCTGTTCTTGCTCCACTCCAATGATCTTTTAGACTTTGTACACTTGAACCTTGAAAAGTCATCCACTCTCTTTTCTAAGAGGAGGAACAGCCAGCGTTTGTCATCTTTATTTTTGTCTTCAAAAGAGGAGGAATAATCAGTTCTGAAACATAGTGAGTAGGCAGACATTAACAATTTGAATAAAATCCCTCTCTGTAAACTAGAGGGAAAAACCACTCGACCACTGCATACATGTAGGCTCCTGGGGGTACTTTTTGGTTAATTATACTGTGGAAATGTCAAGGTTTCATCTTGTAGCTTTGCCTCGTTTTTCCTGTTATGAAATGGGGGTTTCAGTATCATTTTTCTTTTTGTCTGTTTCAGATCACAGAACTGTGTGGTGCAAAGCGGGTTGGTTATTTTGGCCCAACACAGTTTTATGTTGCCCTGAAATTGATTGCTGCAGCACAGGCTGGCCTCCCTGTGAGAACAGAGAGTATTAAATGTGGTGAGTAGCTTACATTTATATGTTTTATTGTCTACAACAGGTTCCTTATCTGTGTGAATCTTTTTGGTATGTCTAAGGTGTGTTCTCTCAGCTTTTGTGGAATTTCTCCTAGCTTCCTCTTACCTTCAATGTTAAATAATATAAGGAAACTCACCAGGTAGCTTTAGTTGCTGTTTTCTTTTTCAGATGGGGAAAAAAATTCATAGTGACCTAGGATTAGATCCTTTCAGCTGGCAGTTAAGGTAGATCTTATTCTTTAGCAAGGTTATAGTGGGGCAGGAATTCTCCAGACTGTGGCAAAATAATACCATTCCATTTAATTTCCACTTCAGGTGCCAGTTAATATCACTTAAGACTCTGTTACGGATTAGGATGGACTAATGAAAGAGTGACATGGCCCTGACTGTCCTTTTCTCTCCTCCACTCCTATCTTTTCCTCTTATTTTTTTTAATTTTTTTTTAATTTTTAATATTTTTTATTACATATTTTCCTCAATTACATTTCCAATGCTATCCCAAAAGTCCTCCATAGCGCCCCCCACTTCCCTACCCACCCATTCCCATTCTTTTGGCCCTGGCATTCCCCTATATTGGGGCATATAAAGTTTGCAAGTCCAATGGGCCTCTCTTTCCAGTGATGGCCGACTAGGCCATCTTTCGATACATATGCAGCTAGAGACAAGAGCTCCGGGGTACTGGTTAGTTCATCATGTTGTTCCACCTACAGGGTTGCAGATCCCTTTAGCTCCTTGGGTACTTTCTCTAGCTTCTCCATTGGGAGCCCTGTGATACATCCAATAGCTGACTGTGATCATCCACTTCTGTGTTTGCTAGGCCCCTGCATAGTCTCACAAGAGACAGCTATCTTTGGGTCCTTTCAGCAAAATCTTGCTAGTGTATGCAATGGTGTCAGCGTTTAGAAGCTGATTACGGGATGGATCCCTGGATACGGCAGTCTCTAAATGGTCCATCCTTTCATCACAGCTACGAACTTTGTCTCTGTAACTCCTTCCGTGGGTGTTTTGTTCCCAGTTCTAAGAAGGGGCACAGTGTCCACACTTTGGTCTTCATTCTTCTTGAGTTTCATGCGTTTAGCAAATTGTATCTTATATCTTGGATATCCTAAGTTTTGGGCTAATATCCACTTATCAGTGAATACATATTGCTTTTCCTCTTTTAAATCTCTATTCCTGAATTAGCTGTTCCGATAACTTAGGGCTTACCAAGATTTTGGTAGAATGACTTTCTCTTCTCAAGAGTTCTCTTCTTCTGCTTTTTGTTTTTTGGGTTTTTTCTCATGCTGGGATGAAACCCAGGGCATCTCATGCATGTGAGACAAGGGTCCCACCACTGAGCTCTGTCTCTTGCCTTCTTGGAGTTCTGAAGATCCAGGTGGTGACACATGGGGAAGGCATTTTAATTATTTGTCACTCTACACTAAATCAGTCAGAATTCAGATTCCCTGGAAGTGCTCAAGGAAATTGTGCAGAAGTCCTTCTAGTCTGCTTGTCACCCATCTCTTGAGAATCACCTGTTGTGCTTTAAGTACAAAGTGAAAAGATGTGAAGTTTTTATTTAATTAGCCTGTGCTCTATCCAGGATAGTGGGACTTTTGGGAGTTCTGTTGGTGATTCTTACATGGAACCAAGGTTGAGAGTAACTTCTCATGAAAGTCATGTGAAACATTTCCAAGAACTTTGCACATGGTATGAATATATATTTCATGATAGTGGCATACAGGGCACTCCATTTAAGGAAACACATATCAGTATTGTTTAAGTGCTAAATATGCATTTGCATGACCCTAGTGGTTAATGCCTCCCTTATGTTGATACTAAACATTTCTGTAGCCTCGCCCTGGTTGCAACTAAAATTAAATGGATAACTGAACAGTTTACCAGGTAAGTAGGAGTGCGATTTATGGAACACAAAGAGCTCCTGCTGTCTTTCCTTTCTGGAGACTGAACATGTGTGACGACTAAGGGAGGGTTAGACACGACACAGGGTAGGATTCTTAACCTTTTTGTGGTTCCCACAAACCATTTTGGCAAATCCTTCTTGGGCTTAATTTATTTTTATTTTAGGGTCCTGGAATCAAACCCAGGGCCTTGGCCATATTAAGCATATACTTTTCTACTGACCTGCACTCCAGGCCAGAACAATGTTTCAAATATGTCCAAAGGAATAGAGTTATAAAGGAAACTTGTCAGCATATCTATAGCAATATGTATGCTTCTTTTTTTCCAATATTTATTAGGTATTTTCTTCATTTACATTTCAAATGCTATCCCCAAAGTCCCCTATCCCTCCTCTCCTGGCTCCCCTACCCACCCACTCCCACTTCTTGACCCTGGCGTTCCCCTGTACTGGGGCATATAAAGTTTGCAATACCAAGGGGCCTCTCTTTCCAATGATGGCCAACTAGGCCATCCTCTGCTACATATGCAGCCAGAGACACGAGCTCTGGGGGTACTGGTTAGTTCATATTGTTGTTCCACCTATAGGGTTGCAGATCCCTTTAGCTCCTTGGGTACTTTCTCTAGCTCCTCCATTGGGGGCCCTGTGTTCCATCCAATAGCTGACTGTGAGCATCCACTTCTGTGTTTGCCAGGCACTGGCATAGCCTCACAAGAGGCGGCTATATCAGGGTCCTTTCAGCAAAATCTTGCTGGCGTATGCAATGGTGTCTGTGTTTGGAGGATGATTATGGGATGGATCCCCGGGTGAGGCAGTCTCTAGATGGTCCATCCTTTCGTCTCAGCTCCAAACTTTGTCTCTGTAACTCCTACCTCTCCTGGGCATATATCCAGAAGATGTTCCAACTGGTAAGAAGGACACATGCTCCACTATGTTCATAGCAGCCTTATTTATAATAGCCAGAAGCTGGAAAGAACCCAGCTGTCCCTCAACAGAGGAATGATACAGAAAATGTGGTAAATTTACACAATGGAGTACTACTCAGCTATTAAAAAGAATGAATTTATGAAATTCCTAGGCAAATGGATTGACCTGGAGGGCATCATCCTGAGTGAGGTAACCCAATCACAAAGGAACTCTCACAATATATACTCACTGATAAGTGGATATTAGCCCAAAACTTAGAGTACCCAAGATACAATTTGCAAAACACATGAAACTCAAGAAGAGGGAAGAGCAAAGTCTGGACACTTTGCCCTTCTTAGAATTGGGAGCATGCTTCTTTTTTAAAAAACATTTTTAATTAATTAATTAATTAGTTTATATTACAGTTCAGACTTTATCCCCCTCCTGGTCTACCATCCGACTGTTCCACATCCCACACCTCCCCCTGTTTCTAAGAGGATTCCCCACCTCCCTCCCCCACTCCACCAGACCTCCCCACTCCCTGGGGCCCCAAGTCTCTCAGGGGTAAGGTGCATCTTCTCTGACTGAGTCGAGTCCCAGCAGTCCTCTGCTGTATATGTGCTGGGGCCTCATATCAGCTGGTGTATGCTGCCTGGTTAGTGGCTGAGGGTCTGAGAGATCTCAGGGGTCCAGGTTAGTTTAGACTGCTGGTCCTCCTCCAGGGTCACCCTCCTTCTCAACTTCCAGCTTTTCCCTAATTCAACCACAGGGGTCCCCAGCTTCTGTCCATTAAGGTTGGGTGTAAGTATCTGCATCTGACTCTTTCAGCTGCTTGTTGGGCAGTCATGATAGGCCCCTGTTTGTAAGCACATTATAGTTTAAGTAATAGTGTCAGGACTTGTGGCCACCCCCTGAGCTGGATCCCAATTTGGGCCTGTCAGTGAACCTCATTTCCCTCAGTCTCTTCTCCACTTTTGTTCCTGCAGTTCTTGCAGACAGGAACAATTCTGGGTCAGAGTTTTTGACTATGGGATGGCAACCCCATCCCTCCACTTTCTTCTGGAGGTGGACTCTACAAGTTCCCTATCCGCACTGTCAGGCATTTCATCTAAGGTCCTCCCTTGAGTCCTGAGAGTCTCTCACCTCTCAGGTCTCTGGTACATTCTAGAGGGTCCCCCCCCACCTCCTACTTCCCAATGTTGCCCATTTCAATTCTTTCTGCTGGCCCTCAGGGCTTCAGTCCTGTCCCCTACCCCCAATACCTGATCATGTTCCCCTCTTCCCCTCCCTTTTGTCTTTCCCACCCAGGTCCCTCCCTCCCTCTCTCTTCTGTGATTCTTCTTTATTAAATGCATTAAATAAAAGTTCCTGCAGTGGTTGAAACAGTGGTTACAGCTGCAAAGCAATAATGAACATGTTTACACTGTAATGACATGAAATGATGCCATAGGGGTTGGCTGCCTCCAGGCTTAATGGAAAGAAGGGTTTTTACTTCACTTAGGGTATGGGAAATAAAGCAATGGGTTTTCCTGCTCTTTTCCAGGTAACTCTGACCCAGAATTGTTCCTGTCTGCAAGAACTGCAGGAACAGAAATGGAAAAGAGACTGAGGGAAAGGAGGTCCAGTGACAGGCCCAAAGTGGGATCCAGCTCAGGGGGTGGCCCCAAGGCCTGACTTGATTTCTTTTCTGTAGTCCCCTTGGAATCTGTGAACTTTGCTAGTGCAATGGTACGGTTTCTGTTATCTTCAGGACTGTGTTTCTCCAAAATGGCTCATACTCTGTTGGTAGTTTGGCACAATTTGCAATTGAAAGAGAGCGAACTAGTAGGAAAGATGAGTTATTTATAGCATGAATACGTTTATTCCCAAAAGTTCCCCCCCCCTCTATTGTTAGGCACCCTTTTAATGAGTTATGGTTTGGGGTAAAATACTTTATTGTTTTTAAGGCTGCTTCTCACTCTGTGGCCCAGATTGGCCTTGAGCCCATGACTATACAACTGCTTCAGTCTCCCAAATGACAACTAGGCTTAACATTTTTGGCAAAGTCAAAATGTGGCAACTTTATGTTGGTCCTTGGTGAGATGGTAGAAATATTTACTGTTCTATGAAATCACAAAATTGGTGAGCCATGTTATAATTTCAAACATACTAGTGCAAAGATCCTTAGGCAAACCATTTTACTGTTGTGGGTCCTGGCTGGAAAATGGCCATTCTCAACCCAGGGGACTTTGTACCTTCACGAGATTTCAGCCAGTGTATGCCAACATTTTTGTTTGTTATAAGAGAGGAGAGGGCAGAGTGGGCAGAGGCTAATATCCTCCACTGTATAGAACAAGGTCCCTTGCCTCACAGTAACAAACTGTCCAGTCTAATATGCAAGGAAGTACCAACTTTGAGAAAGTTGCCTGCAAGGTAAAGATCAAGCAGCCGTTTTAGGCGTGGTGGGGTTCTAATCCTGCTGCCTCCCTGGCCTTTAGATTCTGAGTGAGGTGGAAAGATTTTGGAACAGTGATTTTTGTTTCACTGGGTTTTTTCTCTCTTCAAACAAGAATTATTGTATCCAAGAAAAACAGAAGCAGAGATTCTCTAGTGGAACAGAGGGCTGGAGGGGAGGGGTAGATGCTGTACACTGCTTATTTGGCAGACTTTATCTTTGAAGGCTAGAAGAGAATCTTATGGGTGGGACAAGTACTTTGTAGAAAAGACAACTCCTTAGGGTGGGTGGATAGGATGGCTAGGGGTGGGGTGAGAATCCCTGGGGGTAAGGATGGAGCCAAGTGAGCCTGCTGTGTTTGCAATTCCTTCCTTAAGCAGAGATGGACATTTGAATACTAAGTACTGTGTTGGGATTTACCTTTAAGCCAAAGTCAATTGAGCCCTTTTGCCTAATGCTTTGCCTAAAGCCTCAGTTCTTTTTCTTTTTAAAATTCAGTGACTCTTTTAGTAGCTTCCTTCCTACCTTATCCCCCTCTCAGCCTTCCTATGGGGATCTAGAGCTGCTCTGAAGAAATCCCCCTGTGCATAGTGATCCCCAACTGTATGGCTGACCAATAGTGTTTTCTAGGCATTCCTTCTCTCCATACCCACCCATGGACTCAGCTTTTCTGTTGCCTTGTCCCTCCTCAAGGTCATGCCCAACCTTATGAGCAGTAGTTTTCTTTCTTTCTTTCTTTCTTTCTTTCTTTCTTTCTTTCTTTCTTTCTTTCTTTCTTTCTTCCTAGAATTATTTATTTATTTTATGTATATGAGTACTCTTTCTGTCTGTCTTAAGACACACCAGAAGAGGGCATCAGATCCAATTACAGATGGTTGTGAGCCACCATGTGGTTGCTGGGAAGTGAACTCAGGACCTCTGGAAGAGCAGACAGTGCTCTTAACTGCTGAGCCATCTCTCCAGCCCCGGAGCAGTACTTTTCACCTTTGTTTATTTATGCTCCATACAGATTTTTTTATCTTTAAAAAAAATAAACAAAAGTACATTTATATGTGTGTGTGTGTGTGCGCGCGCACGCACATGTGTTGTGTGTGTGCTTGTGTATACATGCTATAGTCTGTGTGTAGATGTCAGAGGACAACTTTGGGGAGTTGATTCTTTCCTTCTACCACATGGGTCCCAGAGATCAAACTCAGGTTGTCAGCCTTGATGCCGAGCAGCTTTACATGCTGAGTCATCTTGCTGGCCATCTTTGACTCTTTTATCTAGTAATAGCTCTGGATCTTACCAGGAAACTACACACTGGCAGTGGGGAAAAGGAGTAATGGGACATGAAAGAAAATTTGGTATTTTAATTTATATGTTGGTTCTCCCTCCCTTTCCTGTCTCTGACATACTCATACATACATGCAAGTCAAAACTCTTCAAATGGTATATTTTAATGATCTGTATAAAGTATAACTACATACAAAATACCCTTTGAATTATTTGCGGAAAACTCACTCACTTGCTCGCATTTAACATTATAATAGCTCTTATTAAGATGCAGATTTCTGACTGCAGTGACCCATTTTTCATGTGGCTTATCCTTTCCAGTATGGTGGCCAAGAGCCATGTGTGTCTCCTGGACACTTAAAATAGGACAAGCATTGAAGTATGAAGTAAGAGTGTGAAGAGTTTTCACTAAAAACAAATATAAACTATTCCATTGATTTAAACTATAAACATGTTTGGCTGCCCTGGGAATCATACTCAGGGATTTGAGCACGCTAGGCAGAGTGCTTATGTCCCTGGGCTTTTTAGCTTCCTTCACCATTTTATGTTATATGTTGAAATAATGATATGGGGTTAAAATAATTAAAATTAACTTGACATTTTTATATTTTCATCTAAAATTAAAAATTCTTGTTATAAAGCCGGGCGTGGTGGCGCACGCCTTTAATCCCAGCATTCGAGAGGCAGAGGCAGGCGGATTTCTGAGTTTGAGGCCAGCCTGGTCTACAAAGTGAGTGCCAGGACAGCCAGGGCTACACAGAGAAACCCTGTCTCGAAAAACCAAAAAAAAAAAAAAAAAAAAAAAATTCTTGTTATAAGTTTGGAGCTGAGACGAAAGGATGGACTGAAAGAACCTAGTGGGGAAACCCCCACTCAACTCTCGATTCCATGTGCACCCAAGAATCACGAACAAACAGACTGTCTTGATGTAAAAACATGAGGTAGTTTAATGGCAGAGCTCCTGGTCGAAATGAATCTCACACAGGAGACAGTGGATTCGACCATGAGGCTTGGAAGCTAGGGTTTTTTATAGAAAAGGAGTGGGGCTGGGGGAGGAATTGGCGCGGTTTCACATGATTGGTCCATTTAAACATCAGCAGACTGTACATGCAGATAACATTTAACTTAGGTCAGAAGGGCGGGAGATAGGGAGGCGCCAGGCCAGTCCGGTCATGTCATTCTCTTTATCTTTATGGCCAAGCAGCCTCAGGAATGTCTTAACGACGGGCCTGCCTGGGCATGTCCTGGCCTGTTCTGCTATGTTCTCAGCCCCAGGTTTCAAAGCTCACAAACAACTCTTTGGGCTATTTGACATAAATTACATGAATCACAGGCCTCAAGTTTTATTTTCTTTCAGGACCATCTAGAGACTGCCACACCCGGGGATCCATCCCATAATCATCCTCCAAACGCTGACACCATTACATACACCAGCAAGATTTTGCTGAAAGGACCCTGATATAGCTGTCTCTTGTGAGGCTTTGCCGGTGCCTGGCAAACACAGAAGTGGATGCTCACAGTCAGCTATTGGATGGATCACAGGGCCCCCAATGGAGGAGCTAGAGAAAGTACCCAAGGAGCTAAAGGGGTCTGCAACCCTATAGGTGGAACAACAATATGAACTAACCAGTACCCCCAGAGCTCGTGTCTCTAGCTGCATATGTAGCAGAAGATGGCCTAGTCGGCCATCATTGGGAAGAGAAGCCCCTTGGTCTTGCAAACTTTATATGCCTCAGTACAGGGGAACGCCAGGGCCAAGAAATGGGAGTGGTTGGGTAGGGGAGTGGGGGGGGGGGGAAGGGAATGGGGGACTTTGGGGATAGCATTTGAAATGTAAAAGAAGAAAATACCTAATTAAAAACAAGAAAGTTATCTAAGACCCCCCCCCCCCCCCAAATTCTTGTTATAAAAGTCATATGGCACACAATTTCCTCTCTTAACTATTTTATGTTTGAAATTTAGTAGTGTTTTTTTTTTTTAGAATTGCTTATTTTATTTATGAGTGCACTGTCTCTGTCTTCAGACATGCCAGAAGAGGGCATCAGATGCCATTACAGATGGTTGTGAGCCACCATGTGGTTGCTGGGAATTGAACTCAGGTCCTCTGGAAGAGCAGTCAGTGTTCTTAACCACTGAGCCATCTCTCCAGCCCCAAATCTAGAAGTGTTAGGTCTATTCATTTTGTTGTACATGCAGTTTCTAGAAATTTCTACCTCCTATTATAAAATGGAAACTATAATTAAACAACTAGCTATTTCCCTGACATTCCTTATCTCTGGTAAGCACTCTACAAGCTTCTACTTGTTTGTATTTTACTACTCTTGATGTAGGTGGAATCACAGAGTATTTGGGTTTTGTGACAAACTTATTTCACTTTGATTTTTTCTCTTTTGTGATCTTTCTCTCTCCCTCCTTCTGTATGTGTGCTGCATGCATGTGTCTGTGTTTGCACATCTATACATGTGCATAGAGGTCCGTGACATCAGTCATTATCTACTGCTGTCCACTTTGTTGATTTGAGACAGGGTCTCCTATTCAGTTGGAGAATGTTCTTTCAGCTGCACTGGCTGGCCAGCAATTTATTCGGATAGTCCCATCTCCTTCCCCAGTGCTGGAGTTACAGCACACACAGCCATGCTCAAGTTTGTACATAGCTTCTATGAATTTGAAATGATTCTGGAGAAGTGCCATAGCTAAAGTGTGAGAATGTGTGAAGTGACAGTGTCCTTAAGGGTATGGTGGAGTCCTGTACAACTGTTAACGTTTGTAATGCTGCACTTGTGTTCCATTGTTCCCCAGACCGAATGCATTGGCCAGGGAGCTTATAGATACCAAGCATCTTTTGCCTTTTTTTTTTTCCTGAAGAGATACTTGAAATAGAGTTATCTTTTCATGGCTAGACCACAGTAGAAAGTTTTGTATGCTCTTGTCTGTGTTTTACGTCCATTTTGCAGACTGAGCAGAAAGACAGCTTTCTCAGAACAGTCCCAGGATTGGCTTCTGTGTGATTCACTGAAGGTTTGGAGTTGTCCTTGCTTACCTTTTTGCTCAGGTCCCCATGCTTGCAGAGAATGTGCCCTTGGTCATTGAACAGAAATGTCTAGGGGACTTGAAAGATGGCAGTTGAGAATTCTTGCTGCTCCTACCTTGTTTGTCATGTGTTAATTTAATTAAGGTTGGGATATAAGAGTCTAAGCAATGAGTACAATCCAACCTTCCGGGATCACTTGGCATGTGTCACTGTATAGCACTGTACAGTGGGTGCTTACTGATTCATTTTCTAAAAAGCTTCACTATCAAATTCAGTGTACAGATGACAAAAAATATTCAGACCAAAGACATGAAGTTTTACCTTCTTAAAAGCTTGTAGCAGCCTCAGGGAGATGATACGGTCATGAGTTGCAAAGGATAAGATATATGGTTTCAGTTCTGCTAAGTGACAGTTGTTTAAAATCCCGGGACTGAAGAAAGTCCAGGACGAATTCAGCTGTATTGTGTCTTTCACTGTCTGCTGGCCATCTGGAGGCGAAAGCTTGTTTCCTAGGCAAATGATTCTGGAGAAATGCCAGAGCCAAAGTGGGAGAACGTGGGAAGTGACAGTGTCCTTAAGGGTATCTCGAAGTCCTGGTACAGCTGGTAATGTTTGGAATGCTATATTTGCATTCCATTGTTCCCCAGACTGAATGCATTGGCCAGGGAGCTTATAGATACCAAGCATCTTGATTTTTTTTTTTTTTTTGGCTTGAAGAAATATTTGAAGTAGATGGAAGTTTCATGGTCCAGAGTAGAAAGTATTTTGTATGCTCTTGTCCTGTATTTTAGATCCATTTGTGAGAACCATCTGAAAGAGCTATTTCCGTGAACAGAGCCACAGAATCGACTTCTGTGTGACTCACCAAGACTCTGGAGTTTCTTTTTAACTTTTCCCTTTTGAAATCCATATCTGCCTTCAGTGCTGGAGAGCTGCCCATGGTTGGGAAATACTCAAACATTAAAAATGGTGACCATCTTTCTTTAGAGAGGAGTCTTGATTTAAGGTTTCAGGTTGATTTATCTATTTATGTCTCCTGGGTCCTTAGCTGATTGATCACACAGGGATTTGTCATAATTGCCTACCTCTTTGAACCAAATGTGGACATAGCAACTAAAAATAAATATGTGGATAGTAGGGCCTTCTTTGCCTGGGGAGTAGCATACTTGCTGTTGCTAAGATGTTTCCTGGCTTTAGCACAGCATCCATCATTGGGAGCACAGCTGTGTTTTTGGAGTGGAGGGATGACAGAAGTGCATAGGCACACTGGGAATTATCCTGAACAATGGCTACAGATGCAAATCATTATGCCTAATCCACAACATCATCTTTATTTGTGTGGATCTTTGTGTCACATGCTTGTGTGTGACTTGCTGTGCTGAGAACTAGAAGCATGCCAAAGAACAATTTTCATTTTCAGAATAGTTTGTCAGAATTTGAAATATACCAGGCAGACCATTTTTGCACTGTGAGTGGCCAGTGGTTTTGACTTTAGAATGGCAAAAAAAAAAAAAGACTTTAGAATGGCAAAATGTTAGAATACTTGCTCTGACTGCATAATACTTTCTTATCAACAGGCAAACAGAGATTGAGTGTGAAATTTCAAAAAAGAATTATATTGAGTGGGAAGCTATTTAACCCAGTAAGTTTACCCCAGGAATGGGGGTCATTAATGTAGGTCACTGGGTTCAAAGTGCATCTTGCCCAGAGATGAGTTGTGTACTCCTGGGGGACATTATGCAGCTTCTTCACATCACTTTCTACAGCTGGAAAGGGAGTTGCTGATGCTAGTTTCTCTTGCAGAACTGCGGTGAAGATAAACGGGTCGCTATTTGCAGTCCCCTAACACTGCATCTGCTGTATTTAAGCATTTATAAGCTTTGCTTCCTGTCCTTGCCTCTTGTTTTGATAAAATTTCACATCTTCCCCCCATCCCCCAGGATCAAGTTGGAGCTAGTCCCAAACCTGAATTTGTTCTGTGATGATTCTAGCAGCATGGAAAAATGTTACGCAGGAATACCTTGGTTAAGCATTACATTTCTTTCTTGTGACATTATTATAGAACTCTCCCTTGTGCCTGAACTAAAATTTAAACTATATTTAGTGCTCTGGAATTTTCCCTTAAATTGATTTATTTTGGGCATTGAGCTCCCCGTTTTGCAGTTTTAAGATAAAGCCTCACTTAAGCTTTTCTACTTCTGCTTCTAAAGAACTGCCTCTGCCTCGCTTTGTGATGTCGAAGAATGATGGTGAGATACGGTTTGGGAACCCAGCTGAGCTGCATGGACCGAAGGTTCAGATTCCATACTTAACCACAGAGAAAAATTCCTTCAAAAGAATGGACAATGAGGAGAAGCAGGTAAAGGTGTCTGGTTTGGCATGTTCATTTGATTCCGACTGCGAGGCCTCATTGTAGCACAGTCTCTTGTCTTTTGCCAAACTCCCAGCAAATATTACCATCTGGAACATAATTACAGACTTGGAAGTTAGCCAGGAAAGTTTTCTCATAGCAAGAAGAAGCTGACACATAGGAATTACTGCTAGCCACCCACTGGCCCTTTAGAATCTGCCTTAGTGTAGAATTGTGCCTCAAATAGTGCCTTGATTTAACACACTTACTTGATTTATCTAGGTTAGTGGTTTTCTAAGTGGGTTCATTGACCTATAATTTCTCAACAACATGGAAACAAACAACAAAGCTAAAACCAAAGGAAGAAATGGTCTGTCTAGGAATTAGCAAGTGCTCCCCTCCAAAAAGAAGCCCTGAGGGAGACTATGCTCAAACATGGTTGGAAAGTAAGTCCTCATAGCCCATTCGTATGGAAAGACTAAGTCAGCCTGGGAAGTTTAGAATGGATATCAACAGGCAGGTTCTATTGTAAAGAGACCTGGAGATCTGTTTACCAAACTCTTTTTGTTTTTTAAATCAGGGAATCCTTTCTTGGGAAACATATGTGGAACAGCATCTCTGCAAATGCTATTACCCACTTACCAGGCTTGGAACCACAATAGGGAGGATGGGCTTTTAAAATCAGGCCATTGATTGCAGCCACCAGGTGGTGATTAATAAAGACAAAAGAATGCCATTCTAGTGGGCCTATGAGGAAGAGACCAACAGTCATCATGAGATAACTCACTCTTTTGATAAAGAGACGTGCAGAGAATCAGATTATATTCAACAGTGTCTTCTGTAAGGTAAAGGCACATGCTATATTTTAGGAAGAATTGAACCAAGATGTTTAACAATGCAATGAATGGTTATACTAGAAAATTAGCTTACATGGTTAACTTTGATGGTCTTGGATATTCAAGGTTGCAGGTTTCTTTATTTTAGTTATTTTTTGACACACAGGGTTTGTCTGTATAGCCCAGGCTGGCATCAGACTTATGTGGTCTTTCTGCCTTCTGAATGCTGTATTACAGGTGTGCTTCATCATTCCTAGCCAAAGTTTTATGTTTATAGTTAAGAAGTGTGTCTCACTTTGTTAAATAACTCCATGTAAGGTTGCTTTAATTATTTAAGTGGCATATTAGAAAGGCACAGGAATTTGTAGTCAGTATACTTTGATATGAGTCTATACCAGCATTTGGAGAGGACTGAGGACACACTGTCTCACAGTGGTAGATTCCCCAGAAACTATCCAGGTCTTATCTCAGATCATGTATTTGTTTTTAAATTAAAGAATCCAATATAATCTCTGGGTTATAAAAAGCATCATTTTCCTGTTCTTTGGGTACCCCATGCTCACAGTCTATTGGTAGTCTTTAAAGAAATAAAAGGAGGAAGAGGAAGAGGAGGAGGAAGAAGAGGAGAAGGAGAAAGAGGAGGAGGAGGAGAAAGAAAGGAGGAAGAGGAGGAGGAGGAGGAGGAGGAAATCCAGTAAACAGGCCCAGGCTGCTCATTTGACCTAGAGTCCTGTATCATGGTCATGATTGAGTTGGTTTCCAATTGTACTTGTGAAGGCTTTCGTCTATCTTAGTATTTTGGAGTGTCTTAGATGGGGTGGCTATGTTTTAAAGTCTCTCAATGAGGAACAAACAACTCCTCAACATCTAATTTTGTTTAATAAGCTCTAAGAATACCCACTGTTAGGCATTAAACATTTAAAATATAAATTTTATTGCATTTTCTAGATTTATACTTGGTGAATAAAAATTCAGTAAATAGGAATCTTAAAAAGGAAGACTCATTAATTCATTAATTGAATGAAAATGGAATCTGTCCACAATTGGGGTTTATGAATGTCCTCTCATGTGATCAATGTCTTTCATTTTCCAGAGGAAAATATTGTTGGGCTAGCTGCAAGCGTTTCGGGCTGGCATTCGTAATTTAGGTAGCACAGCACTGGTGAGCCTGTATTCTCTGGGTACCTTTTTTGCTATGCTGCATTTTTGAGGAAACATTTCTCCCCATTTGTTAAATCAGCCGGGTCACCAGCCGTAGAGTCACATTTTGCTTCTTAAACTGCAGCTCAGAATGCCAGGCTTCTCCAGTGGTTGCCTCTGACCTCTGCTCTGGTTCTTTGAAGCAGGAAACACAGTCTCCCACGATGTCACCCCTCGCCTCCCCTCCTTCTTCCCCGCCTCATTACCAGAGGGTGTCCTTGAGCCATGGCTACAGCAAACTGCGGAGCGGCACAGAACAGATGCATCCAGGTAAGAGGCGACCAGGGGGCCAGCTGTCACAAGCAATGTCTTAGAATCTTCTTAATGTACCAGGCAGCAATGCCACCAGCTGCTTAATTCCCTGATTTAATTACTCTTGTCTTTGGAAACATGGCTCAATTTCATTTTATATTCTCAAGCAAAGTTTTCTTTTTTAATGAAATTAAGCATATCTCAGCAATGCTTTGTTTCCTAGTCTGGAAGCTGGTTTGTCCTTAGACTTGTAAACAACTATTTAGATGATTTAATATTTCATATTCAAATAGCATTAAAGGAATGTAGCATGTATAAAGGGGTTGTATTTTTATGAGAATTGTTATTTCCTTCTGCAAGGACACTGAGCACATTGACTCTGTAACTGCTTTTATGGAAATTCTTTAAAAACATAACTATGCAAAAAGCAAAAGAGTTGATCCCATCTTTAAGGAGTGGGGACATAAATGAAAATATTGAGCTTTTATGTATTAGGATAAGGGTAAAGGAAATGCTAGTGGTAGTGATTTGCTGAGAAATGTGAAGCATGCCCAGTTATGGGGCTGCCTGCGTGTTCCTATTTCTGCTCTCTTGGTCCTTCCCGGGGTAGAATGCCTGAGCTGGTCCTCAGCATGACTTGCAGAGTTGCCTGCCCAGACTGCAATGTGTGAAACTCCATGAATTCACTGCAGCACCTTGTTCTTCAGTGGTTCACATGTCTAGTTTCAGATATGACCTGTTTAATGTATTCCAGAGTAGAATGCTCTATAGCCCCCTGCCCAATTTGTGTGATATGATGGAAATGGCTCAGTTTCTGCAGGATTTTGCTGTATTAGAAAAAAAAGCAATGACTTTTAGAGGGCCACAGAAATAAAACAATATTCTAGGCTGAAGTAAAGAGAAGCTGTCCTTTTGCTGAGAGAAGCAGGTAGGATGCTATGAAAAGAGCTTTCGGTTAGAACCAGAAGGTTGGGATTGGGAGGCCTCTGAATGACTTTAAGCAAACCATTGAGCTTCTATGAACCGTATTTTTTTTCTTTTTAAAACAGTGATGAGGGTGTTAAGATGATTTAGTGGAAATATGAATGTAAACTCATCTGGAAATTACATCCTATTCAATGCAAGATGTGTTCCTAATAGATAATTTAAAAATTCTCCTGAAAATCATCTGTCTCATTTATGTATGAAACTGCACAGGGGTCAGACTTCACTTTCCTCTTGTACTTTCCCTTGTATTATTTTCCTTTTTAAAAAGAAGTACAGTTGTTTCTTCTATTTCAAATCTAATTTGGGCGTGGAAATTAATGCTTAGTCCACAGGTAAGTCCATCTGTGTTCTATTGAGTCAACCTGTCAGTAAGTTGTACCTTTGATAGTAGTCCTTGTTTGTGTCCTCTATTTCCTGCTCCATCCTCTCATCCGATGCTAAGTGGGCTCCCATCCTGCAGCACTGAAGAGGCAGCCTGCTTCCCTCATTTCTGGATTCTGAAGAGTTGATGCCAAGGCTCTGTACGCCCTTACTCATTTTTATACTTTCTTTGAAGGTGGTAATATCTGTCTATGACAAGGTGCACATATTTTAAGTATTTAATTTAAATTTTAACAAATGGCTATGCTCAAGTAGGTACCACTGACATAAAACCATCCCATTGTACTCCACATGCCTCTTTCCAACCACACCCCACCCTGAAATGAAGCACTGTTGTGACTTTTATCATTTTTGATTAGTTTTACTTCTTCTAGAACTTCATGCAAAAGAAAACGTGCAGACTGATTCTGCTTGTGTCTGCTGCCTTCTCCTCAATGTAACAGTGGAAATTCCTATTTGTGTATTGCTAGTTCCTTGCATTTTATTATTCAGGAGGTTTCATTGCAAGGATAACCATGGATTAATGGTCCTTCTCCTGTTGATGAGCATTTGGGCAACTGTAGTTAGTGTTTGGCTATTATGAATAAGGATACCATCATTATTTGTTCATGATTCTTTTTATGAGTTACATTGTCATTTCCTTGACACTTAGGAGTAGAATCTTTGGGTATGGGTGTACAAGCAGCCATGGTTCCACTCTGAAACTGAACTTCAGAGGAATGATATCTTCAGGGTTCTACAAAACAGTCCTCTCCTTGGAGAAAGATGATGTGTCTATATCCATAAGAAACCTCTTGTAAAGGAATTGAAGAGTTACTTGGTTTGCTTTTGACTTGCATATTTTGGGTTTCCTTTGGTAAGGAAGAGAGTTGTGGCACTAAATAATATGTACCTTTTTTCTAAGTTTAGGTTCAGTTAAAGAGCAAGTCAGATATCAGGTTGCTGCTGGCCCAATTATCAGCTTTGTTGCTCATGTAGCTAAACAGCACATTCCTTAGATATATGGCTAATTTTGATACCCACTTTTTCAGCCACAGGCAGCCTTGCCCAATCCAACCTTTTCCCTTAGTAGAAGAAAAACCTGTCTCTCTAAAGTGAGCTCCTGTCTAGCTGAGTTTTCATTGAAACCTAACTGATAAAATACATCTGTCTCTCCATGTTACAAGCCCTATAGGTAAGGGATTTGAGCTGAGGTTCACACGGTACCTTCTTCCCCTATGGATCTTCTTTGGGGGGGGGGTAGACGAATCCTGTCTGTTATGGGAAGTACAGGTCCATGGGTTTCATTAGGATTTATAAGCACTAGGATCCTAGCTATACTTCGGCTTACTGTGCTTAAAACTTTTTGGTAGGCTTCAGTTGGTATGAAGAGTTTATTGTTATCAGAGGAAATTACTTGCCTACAAGTTGAAATTTACTTTGAAGACTTAGACTATGTACTACCTATGAAATTCTCTTTTGTAGTTTTACATTTATATGTACTCCTAGTAGGTTCTGAAATGCGCTAAATGTGTTGCCAGGCAATCATTTAGATATTTTAATCTGTTATAATTTGGTGTTCTAGTTGCTAGGAAGAAATACAAAATGTAGTTGTGAGCCTGAATGGTTTGTTGCTTTCTTATTTTCTTTCTTCCTTCTTCCCTTCCTTCCTTCTCTCTCTTTTCCTCCCTCCCTCCGTTCTTCCCTCCCTCCCTGTCTTTTCTTGCTTGCTTGCTTGCTTGCTTGCTTTCTTGCTTTCCTCTATCCTGTCCTGTTCCATTCCTTTCTTTTCTCTACTTTCTTTTTTGAGACAGGGTCTCATGAATACCAGTCTGGCCCCCTGCCTGCTTATCTTACAGGTGCACCACAGTCCAGCCTGTTTAGTATTCTTGATGTGTTATTGTTGTATATTCTTTATTTTAAAACTATCAAATCATGCTAAATGTGGTACCATAACAGCCACCTCTGCTCGCCACTCAATTTTATTTGTAAGTTACAGAAAGAAGCAGTTTATATATTTATATATTTTAAGTCCTCAAAGTGTTAGCCCACAGAGATGGGAAATGGTTTCATTTTGGGTGATAATTTCTCCTTTCTGTTAGAGCTGGTTATATTTAACTGTCATGTTACCATATTGGCAAGGGTATTATGATGTGTTCTGGAAATAAAAGAAATATCATTCATTTTGTGGCTTAGAAATATAGTAAAATCATTTAAAACATCTTGGTTATTTATTAGTAGAATAATAAATTTATATAATACATTTATTCATTTTTGTATACTTGGTTTTACATTCTATACAAGGAAGATAACCATTTATTTTTATAGTAAATTTTAATGTTAAGTTTTAGTGTTCAAAGTTTATATTAATTTTCCTTGGAGGTTATATGTTTAATTGAATACATTTAAATGGGAGGTATTTATAAATTATAACTACATTTTGGCATTTATCTATAATTTCAAAAGAATTACAAACCTCATTTTTTATTTAAAAACTCTAAGCTTTATTTTTATGTTATGTTTGCAAGTATTTTGCGTGCATGTAAGTCTGTATACCAAGTCCATGTGATACCGGTGGAGGCCAAAAGAGGGTGTTGGATACCCTAGGACTGGAGTTACAGGTAGTTGTGAACTACCACGTGGGTGCTGGGAATTGAACCTGAGTCCTCTGAAAAAGGAAACAGTACTCTTAAAGCACTAAGTCATCTCTCTAGCCCTCAGAAAACTTAATGAACAAATTCATTGTAGGCTGGAGAGATGGCTCAGCAGTTAAGAGCACTGACTGCTCTTCCAGATGTCCTGAGCTCAATCCCCAGCAACCACATGGTGGCTCACAACCACCTGTAATGGGATCTGATGCCCTCTTCTGGTGTGTCTGAAGACAAACAGAAAGTGTACTCATATACATAAAATAAATAATTCTTTAAAAAAATTCATTGCAAAATAAAAATGTGAGAAAACTCCTTTTCCCACTGAAAGTGTTCATAAATATGAACTACAAAGAAAGTTCTTCATCTAAAATGATACCTTTTGGGGTTGGAGAGTTACTCATTGATTAAGAGTACTGACTGGGAAGCCGGGCGGTGGTGGCGCACGCCTTTAATCCCAGCACTTGGGAGGCAGAGGCAGGTGGATTTCTGAGTTTGAGGCCAGCCTGGTCTACAAAGTGAGTTCCAGGACAGCCAGGGCTACACAGAGAAACCCTGTCTTGAAAAACCAAAAAAAAAAGAAAAAAAAAAAAAAGAGTACTGACTGGGGCTGGAGAGAAGGCTCAGTGGTTAAGAGCACTGGCTGTTCTTCCAGAGGTCCTGAGTTCAATTCCCAGCAACCACATGGTGGCTCACAACCATCTATAATGGGATCTGACGCCCTCTTCTGGTGTGTCTATAGACAGCTACAGTATACTCATATAAAAAAATCAATATTTGAAAAAATGTTTTTTTTTTTTTTTAAAAAAGAGTACTGAGCTGGGCAGTGGTGGCGCACGCCTTTAATCCCAGCACTCGGGAGGCAGAGGCAGGCAGATTTCTGAATTCAAGGCCAGCCTCATCTGCAAAGTGAGTTTCAGGGCAGCCAGAGCTATACAGAGCAACCCTGTCTCGAAAATAACCAAAAAAAAAAAAAAAAAAAAGTACCGACTGATCTTCCAGAGGACCTAGGCTCAGTTTCTAGAAACCACATTAAGTCTTGAAACCTACAGCTCTCTTTAAGTCCAGGTCTGGGGAATCCAGTGCCCTTTTTTGGTCTCCATGGGCTTCAAGCATGTACATGTTGTACAGGCATACATGCAAGTAAAATATCCAAATACTCAAAATAAAATGATACTTTTTAATATGTATAGATGATATGTATAAGCATTAAGCCCACATCAAATAGGCAATCATTCCAGTCTCAGAATCAGTTTCCTTTCATAAATAAAGTTATAGTGTAGTTCCTGTGCTTAATTTGGAGGGATGAAATATACAATTCATTTAGGGGCAGATAGTATTTTGGATTCCTGAGTTTTCTACTTGATGTACAGTTGAGTATATAGCATAAAATTGGAAAAAGGAACAACCGATGTCTAAATTCATTATGGTTTGTTTTAAGTGATAGGGGATCCAATTGCAGTAGTGCATGACATGCTTCAGTTTTGATCCCACTAGAAGAAAAGAAGGAGGAAGTCAAAATAGCCCTTCAGCCATCCAGGAAAAGTACAGCCCGTCCCTAGATACAGTTTATAAGGCTGGAGGTGCTGAGTATTCAAATCAGGCCTTTGTTTAATTCTCACCTACAGCCAAGTATTTGTTTTAGGTTAAAATCACATCCTTCAAAACCATGAATGAACTACTTCAGGTCATGGTCCAAGGTTACTGCCCCCCTAACAGAAACAAGCAACAAACAATGAGTACTGGTAGTATGGCACATTTCTACTACGGACTCACTCTGAGGTTCTCACTGCATCACCCTCTTTGCCTTATTCCTAACCTTAACCCGATGTGAACCCTTTTGGTTTTATCATGGTATTGGTTAAATGTCTTTAGATTGTTTAGTGAAATTATGGAGGTAAGAGGATCAAGATTTGTGAGTCTTAGGTAGCGCTCAGATTATATGTTCCAATTCCTTTATTACCCTTTTCTTGAAAAGCACACACTACATCAGCTTGAGTGGGAAATGATAATTTTGTAATAGAGTCTCTGTATACCCTGCTAGCATTCTCTCTTGTTTTTCAGCTCCATATGAAAGGCAGCCCATTGGCCAGCCTGAAGGACCCTCATCAGAGGGTCCAGGAGCCAAACCCTTTCGTCGGCAGGCATCTCTTATTCGGGTAAGTGATAATGTGGGCCTACAATGACAGAATTCAATGACAGAATTGGGGGAAATTTTATACTGTGGAGATATGACATTTAGGGATGGAGATATGACATTTAGGGATGGAGATATGGCATATAGGGATGGAGATATGGCTCAGTAGTTGCAAGCATTTGCTGCTCTTGGACAGGATCAGTGTTCAGGTCCAAGTACCTACAAAGACCACATACAACTACTTGTAACTCCAACTCTAGGGTTGTCCAACACCCACTTCTGGCTTCCATGGGTAGCTGCATGCATGTACACATACCCATACATATTACATATGTATACATTTACTAAAATAACTATTATAGAGAAAACTCTGAAAGAAATATTGCATTTAAAATCATTAATTATTTTACAGTTAGCATATGAAGTGAGGGGCTTCATTTTGATATTTTTTTCTTCTGTCAGATAGGGTGAGACAGGGTCTCACCAAGGTCATCTCAAACTGCTTGTGTATGAGGCTGATCCTTTTGCCTCCACCTCCCAAGAGCTGAGATTGCAGGCATGGCCACCATGCCTAGCTTCACTGTAATATTTCACACATATATATCAAACTGTGTTTGTATCCCCCCCCATGACCCTTTCTTGCCCCCTACATCCTTACTGATTTTCTTTGTACCAAATACTCCATCCTTCTGCTTTCCTGTCAAATACAGCTAATTGTCTTCTATTGAGGAACATGGCTTTTTGATTATTCTCTACTTTGCTTCAAGAAAGGTATAAAACTACTTCCTCATTCAAACATTACACTGTTTTGCTTGTTTATTTTCTTAATTTTTCATTTGTTTCTATCTCTTCCAGTCTCTAGAATAAACTAGAGGTTGTCTCTTGATCGTCAGTGTCTCTAAAGCATCCCTACCCCTTTATTTACTTAATCATGGAGTTCCTTCTAAAGTAGAGCTTCACATTTTCTGTAGCAGCTTGCCTCGGGTTTGCCTTATTCTTTATTACTACTTGTTTAATGCCTAATTAACTGTTTTCCATTTTCTGTGTGTCTCCAATTATGTGGTAAGCATTTGAAAGGCTGCAGTAGTTCTGTATTCTCTCAGTGCCTCAGACAATTCCATTTGAATAGCAATTTATGTGTAAGTATAAACAAGTTACTACTTCCTACATGTAATATATAAAATATTATGGCACAAATATAATAATGCTATTAAGTTTCTTCGGGTCATATCATAGCTTAGGTACTTTCAGCTTCTAGTTCTCTAGTATTTTCCTTCAGATAAAGAGCTCTGTTCCCCACCCCCATATTCATAGCTGTTGTCTTGTATGTCTAAGTTCTTTTATGGAGAAGGTATATTATTAAAGAAAGATTGTGTGTGTGTGTGCATACATGGGGAGAAACTATTAAAAAGGTAGGTTTATTATTTAACATGAAAGACAAAAGGAAGTAGGTGGTGGTTTGTATAACATTTCAATTGTGGAACTCAGGAAGAAGGACCATTTCTGCACAGGCAGCTCTACTCAAAATAGAAGAGTGAAGTCAGACACTCCCACAAAGAAGTGGGCTGCTAGTTTAGAAGAGAATAAACAGTCTGCATAAGATCCTTGAGTTCAGTGAATGGTTTCTGGTCATAGGACACTGTTAGACATGACAAAGTACTCAATCTAAAAGCAGTGTTCTGTTTGCAGAAACTCTCTAAAAGATAGCAATTAAGCCATATGTGATATATTTAATGTTTCCTATAATTATAAGCTCTAGGCACTGCTGTATCTATTAGTATAGATGGATAGCTGAGAGAGGTCAAGTAGCAAGTCTGAGATTTCATTCATACCTAGTATGTGGCAGAGCCAGAATTTGAGTCTAGGAGAGTTCAGTATCAAAGTGTGCACATTAAACACTTATCTCAACATTAAAGTTCTATATTACATGAAGACTAGATTACATCATGAACAAACACTAGGTATTATAATATCACCTCTCTCTCTCTCTCTCTCTTTCTCTCTCTCTCTCTCTCTGTGTGTGTGTTGCTGGGGTTGGAACCTATGGCCTTGCCTGTGCCAGGTAAAAAGTGTCCTATTGTACTATATCCTCATCCAAAAAACTATTCTTGAAAGTGTTATTTGAGAGAATACCTGTCAGGAGTATCTGTGAGCACATAGTTCAAAGTCAACTTCTAAGATTCAAGACCCTAACTCAAGAAAAAAGGAGGAAGAAAAAAAAGAAAAAAAGAGAAAAGAAAGACATTCTCCTTTAAGGTCAATACAGATGAGTGTACTGGCTATTTTTGTGTCAACTTGACACAGCTGGAGTTATCACAGAGAAAGGAGCTTCAGTTGAGGAAATGCCTCCATGAGATCCAACTGTAAGGCATTTTCTCAATTAGTGATCAAGGGGGAAAGGCCCCTTGTGGGTGGGACCATCCCTGGGCTGGTAGTCTTGGTTCTATAAGACAGAAGGCTGAGCAAGCCAGGGGAAGCAAGCCAGTAAAGAATATCCCTCCATGGCCTCTGCATAAGCTCCTGCTTCTTGACCTGCTTGAGTTCCAGTCCTGACTTTTTTGGTGATGAACAGCACTATGGAAGTGTAAGCCAAATAAAACTTTTCCTCCCCAACTTGCTTCTTAGTCATGATGTTTGTGCAGGAATAGAGACCCTGACTAAGACAGATGAGTTTTACCCTCAAGTTGTAATGCAAGGTTGTTTCTTCAGCTGAGCCCCAGATGTAGGACTTGGCTATGTTTTAGAGATCCCATGGTATAAAAATATGTGCCTTGAAACATGAGAACCACACAGACTGGGGAGGCATTGGAGGGAATCCTCTCAAAACTCTCTAAGGTGTGGCCTGCAGGTTTCTTCAGAGTATGTTCTGTTTCTGTGGAGACTAAATCTTGAGTGGGTAGAACTCTGATCAAATTTAGCAGTGAATCTTCAGCTTCACAGGGGTAGGATGGGGCTCACTGGACCCTTCCTACCACGCTCCTTGGAAGCATGGCCATGATCCCTTATTTGGATTTGTGATCTGTCTTCTAATCTCTAGATTTCCTTTCTGCTGAGAAATATGCTTCTTGAACCCTTCACTTGACAAATACTTAGTGAATACCTATAAAGTACCAGATATTGTATTAAATGATGTTGGCCATCAGTAGGCCCCACCCTTGTGGACCTTTCAGGCTACTGTAGGACACAAGTATTAATCAAGCTATCACAAAGACAACATATGATTATAGTATATGATGTGAATGAAAATTATGCTGCACTTTGAAGGTGAAAAATGGCAATAGAATATAACCTAGACTTGCAGACAGGTTAGTCAAAGAAGACTTCTTTGGGGAGTAACATATAGTTGAAGTGGGAAGGATAACAGAAGTATTAGCTAGGTAAGGTGGTAAGGATGGGAGACAGATAAGAAAGCAGACAGAGCTGCATGTACAAAGACATTTTCTATGCACTTAGAATTTTGTGCACATTAACTCAGCACTCACCACTGTCTTCTGGGATTGCATCATAGCTAACATTTTAGATGACAAAGCTGAAGGTGTATATGCCTTATTGAGTTTTCCAAAGATCACAGCTGGGAAGTGGATGGGCTAGAGTTCAAGCAGTGGACACCATTCCTCAGCTACTGGCTCAGGAACTGGATGGAAGATGGTAATGTCATCTGTTAAGCAAGGAAGGACTGGAAGAAATGGTGCTGAGAACAAATCCCAGCTGTAAGTTCAGTGTTGAATGCCAGGACTGGAGCTTTGGAGACACCTCAGAGGAGGTGAACAAGAGTTCTGTGTTTCTATGGGTCTGGATTTTGGGGAGAGCTGAGGCTGGATATAGGTGTTTGGCAACAATTGACTATTGGAAGCACAGGAAAAACAAAACAAAACAAAATAAAACAGGTTCTGCCCAGGGCCCCCCTGACTCCACATGACCTGGAGCAAGTTCCTTTCCTTTTTTGTTGCATTAACATCACAGTATGGATTTAGCAATATATCCTAGCAGTATGCCAGTGTGACTCTCTCAATGTTTGTTTGTTCTCCTACCACCTGTTGGAAGCATGGCCTTCTATTTAGGATGATAGTAAGGGACCTTTCTTGCCCAGGATGGCAGTCTGTGGTTTTTGTGGTGGGTGTATTTTCCTTTCTTCAGCTCTTAGGTTTCCTTCTTGTGCCTGTCAGTCTGGTTTGGCTGAACTCCATGTTACAGAAAGCAAAATGCCAATTTGAATTAGTCATGGGGATGAGATTTGAAGTGAAGGTTCTTGGTGGTGGGGGATTAATATTTATTGGGTATAGTGCTAAGCAAGTTGGAGTGACTAATTCCCCTCATGGTGCCATGTCCCTATGCTGATGACAATCTATTCTCTTTGTTCTAGCTGTATTTGTCACCTTCTGTTCAAACCTTTCCTGCAAACAGTGGGGTATTGCAGCTATAGTTCACTGGTAAAGTGCCAGCCAGATTAGCATAGCAAAACCCACGTCTTTCATTCCACAGCATTTCCTAGACTGGGAACAGTAGTACACAGCAGGAAGACCAGCCTCAGCCAGATCCCAGCATACCGGGACTATGTCCTGAGACTCTGATTTCAAATCACTGCCAACACCATAAATAAGTTAGAGGCGACATGGCCTCAGAGTCCTAGTGCAGGCCTTTAGGGACCCATGGCCAGTGCTATTATAGCCCATGGGTTTAGCATTTTGGAGGTGTTTATGTCAAATTCTATACTTTGGAATTGTTAGTCTTTTTCCTGAATATTTTAGTCACTTTTTTGTTCAAAGAATAGATTTGTTTCCTCATTAAAGTTTCAGACAGTGCTTTGGTGAATAGATGTTTTTTTTTTTTAAATCAATCGCAAGTCTTCAGCTTTGCCTGGTAACAGATCTTCAGAGGTCATTTGTGGTTTGCAGTTCTCATAAGCCAGTCTGGACATTTTGCATGTAGATTATGACTCAGTCTTCATAACATTTAGAACTACAACTTCTGCTTTCACTTGGTTCTGTGTTTTACTAGGATTGTTGAAAACCACATTGGGTATAAGAGTCTTGGTTCTTTGGCTACCTTTGCTGCTATATCTTAACTGCCTGCTCCTAATGCAGTTGTTCTTGAAATCACTTGCCTTGTACTGTTCTTTTGCTACTAGGGTGTGGTGTCGATGTGTCACCATCTGCCAAACAGTCTTAGATGGCTCCCTGTGACTTTCAACTGATGGGTCTTCCTCACAGAAGAGCTCCCAGCCTCACTCTCCTTGCTCTACCACCCAATGACCATAGAATGTTGGTCATTGTCTTCGACTCCTCCTTCATCCCTCATGCTTATTCAGTTATCAAGTCCTGAGCATTCTATGTTCGAGAGATGCTGATCTTTTCTGCTTGACTTGGTCCAGGCAATTATCACCTGTCAGAGAATCTGGGCTATTAACCCCTATCGTGTCGCCTTCTAGCCAGCATCCTCTTGCAGACAATGTTCTTTGGGTGGTGGTGGTGGAGGATCTCACTATGTAGCCTTGCCTGGGATGGAATTTTCTGTATAGACCAAACTGGCCTACAACACAGCACCGTGCCTGTCCCTGCCTCCCAAGTGTTGGGATTAAAGGTATCTGAAACCATGCTTGGAAACAATAGAGACCCTACAAATACAATCAGGCAAGAGATTTAAATATTATACAATGTATACATGTGTTGAAACTCTACATACCACTTATTATTATGTGCAAGTGTTATGTTTTAGGCTCAGTTAAAAATACATTTAGTTATCTCCTTCACAGCTGCTCATCATATACTGACTTTGATCTGTCATTGCTCATGGTTCTTACCATGTCATCTGTGTTCTCAAATATGGCTCCTGGGCACTTGTATTGTTTGCCCTCTGCTTTCCTCTAAAGCCACAACAGCTCACTACTTCACTCTCACCACACTGCTCAGCAACTGCTCCTTGTCCTTTCTCAGGCGGCCAGCATTTCCAGTGGAACTTTTAGTCTTTGTTTATTTACTTCTACTTTTGCCTCCTTTGCTCTTCCTTTGTCTGAATTCATCTTTGCTTTTGTTCTTCCAGGAACAGCATGAAGTATGAGGGTTTCCTACTGTGCTCATGTATATGTGATGCCTGCAATTTCCATTCTTAAAAAAAAGTTTATTGCTCAACTGTATCTGTGAAACTCAATCAGATGACTGGGAGTCTGATCATTATGGATTTCCATCTTAAAGGCAACTAGACTTTTTTATATTGTTCCGAGAACATTTTATGCAGACACACAAATAGAAGTAGATGTGTATTTGCATTCATTCATTAATTCAAAATGTTCCCCTCTCATTTTATTTTTTTAACCCAAATTTAGGGAGGCTGCTTTGGCAAATGAAATTTCCTTGCAACTACTGATGAAACACAACTATCTTCCATTTTAAACAAAATCAGCCTCACTTTTGAAACCCTAACCAAGCTTGCTGTCTAGTGTCTTATCTTGGAGGTCTGAACATTCCTGTGTTGTAAACAGTCAGTGTTCATCACTATTCTTAGATAAAATAATAGTAGAACTTTGAGTCTTTTAGACACTTGCCATTGCACTTGGGTTTTGGGGTTAGAGATTTGGGGTTATAAATTTTGTACCAAGCTGGTATGGCAGGATAAGCTAGCAGCATGTTCATGTAAAAGTTTGTAAATGGAAAAGCACTTATTGTGTGTAGTTAGTTGTGTGTTTGTTTCCTACTGAGTTTGACAGTTTTGAGCCTTGTTTCTCTCCTACCCCTGAGATTTCACTTTAGACACTCAGGGCCAGAAACAGAGTCTCCCTAATCCTTGGAATAGTTCTCAAGAGTCAAAGCAAGTATGTAAGGACGAGAAAAGAAAGAAACACTTATGAGTCTCTGTTGGAATATTGTTGGTGTAGGTCAGAAGAGAATTGCTTGTGCCACAGGTAAATTATTCCCGTAAGACTTTTGATGAGAATAAAAAAGAAAGAGTCCTTTGGGGAGGCCAACACGATACTGAGATCATTGTTTGGGGTTTTTCTTTTTTGTGCTATGAAAGTATTTGTGGGTGGATTGGATCAGGATTCTGGCAAGACAAGAAGAGCAGAGCATAAACAATGACTGAAAGTTTAGGATTAGGCCAGGGAACTTAGATAAGACGTGTTAAGCACTGTCTTTGTCACTGGTTAGCTTAGGAAGTGGCCCACAAGGCAGCTTTGGGACATGAGAACTCACTCAGCTTTTTAGAGGTTCATTTTGAGGAATGAAAGTCTCTATGTGTGTGTGTATCCTACACATGTATTAAGTTAGAACTTAGGCCTTTTTTTTTTCATTTATTCATTTAGAGTCTTCCCCCTTCCCCGTTGTCTAAGAACACTTATCTTGACTATGTTGAAGAGCCCCAGTGGCTACTTCAGCACAATGCTATTTCTACATTTAGTTCTTGTGTTTTCCTGTATTATCCACAGAGGTCAGGATGATGATGTGCTTGTTTACGAATGGCTTAAGGTAAACAAAGTTATGCAGAGACAAATGGCCCACCTCATGGTCAGTTTTCTCCTAATAAAGCCATGGCGATAGAATTCTGCAGTTTGGATTGTTTCATGCTATACAGTGCACGTTACACTGCAGATGTTATTTTGGGACTGTGGGTTGTAAGCTCTAAAGATGCTGAAAGATTTTTTACAAAGTCAAATATTGAAAAGGGTACAGAGTGAAAAATGGCCCTCTCACTCCTACCCTTTGAGCACCTATTTTAGAAACAACTATAACCCATCTCTTTTGTATAGTTGTATATAAAATACCTTATTTTACTTAGTACTGTATCTGAATCTTATTCTAATACTTATATAATTATAAGTAGTATACTCAAAGTATGTATACAGTTCAGCCTTTTACCTATGTGGTAACCTATTATACATCTGTTATATACTCAGCATTTTTCTTTCTTTCTTTTTTTTTAATTAGATCTTTTCCTCAATTACATTTCCAATGCTATCCCAAAAGTCCCCCATACCCTCCCCCCTACTTCCCTGCCCACCCATTCCCATTTTTTTGGCCTTGGCATTCCCCTGTACTGGGGCATATAAAGTTTTTATGTCCAATGGGCCTCTCTTTCCAGTGATGGCCGACTAGGCCATCTTTTGATACATATGCAGCTAGAGTCAAGAGCTCTGGGGTACTGGTTAGTTCATAATGTTGTTCCACCCATAGGGTTGCGGATCCCTTCAGCTCCTTGGGTACTTTCTCCAGCTCCTCCATTGGGGGCCCTGTGATCCATTCACTAGCTGACTGTGAGCATCCACTTCTGTGTTTGCCAGGCCCCGGCATAGTCTCACAAGAGACAGCTATATCTGGGTCCTTTCAGCAAAATCTTGCTAGTGAATGCAATGGTGTCAGCGTTTAGATGCTGATCATGGGATGGATCTCTGGATATGGCAGTCTCTAGATGTTCCATCCTTTCGTCACAGCTCCAAACTTTGTCTCTGTAACTCCTTCCATGGGTGTTCTGTTCTCAATTCTAAGGAGGGGCATATTGTCCACACTTCAGTCTTCATTCTTCTTGAGTTTCATGTGTTTAGCAAACTGTATCTTATATCTTGGGTATCCTAAGTTTTGGGCTAATATCCACTTATCAGTGAGTACATATTGTGTGAGTTCCTTTGTGATTGTGTTACCTCACTCAGGATGATGCCCTCCAGGTCCATCCATTTGGCTATGAATTTCATAAATTCATTCTTTTTAATAGCTGAGTAGTACTCCATTGTGTAAGTGTATCACATTTTCTGTATCCATTCCTCTGTTGAGGGGCATCTGAGTTCTTTCCAGCTTCTGGCTATTATAAATAAGGCTGCTATGAACATAGTGGAGCATGTGTCCTCCTTACCGGTTGGGACAACTTCTGGATATATGCCCAGGAGAGGTATTGCTGGATCCTCCCGTAATACTATGTCCAATTTTCTGAGGAACCGCCAGACTGATTTCCAGAGTGGTTGTACAAGCTTGCAATCCCACCAACAATGGAGGAGTGTTCCTCTTTCTCCACTTCCTTGCCAGCATCTGCTGTCACCTGAATTTTTGATCTTAGCCATTCTGACTGGTGTGAGGTGGAATCTCAGGGTTGTTTTGATTTGCATTTCCCTGATGATTAAGGATGTTGAACATTTTTTCAGGTGCTTCCCTGCCATTCAGTATTCCTCAGGTGAGAATTCTTTGTTCAGTTCTGAGCCCCATTTTTTAATGGGGTTATTTGATTTTCTGGAGTCAAGGTGTTCTTGAGTTCTTTATATATATTGGATATTAGTCCCCTATCTGATTTATGATAGGTAAAGATCCTTTCCCAATCTGTTGGTGGTCTTTTTGTCTTATTGACGGTGTCTTTTGCCTTGCAGAAGTTTTGCAGTTTCATGAGGTCCCATTTGTCAATTCTCGATCTTAGAGCACAAGCCATTGCTGTTCTATTTAGGAATCTTTTCCCTGTGCCCCTATCTTCAAGGCTTTTCCCCACTTTCTCCTCTATAAGTTTCAGTGTCTCTGGTTTTATGTGAAGTTCCTTGATCAACTTAGATTTGACCTTAGTACAAGGAGATAGGAATGGATTGATTCACATTCTTCTACATGATAACAACCAGTTGTGCCAGCACCATTTGTTGAAAATGCTGTCTTTCCTCCACTGGATGGTTTTAGCTCCCTTGTCGAAGATCAAGTGACCATAGGTATGTGGGTTCATTTCTGGGTCTTCAATTCTATTCCATTGGTCTACTTGTCTGTCACTATACCAGTACCATGCAGTTTTTATCACAATTGCTCTGTAGTAAAGCTTTAGGCCAGGCATGGTGATTCCACCAGAGGTTCTTTTATCCTTGAGAAGAGTTTTTGCTATCCTAGGTTTTTTGTTATTCCAGATGAAGTTGCAGATTGCTCTTTCTAATTCCTTGAAGAATTGAGTTGGAATTTTGATGGGGATTGCATTGAATCTGTAGATTGCTTTTGGCAAGATAGCCATTTTTACAATGTTGATCCTGCCAATCCATGAGCATGGGAGATCTTTCCATCTTCTGAGATCTTTAATTTCTTTCTTCAGAGACTTGAAGTTCTTATCATAGAGATCTTTCACTTCCTTAGTTAGAGTCACGCCAAGATATTTTATATTATTTGTGACTATTGAGAAGGGTGTTGTTTCCCTAATTTCTTTCTCAGCCTGTTTATTCTTTGTGTAGAGAAAGGCCATTGACTTATTTCAGTTAATTTTATATCCAGCTACTTCACCGAAGCTGTTTATCAGGCTTAGGAGTTCTCTGGTGGAATTTTTAGGGTCACTTATATATACTATCATATCATCTGCAAAAAATGATATTTTGACTTCATCTTTTCCAATTTGTATCCCCTTGATCTCCTTTTGTTGTCGAATTGCTCTGGCTAGGACTTCAAGTACAATGTTGAATAGGTATGGGGAGAGTGGACAGCCTTGTCTAGTCCCTGATTTTAGTGGGATTGCTTCAAGCTTCTCACCATTTATTTTGATGTTGGCTACTGGTTTGGTGTATATTGCTTTTTATCATGTTTAGGTATGGGCCTTGAATTCCTGACCTTTCCAAGACTTTTATCATGAATGGGTGTTGGATCTTGTTGAATGCTTTTTATGCATCTAACGAGATGATCATGTGGTTTTTGACTTTGAGAATGTTTATATAATGGATTACGTTGATGGATTTCTGTATATTAAACCATCCCTGCATCCCTGGAATAAAACCTACTTGGTCAGGATGGATGATTGCTTTAATGTGTTCTTGGATTCGGTTAGTGAGAATTTTATTGAGTATTTTTCATCAATATTCATAAGGGAAATTGGTCTGAAGTTCTCTATCTTTGTTGGATCTTTCTGAGGTTTAGGTATCAGAGTAATTGTGGCTTCATAGAATGAGTTGGGTAGAGTTCCTTCTACTTCTATTTTGTGGAATAGTTTGTGCAGAACTGGAATTAGATCTTCTTTGAAGGTCTGGTAGAACTCTGCTCTAAACCCATCTGGTCCTGGGCTTTTTTTGGCTGGGAGACTATTAATGACTGCTTCTATTTCTTTAGGGAATATGGGACTGTTTAGCTCGTTAACTTGATCCTGATTTAATTTTGGTACCTGGTATCTGTCCAGAAATTTGTCCATTTCGTCCAGGTTTTCAAGTTTTGTTGAGTATAGCCTTTTGTAGAAGGATCTGATGGTGTTTTGGATTTCTTCAGGATCTGTTGTTATGTCTCCCTTTTCATTTCTGATTTTGTTAATTAGGATGTTGTCCCTGTGCCCTCTAGTGAGTTTAGCTAAGGGTTTATCTATCTTGTTGATTTTCTCAAAGAACCAACTCCTCATTTGGTTAATTCTTTGAATAGATCTTCTTGTTTCCACTTGGTTGATTTCACCCCTGAGTTTGATTATTTCCTGCCGTCTACTCCTCTTGGGTGAATTTTCTTCCTTTTTTTCTAGAGCTTTTACGTGTGTTGTCAAGCTGCTAGTGTGTGCTCTCTCTAGTTTCTTTTTGGAGGCACTCAGAGCTATGAGTTTCCCTCTTAGAAATGCTTTCATTGTGTCCCATAGTTTTGGGTAAGTTGTGGCTTCATTTTCATTAAACTGTAAAAAGTCTTGAATTTCTTTCTTTATTCCATCCTTGACCAAGGTATCATTGAGAAGAGTGTTATTCAGTTTCCACGTGAATGTTGGCTTTCTATTATTTATGTTGTTATTGAAGATCAGCCTTAGTCCATGGTGGTCTGATAGGATGCATGGGACAATTTCAATATTTTTGTATCTGTTGAGGCCTGTCTTGTGACCAATTATATGGTCAATTTTGGAGAAGGTCCCGTGAGGTGCTGAGAAGAAGGTATATCCTTTTGTTTTAGGGTAAAATGTTCTGTAGATATCTGTTAAGTCCATTTGTTTCATAACTTCTGTTAGTTTCACTGTGTCCCTGTTTAGTTTCTGTTTCCAGGATCTGTCCATTGATGAAAGTGGTGTGTTGAAGTCTCCCACTATTATTGTGTGAGGTGCAATGTGTGCTTTGAGCTTTACTAATGTGTCTTTATTGAATGTGGCTGCCCTTGCATTTGGGGCATAGATATTCAGAATTGAGAGTTCCTCTTGGAGGATTTTACCTTTGATGTGAATGAAGTGTCCCTCCTTGTCTTTTTTGATAACTTTGGGTTGGAAGTCGATTTTATTCGATATCAGAATGGCTACTCCAGCTTGTTTCTTCATACCATTTGCTTGGAAAATTGTTTTCCAGCCTTTCACTCTGAGGTAGTGTCTTTTTCCCTGAGATGGGTTTCCTGTAAGCAGCAGAATGTTGGGTCCTGTTTGTGTAGCCAGTCTCTTAGTCTATGTCTTTTTATTGGGGAATTGAGCCCATTGATATTAAGAGATATCAAGGAAAAGTAATTGTTGCTTCCTTTTATTTTTGTTGTTAGAGTTGGCATTCTGTTCTTGTGGCAGTCTTCTTTTAGGTTCGTTGAGGGATTACTTTCTTGCTTTTTCTAGGGCGTGATTTCTGTCCTTCTATTGTTTTTGTTTTTTTTTTCTGTTATTATCCGTTGAAGGACTGGATTTGTGGAAAGATAATGTGTGAATTTGGTTTTGTCGTGGAATACTTTGGTTTCTCCATCTATGGTAATTGAGAGTTTGGCCGGATATAGTAACCTGGGCTGGCATTTGTGTTCTCTTAGTGTCTGTATAACATCTGTCCAGGCTCTTCTGGCTTTCATAGTCTTTGGTGAAAAGTCTGGTGTAATTCTGATAGGCCTGCCTTTATATGATACTTGACCTTTCTCCCTTACTGCTTTTAATATTCTATCTTTATTTAGTGCATTTGTTGTTCTGATTATTATGTGTTGGGAGGAATTTCTTTTCTGGTCCAGTCTATTTGGAGTTCTGTAGGCTTCTTGTATGATCATGGGCATCTCTTTCTTTAGGATTGCGAAGTTTTCTTCTATTATTTTATTGAAGATATTTGCTGGCCCTTTAAGTTGAAAATCTTCATTCTCATCAACTCCTATTATCCGTAGGTTTGGTCTTCTCATTGTGTCCTGTATTTCCTGGATGTTTTGAGTTAGGATCCTTTTGCATTTTGTATTTTCTTTGATTGTTGTGCCGATGTTCTCTATGGAATCTTCTGCACCTGAGATTCTCTCTTCCATCTCTTGTATTCTGTTGCTGATGCTTGCATCTATGGTTCCAGATTTCTTTCCTAGGTTTTCTATCTCCAGCATTGCCTCACTTTGGGTTTTCTTTATTGTGTCTACTTCCCTTTTTAGGTCTAGTATGGTTTTGTTCATATCCATCACCTGTTTGGATGTGTTTTCCTGTTTTTCTTTAAGGACCTGTAACTCTTTAGCAGTGCTCTCCTGTATTTCTTTAAGTGAGTTATGAAAGTCCTTCTTGATGTCCTCTACCATCATCATGCTTTTAAATCTGGGTCTAGATTTTCGGCTGTGTTGGGGTGCCCAGGACTAAGTAGGGTGGGAGTGCTGCGTTCTGATGATGGTGAGTGGTTTTGATTTCTGTTAGTAGGATTCTTACGTTTGCCTTTTGCCATCTGGTAATCTCTGAAGCTAGCTGTTATAGTTGTCTCTGGTTAAAGCTTGTTCCTTAGGTGACTCTGTTAGCCTCTATCAGCAGACATGGGAGGCTAGCTCTCTCCTTAGTTTCAGTGGTCAGAGTATTCTCTGCAGGCAAGCTCTAGTCTTGCAGGGAAGGTGCCCAGATATCTGGTGTTCGAACCTGCCTCCTGGCAGAAGTTGTGTTCCAATCACCAGAAGTCTTAGGATCCCGTGGGGAATCCTGTGTGGGTCCTTGAGGGTGTCCGGAGACTCCACTGGCAAGGCACCTGAGTGCTCAAGTGGACCGGTAGGGACTTGTGCCCCACCTCAGGCCGGGTTGCCTGCTTCCCTAGTTAATGCAGTCTCAGGTCCTGCTCAATTGGATTGGAGCAGAAGCTGTGTTCCACTCACCAGAGGTCTTAGGGTCCCGTGGGGAATCCCTTGCGGATCTTTGCAGGTGTCCGGAGACTCCTCTGGCAAGGCACCCCGATACTCGAGTGGACCGGAAGGGGAGCATTTTTCTTTAACAATAGTTTTACTAATATTCTGTGGCAGCACACAAAAACTATCTTTTTGTGTTTTTGTTGTACAAGCTCTTAGTGTTTTGTTGTATGTATTTTCTATAAGCCATTTAAGCAGCCCCTTCTTACTGACATCTAGCTCTTGCAAGCATAGCATTGTTAGATGTTATATAGACTCAATTCTCAGGTATACAACTCTTTATTGAAATTGTCTACACTTTGGTAATTCTTATAGAAAATTTCAGATTCTAAGCTCTACCAATTTACACACTTGACATAATGTAAAAAATGTCTCTTTTCTGGAACCTTTGTAAAATACATTAACAAACTTATAGACATTTCTCATTCTATGGAAAAATGCTGTCTTTGTATATTAATTAACATACCTTTTAGTGAATTGGAAATTTTAATGTTACAGTGTTTTTTCCCCAAGTATACTTTACTGTGTATTGCTTCTTCCTTTCATAGGCCTTTTGTCTTTTGTCTGGGGTATTCACGCTTTTGTACTGATTTGTTATTCTAAAACCTGAAACCATAGCATTTTAAACCCACGAGATTTGGCAAGCTGTGTGGAAAACTGCTCGTTAGGTGTTCAAATATAGGTTGTGGACACTTGAGGCACTTGAAAGAGGTTAGGGACACAAGTTTCTTTTCAGCTCTGTAGGTACATCAGGTCTGTAGGCAATGGGAATCTCTTATTTATATGATTATACCAACAAGGTTAAATTACTTACTGTCTTAGTGTTCTATTACTGTGAAGAAATACCATGACCATGGCAACTCTTATTTTAAAAATCATTTAATTGGGGCTTGCTTACATTTTCAGAGATTCACCATACTGTCATCATGGCGGGTGGCACACAGGTAGACATAGTACTGGAGAAGTAACTGAGAAAGTTCTATATGCAGATCCATATGCATTAGGAAGAGAGAAACAGTGGGCTTCAAGTAGGTTGTTTTGAAACTTCAAAGCTTACCCCCACTGCCACACTTCCTCCAACCAGGCCAGACCTCCTAATCCTTTCAAATAGTGCCACTCCTTGATGAAGTATTAAAATCTATGAGTCTGTGGTGGCCATTCTTATTCAAATGACCAAACTTAGTTTATGAGTATAGCTTAGGGCTTAATGGTCATTTGTTATTAGCGATAGGAAGTGAGCTTCTCTGTTTTTATTTCGTTCTCTCCCTCTGCCTAAAGCAGAAGACAGAGGAAGAGAAAATATATGCATTTGAGGAAAGAGGTGTAGAACTGGTTTGATTTTTTTTAATAGTTATATATGTCCTCATTCTTGATTTGGGACATTATTTACCAGATTCACTCTCCATTTTATTTCAAGCCCTAGCTATACTTTTTTTTTCTTTTTCTTTTTTTTTTTTTTTTTTACTATTCCTAAGGGATAATGAGGTTTGTGTGTCTAGTGTATATTTTACCTCACTGTGTCTGCTGTAAAGCCAATGGATAACTACATGGCACTGTAACTACAAGGAGGACCTGTTTTCTTGTAGTATCAAGCCTTCTGTCTACTTGTTTCCTTTGGTCATTCATAGTTCTTTTTCTAGTTTCCTAGCCATTATTCTTGGGGGAAGAATTATTTTACTTCAAAAGATTCTGAAGTTTATATTTTTTCTCAGCTGAAAGCTTTAAAAAATTTTGTATTCCTCAGTAAATGCTCATTATGTGACCATTCTTTTTTTTTTTTTTTAACATAAACGCTACACAAATCACAGTACAGTGTTCATGCCTGTGTGTTACTCTCTGTGCTATAGCCAGAAGAGTGTTTTAGTATTCCCATGTACAGTTAGCTTTAAATATATTAGGCAGAAAACGTGTGTTTTTAAGAAGGCAACAAGAACATCTTTCCCAATACATATCATCTTCAAAATGCATTCATTATGTTCTGTCTTTTTAATTGTTATATTTTGGTACAGGAGTATTGTTCCTCATTAATATCCTGTATCTTCATATACAAATTGCACAGAACACAGTAAAATTTCCCCATGTAACTGAAAGAAAAGTCCTTTAACATAGATGCTAAACAAAACACAGTAGAGTTTGCAAGCCTGTGTGTTATTCTCTGTGCTAGTAAACAGAAGAGTGTTTCTTTTAGTATTCCCATTTATAATTAGTTAGCTGAAAATATCTTCTGTGAAAAATGTATGTTTTTAAGAAGACTCCAAGCACCTTTCTTCCAATACCCATCCTCTTCAAAACACATTCAGTATGCTCTGTCTTTGGAATTGCTTCATTTTGGTACAGGAGTACTGTTCCCCATTACTTTCCTGTATTCATTCTTTCTTTCTTTCTCTCTTTCTCTCTCTCTTTCTTTCTTTCTTTCTTTTGTTTTTTTTTTTTTTGTTTGTTTTTTCGAGACAGGGTTTCTCTGTGTAGCCCTGGCTGTCCTGGAACTCACTCTGTAGACCAGGTTGGCCTCGAACTCAGAAATCTGCCTGCCTCTGCCTCCCAAGTGCTAGGATTAAAGGCATGGGCCACCACCAACCGGCTTTTCTTTTTTTTATTGGATATTTTACTTATTTACATTTCAAATGTTATCCCCTTCCCGGTTCCCCTCTGTAGACTCCCTATCCCACCCCTCCCTGCTTCTATGAGGGTGTGCCCCCACCCACCCACCCACTCCCGCCTCCCCACCCTGGCATTCCCCTAAACTGGAACATCGAGCCTTCCCAGGACCAAGGACCTCTCCTCCCATTGATGCCCAGCAAGGCTATCCTCTGCTACTTATGCAGCTGGAGCCATGGGTCCCTCCATGTGTACTCCTTGGTTGGTGGTTTAGTCCCTGGGAGCTCTGTGGAGGGAGTCTGGTTGGTTGATATTGCTGTTCTTTCTATGGGGTTGAACACCCCTTCAGCTCCTTAAGTCCTTTCCCTAACTTCTCCACTGGAGACCCTACTGCAGAGCATCTCAGGAAACAGCTGTATTAGGCTCCTGTCAGCAAGCACTTCTTGGCATCCACAATAGTGTCTGGGTTTCTTGACAATTACTCTATTTGCTTTGTTTCTTTTCTGGTAGTCACCTTTAATATAACAAGCATTTTATTATTATTATTATTATTATTATTATTATTATTATATGAGAATACTAAAGAAATGGCTTACTGAATGAAAACTCTAGGGAAGTACATATTTGGGAGAGAAGCTGAAGGATATTTGTAGAAATAAGATATTAATTCAGCAATTATCAGAACCGATCAGAGTATTGCCTTAAGGCCTGAAAGTATTTATATTTAGACAGTGGGCGATGAGGGAATGGTAACAAATAATAGCCATAGATTTAATGGTATTGCAACTGGGTGGGGTTAGACTACAGATAACTACAGCTGAGTGTGTTCTATTTGTGGCATTAATGCTCTCCCATGAGGTATGAGGTATTACACTGAAGTAAGCCTCAGAACTGAAGTAAGATTGTAGCCAGAACTTTCTGAGGAATAGTTAGGGTGCACATTGGTTTGATAGATAGAAGCTCCTCTGATACAGTGTTTTAGATATAGCTGCAAACACCTGTCTGAATGCTAGATCTTAGACAGCACTTTATAAAGTAGAGCTAAGGGTGGTGTTTGTTTTTATTTACTCTCAGGGCTCTGGTCTTAGTTATAGACTAAGCTGTTGCTATGTAAGCCTCCTTTATAAGGGCACCATTTTAGCCCTTTGCCCATCTATACTCTTCTTCGTGTGAGGTGAACAGTAATGTCATGGCTTCTGTCCCAACAACAGTAGTGACTACTGGCTGAGTGTATATCTGGGGGCAATGCTGTGCTTGGCCCTTTCAGCCTTTCCAATAGTCTTGCACAGTGGCCATTATAACCATCCATTTGTAAATCTTAGTTAAGCAGCTTCTGTGAGTCAGCAAGCATCCCAGTGTTACACTGAGGGTACAAACTTGTTCTCAAGTCACTTGTAACCAAGTTGAGGAGATGAGTTCAAGTCATACAATCTCCATTTATGCATGTAGAACTGAAAACAGAATCACTGGAAAGATAAGGAGTGGCATGTAACCGAAAAAAATACAACATAAGGCTACAAAATGAGGAGAGGCTTCCCCTAAGAACTGATGCTTGAGCTCAGCTGTGAAGCATGACGTGGGACATAAGTTGACTTAGGCAAGGATGGAGCTGTGATGTGAGGAGAGGAATCTTTCATGTTGTGGCAAGATCCTTGACAAGAGGCATTCACTGGGCAGGTTCTTTTTTTAAATTTAATTTTATTTTTACAGTCCTGCCATTATCCCCCTCCCAGACCACCCTCCCACAGTTCCTCATATCATTCCTCTTCCCCCTGTCTCCAAGAGGATGCCTGCCCCCTTGTCAGGCCTCCTCACTCCTTGGTGTCTCCATTCTCTTGAGGGTTAGGTACATCTTCTCTCACTGAGGCCAGGCCAGGCATTCCTCTGCTGTATATGTGTTGAGGCCTCGGACCAGCTGCCTGTTTGGTGACTCAGTGTCTGAGGGATCTCAGGGGTCTGGGTTAGTTGAGACTGCTAGTCTTCCTAATGGGGTTATCCTTCTCTTCAGCTTCTTCCAGCCTTTCCCTAATCCCACCACAGGGGTCCCCGACTTCAGCCTGTTGGTTGGGTATAATTATCTGCAGCTGTCTCAGTCACCTGAGTGTTGGGCCTCTCAGGGAACAGCTATGCTAGGCTCCTGTCTGTAAGCACATCATAGCATCAGTAATACTGTCAGGCCTTGGAGCCTCCCCTTGAGATGGATCCACTGGGGTAGGTTCTTAATTGGAGACAACAGGAACTCCTTTGAGTAGTTAAGCAAAAGTGCTTCATAATAGGCAGTATGGATAACTTATTAAATCTTTGAAAGACCCAAAGAAAATCTAAGCCTAGAAGAACACCTCCAGTCTCACAGATAAGCTCGGCTGGTACTGGAATCTTGCCTCTGCCATAGTCAGACAGCTACAGGGTTAGGAAATGCTGCCATCGTTTCACCTCTACTTCCACTGTGTGACCTCAACAAGCCACATGAAGGCCCTGTTCACCTCTTCTTTCACCCTGTAACTTGGATTTGAATCAGGTTTCCATGGGTGGGTCCGTTGTCCCACCTGGAATTCTATCACCAAGTATTAGGGCATTGCTGTTCTTTTACTACGCAGCCTGTGCAGCATGAGGAGCTATGCTAAACAGGGATAACATGTATTTTGACTGAGCCAGTCTGCTCCACATCACATAGAGAACAGACACATTGGAACTAAAGGCTGGTGTGACTAGAGCCTGGAGTGGGAGAGAGATGAGACTGGAGATCAGGATAGGACTCAATGGGCCTTGGGATTGCCTTTTTGGAGTGGGAAGCAGGTAGCTTAGAAATTAAGTTGTTAATAAGGGCCCTTCCCAAATTTGAATGCCAGTTTGCATGCTTCTGGAACCTGAACTGTATTCGTACTTTGAGTCTGTAGCCTAAATCTCAGAAGTATTTCTTGTTTTTAGTCTGAGTTCTTGGAGCATCTGGTTCCCATCTGGCCTCAGGCTCTCTTGAGTGTGAAAGGGAGAAAGAACATCCTGGCAATGTCAGGCAAGGCAGCCTACCTGACCTACAGGGATGGGGATAAAACATTGTTACAGTGTGTTTGAAAGTCTGTGGCCTTCACAGAGTCTCATCTTACTGCTGATTTCTTATTTTCTCCGGGCATTGAGGAAAAAAACCTGAAAATTGTAAAGGGCATCTTTCTGTCCAGAGAAGTAGACCTTGGCTCCTTATGTAAGAATTGGAGAGGTTACTAAGAAGTATTTCTTATGTTCATCAAAATAGCATCTGTGTTTCATATGAAAATAACAATAACTAAACTGATTGACTATATGCATGGTAGCCTATCTTCCAGATTCTTTCAACATGTGAAAACATGGCAGATGCTGCTCACATACAAAAACTATGTGCTTAAAAAAGAGGTTTTCTGAAGAATCTAATAGGCTACCAGCTGTAATTTGAAACTAAATCAGGTGATGGGGAGGGTGTAAATGTAATATAATAATATAATATTATAATAATATAATATAATCATTCACATCTCAAAGTCAGATCCTTGATCTACCACACTTTCTGAAAAGAAAACAATCCCTTATTGTAGGATGGGTGGGTAGGCAGAAAGAGATAGCCATAAAGCTCGATGACAAAGAGTTCATGTTCTGTCTCTTATTTCTAGGCATGTGGTTTTGGTCAACTACTTCATTTACCTAATCCCCAGTTTCCTGTTCTGCAAATTGGAAATAATGGGCCCTACAAGGATGAGAATTGATATATTAGTTACTTATACTGTCTACCATTTAGCAGAGTGGTAAATACACATTACCAAACATTCACTTATGTTCATGGGGATAGCTTTCTTTTGTTTGAGAATTTCATATATGCATATAATGTATTTTGATAAAATCTACCCTCTTTCCATCCTCTCTAGTTTCTCCATATGTCACACCATTACTTATTATCAGTTTTATATACCTTTTAAAAAATTCCATTGAATTCACTATATGTACATGGGTAAAGGACAATCTACTGAGGCATGGGTGTCCAAGAAAACTGCCTCTCCCTCCCATAGCAGCCATCACTTAGAAATAGCTCCTCAGCTGGGGATGGGACTTCACAAGCCTCTACACATGCTGGGATTTTTAGCTGGTTTGATTTTGTACAGGTATTCATGTAGTCACAGGTGCCATGAGTCCATATGTGCAATGACACCATCATGTCAGATAAACATGGTTTCATTTCAGATGTCTATTACTGCTGGCTCTTATGTTCTTTCAATCTCCCTCTTCCATGATGATCCTTGAGCCCTGGAGACTGAGGATGTGTTATAGTTATCCATTTAGAGCTGAACACTCCATAGTCTTATACTCTTTATACACCGATCAGTTGTTGGTCACTGTATTAATCACCAACTACTACACTAAGAAGCTTTTATGATGAGACTCAAGAGATAGACTAATATAGGGAGCAGTTTATTATTGTATTCATTTAGCAGAATAATGATAGTATTAGGTTTTCCCCTAGGGCATATGACCTAGTTAGCAATAGATTTTTGGCCCAGTTAATGGTACCACACATGAGTTCTGTCTTATGGAGAAGCCTTTAAATTCAACCAGAAAGTGGTTCGCTACGCCTATAGGACTATATAGCATTCTTGCTTCTGTAAACATCAGTAGGCATATCTTTCCAGACTAGTCATTGCTGTGAACTTTACATTGTCTTTAGAGCTAGCAACTGCATACTATACATTAGGGTCAGAAAGATTCCTGCAGTTTAACATTAACCTAAGATGGTGAAATTTGAGCTCTAAATTACTTTTGAAAATAATGGCAAAAAGTAGTTTTTGTACTGTTTCTGCTAAGGCTACAAAGGAACTTTAGTCTAAAATCTCTCTCCCTTCATTGGTGGGATGGTAAACTCTTAAGTCAACAGCATGTATAGGAGGCCTCCAGAGTAGTCTTATTTTGTAAGCAGAAATGTTCTATGGCTAAAACAGGATATACACACCCTTTTAACATTCTACCAGACAATAGTTCTTTGTAATTCATATTATTCACATTTGTGTGATTTTTTTAAAGGTACTTTGAGGGTAAATTTCATTTTGGAGTATTTTATGAATAGTATTATTTTTTAATAAGTCTTTTGATGGCTCTTTCATTACAAACAGCATGTTTTCCCTGGAGACAATAACTTGAAGCACCAAATATTTGCATTTCATCTGAAACAAAATCAAGGAATTGAATGTTTTGAATATAAGCAAATATAATTCTCCTGTGTCTGGAGAAACCGTATAATGTGCCATATGTTTGTAGATTGTGTAGACAGATGTGGAAGAATGTTCTTTCTCCTCATGTTTTTTGTTTTTCTTTTTGAACACAGAGTTTCATGTAGCTCAGGCCAACCTCAAACTCACTATGCAGCCAAGGCTTGTTTTAAATTCCTGGTCCATTTGGACCTACCTCCAGAGAATTATAGATATGTACCATCACTCTGGTTTCTCTCTCTCTCTTTTTTCTTCAAATTACTGGCAAAACTCAAAATTTGCATCAAGTAGCAAATACCTCTGCCCAGCCAACAAAACCAGTGGAGCTGGGGTTGAACAGGCAGACTCATTAGGATGTACTTGAAGGAAGAGCCTTTCCTGGTTCTGGCTTCTGCTTGAGTAGCTGAGTCTCCATAAAATGCTTACTCCTATTTCTCAGTGCCCTTGGTCTCTGCTAATTTCTTAGAGGTGACTGAACTTTCAAGTCTTTATTCATGACAGTATGTTACTTGTTTCAAGTTACTTTATTCATAACTTTGATTGATTTGGGGGTTACCTCAGAGGTGGTGGTGCCATGTATTTGGGTCCTGCAGCAAGATGGTCCTTAGATACTGACGAAGAGGCACTGAGTTACAATTTCAGTTCTGGAGTGGGTCTTCTGTGCTGAGGGCTGTGTGAGGATTTTGTTCTCTTTCATTTCTCTCCAAACCCTTCTTACCTGTAAGCCACATTTGTCTCTGGCTTCAGTTGCTCAAATGGTTGTAACCGTTCTTCCTTGTCTTCACATTTCAGTGAGGTGATCCCTCCGTGACTTGGAGTCTGGATATTTGATCATCCTGTTGAATATTATCTGTGGTTCCTACTCACTTCTAGATATACTTTGTTAACTATGAGCTCTGCTTTTCACCTGGGCCAGATTGAGGCAACTCCACCCATGTCCGTGCTGCACTGGAAGTGTTTATGTGACCCAAAATGGGGCTGCTTCTAGGAGTTGACCACTTCCTCTCCTTTTTTTGGAGACACTGTATTACTGTGTAGAACTTGAATTCTCTATGTTCCCTAGCTTGGCCTTGAACTCATGATCCCCTACGTCAGCCTCCTGGATACATGGATTATAGGCATGCACCCTACTCCTTTCTCTATATCGCTTCTGTCCTAATCTCACAGACTCTTCTTGCTGCTTCATAGCTTAAGTTGCACCTGGCCCTTGTTCTGACTCATGGCCTGGCTGTGTATCTATTCAGGTTTTGCTTTCTCTGTTTGTTGATTTGTATTTGTATCATTCATATCTTTAATCTGACAAAGGTTGTTCTTCTAAGAACATGCATCTTCTTTTTTTTATTTAAAACTACTTCTTTTCTTTTTTTTAGGTATTTTCTTCATTTACATTTCCAATGCTATCCCAGAAGTCCCCCATACTCTCCCCCCACTCCCCTACCCACCCACTCCCACTTCTTGGCCCTGGCGTTCCCCTGTACTGAGGCATATAAAGTTTGCATGACCAATGGGCCTCTCTTTCCAGTGATGGCCAACTAGGCCATCTTCTGATACATATGCAGCTAGAGACACGAGCTCCGGGGTACTGGTTAGTTCATATTGTTGTTCCACCTATAGGGTTGCAGATCCCTTTAGCTCCTTGGGTACTTTCTCTAGCTCCTCCAATGGGGGGCCTGTGATCCATCCAATAGCTGACTGTGAGCATCCACTTCTGTGTTTGCCAGGCCCCGGCATAGCCTCACAAGAGACAGCTATATCAGGGTCCTTTCAGCAAAATCTTGCTGGCGTATACAATGGTGTCAGCGTTTGGAGGCTGATTATGGGATGGATCCCCAGGTATGGCAGTCTCTAGATGGTCCATCCTTGATGCCAAAGCATCTCAGAGGCCAGTGTGTTATGAACCCAATTACTGTTGTTTCCATGTAGTCAGATGATAGCAGGTATGAGTCATGTCATTCATCCACACAGCCACACTTAGCTGCTGCTTACCTTTGTAACAGACTGTGTTGGGGCAGGAAGTGACCTCAGTTATGTGTGTAGGCATGGTTGTACATATGGTAGAAATATGGAAAGGGCACTTTGGAGCAGAAGGATGTAAGAAGGGGAAGGATTTCATCAGGCTGGCACCAGAGGAAGAGTTTCCAGGGAAGACCTGAGTTTGGTCTGTAAGACGTGAGCACTTGGGGAATTACAAACCTACCAAGTCAGCAAAAAGTAGCATGCAAGAGTCCTGATGTCCAGGTAGAATTGACCAAGACCTATTAAAAAGTGACTCACGCTACTCAGGCATGAAGTAATATAAATAGGAAAGAAAGTAGCTGCAAGATTAATAGATTTTTTTCTCAAATTTCTCAATTTCTCAAAATGTCTCCAATTATGACCTTGGAGAAGGAACAACCATGGGCTAGAATGAAGAAGGACTAGGTTGGGAGGCCTCATTCCCAGGAGAGAAGTAATGCACTCCCAGGGAGCAGGGCTTTCCATTAGTAGCAGGTGATGCAGCAGATCAACATTTAGCATGAAGACTTCTGTGCAGCAATATCTGTCTTGTCTTTACTCGTTTCCTTTTGCCTTCTTTGTGACCACCTCTTGGTTCCATGGACATGGCCCTTGGTAAACATACATGGTTTTAAGGTGGATGGGAAAGATGGAGCAAAGCCCCAGATGTTTCTCTCAGCACTTCCATTTTGTGTGTATTCTGGAAGCCTAGACTAGCTTTTATTTGCTCCTGCATTGCCTTCTGGGCTTCTGAGCTCTTAAATCTTCAAATTTGGCATGCCCGCCTGCCCTCTAGTGGCAGTTTTGGTGCACCCCTTTGTTACCCTGCTGATGGCAATCTCACAGTAGTTCTCATTGCTCAGCTTTGTATTTAGTAAACAGTCCCAACTCATACATGTGAAGGGTAGATTCAGTGATACTGACTTAGGACCCAGGGAGTTGGGTTGGGCTTGGAAATTTTGACTCCTGAATTTATACAGTGTAAATGCAACAGGAGAAAAAGAGTAACACAGTTATGATAGCTCACATCAATAATCCCAGCACTAAGGAACAGAAATCAGTAAATCTGAACCTAACTTTGGCTATATAGTAAGTTCTAGGCAATCCTGGGCTACAGTATGAGATTAAGTCTCAAAAACAAACAAACAAACAAACAAACAAACAAAGAAAACATATGAAACTAAAAGATTATGCAGTTATAGTGTTGCCATATGTTCTGTGAAGAGCAGAAGAGAATATAAGGCTAAGGAGATGGCTCAGCAGATAAAGCACTTGTTATGCAAATGTGAAGACCAGAGGTCAGATCTCTAGAACCTGCTTAATGTCCACTGGGCATGGTAGCCTACCTATAATTCTAGTGCTTGGAATGTGGAGTCAGGGGTCAAGCTGGCTAACTACAGTAGACTTAACAGAGTAAAACCTTCAGTTGAGAAATTCTGTCTCAATACGTAAGGTGTGATAAATTGAAGAAGACTCCTGATATCATCTTTGCCCCCCAACATGCCATCCACATACATGTGAAAATTTTATTATTATCCACTTAGCTAATCTAAGAGGGTCAGATGTGATGAATAGTTGAAGAGAACTATTGGTGGCCTTAAAACCTGTCACCATTCTTTACCTGTTCAGTAATTCATGTTCCTGTTAACTTTGAAGATAGAAAAGACCATGAAGCTTGCTGTCTCCTTTATCTGATAGTTTATGTTTTGGTTAAATTCTTTTTATGAGACAGTTATGTTTATTCCTTTCAGGAGAAATTTTAAAAAATACAAAATAATATTCATTGGTGTTTAAGTCTTACACCTCATCTCATGACAGGCATGTTCTGTGAGCACTTTCTTTTTTAAAGTCCTTTTCAGTGGAGAGAGAACCGCAGGAGAACATCAGTAATTACCCAGATGAGCCCTGGAGGATAACTGAAGAACAGCGGGAGTACTACGTCAATCAGTTTCGGTCCCTCCAGCCAGACCCAAGTTCCTTCATTTCAGGTGAGAGAACATGGTGTCCTGGAACGTGGGGCCCATATGAATAACTACAGAATATCTTGAGAAATACAAAATGAATATTATAACCTTCTTTGATTCCAATTTGTATTCCTCTAAGGTACAACTTCTTATCAAATATAAGTCATGCAGAAAAAAATGGTAATGACGACGTGGGGGAAATTACACTGCTATTGCAGAAGGGTAAATGTGAATTTGGGGGGAACGTAGTCCAGATCCTGCACCTTATCAGCTAAAGCACGTGGAACAGTAGATGACAGTGCCATGGGACACCTTCAATTGCTTACTCATTATATTAGAGTCAGAACAAAGACAAAGTGTAACCTGCCTTCCTACCTGCCCTCCTTCCTTCCGGCAGAGGTCCCCTTAGGTTTTATGCTCCCAGAAGTTTAAGCTCATGCTCATTTTCTTTGGCTTAAGTCTTTCTTTCATGGTTCTTGAAATTGAGATATGAAAGGAAGACTGGCCAGCAGCACCTTCTCAATATCAGTTCTACATTATCTTCAGATGTCTGCATTCCTGTTGTGCCCTCCTGTAACATCTAAACTGAGAAGAACTGATTTAGTTCCCATGGGCCTGCATTTTACCAGGCTGAACAAACAGTGAAATCCTAGAGTCTGGAAGAAAAAAGGATAAAACAACTTCTTACCCTTCAGATGTAAAGAATATCTGTGGGTTTGATCATTCTAAGCTAACAGTCAAGCATGGGTTAAGACTAATTTTCTGTGAAATAAGGTATATAATTGATATATTCTTGTATATGTAAAGGCAAACATCATTTTGGTGATTGGTGGTAAATGACCTTAGGGAAGGTAGAATAGTCTAAAAATAACAAAGGAGTTTTACCATCATGATTTAGAATATATGAACAGAAATCCAGATTCCATACTCTTGCTCATCTGATTCTTTTCCCAATATATGCACATATTTAGCCAAATATGGATAAATCGTTTGAGGTGTTTTGAAAATTTCTTTCAATCTTTTTATTTTTGCAGAATTTCAAGTGTAGATACAAGTTGACTTACAGCTATAACAAATCCCCATGGACAAGTGCTGGCAGTTTTCTTTATATTCCCTCTCAGCAAGGATGATCTTGAAATACCATTGCCAGACCATTTGATTTGAAAAATATTTCAGAATATATCTTTGGGTGTCTTAGAAAAACATAACCAGAACTCACTGATACATGTGAGAAAAAAAATCACATATACTTTAACACAATCAAGTCTTTCTTCATTGTTCAAAATTATCTGTCTCATAAAATTTTTAAAAATGTTTAGTTTGATTACAATGAATAAGTTCATGAATGGCATTAGTTGATATCTTTTAAAATAAATAACTTAGTTGAAATATAATTCATATACCATAAATATTACCATTTGAACTGTACAGTCAGCGGTTTTAGTTCATTCATAGACAAGATTCATAACCTAAGTTCAGAACCTTTCTATCACCCCTCTATAATCCACCCACTTAGTAGCAGTGACTCCCTACTCCTGTCTGCTCCACCTCGCAGACCTAGGTCACTGCTGTACATTCTTATAAACATTCTTTATATGAATATATATTCTCTATATGAATATATATTCTTTATATGAATATATAAACGGAGTCTCTTTTTCTTGTGGCTTAGTGGTGGAGGTGGAGTGAAAATACATGAGGACTTGTCACATGGTGCACTCAAAGGAGACAGGACTCAGGCTTTCTCCTCTGCTCCTTCTTTAGCTGGTGACATCTGGGACACAGCTGAATTTGATAGCTGTCAGCTTCCCAATGCTTTCCACCTAACTTTTTTGAGACTCTATGGTACAATAGTCTCCAGTATGAAAGCCAGCATCAGCTACTGTTCTTTGAAGAGGCTGGATCCAACAGAAGACAGACTGATAGGAGAAGAGAATGCCTTTATATCTTGGTTGCTATAGGATAGCTGGTAAATGAGGCAACAAGTTTTGTATGTCAGGTGTTTCACAAGGTGGCCGGTTGCATTGGTAGCCAAGAATCATGTGATAGCGTTATTGACAGAATACATTTAGGGAGAAGGCTCACTGGGTTATTGATACTTTGCTTTTGAATTTTAATAATTTATCAAAAGAAAGTTGAGTGTTGCTTTAGGATCCATTATAACCCTTTTTAAATTTTATTTTGAAGACAGTGTTTCACTATATAACCCCTGCTGGTCTAGAACTTGCTATGTAGGTCAGGCTAGCTTCAAACTCACAGAGACCTCTGTTAGTCCTCTGTTAGTCAAGTGCTGGGATTAAAGGTGTGCAGGCCATTCCTGGCCTGATTTTTCTGTTTATGTAGTGTTGGGGCTTTGCATATGACAATCAAGTATCTACCAACTAAATTCCCACCTATTCTTATTGTTTTTAAAGCCAATTAGAACACTTCTAACTGCGCTGGGAGACTTTTGACTTATCTTAGAACAAAATTTGGGGCTTTAATGCTCTCTTATGTTGGGAATGAGGCTTTTGAATTGTAGAATCTTAGGAGCATGAAAGCAAGAAAAATGTCAGTGAAGGCTAGCATTTCAAGTGCAGCTGGGACAATGGGATGATTGCTGAATTTCAACTGACAAGAGTCCTGGCTACATTGTTCAAAGTGCCACCAAGAAATCTTAGATTTTTTTTTTTTTTGAGACAGGGTTTCTCTGTGTAGGCCTGGCTGTCCTGGAACTCACTCTGTAGACCAAGCTGGCCTCAAACTTAGAGATCTGCCTGCCTCTGCCTCCCAAGTGCTGGGATTAAAGGCGTGCACCACCACTGCCCGGAAATCTCAGATCTTGTCAAAACTATTTCTCAATATTTTGGAAGGGTTAATGATACCATTTTTTCCCTTTTCACTTACCATTTTTCCATGCCTCTACATTGCTTTTCCATTCTCTAAGTATAAAACTCAACATATTCTTATTTACTTAAGTAATTTTGAATGTTTTCTTAGGCATTTTTAATGAAAATGTGCAGTTTTGGTAAACACACAGCAGGAGTTTATCTTATTTGTATTCGTCATGAGCATTTTGTCATTGCATCTTTTTCTTTTTACATATTCTATATCCCTTTTATTTGTACTTTTCTCATTTTTGCAACAAGAAGAACTAATCTTTGGCCCTCAGATGTGCTTTGCTAGGCAAGCCACATGCTGCTTTTATGAAAGTCCTTGTAATTGTTGTTGCTTGAGGAATAAAAGCGTTTGTGGTTATGTGGTAGAAATTGTTAAAGGAAAACATGGCAATTTGCTTGCACATCCAAGCTGCTTCAGACAAGTAATGCTGACTTAAATCATGGCTCTTGACAGGGTCTGTGGCCAAGAACTTCTTCACCAAATCAAAGCTCTCCATTCCAGAACTCTCTTATATTTGGTGAGTATGTTTGTTGCCAAGTGTGATCATAGACTCATTTTTTTGCTGTTTTGATTTTTTAAGATGTAATTTTTGTTTGCTTTGAGAGAGAGTTTTACTCTGTAGTCTAGAATGACCTGTAACTCACTGTGTAGCTCAGGCTAGCCCCAGACTTGCAGCAAGTGCCATGCCTCAGCCTCTCAAGTAAGTTTTCATTTTTGATTTTGTTTTTGGTGGTGCTAAGGTTTGAATCCAGGGCCTCACACACACCAGGTAAGTGTTCCACTGCTGGGCCCCACTCCCAGCCCTGAGAAGTTTATTTTCTGGATTATTTTTAAAACTGATTGAGAGTGAATAGAACTCAGGTTTTTGTTGCTATGAAGATTAAATAAATTACCCTATGAAAACCACAATGAGCAGTATCAGACCTGCATAGTGAGCCCTAAGTGTTAGCTACTAGTTTAAAAGTAATTTCTGCAGGCTAGTGAGATGGCCACTCTATTCTAGAGGGCTGATTTTGGTTCTTACCACCCACATAGCACTCCTGACTGCCTGGAATTCCAGCTCCGTGGGATTCAACTCCCTTTCTGGCCTCCCAGGGCACTGTATTCATGTGGCGCACATAGACATACACATATATGTACATATAAGAAATGGGATTTCCTACTTTTATTCTTTTCCCATCCTGATTTGAGTCTAGGCAGTTGTGCACATGTGAGACAATCTGTCATACGTTTTATTTTCATATTTCTAACTTAGTGTGAGGCAAGGAGCCAGGGGACCTTGAAAAGCCATTCTTCATAATATTTTATAAGGTAGGGTGAACATTCTGGAACGAAGTTAAATTTGTCTATTCTAGAAGCCTGTGAACTTTGTAAAGTTGGCAGGTGTTTCACAGCTGGGCCCTAATTCAGCCAGTGCAGCTGCAGTGCCGGCTCTGCCTTGCTGCTGAGGCCTGCCACAGTTGGAGCTCCAGGAGGACTGCGTTGCCATGGTCCAGATGGTTCTCTTTGCATGTCTGAAAATGCTCAGCACCATAAACTCCTGCCTTTGTGGATCATGCTATTGTAAATATATATTAAAACATTGGAATATTTATGTAAAGAGTTTTTCATGAGGCATTACAAAATTATGATAGAATTTAGAATCACATACCATATATTGTGGATCTTATTGAAAAACTATTCCTGGTATATCGTGCATGCCAGTGTAGCTGGGATTTACATTTTTTGGCATATATAGTTTGTCTTTTTTTTTTTTTTCCAACAAGTCTTATGTTAGATTTTAAGGGTAGGAAAAAAATGATCATTTTGAAAAGAATAGAGTCTGCTTTGGCAGAACTCCCAGCCTTAACATTACCCTGTGAGGCTTCCTGTCATTTTGTAGAGACAAATGCATGAAGGCTAAATGGCATACTCTCCATCCGGCATCTGACGCAGTTCCCAGATGCCTCACCCCGGGGAGCAGCTGTTTCAGGGCTGCTGCGTTCTGAATGAGAGCAGCAGTCTCCTGGGGAATAGGAGGATGCAAATGGTCCAAAGCAAAGTTACAGACCTTCCCTTAGAGATTTTTTTCCCCAATAGCAACATCTTTTTAGTACAGTTTTACACGAGTCATTTTTACACTTGTCCTAATGCAAGTCTGCTTGTGTCTGTATACCACAGAGATGTTGGTGCTTAAGGGACCTTAGTTCTTTTAGCAAATAGGTTTCTTTTGTGTTTAATGAATAGGTCTGTGTCTTTTAGTGAAAGATGGTGACTGAAGCAGAGACATGCCTTTTTAAGACTCCCTTTCTTCAGGTTTCTCTTTTCCAGTACCAGCCTTTTTCTAGTTGCTACTTTTACATTAAAATATGATGCAACCAGTATTTCTTGAACCTCTTTGTATTCCTATATACTCTCGTTTTCTCTGTTCCCCTCTCCTCTTCTGTCTTCTCCCTCTTTCTCCTTTTGCCCAGCCCATTGCTGTGTCCATGTTTTAAAACAGGGTCCCATGTATCTCAGGCTAGAAATTGCTATGTAGCTAAGACTAGTCTTGAACTCCTGACTCTCCTGCCTTTGCTTCCTAAGTGCTGGGCTTACAGGTATATACCACTATGCCCAGCTTTCTAAGAAAAAATTCTCATGCAGAGACTAACTTGCTACCAAAATGCACACTGCTTCAAACCATTTTCCCTTAAAACTAAAAGGAAAAAAAAAGAGAGAGAAGTGCCTATGTCTATAGTTTGAATGAACTCCTTAGTGGCTGGCTCTGCCCTTCTTTGGCTCATTTCCAGCATCAAGTCTAGCACTCTCCACACCACACAGCCTGCGCTTATCGAGCAACTGTCAGGTAACTGCAAAAACCCAAGCATCGCTTTTTTTTTTCTCACTAGAGTTTCCTATGCCTTGTCTCAGTGTTGAAAAAAACCAGACCTATCAGAGAGCCAGAAGAATTTCTACTTTCATTTACAAAGTGCCACTGATGGTACTGCCACAAATCAGCTTTTTTTTCCCTCTCAGTGGCCCCTGGGATTTCACATGGGTTTGCCTGGGAAACTTTAAGATTATCACAGGCCATGGGCAGGAATCTGGGAACTGTGTGTGCGTGTTTGAGGCTGATGCTGCATGACAGGCAACTCATGACATCTTTCATCTTCTAGGGAACTCAGTGATGCTGACTGTGATGGAGCCCTGACTTTGTCCGAGTTTTGTGCTGCATTTCATCTCATCGTAGCCCGGAAGAACGGCTACCCACTGCCAGAGGGCCTGCCTCCAACTTTGCAGCCAGAGTACTTGCAAGCAGGTAAGGCCTTTATCATATATCATAAACCTTAGCTATATTTTCTGAATGCTTAACAACAAACTCTTATTTCTTAAAATGATGTCTGGACACCAGGGAGTCCTTGACATCTGAAGATTTTTTTTAGAATACAGGTTATAGGGATGATCTGAGGAAGTATAAACCATCTGTTCTATTTATGGTGCCTTCTGGGTAGATTAGAACCAATATCACTGTTTTTTTCTTTTGACAGTCATGGATGGCAAGTACTGAATCCCACTGTTGATAGACTATAAATCTTAAAGAGCCAACTATAAGCTTGGCATCTTGAGATATATCCTAGTATTTCTAATTGGTCTTCAGTAAGGTAGTTCAAAGCTATAAGGTCTTTTTCTTTAACAAACAGTCATAGAACTAATAATCTTTTCCCCCAAATTAGAAGACAGCCTTGTAAGGCTACATTGCATTGTTTGGTGGACTGCATATGGGCCATTTTTGATACTTCCATGTCTGGGGGACTGGGTGAATTCCAGGAGACAATTTTTGTTATAAAGCATGTTAAAATGTTTTTAGTCTTTACTATGTGAAAGGCACAGTGTTTTTTTCTGTGGTCTGGGGAGAGGGGCAGCAGGTATGCTGAGAGGTGTTGAGAAGGGAGTTGGGACACTCAAGGGATAGACACTTCAGGCCATGGCTGTTGGAGTGCATAGAACAAAGAAGCAAGGCCAGGGTGAGGCTGAAGAGAAAAGCAGGAAACAAATCATAAGCAATAGCATTGGCCCGGGTAAGGCAGGGAGATGACAAAATTAGATTTCTTGTCTGCAATGATTCTATGGGTTACCTACTCAGATTGAGGAGGTGACAGTGGACTCAGAGATAGACGATAGAGTGGAGATAATTAGCAGTCGCTTGTTGTCATTTGTAGTCTTTGAAGTGTAGCTTCCTGCACAAGATAGCCTTCTTCTATTTGCCCCCAAATGCTAGCGATGCCTCATGGCAAAGTAGTAAAGTATTTTACTATTACTCTCGTAAGAAACAACCTGGCTGCCAGGCAATTAGCTTATCATGTAGCATCCTTTCTCTCTCATGACAATTTCCTGAGCTTCCCAACTAACAACTTCTTTTGCTGTTGTATGCTCTAAGAGACTTATAATGCTATTTCTCTATTGTCAGTCAGTAAGAATGTATACTTTTATTTTTGTTACTTCTGTTAACCAAAGCGATATGTATTTCATAAAGCTATGTTTAGTATATATTATTCTAGTATTTTGCTTATTTCTAGCAATACCTAAAAGGAGGTATTCTTCATAGTATTTAAACCATTGTTATGGCTACTGCATTTAAAAATTGTGTTTAATATGATTAAAACTTAACATACCATGGTAGCCAATGTGGCCAATTATTACCATGTGGTAACATTCATTGCTAAGAGCAAGAATTCGTCAGCTGGACTTCTTTCTGGGTGTTCGGGTCTCTGCTGGCCACTGACTAGCTGTATACCCTGGAGTGAGTTGTTTGCCTTCCCTGCTCCCCAGTTTCAGTGTCTTTGAAATGGGAATAGCTCTACTAGATTGTGTTTGTAAAGACCTTCAAATGCTATCTCTTTACAGCTAGTGATGTTAATAGTACATATGAGTGAGCTGACTGTTGTTACATTTAACGAGCTCACAAACACTGCTAAGACATTCCACTATGGCTATAGTAAATATTCGTATGTATTTTTTTCTTCCCTGCTAGCTTTCCCTAAATCCAAGCGGGAGTGTGCAATTTTTGATTCTTATTCTGAGTCAATGCCAGCAAACCAACAGTCCTGTGACTTGAATCGGATGGAGGTAAAAAAATAAAACAAAAAACTTTCCCATGTTAATCAGGATGTATGATAGAAGTAAACTCTAGCTTATTTCTTCACAAACTCTGGAAAATGAACACTTATAGCAAAATATTTTTATCACTCCCAATTAAAACCCTCTTTTCATTAGCACCACTTGCCACACTCCTCATCGCCACTATCTGATGGTCACTAGTCAATCTTATTATATTTACTTATTCATTTGGGGGGTGGGTGCACAGGCTGTGACATCAGCATGGAGGACAGAGGACAATTTGCTGAGTCTTGTCCCTTACAGTGTGGGATCTGGTGGATCGAACTTGGGTCCTCAGATGTGGTAACAAGTGATTTCTAACCCACTGACCCATCTCCCTGGCTCCTACTAACCTTTCTGTTTCTGTTTTAGTCTATTCTAAGCATTTCATATAAATAGACCAATGGCGAATGTGTGCTTTTGAGTGTCTTTTTCATTTAGTATAATGTTCTGAAGGTACTTCTTTAGTACAGAATAGTTTTAATTGTATGGATATGCTACATTTTGTTCATTTCTCCCTCCTTATTGCATATTTTGACTATTATGAACCTATATGAGTAAGTGTTTTATATGGGTAAATATGATTATTTCTCTTTGCAATGTATTTACTAGTGGAATTGTTGGATTGTACCATAACTCTGCTAAACTTTTGAGGAATCACCGAACTGCATTATTTCAGTTCTCCAAGCAGGAATGTATAACGGCTGCTGTTTCCTCATATTCCTGATTGCCCTGGCTCATGTCATTTTCATTTTAGCCATCCTAGTGGGATGCACTTGTTTCTCATGACGGTTTCCGTTTGAAAATGACCAGTGATGCTGAACATTTTTCTCATTTGCTAGTTAGCTATTTGTGTATTTCCATTGGTGAAATATTTATTAAAATCTTATGTCCATTTTTATTTGCTTTTTTGTTTCTTCTTGGTGTTTTAAGCAAGTGCTTTACCACTGAGCTATGTCTTCAGTTAGCTTTTTCAGTGACATTTTGGATTTATTTTGTCTGAATTGTTTTATTCCTAGACCATTTTCATATGTAACACAGTCAAGATAGGAGAAGACAATAAAATAAATGCCCTATTAAGATATAATTTCTGGTCGGGCAGTGGTGGCACACGCCTTTAATCCCAGCACTTGGGAGGCAGAGGCAGGTGGATTTCTGAGTTCGAGGCCAGCCTGGTCTACAAAGTGAGTTCCAGGACAGCCAGGGCTACACAGAGAAACCCTGTCTCTAAAAACAAACAAACAAACAAAAAAAACCCAACAACAACAATAACAAAAAAACCAAAAAAAAAAAAAAAGATATAATTTCTGGCCACGTTTGGATTGTCAACTGTTTGCTATGTGGAGACTAGAGGATCCTAAGTTCAAGGCCATTCTGGTCTATGGACTGATTTTAAGACTAACCGGGAAAACTGGATGAAACCCTGTCTCAAAAGAGAAACAGCAAAGCACAATGGGATATTGTTTAGTGGTATAGCCAGATGCCTAGAATGCTCTGAGGATCTAGGTCCAGTCCCCAGCAGTGTAAAAATGGGATATTGTTTAGTGGTATAGCCAGATGCCTAGAATGCTCTGAGGATCTAGGTCCAGTCCCCAGCAGTGTAAAAATGGGATATTGTTTAGTGGTATAGCCAGATGCCTAGAATGCTCTGAGGATCTAGGTCCAGTCCCCAGCAGTGTAAAAAAGAAGACTTTGATAATTTATTAGAGATAATAGACTATGAATAGGGGCTTTCATTGAACTGTGGAAAATCACCTCTTAGGATAGGAATGCATGCCATATCAAACCGATTAAAGGAGCTGTTAGCTACCCTTTTAGAAGAAACAGCTAAAATGTAAATGTAGACTATGTACTAGTCTACAGAAAATGATACCATATAAATCAAAAAGTGAGAGGGCCTTGTGAGATTTCCTCCTTCCACATCGGAATGTCAGCCAGTATTATCATTAGCTTACCCCTAGATGAAGAGCTACAAGAAGTGAATGCCTGCTAAGAGACGAAGGATCAGCCTTCTCTAGGGACCAGATCCCTGATAGGCTATTCAGTTCCAAGTGGTCATGTAAACAACACTAATGGACTTAGAAAGCTGTGTCATATATCCATATATCCATACATCTATATGTTCATAACAATAATTATGAAAGGAGAGGCCATGGATTTGAATGGGAGTGGGGAGGCCATAGGAGGATTTGGGGGAGAGCATGTGAGAGAAATGATATAAAGACAGCACTTAGATATGAACTTCTCAATACCTAAATTAAAAACAAAGGGAAAGATTGGAACTTCATGTACACAATGTAAAAGTAAAACATGGCCCTTTTAGAGAAATGCATCTAAAGTTTCTTCCTGCATTCTAGAATTTAAACAATATCCATGAATGTATCATTCAGCTGCTATTTGGTTTAAATGGACTTAGCCTGAGAAATGTTATAGTTTTTGCTATTTTTTACAGAGAAAATATTTTCCAGTTTATCACACAACTCAGTGGGTGTTTGAGCTGTTTGTCTAGTGGTTTATCTGTAGTGATACATAAGATCTTTTTACTTTCAAGTGATTCAGTATATATTACATTATGCTATAACCGTGACATCAACACTGGAAGAATCACCTAGATGAGGCGTGTTGGACCGTAGATCACGTTCTCACCTAGTAGTGCTACGACATTTTGGAACCATTTAAAACTAGAAGCATGGCTTTGAGTTCTGAGAAGTAATCGAAAGTTAACCACTGGACCAAAGACCTCTATGCTTTTATTCACCATCCTTGCATTTTTCCACTGATCTCTGAAGTTTTGGATCTATTTAAAATGTATGTAATACCAAAGTATATTTGGTGACAAGTCAATCTGTCACTCTTCTCTCTGTCTACCTAGCTATTTTTCATTTTTAGATACCTTTGCAGACCTTGCACATAAAGATGGCACAAATATGAATATATTTTATCCTTTAACCACGGCAGATGCCTTAGAGTACATACTTTTCAGCTTTGTCTAGTATATTAATCTAGTAAGACCAATATAATTGCACATGTTTTTGATGTTTTGATACATGCATAGAGACACACACACATTGTAAAATTATTACCACAGTCAAGCCAAGTAGTTCCTCAGTCACCTTACACAGTGGCTTTGTTTTAGTGGAGATTTAAGATCTGTTCTCTGGGCAGTTTTTAAACCCACTATATTCTACTAATACTATAGTTAGAGTACATATTGGGAAAGCTTAGTATAATTACTAGACTTTGAACTATTTGAAAACAATTCAAATGTGATCAATTTGAGTATTCAATTGATTTACTGAGAACTTTTCTTTTTGCATTAATCAATTCACTTTGCATCCCTAGCACAGCTCCCTCCTCTCTTCCCAGTTCTATCCTTTCAAGCTCCTCCTCTACTTCCTTCCCTCCCTCTCCTCAGAAAAGGCGAAACACCTTATGGGTACCAACTCACCCTGTTCTTATCTATGAGTTAGGGGATTTTTTTTTTGAGTCTCACTATGTAGCCTTGGCTGTCATAGAACTCACTATGTAGACCAGGCTGGCCTCAAACTCACAGAGATCCACCTGCTCTTCCAGAGGACCTGGGATCAATTCCCAGGGCACCCACATGGCAGCTCACATCTGTCTGTAATTTCAGTTCTGGGGGACCTAATACCCTCACACAGACACACATGCAGGCAAAACACCAATGCACATAAAAATGAAAATAAATAAATCTTTAAAGAAGAGGGGCTGCCACCGTGTCCAGCTTTAGGAGAAAAACTTTATCTGCTCATCTATAAACATCTACAATGAGGAGGATGGACATCCACTACATAACAGATCCTGGCAAGTACTCGCACTGTAGGCCCACTTATCACAGCCTCTCCCTGTTTGTGAAAAAGGCTTGAAAGGCTTGATTCTTGGCTGACTGGACAAATGGAAAAAAGTCTCTGCCTGACTCCCAGTCAAGATTCAAATTCAAACTACCATTCACTAATAAGCCTTGATTTGAATTTTTGTTTCTCAAATCTATGTCTTTCCTCTATGTATGTAAATATTTTAGTGCAAATTTACTTGTACCTCATTAGGAAACCAAATTAGTAAAGTAGATTAAATGTCAGAACTTACTGAAGACATACATTTTGGACATGAACTATAACTTTTAAAACATTTTTTCATGTGATTATCACTTATTTTTTTTATTTCAACCCGTATATTTAATTTTCTTTCCCAAGAAGACATCTGTTAAAGACGTGGCTGACTTCCCTGTCCCTACCCAAGATGTGACTACTGCTGATGACAAACAAGGTAGGAAAATAATTCGTTTTATCCTTATAAGGATGTCTTCCTCCATCTCCTCATCGATTTCGCCCTGCACGGGTTCTAGATCATATGAGGGAGGACACTGAGCCATATGCACACTCACTTGGATATATTGTATAGTTTAAGTTGTCAAGTAGCAGTAGGACCTTTTTATTTCTGAATCGCCTTAATTCATTGGTCATTGTTAATCTGAGGGTATTTTGAGGTATTATATTGGATTCTGGTCCCATAGTTAGAAAATGGAAAGAATTGGGAGATTAATATTTAGTGTTGGCATAAATGATTTGGAAAACAGACAGCACTAATGTTCATTTGTATAGAGGTCTAATCCATAAAGAAGTTCTTTCAGACAGAGCGTCAATCTTAAAGCTGTATCTGTTTCTCATTAGTCCTACCGGTGCAAATGTGTGATATGGAGTCCAGTTTCAATTTGCTTATTTAGCTGAGAAGGCAGTCAGCCCAGTGTCCAGTGTTAGAGATACCCTCAGGCATGGGGCACATTGGCCTGTAATATCCACAGTTCAGGAAGGACCCGCTCCTCTAAGGACTGTGTAATTTGCATGATCCTTTTATGACTTACCAGGTCCCTCCCCATATACCATCTTACATACAGGTCTCACAGAACTAGTGCCTTTAAAATCACTCAGCAGTTAGAAATAAGCAGCAAGCTCAGGCAGGCAGTATGAATGATCTGATTTCACAAAAAGAGAAAGAGACCTGGGACAGGAACTAAGAGTTTCTGTCTTAAGCCAGTGTTCCATCTGTTAAATCAATTCACCACTCACAAGTGGAAGAAGCCCATCTGAAGTGAAGCCATTTCAGGTTTTACCATTGAGCCCTGCCATTAATTCAGCCTCACAGAGACATTAAACATGAAAAAGTTTTCCATTAAGCATGGAAGGTTCCATACTTTTGACACTGCCTACAGCTGGTCACTCTCATAACTTACAAGCCATTGCCTTAACTACAAAACCCTTAAAAAATATTAAAACATGGGTTTAAATTCCAAATAGTCTTTTGTCAGTGATTGACTGTTAAGAAAGAAAATTAGAGGGCTGGAGAGATGGCTCAGCAGTTAAGAGCACCGACTGCTCTTCTGAAGGTCCTGAGTTCAAATCCCAGCAACCACACGGTGGCTCACAACCATGTGTAATGAGATCTGACGTCCTCTTCTGGTGCATCTGAAGACAGCTACAGTGTACTTAGATATAATAATAAATAAATCTTTTTAAAAAAAAGAAAGCTGACATTAGGCCTTCCTTCTGTCTGTGGAGAACCTGTTTCTGTGCTGTATGAGGTTTTCATTGTTCTAAAAATGCTATAGCAACTCTAGAGGTTTGTAAGACCTTTTTTAAACGGATGGATAGGGATTATTTGTGTTAATGTGATGTATCTCACAATAAAATTTCACAAGACCTTTGTTTTCTTTCTTCTCCTTTCTCTTTCTTCTTGCTTAAACATGAAACAAAATACTACTAGCTTTGAAAAGTACTGTTAACGAATCCTTACCAAAGGACGTATCTGAGGATACAGGTAGGATGAAACCATTTTAATGTATTCTCTATCCAATAATCTAATTGTAAAATCTCAGCTGTTTGGTGACCTGAAGATTGCTGTGTCTGTGATAGTGTGTCTGTTTGTCTCTAAGTTTGTGGCTTGTGGTTTGTAAAACAAGAAGCCTTAGATTTTATATCTTCTCCCTGTCTTCAGTTAGAGGATGACTTTAGGCTCTGCATTTAGATTTCATTCAGTTTGAGTTTAGAAGTACCAAATTGGGACAGTGATTCAGATAAATGCCTGTGCTTTCTGTGTAAAGTAAGGAACTCAGAAGATGGGTTAACTAGAGGCCCAGAGTTGGTATTTTCATTGGTAAAATGTCAATCTCAAATATCTTTATAATCCTTCCCTACCAGGAAGATATTGCTTAAACATGGAGCAGATTCCAAGGAGGAACAAAAGGAACTTATGAAGTCAGTTCCTTGGAGAAAACATGTCTGTAAAACCATAGAGAATTTCTGGGCCTAGGTTTTCTTTTCTTTCTTTCTTTCTTTCTTTCTTTTTTTTTTTTTTTTTTTTTTTTGGTTTTTCGAGACAGGGTTTCTCTGTGTAGCCCTGGCTGTCCTGGAACTCACTCTGTAGACCAGGCTGGCCTCAAACTAAGAAATCTGCCTGCCTCTGCCTCCCAAGTGCTGGGATTAAAGGCGTGCGCCACCACTTCCCGACAGGGCCCTTGTTTTCAACTCTTTCTTTAAAACCTGTTTGTTTGTTTGTTTGTTTATTTATTTATTTATTTTTATGTGTGTATATGTATATGCCTGAGCACATATATGTGCCTTATATATGTGCAGTGCCCATGGATGTCAATAAGAGGTGTTGGATTCCTGGAACTGGAATTACAGATGGTTGTGAGCTGCCATGTGTGTGCTGGGATCTAAACCCAGGTCTCCTGCAAGAATAATAAGCTATCTCTCTAGCTACCTTTAGCTCTCTCTTAATGGAGCCATCACTGAAGCAAGATAAACCCTGTTAAAATTCAAGTGGCTCCAGAAAGCATTTTTATTTAGATCTTTGGTTTTGAGGCTCAGAATGAAGTTTCTCCTTTTTTCTTTATTATTATTGGCCTTGCATATTTCGAATGTAAATAATGTTTCTTCTGGTTGACTATCATCCTGAGCTTATTTGTTTAAAGTTTCAACAAAGGAATCAGTAGACTACTGAAGCTTATGCTTATATTTCCTAAATACTAAGTTCCTTTGAAGTTTAAAAGCAAAAGTAGGATGGAGAAAGAGGAAATAGGACTGCATAGAAGACATCCCAGCCCCCAGGTGATTTTGCTATGTGGCTTATTTGGAAACCACTGCCTCCAAAAAGCAATGCTGCAAAATAGGAAATTAAGATGGTAAATTAATCATGACTCTAAAATCAGTGGGAATTCTCAAGCCTGATTTTGACTTTTGAAATGTATTTTGATCCATTCTTCACAGGGGAAGTGTTCTATTTCCATAGGCCAATTCTGAGCATCTCTGATTGTGGATGTTAAGGTAGATGCTTTGTAAATTTCATGACGTGGTATTAGTAAAAGCTATTTCAATTGGAGTGTTAATTTAACGCTTCTCCTATAGGCTTTGGGAATCCTAAATTTTTCTATTTGTTCCAGAGATTTCAGCACGAGATTAAGTGTTCTCTGAGGCATGAGCCTCGGTTTTCATTTTTAACATTCTTTGACTAGGACTTGGCACCACCAGATAAAACCTAACAGGTGTGCCACAGCACATGAAGTATATCTAAATTTGTTTCCCACTGCCTGGGAACATGCTGTGTGATTTTTGATTTATTCTTCCTACTGCTGCCCCCTTCTGGATATGATGCAATCTCTCATCTCAAACATATTTAATAGCCTGTTTCCTGGGAAGTCACCACAGTTTCCCCTAGGAGATAGGAGAGTCACAAGATGGTAATTATAATTCTGGTAGTCAGTGTACTGGAGACAGTTCCTCTCAGCTCCATTGCAGGCTTTTAGGTTAATCATTAGGTCTGTGTCATCTCTGTCTCATTTCCTGGAAAGATGATGAAAGATAACGTGCCTGGAGTGCTCCAGGAAGTTGTTATTTTCCCCTCTCTCCAGCTAAATGAGAAGCTGTGATCCATCCATTGGCTTTTGCTTGAGCTTGCAACATAGTGTGCCCTTGCTATTTTTGCAGATACTCACATGCACTGGGGAACTGAGTCAGGCTGTCCAGGTGGCAGATGGAAGACTAAACTAGCCTGGTACTGTTGAGGCTTTTGTGGTCTGAAACTTGGGCCAACTTACCTTGGATACATCTTTGCAGGTAGAGAGGAAAAGTATGTCTCTGCTCTGCTTATTATTACTATACATGGTGGTAGTACTGCTGCTAGCAGTGAAGGTGATGTGCTGGGTGATAGATGAGGGGTGCCAGTCATCAGGGAATGGAGATTCCTTTCCTTGTCAAACATTTTTGACATACTCTCACCCTTTTAGTTATTGAATGCATATGTGTTAGTGGAGTCTAGAATGTCTAACATGCCTCATGTTCCAGTCTAGCTGAATTCAGTCACACATAGTGCACGGTAGTAGTTGTCATCTTGCTTCTGGATCATGGTGAAGTGTTCCTGTGCAGCATGGTCTCCAGATTGCTGTGGGCAGTTCCAGGTGCTGTTCCGTTGCTAGTGAGCAGCTCATGGGCTTTCTGCATCGCAGCCTTTCTTGCCTTCTGCTACCTGCTCCATCTCTATCTCTTTTTATCCTGTAATGAACTAAATTCAGAATCCAGATTTTCAGGCCTAGAATATTAGGGACCTTCCTTTATTTACATCCTCTACAAACGGAACTGCTTGCCATTCTGCAGGACATTCACGTTCCTAGGACTCCAGCCTTCTTCGTTGTCTCTGTGAGAGAGGGCTTGTTTACCAGGTGAGGGAAGGGCAGCTCAGCTGGTTACTGATGCAGAGCACCTGGGGTCTCTGGACCTCCCAACCTGATCTCTGTTCCTTTCTTCATGGCTCATTCACACCCTTACTCCATTTGTCTGTCTGCCTGTCTGTCTGTGTATCTCCCATTAGCAGAGCTCATCCTTGCTTCCACACCCATCCCTGCAGCAGCACAAAGATAATGCTGAAGACAAATGACAAAGGAGTGAACGGTTACCATGGTGTGGTGGTCTGGGAAACAGTGTTTTAGCATGGCTAGGACTTTTGCTCCCGAAATATTTCTGGAAAGCAGTGAGTCTTGAAGGAGAAGAAGGGCATGGAGGAGCAGTGGCAGGCCTACTCAGAGGCAGGCTCCAGCACTGCAGGGAGTCTGGGCACAGGTTTGCCTCCTAGCTCCAGGGCAGTCTGGCTGAGGAGGGTTGCCTTTCTTTGCTTCCTGGAGTTTGGTAGGGACGGACGGACAGATGGTTTGTTCCTTCTTTGCCTAGGTGTGTGTGCATGATATGAACAAGGAGAGTCTCAGTCTTGTTAGCTTTTCCATACTTTTGCTGGTGAGGAGGGACCTATGGCACCATTTCACTTGGAAGCTGAGGCATGCCTGGGCTCACTAGGTTAGGAGAATTTTTTTTTTAATGCAGCTGGCCATATGTAAGTAAAGTCTCGCTCTCTAGGGAGCTCTCTTTTGTGTTTCCACTTATTTGTGGAAGGTACCTTTAGAACCTCAGAGCTCTGCTATGTTTTTGCAAACACTGCAAATGTTTATCATAACAATCCACAGGAAGAGTGCAATGTCTCTTTGTTTCACATATTTATCCAAAAGAAAGTATCTTGCTATGCTATCCCATCCTCATTCACACTGTTCTAAAGACAAAAGCCTCCTCTGGTATGAAGCAGCGTAGATTGATGATGGTCATTAAAACCCTTGGGTTAGACAAGCAAGGAAGAAAGGGAGCTGAAAGTATCATAAATGCCAGCAAGGCACAAAGCAAACTCCCCACTACTTCCGATGGCCTCTGATAGTGAGTGCATGAGCTTCTGATTTAGGTTTCATTAGGAAAAGTGTGCTTGGAACACATTTTAATCCATCATATTCTTTGTATGATTTGGTTGCAAAGACAGGGGAATGAACCAGAGTATTTTCTCTTTCATATTTTTATAGAGGGAGGTTTTTGAGATAGGGTTTCATTCTGTAGGTTAGCCAAGCTATTCTGGAATTTACCGTGTAGCCCAGGCTGCCCTCAAACCCATGATGATATTCCTGAGCCAGCTTTCCAAGTGCTGGGATCATAAGCATGGGCAGCCACGTCTGGCTATGGGTATTTTCTTATAGGAAAAGCTGCACACCTTGTTACTTTGTTTTGTAAGAGCTCAGCTTTCTCATGACCATGGTAACCATGGTGCTCTACGCATGCACACATGTATGTACACAAATGTGTACATACACACACATGCATGGATGTGCACAGGCTCTCATTAAATTAGTCTTGGCTGGCTTAACTCAATATATAGACAAAGCTGGCCTTGAACTTGTGGCAGTCCTCCTGCTTCTGTGTCTAGAATTCAGGTATTAGCCACTATATCTGACTCTGGCAATATTCTATAGTTACAGAAGATATGCAGCTAGATATATTCCTAACCTTCGTGGGAGACTGGTTTCAAGTCTATTATTAGACTATCATGAGAGACCAAGAAGCCCTCAGGTGGGAATCTATCATATAAAAAGACAAACTCATAAGTGGGTTGTCTTTTTATCTTGGAATGTCTCCATTAATCCATTTAGACTTAAAACAATTTTAGACTTGAGAATGGTCTCTCAGTGTTTCTATGAAAGAAAACTTGCTGGACTTCTTTCCCTCTCTTGCCTTTAACTTTAAAAATAAAATAAGAATTATCATAGTGTGGGAGCCCCTGCATTCTCACATGGGTACACCAACCTCGGTTTTGCTTGTTGCTGCGTTCTGTACTAGCCTACGTGCTACCTACTACCCTGATTAGCTGAGAAATGAGAAGCCAAGCAACCAACAAATAATCTTTTGTTTCAGCAACTTCTAAGGACTACAACAGTCTCAAAGCAAGACCAAGATCCAGGTAGTGTTTATTTAATTTCTCATTTGGTGCCTGTTGTGCCTTTTCCCTGCCTAGAAGTAAATAAAAATTCCCCAAACCACATCCAAATCACTATCTGGTTTACTTTTAGATTTAAATCTAAAGATGTGGGTCATTTCACTTCTCAAGAGTGGCCTGCCTTGATTACACAGCGATGCTGGAGAGCCTTTTAGTCTTTGTGGGCATTAGTGCTAGAAGATGGTGGCTAGTGTTATTTGGACCCCTGACAGGAAGTAGTTTGTGTAACATGACTGAGCTGGGGTAGGATGATAAGTAATAGAGGTGTATAGCTTTGTTAAGAGAGAACTATGGTTGAAAGGCAACAACTAACATTTCTGTGAATGTGAACACCGAAGCAGTAAGAACTCTGGAACAGAAAATCTATAGAAGGGAAAATGTTTATGGTGACTTCAAGGAGGCACCGGGCTTCAGGTAAGCACTACCTAGAGTCTGTGTGAGCCATTCTTGGTGTCTTTTCTCAGCTTCACAGTTTTAAAATAGCCATCAACAAAAGAGGAAGAACCAAGAGAACAGAGTATGGCTGTTATCAGACTTGGAATGGAGGAGCAGAGGGGAAATCCAGAGACACCGAAAGAGCTAGGACACTGAAGACAAGAAATATTGGGGCCACTTTTAAGCAGTAGAGCTGTAGTGTAGTATGGGCTACCATGTGGTTGGTTGTGTTTTTTGTTTGTTTGTTTGCTTTGCTTGGCTCTAACCCTCAGGGACTTCTTTTCCTCCTTCAGCTTCAGCTCCTCTCCACCACTCCGCTAGTTGATTTAAACCATATCATATTTGATGCACTTGAAAGCTAAGGAATACTACCTAAATGCAAATCAAACAATTTAGGCTTCACTTTCTTGTTCATATAAGCCACAGATACTTAATATATATTTCAAACAACAACTTGAGTAAAAAGAGAAGTATGGTCACGTTTTCTTTGGTGAGCATATTTAATCATTCTGTTTTCTTTTAAGGATTGGCAGATTCTTTACATATTAGTCTGTACTACCTTTGGGATACAGAAATGATAATATTAACCTACTTTTACAATAAGAAAGGCCTTCCATGGGCTGCAGAGATGGCTTGCTCAGTGGTTAAGAGCACTGATTGCTCTTCCACAGGTCCTGAGTTCAATTCCCAGCGACCACATGGTAGCTCACAACCATCTGTAATGAGATCTGATGCCCTCTTCTGGGGTGCCTGGAGATAGCAACAATGTACTCATATACATAAACAAACAAACAAACAAACAAACAAATAATCTCTTTTTAAAAAAGAAAGGCCTTCCATGAATTGCAGAAATGAGCTGATGTATACTGTATTAGCCACAAACTGAACTTCATAAATATGGCTTTGATATATACGATATTAGCCATTGAATTGAACTTCATAATATAGCTTTTGATGAGTCCTTCTTTCCCCTCACTATGAGTGAAAGTACAAAATCCCAAAGGCACATCCTCCACTAGTTATGGACTGGATAAATTTAATGTATTATTCTTTCAGAGGTTGGACCCTTGGTCCAATATGGATAATTTTATTTTCCTTATTTCTAATGGATTATTTACTGAGATCAAGACTGTCAAACCATCTTTATTCTTATTTGTCAAGTGGTAAGAATTTGTAGAAGTATAAGGGTAAGAGGGAAAATGACCATTCTGCTATGATGTTGTCCACCATTTTGCCGATCCCTTACACATTATGTTTTGGTTTACCTGGTCACAGTCATGCCATACAGTCTTACTTATTTGATATTGATTACCTTTCCATGTAAAAATATAAACATGGAGATCATATACAGGAAGGAAGTGTGGGATAGTATGTATATGTATGTACATATATGAGTATGGGATAGTATGTATATATGTGTACAAGCATGTGCATGCTCACACAAACTGATACACTTATGTTTCTATACTTATTTTTTCTTCCTTGAGTAGAACATGTCACCAAAGCTGTACATGGCATAGAAAGCTTTTTTTTTTTTTTTTTTTTTTTTTTTTTTTTTTTTTTAACTTCTAGCTAGGAACTCTAGCTTACTTGATGAACAATTGTTGATTCCCTTTGGTTCTGTTTGACAGAGTTAGAGAACTTTTCCCTTAGCTCTAGTCTTTGTTTGCCTTGTCTGTCTAGCCAGATACAGTACAAGAATCAAACAAAGAGAATTTCCCCATACCATTATTATGGTTGTCTTAAAGACTGCTTCCTTGCAAGACAAACAAAACCTGTAGACACCACTGAGAGACCTCTGAGAAGCTTTTGTTTTTTGAAAAGAAAAGCCTTGCCTAGCAACATTTGACTATGAATTGGACCTCTTGGGACCCTGCCCCTCCCTGATGAACTACAGGTTACTGGTGGATTCTGGAAGAAGAGCAGCCATTGTGTTTAGTTGCATACCCAGCAAGGAGTTCACCAGGCACGAATGGAAAGTTTCAAGTCTGTAGTCAACACACGGAAACCTCAGTGGGTCTAATGAGCAAAGAAACCAAACAAAATAACAAGCAAAAAACCTCATGAATGTGGGAAGGAGACTTGGGAAGAAGCAAGAATAGTAGAAATGGGAGGGAATTTAGAGAGGGGGCTGTAATAATCCACATGCACAATACACATATATGAAGTGGTCAAAGAGCAAACCTAACAAAAGTTCAAAGCAAGCAAAACTTTGCTTTGTCAAAAACAGCTTTACCAAAACTAAAGGAGTTTAATAGCCATCGATCAACTCTAATTTAGTAAGAACTGTTGTAATAGCTAATTACAAAAGCAAGTTTCCTGAAGGTAATTTCTTTCTCAGATGTATCTTGCTTCAGAGGTAATTTTCTGCTTTCTGCTTTGTCATGAAGTCAGCTGAGAAAGTGAACAGCAGAGATGGACACATATCTCCGTGTTTTTCCTGATCATCATATTGGGAACTCGTCCGTATTAATAAACCAAAAAGTATGGTATTGAATTAACATAGAAAACAAGTATGTTGCCAATATCCTAGCTACTACTCCAGGAAGATTTATTCTCTGTTTCACAAGCACTGAACCAACACCTTAAAAACTGAAACAGATCAGTGTTTGCAAGATTCTGGCTTTTTCTTCCATTTTCTTTAAATGCTATTATTATAGTGTCAGAAGTCACCAAGTTAGCTGTGCTTTGCTTCACTTTAAAGCACTTTAAAGAAAGTTCAAATTAAGCCTTTGCTTTGAAAATTTCCATAAACCCTCTTAGGTCAAGGCTGGCTTACCTCCTGAAGCTGATTGCTGTGTTTTCCTTTCTGAAGCATCATTTGTGGTATAAGCCTTGTGTTTGAGTTCTTGGAAGGTGTGGTTGTCTCAATTCCACATGTGCCTGCCATTACACTGCGAGTAAACCAGGGTTTTAATCAGTTAATACCATGAAGCCCTTTTCCTCAAACACAGAAGGCTGCAAGCTGAAAGGCTTATTTACACATTGTTCTTATTAACAACTATCACAGAAACTGATTTGAATTTATATAAACCATTTTTGGAGAAGTTGTAAATTTAAGCCTATTATATACTAAGGGCAAAAGATCCCAGTCATGGCTGGGGTTGGACAATTATTATACGCAATGGCATTTAAGGGACAGTAGAATTTCTAGCTGCCTTTTGGCACCTTGCCTGTTCTCTGCAGTCATTTTGACATTGGGGTATTCTCTGTTTCCACCCAGCTTCAGGGAATAAAGCTCTGCTCTTTTGCTCTGACCTTCCCTTATTTTGCTACAGATCTTACTCTAGCACCTCCATAGAAGAGGCCATGAAAAGGGGTGAGGACCCTCCCACCCCACCGCCACGGCCACAGAAAACCCATTCCAGAGCCTCCTCCTTGGATCTGAATAAAGTCTTCCTGCCCAGTGCTCCAGGTGAAGTGTCCCTCTGCATCCACCCAAGCTGTTCCCTTGCCTGTTGGAGCCAATACACATACATCCCTGCTGCAAAGGCCTCTGTGTTAGGGAAAAGAGCAGACAGACCTGGCAGCTTTCCTGGCCATGCAAGTCTTTATGTTGCTATGATATTCTTGGGCAGGAAAAAAAAATCCCAGACAGATACATAGCATATGGGGCTGGAGACTTTCCCACACTGTCGAGAATCAAGAATTATGAAGTTCTTTTTTTTTTTTTTTTTTTAAGTAGGAGAATAAAAATGCTTCAACTGCAGACTGCCCACTGTGAGCCTGCCTGGCTGCAGTCTTGTCCTCTATATCATGGTAATTTTCAAGTAAGATCACTGCTATTTTCCTGAGACATTATGTGTGTTTTTGAGGTCAGAGCTCAGTGATCAGCCCCTGGCCATTTATCCTTGTGTTCTTAGGGTTCAATTCAGAAGACTGCAACTGTGAGTGATGTTTGGGTGGTAGGTAGGGGTATAGAGCCCACAAGTGGGCCTTGTGGGTGGGCTGCTTTGGAGTTTCGGGGAATTATTTTTGAGCCAGCAGAGCTGTATAGCTGCACTGGGGCCAGAGGTGTCAGAGAGGACGGCCTTTTCCTTTACTTCCTGTGATGTAGGGTGTGTCTTCCTAGGAAAGCCGAGGATCAAAATGTAGGAAACATGCCTTTGCTTCAGTACAGGTGACAGCAGATTGTCTCAGCCGTCATGAGGGGAGCTACAAGGGCCTTTCCACTGATGTATGTAAGCAAACTATCAATATAATTTCCTGCAATGTTTTCTCGATCTGTATGCAGTTTAAATCAAGGCAGACTTGCCTGGTAGTGATGTGTAGATGATTACCGTTTCTACCAAAGCACAGAGTGTCATTGGCATGACCTCAGTGTCCTCAGAGCTCAGCATGTTCCCTTGTTCTAGTAAATGCTCTTCTCATAGTGAAGGAATAGATTGTTTCTTTAATATACTCAAATTGGGACTTCTCTATGAAACTGAGTCTCTGCAATGAGTTCATCAGATAAAAATTTCTCTTAAATCTTCCACTATACTTTGTTCCAAATTCTGACATAATTTCATAGTGGTTGCTCTTTAGGGTAAGAGTAGCCATAAGTTGATGAGATTATGAAATTTTCACATGGATATAGGATTAGGAACTAGAAGACTCTACTGTGATTACAAGAAGACTAAATAATATGGATAGCTGTATCAGTGTCTTTCCCTTGCATGGACTGAGAATGGAAACGTTATGTGGATCTTAGTGTATTTGGAGCATGGGTAGATGCTTTTTGCCTGTTTGTGTTTCAGAGAGTGAGCTAATCTTTTGCCCCAGATTTTTTAATCTTAAAGTAAGGCCAGTATGTGCACTTGGGATTGTAAAGCTTTGGCTAGCTGATAAACATACTTCAAATATTAACCTGTTTGGCCCATACACCTTAATATGTACCCAAGGCTCACATTTCCATGGATGAAAAGTTCCAGGGGCAGCCCCGACACTTTGTTTGCAAGTGATGAAGATAAAGCCCCAGGACTCCCTTGATGCCAGTGGGTAGTTCTGTGATTCTTTCCAGAAAGTTGTTTTAGAATGCTTACAGAAATATCAGACTACGGTTTAGTTTGTCATAGCACCTATTTGTTAACAAATCTTATATGTTTCTGTCCCCCTGCCCTGTCTAACTTTGCCCATAACTATATAAGATGTACCCTGAAGTTCCCTTCTTAAGGCTGCTTTAGAGAGATTCTGAATTTAGGCAGTGTCTTTTAACATCTTCAAGGGTGACATGTATTTCTTGATGAAAAGTATTTTGGTTTGATAAATGTGTTGGAGAGAACTCTTTCATTATGTCTAGATAAATTTAATAGTTGCATTAAAAATAGCTAACAGCGTACTAGGAAAGATGACCCAATTGTTAAGAGTATGGGTCACTGTTCCAGAGGGACCTAGATTCAGTTCCCAGCACCCACATGGCTACTCATAAGTATCTGTAACTCCAGTTCCAGGGCATCCAACACTCTCTGGCCTCCATGGACACTGCGTGCATGTGGCTCACAGACTTATATGCAGGCAAAGTACATTCACACAAATGATGATGATAATAATAATAATAATAATAATAATAATAATAATAAATAGCTGGGCAGAGAGATCTGCATTCATAGCCCAATTCCACTGTCTTTTAAGAATAGGTGTACACAACTGGATATTTTTTTGTTTTGTTTTCATATAGGGTCTCACTATTTAGGCCAGGCTGGCCTCAGAATCACTATGTAGTCTCAGGGTAGTCTAGAACTTTTAGGGGACTCCTTCTGCATTAGTTTCTCAAGTACTTACAGAGAAGGCTTACAGAAATGAACTTTTAACAAGCAGTTTAAATTTATCTCATGAGGAATAGAATGTTTCTATAGTCTAAAAGGCAGGTGTTATCATTGTGTCTTAGGTTTCTATTGCTGTGATATAGCCCCGAGATCAAGGGAACTTACAGAAGGGCTTACAGTTCTAAAGGAATAAGACCAGTCATCACCATGGTGGTTGCAGAAGTGGAGCAGCAAGCAGAAAACTGGCAGCTTACATCTTAAACCACAAGCAGGAAACAGAGAGAAACCCGAAAAAGCACAGTCTCTCAAGCTCTCAAAACCTGTCCTTAGTGACATACTTCCCCCTCCAGTAAGGCCACACTTCTTAGGCTTGCCTAAACAGGGCCACCAGCAGGGCCAAGTATTCAAATGCCTGAGAATAGGAGGGACATCTCACTCAAACCACCATACATTGCATCTACTTAATTTGTTTCTGTTTGTTCATTCTTACAGAAAAGTACAAGAGGTTTTCTAAATTGCACATAATTTTATTATGTTCTGTATTTCTAGAAAATATTTAAAATGTGATGAACCAGAAATGCCTAAAGTAGAGAGAGACTAAACATAGCAGAGGAGTCTGCCTGAGAGAACTTCTATGACCATGCTCATTGCACTTGTCTTTAGACAAACAGGATCAGATTACACTTGCTGTTCTATGTTCTGTCCTTTCTAATTAGCCTTTCCCCCCCTATTTCACAGTGAAAAAATGTATCGTTCTTTTTAATGGATGCATGATATGGATGTACAATAGTTGATTATGCATTGGTGGAAAAATTTCCCCCAACAGACACAAACCTTCTTTTCCTCCCCCACAATCCCCCTTTGCTCCAACATATAAGAAGGACACATGCTCCACTATGTTCATAGCAGTCTTATTTATAATAGCCAGAAGCTGGAAAGAACCCAGATGCCTCTCAACAGAGGAATGGATACAGAAAATGTGGTACATTTACACAATGGAGTACTATGCAGCTATTTAAAACAATGAATTTATGACATTCTTAAGCAAATGGATGGATCTGGAGGATATCATCTATAGTGAGGTAACCCAATCACAAAAGAAGTCATTAGATATGCACCCACTGATAAGTGGATATTAGCCCAGAAACTTAGAATACCCAAGATACAACTTCCAAAACACAAGGAAATCAAGAAGGAAGACCAACTCTCGGATACTTCATTCCTCCCTAGAATAGGGAATAAAATATCCGTGGAAGGAGTTGCAGACACAAAGTTTGGAGCTAAGATGAAAGGATGGACCATCCAGAGACTGCCCAACCCAGGGGTCCATCCCATAGTCAGCCACCAAACGCAGACACTATTGCATATGCCAGCAAGATTTTGCTGAAAGGACCCTGATATAGCTGTCTCCTGTGAGGCTATGCCAGTGCCTGGCAAATACAGAAGTGGATGCTCACAGTCATCTATAGGATGGAACAAAGGGCCCCCAATGTAGGAGCTAGAGAAAGTACCCAAGAGCTGAAGGGGTCTACAACCCTATAGGTGGAACAACAATATGAACTAACCAGTACCCCCAGAGCTCGTGTCTCTAGCTGCATATGTAGCAGAAGATGGTCTAGCTGGCCATCATTGGGAAGAGAGGCCCCTTGGTCTTGCAAAGATTATATGCCCCAGTACAGGGGAAAGCCAGGGCCAAGAAGTGGGAGTGAGTGGGTAGGGGAACAGGGCGGGGGGTGGGGGGCGGGGGGTGGGGGAGAGGGTATAGGGGATTTTTGGGATAGCATTTGAAATGTAAATGAAGAAAATATCCAATAAAAAAAGAAAAAAAATAACATGGAAAGGAAATTGGTTGGAGGGGCTAGAGAAGTGGCCCAGCAGCAAAGATCACTGGCTACTCTGTCTAGTACTCAGTACCCACATGGTTGTTCATTGTGGTGGTTTCAATATGCTTAGCCCAAGGAGTGGCACTATTTGGAAGTGTCACTGTGGGTGTAGGCTTTAAGACCCTCATCCTAGCTGCCTGGAAGTCAGTTTTCTCTTAGCTGATTCAGAACAAGAGGTGGAGCTCTCGGCTCCTCCAGCCCCATGCCTACCTAGATGCTGCCATGATCCTGCCTTGATGATAATAGACTGAGCTTCTGAAACTGTAAGCCAGCCCCAATTAAATGTTGTCCTTTATAAGGATTGCCTTGGTCATGGTGTCTGTTCACAGCAGTGAAACCTAAGACACCCATGTAACTCCAGTTCCAGAGGCTCTAACACCCTCTTTGTACTTCCAGCAGTTAAGCGCTCTTCCAGAGGTCCTGCTCTTCCAGAGGTCCTGAGTTCAATTCCCAGCAACCACATGATGGCTCACAACCATCTGTAATGGGACCCAATGCCCTCTTCTGGTGTGTCTAAAGATAACTACAGTGCACTCATATACATAAAATAAATAATTCTTTTTAAAATTGTAAAAAAAGAAGCCTGGTGTGGTGGTATACTACTTTAATCCTAGCTCTTGGGGGTCAGAGGCAGGTGTATTTCTGTGAGTCCAAGACCAGACTGGTCTATGAAGCAAGTTCAAGGCCATCCAGGGTTACACAATGAGAACATTTTTTTGTTGTTGTTTTTTTGAGACAGGGTTTCTCTGTGTAGCCCTGGCTGTCCTGGAACTCACTCTGTAGACCAGGCTGGCCTCGAATTCAGAAATCCACCTGCCTCTGCCTCCCAAGTGCTGGGATTAAAGGCATGCACCACCACTGCCTGGCTGTGAGAACATTTCTTAAGCAAAAACAACCAAAAAAAGGCAGGCAGGCGGCCAGGAAGGAAGGAAGGAAGGAAAAAAATGGATGGAGAGAGAATGCCAAGAAGCAAGCATGCAAGAGGAAATGAAGAGAAACATGAGATAGTTAAAGAAGAGTAATATTTATATCGAACAAGAAGCAACAATGTATAGAAAACAGCAAGCTTGCAAATACTGGAAATAGGTTTCAATTTTGAGAATTGTACAGAAAGTGTGGATATGTAATTTACAGGAGCCCAGGGCTCTAGGAACAGGCAACAAACAAGGGTGGGCTTTCATTGGAGAAGGTTATATGATTGGATCAGATAATTTGTTATAGCTAATCCAGGTTTTAAAGCCATCTACTCAGAGTCTCACACAACTGCCATCTTTGAAAGACAATATAAATGTGTGAGGATGAGCCCATCACATGCATGTACAAATACATAAGTAGATGTAATAATCATGTAGAGTGTGATGCAGATCTACAAAATAGAGGCAGGTAAGCCTGAGGCCTGTTTGATGATGGTTTGGTTTTGTAGGTCTGCTATTGTAGCCATGAAACATCTATTACTGAAATTCCTATAAGAAAAATCACATGCTGAGGCCAATCCCTTTTACAATTGAACTGGCTTTTATCATTACAATGGTGAATCTTTTTTCCATGAAATGTTTTTTTCCCTCTTCTACTGGATGGAACTTCCCCTCCTACTCTTGACTCTGACCTGTTCTTCCAAAGCCATGCCTACGGTTTACAGCATGTGGTTTCCATGGTGATGGTAAAAAGCTTTCATTCTACCTTTATCACAACAGTCCTATCTATTCTTGTAATTGAGAATCCTGGCAGAAGCACAAAGACTGTGAGGAGTTATAGCTACCCTTTAAAAATTTAGATTAGGGACTTCCACTTCTTCCACTCTGACCAAGGGAACAAAAACTGGTCTCATGGATACATTTAGCTATGAAACAGGGTAGTTATTTTCTAATGGCACTGTTTTATTTTAAAAGAGGAGGGTGGATATTGATGGACAGCCTTTTCTACCATACCTCATATGGCCTCATCCATTAAGAGCCACACATTAGAACCATTCAAACAAAATTCTTACATCATGAATGGTTCCCACCCATGATGGTTGGTGCTACGTTCCAGCTAGACAGAATCTGGAGTTACCTTGGAAGGGAATTCCTGCTGTTGTGACCTGTCTCTTATAACGGACTGTAACCTGGAACTGCAAGCTATGATAAGCCCTTTCTTCTTTAAGTTGCTTTTGTCAGAGTGGTTTTTTTTTTTTAATCATAGGAAAAGAAAAGAAAGATGCTACCTTTGCTTTAAAAATATTGATAATAAAATTCATCCCATAATTAAAATTACAATTCATCCATACCATAAAATGAAGCTCTTCGAAAGAATGATGTCTGTGTACTACATAGAAAACATCTGAGATAAATTAAGCAACAAAGACACATTGCAGAATATTTGTGCTTGTAAATGTATAGATAATTCCAAGAAGAATACTTATATTTATTTTTGAGATAGGTCTCAAGACCTGTAACCCAGGTTTATCTGCTTTCACCTTTCAAGTACCGAGATTACTGTGCCTGGCTCAGGACAACTGATACATGGTGCTTGTCTCTAGGAAAAGGAACAGTATGGCTGGGACAGGAATGAGAGACAGTCCTACTTTTCATTCATTCTTTCAAATAGTGCAGCATATATGCATATTACCTATTATGCTGTAAGGTCTAATGGTGGTACATGAGAATCCAGAGCTATTTTTCCTGGCTAAATTCACCCATCTGAAAGTTGCTTACCATTCCAGGATATCTTTATAACCATCTGCTACCACCTCCTGGAATGCAGCTGAAATGACAGAAGCATCCTAGAGCATTCTTTCAGGTAGTGCTATATTCTTCAGACTACTTTTCTGTACCCCTTCAGTATAGGGGGCTGGGGGACTTCCCATAACTTCCCATTGTGAGATGTTTGCTCAGGTAAAACGTCCTGCTGTGGTTCTGGCTTAATGTGGGAGGTGAGTGTTCATTACTCAGTGGTGAACTGGTGGAAGTCTGTCCCAGACTTTATATACATGGTTATTTTTCTCTGCGACTTGAGAAATAGGAAACTCCTTGGGTATAAGAGATGCTTTCAAAACCAGACTTCATTTTACCTTCTCTGAACGATGTTGGTGAGCTCTGCTTTATAGATCGATTCATGTCTCATTCCTGGAAGAGGTAGTTGTTTCTCTTGGAAATGTCCTACAATTTAGTAGGATTTAGAGTTTAGTAGGATTATGGGATTCCTGCTGCACATTTGGTATTTGAAGCTCATGATACAAATCCAGTTTGAGCAGTTTTATTTGTATAAGTTGAGGTTAAATTTGCCTTTTCAAATGTATACAGCTCAGTGGCCTTTGTATATTTAGCATATTAAATAACCACCCCGACTCTCTAATTTCTGACCGTTTTCAACCTTCCAGAAGAAATCTTCACCCATTACCAGGCATTTCCCAGCTACCCTTTTCTCCCTGCAGTCCCTGGTAACCACCACCATACTTTATATTCTAAATGTTGACCCCTTTCCCTGTCCCCACTCCAAGAGTTCGTCACCCCATAACCTTCCCCTTTGCCTCCTAGAGAGTGCTTCCCTAACCTCTCACCTGCCCACCCCCCACCTCCCCCCCCTGCATTCCCCTTCCCTGGGGAATTCCCCTTACCTGTGCTGGAGCCTCAGATCAGCTTCTTATGCTCTCTGGTTGGTGGCTTAGTCTCTGGGAGCTCCCAGGGGTTAGGATTAGTTGACACTGTTGGTCTTCATATGGGGTTGCCATCCTCTTCAGCTCCTGTTTTTTTGTTTGTTTGTTTGTTTTGTTTTGTTTTAACATAACAAAATACAAGTTAGATACAAGTTAGAGACAAGTTTCTTTTCTGGTCTTTCACATACAAATATCTTCTGTCATTCTGTGGGCTTGTCTTTTGCATTTTTGATAGTATCATTTGAATGCAAACCCTTGAGCGCTTTCATAGGTTCAGCTTACATGATTTTGTCACTTGTGCTTTCAGTATCCCATTGAAGAAATCATTGCCTAGCCCAAGGTTACACATTTCCTTTGCTTCAGAAAGTTTCATGAGTGTGCTTTTAAAACTTGTATCTGGAGTCCATTTCAAGTTATTTGTTGCATATGAGACAGAACTCCAGTTTTATTTTTTGCATACCTTTATTCAGTTTTCCCTGTACCATTTCCTGAAGATTATTAATTTTTGATACTGTGGTGGAAAGTCAGTTAAGTATGTGTTTATTTCTAGAGTCTCAAGTCTATCCCTTTATCTGAACATCACAGTATCTTAGTAATTATGTGTTCATAGTTCTTTTTGAAAATTATTTTATATGTATGATTGTTTTGCCTGCATGTGTGTGCACACATGAGGCCAAAGGGGGACATTATGTCCCCTTAGGCAAGAGTTATAGCTGGTTCTGAGGCACCATGCTGGTGTTTGGGATCAAACCCAGTCCTTCAGCAGAGCAGCCAGAGCTCTTAACTGCTGAGCCATCTCCAGCTCTTTAAAAGGTTTTTCTTGAGATTGCAGTTTAACTGCAAAATGTCACCTTTCCTTTCCTCTCTCCAAACCCTCCCGTACACTCCCAGCTCTCCTGTAAGTTCATAGCTGCTGTAGTATGTTTTGGTGTCAGGAATGACAAGGCTTTCTACTTTTTTCTTTTTAAATATTTTTTATTCATTATTTGGATTCTTTAGTGTTTCCATATAAAATTTAGAATTAGCTTGTCGGTTCCTGCAAGAAAAAAATTTGATTGGAGTTTCAGTAAGGATTGCACCAACATTTAGGTTAAGTTTGATTCATGCTATTCTCTTAATAATATTGTCCTCTACTCCCCAAACACAGAATGACTTTTAATTCATGTAGGTCTTTAAATTGGATTCAGTAGTGTCTTATACCACATAAGCTTTCAGATCTTATACTTATCTTGTTAAATTTAGTCTACTTAGGAACTTTGTTCTTTTTAAATTGTATTCTAAATAGATTTTTTTTTTTTTTTTTTTTTTTTGGTTTTTCGAGACAGGGTTTCTCTGTGTAGCCCTGGCTGTCCTGGAACTCACTCTGTAGACCAGGCTGGCCTCGAACTCAGAAATCCGCCTGCCTCTGCCTCCTGAGTGCTGGGATTAAAGGCGTGCGCCACCACGCGCGCGCGGCTCCTAAATAGACTTTTAAAGGAAAATTAATTTTCAAAACTTTAACTGCTAATGTGTAGAAATACAGTTGGCTTTAGTTTATTTATCATGAATTCTGTAGCCTCATTGACTTTTTGTTTAGATACATCTTATTCTGAAGCTTACATAGTGAGGTGGCAGTGTGTTCATTATAGGGCTCCTAACAGCTTAGCTAATAATCTTTCAGATACGCACAAATTAAAGATGAAATCCTCTTTAGTCTCTCTGAAAGACACCAATAGGATCATTATTGAATGTCACATTTCAGTTTCAGTTTTTCTCTTGTGTATGAAAGAATTGATCTCAGACCATTTCTCAAGTAATATATGCTCTAGGTATGCAGTGGCAATGTTACCTTAAGTAAGGCTTCCCTGTTTGTACTTATGGGTTTTTCATTTCACTACTGCCTACCACCAGATATAATAGTTATGAGTGACAAGAGTTTGAGTCTTGTTTTGTACAAAGGACACATTTAAGGCACTTTGTGTGCATTATCTCCAAAATTTACAGTAACCCTGCAAAGTAGATACTGTTTCCTCCTCCTTTTACTGACACAGAAACAGGTGCAAGTTAATTTGCCCAAGGTCATTGAGGTACTTGCAATTAAAACTAGAGTTTTAGCTATATGGTCTAAAGCTAGGACCCCAGTTTGCAATTGCAAAAGGGACAGTTTTTCTCTTCCATCTCTTTCATTTGCCTTTCCCAATTCATCTGCTCAATCAAATATTTTATAGGAGTATCTGCTAAGCTTCCTCTCGTGGAAGTGGGACATAGCAGCAGACATCAAGTTGTGATTACTTTAACCCATTCACCTCACTTTGCTTTACAGTTAGCTGGACCAGAACTCCTCTTCACTCACACTCAGACCTTTGCCTGCTAGTACAGTCACCTGCCTTTGGAGGAGGGCTAAGGCAGTAGGTTCAACCTTCCTAATGCTGCACCCTTTTAATACAGTTCTTCATGCTGTGGTAGCCCCCCAACCATAAAATTACTTCTGTTGCCACTATATAACTGGAATTTTGCTAGTGTTATGAATCATAATATAAATATTTTTGGAGACAGAGGTTTGTCAAAGAGGTCACAATCCACAGGTTGAGAACAGTGGAGCTAAGTCTTCCCTTTGCGTTCCAGATCTGAATCTTTGCCTTTAGACCTGCTCTTAGAAGTAATGCAACCAGAATTTATCTTGACAGAGCACTAATATGTCTTTTTAAGGTTTTCAGTACTTGAGATGATAAAAAGTCTTGGCTGCAGCATAGTGTTCCTTTGGCATGAGATTTGAAGTCAAGAAGTTTATGTAAACAATGAGAAGTACATTTGGACATTGGCCTAGATGAATCTTTTCAGAGGTATGAGATTCGTTCAGGTTGCTTCTAAGCCTGGGTGTGCCAGGGCTCAGCATGAACACTTATGAAAGTGTGGGCCAGTGCACTATCTGTCCTTGGCTTCTTTTGCCTTTTCTGGTTCCTGCCTGTCTTTATTTAGGAGATTTTTTTTCTTCTCCAACAAATTCTGTGCGACTTGCTCAACTAACACGATGCAGTGGATTGGGCCTCCAAAAGGTAAAAGCCGGGGGATTTAGCAAACCTTGTAATGACAAGCCAGAGCTGCTGGGTGGGGTGCATTCTCATTGTCTTCTCTCTGATTTTATGGAGATTTCCTGGCTGGTGAATGCTTTTCAGAGGGTGTGTATGGGAGGAACAGGTCCATAATCTCCAGAGAATGAAGTAGGAATAGTTAGTGACTGCTCTTTTGAAAATGTGTATGAAACTCATTCCATTAGTAAATGCCTCTTGTATGTACAGTCAAAGATGAGTCCATTTCTTGACTGCATCCCCACCAAGTCCTCTGTGCCACCTCAGCCCACGCAATGTCTCCTTCTGACATTTGATAGTGCATTTGTGAGCGTTTATATGTCCCTGTGACATCAACTTGAGGTTTTATTCTTTAAAATGCTTGAGACCACATTATGCATTATGTTTTCTTCATCATTTTCATGTTATTTCCTAGAGATAGACCCATGTCTATCTGACATTTGTGTTTCTTTTATACAGATATTCTGTATAATAATTTATTTAAAAATGTATTATGAAAAATTTCAAATTTAGTGGACCATTTCCATACATTATTTTGCTATAAATCCTAAATATTGTATACTCCCTATAAGACAGTGTCTCCATGTGTGCATCAGATAAAGCTTTTTAAAAATTGTCATTGGTTGCTGAATTCTTCTAAAATTTTTTTATACAAATTAATGTGTTTCATTGACCTTTTCATATACACAAGTTGCTGTGCATTGCTTATATTCCCCCTATCAACCTCTCTAGTCCTTCCTCTTCTTCCTCTGGTTCCCTTCTATCCCCTTCTGCTTAATGAAATTATCAATATATCAATAATTCATAAATAACATTTAATATTCAGCCAGGGTCCTGATTTCTGCCAAGTATGTCTTTTTGTAGTGACTTGTTCAAATCGAGATTCAAACATGTGACTACATAAGTATTTCTTCTCACTTTGATTATTTGTCTCTTAATTGGTAGATTCCTTCCTCAATCATTTTTATCCCTTTATAGTTGTTCATTTATTCATCCATCCATGCACTCATTTGTTCAGAAGAAAACCGTTCATCTTGTTGATTTCTATTGTCAAGGTTTTGGCTGGTTGCTTATTTTCCCATATGCTGTATTTCCTGTGAACTAGTAGGTACATCTACTTGATTAGAATCAGAATTGTTTTATAAGTTACTTCCTAGTAACATTGTTTACTTTTTCCTGTTGCATATTAGGAGATTCTTGATATTTAATGCCTTTCTAATTTGAATTGTTTGTTTCATTAGTGAGTTCATATAGAATTAGCCTGATGCATGGGTTGTGATGGAGAGCCCAAACAAGCTTTCAAATAATTGCTTTTATATCAGCCACTGATCATTGTTCACTATATATAACAGTATACTGGTAAATATTAAAATCCTGTCATTTTCCAGTTTTTATGGTAAAAACACTCCTGCCTTGGCTGCTTTCTTGCCTAATGACGTGTCACTGAGTACTGAGCTGTGAACAGGTGTGTACAACAGGCTCTCACAAGCTTGCATGAACACTTTCCAGAAAACTGTTGGTCAGGGTCCTATTTCACTGATCGTCGTGAGATTATGGTGTAGGCACAAATTTTTTGCAACCTACTTTTAATAAGGATTCAATTTCTCTTCTAGCCCACCACCGAGCAGAGGTAGTGGAAGAGAAAAGTTATTAGGTTATGGGGGTGGGGGGGGGGAATGGACCTGTTCAGCAATAGTTCTTTGGGGGTTAGCTCAATCTTCTTGGGCAGCAGTGTAGTCCTGCAGCATATACCAAACATGGCTTAGCAGCTGCAGACCAGTCCTCCAGGCAGGCAGACACCGGGCAACAACCAGCAGCCACGGTCCAGTCCTTTCAGCAAGCAGACACCAGGCAGCTGTAGTTCAATCCTGAAGAAACCCCAGGCTTGGCAAGACAGAGCAAACCAAAGCTCAGTCCTTGTCTCCCACTGTCTGTGGGGTCGTATTTGTACTCCTTCATCAAGAGTCCTTTCACCTGTGTCTGCTTCAGGAAGACAGTCTTTCACCTGTTTGCTTAAGCACAACATCCTCTCACCTGTGTGCTCCAGCAAAACATCATTCGACATAACTAACTTTCCAAAAGAACTAGAAGTTTCCACTTCATTATGGGATTATAGTTTCTCACTTTGACCTTTATTAGTTAAGACTGTGGTTCCTTTAACCATTATCCTATTGTTGAGCATTAAGCTCGTGATTACTCTAAAGCATGTAAGCTGAAGGAAACCATAACTGGTAAATGGTAATATACTGGTAGTGTAACGTAGTATTTGTAGGAGCTTATCGAATTTTCTGAATATTGAGATAACCTTTAGTGATGGTTGTTAGGGAAAGTGTTGTATATATCCTATCAGTATTTAAGAAATGCTTACTGCATGTTTGGCATTGGGTAGCATCCCATGAAGAATATAGATATGACTCCAAACTCTCCTGGTAAATATGATGTGACAAGGAAACTGACCACAGGCATTGGCTAGCTAGAACAATTAGTAACTGTGTATACAGAGGGAATGTAAGGATGTTGAAGTAAATGTCAAAATATAGATCTTATTTTGGAGTCAAATCCTATTGATTCTCCCTTAACATCTGCATTTGTTCATTTCACATTGCTAGTTGCTGGAGAGACTTCAACAGTAGTTTCTAATCTTGTTTGCTCTCCTGGAGCTACAGGATCCTCCCCCCACCCCCAAGTGTAGCGATGAGGTTGCTTCCCTGCTTATAACCCTTCAAGGCCTGTTATGTCAACACTTAGTTCCTGTTAGTACTAAGATTGAAGTCACAAGAATACACAAATTCAGTATCGTGGGTTGTCATGCCTGGGCTGGAATATATTATGGGAAGGAAGTAGAGATAATAAGATTCTAGTCTGTTTCATGGTCAAGGAAAAAAATGATGATCAGGGAAGAACCACAATGATTTAAGAAGTTTTAAAGGAAGAGTTTCATTAGCATCCGGGGATGATCTCACTGGCTATAGTTATGGTGCAAATTCTTTGTCAACTCAATAAGAAATGTTTAAGACTTAGTCTGACTACTAGCATATTTTTAAAAATTTAGAGTAGAAAAGAGATTTCCAGATGATAGAAACTTTCCCCAGGTTACCTTTCCCTTTGTCTGTCTGTCTTTATTACTCGGCTGTAATGAAAACAGGGACTTAAAAAGTCTAAGGATTAAAGGAATGTGCTACTGGACTTAGCTATAAGTTTGAATTTGGGTGGGTTGTGGTTTTATCAGTCTTTTCCTTTTGTGGATCATATCTAAGAACTTTTTATCTAACTCAAGGTCTAGAACACTTTGTCCATGCTCTTCTAAGTTTCATCACTTTAGCTCTTGTACTCAGATTCATAATTAATTTTGACTTTAGTTTTGCATAAAATACGAGATAAGTCTTGAGTCAATCACTTTATATTGGGATGTCCAGTTTCCTCAGAACCATTTGTCAAAGAAAATATACTTCCCTCTCCATGGCCTTGCTTGGGACCTTTGTTGAGATTCACCTGACTTCTAAGGGTGTCCTTTTAGACTCCCTTCTGTTGACCCATAAGCTTATTCTTATGTCAGTACTACACTAGATATATACAGTTAAAGCTTTACTTGATTATTTATGTATCTGTATAAATGCAAGTACCAATAGAGTCCAGAAGAGGGCATCCAAATCCTGGGAACTGAAATTACAGATCGTGAGCTGCCATGCAGGTGCTAGAAATCCAAGTTGGGACTTGTAAATAGGTGATCACATAACTTGTTTATTTAAAGTTTACTTTTTTATTTAATTTGTTCTTTGATACTTTTTATACATGTATATAACACATTCTAATTCTTTTTGCCCTACCCTTTCTCATTTGTATTCTACTTCTGTCAACATCACATCTCTCCTACAAATCCTTTTCCTACATTTACTTCTTTTGTTTTGTGTCCCATTGAGGTTAACTGGGGCCATCTGTATGACCATGGAAGTATTCATTGGAGCTTGGTGGGCTCACCATCGGGTAAACAACTAAAGACAGCAACTCTCTCTTCCAAGATTCATCTGTACCCAATGGTTCAGCTCGAAAGCAGGGCTCCATGAGCCTTCCTCTATCACTGACTGATTGTTGACAGGGCCACATTTTGTGACTACTCAGTTTACATTAACTTCAAATGCTGTGAGTTCATCACACAGCAATAGCTGTGTTGTGCCTAGAAGATGACATTTCACAGCCCTTCTCCCTTTCCTTGGCTCTCAAATTCTTTGACCGTTTATCTGTGGTGTTTCCTGAGCTTTAGAGGAGGTGGTATAAATGTCCTGTTTAGGGAGAGCCAAATCATCGCTTTTTCTGTGAACAACCGTGCATCTCCATATTAATGTTCATTCACAGTAAAGAGAGCCTTCTTTGACTAAAGCTGAAAATATTATTTGTCTATGAAAATAAACACAAGTGTATTGAAGGCATTTTAACATTATGCATGACACTTTAACTAAACAACAGTAGTAAGTCTCTTCTCCCATGCCAGGACCTAGATTTCCCTACTATGTTTTTTTTTGTTTTGTTTTGGTTAACTGGATTTGTATGACCAGGCATGGCAGGCATAGGTTCCCTCTTGTGAAGTGGACCTTTTACGTTTTATTTATTTATTCTCTTCCCCGTCTCTCCCTCTGTGTACACTAAGGCACATGTGTGGAGGTCATAGGACCACATGGGGGAGTGGAAGAGTCAGTTCTCTCCTTCAACCATGTGGGTCCCGGGATCAGACTCAGGTCATCAGGATTGGAGTCAAGCACCTTTATCTACAGAATCATCTCACTGGCCCTTGACTTTCTTGAAATCAAAAGAAAGGTGGATAGACATTTTTCCACCTTTATGTAAGTTCTGGACATTGAAATCAGGCTGTCAAGCTCGCATGACAAGTGCTTTTACCCATTGAGGTGGTTTGAAAATGCTTGGCCCAAGAAGTGGTACTATTTGGAGGTATAGCCTTGTTGGAGTAGGTGTGGCCTTGGTGGAGGAAGTGTGTCACTGTAAGCATGGGCTTTAAGACCCTCCTCCTAACCATATGTGAGCCAGTCTTCTCCTAGCAGCCTTCAGATGAAGATGTAGAACTCTTAGCTCCTCCTGCACCATGCCTGCCTGGACGCTACCATTCACCAACCTTGGTGATAATGGACTGAACCTCTGAAGTTATAAGCTAGCTCCAATTAAATGTTGTCCTTTATAAGAGTTGCCTTGGTCATGGTGTCTCTTCACAGCAGTAAAACTCTAAGGCATCCACTGAGCCATATCACTAGCTCACTTTTATTTTTGAGTCTGGTTTATAGAATGATCAGAAGCATCCTTCTACTATGAGCTAGCATATTCTTGCTCTGAGGCCTTTTTTTTTTCTAATTCTTTTTTTAAATTTTCTTTTCTTTTTTTATTGGCTATTTTATGTATTTACATTTCAAATCACTCTGAGGCCCTTTGAAATGCTCATTCCCTGGGCTTAACATCCCCTTCCCCATCTACCTGCTTCTTCTTATCTCCCTGGATTTTTCTGCTCTTTACCTGTCTTGAAGGCTCAAAATGTGAAATTGGTAGTAAACTTCACATTATCCTTTTATTCTCCAGGCCTTAATATTCTCATTTACAAAGTGAAAGAATCGAATTTGATCGTATCACTTTTCCAAACTTAGTTAATAAGATTATCCTTGTTGAATAAAGCATGTATAAATTCATCTCTCTTGGCCCTTAGTCTTGCGAAGATCATATGCCCCAGTACAGGCGAATGCCAGGGCCAGGAAGCGGGAGTGGGTGGGTTGGGGAGCAGGGTGGAGTGAGGGTATAGGGGACTTTCGGGATAGCATTTGAAATGTAAATGAAGAAAATACCTAATAAAAATTCATCTCTCTTAATTGTTGGCAAAATTGTTTCATTCTGATATAGATTTTAATAGAATTTATATTTGGGGGATGCATGCATATGAACAACCAACAGGATTAGAAGTAGGTATTATTATGAACGCACTCCTGGAAATCCTTTTGCTAAGTACATAGGTATAGCTGTGCTATCCCTGTGTATGACTGAGTAATGGAGATGGAATGGAGATGGATATAAGATCACACATACTTTTGTGACTAGAAAGAAAAGAATGAACAATTTCTATTACTGTGAAATAGCCACTTTATGAAACTGTCAAGAAGAAAAAGGGTCCTTCCTGATGAGACCCCAGATGACTCTGTACTTGATTGATACTTAAAAGTCTAGTTCTTACTGGCAGACTGATTTTAACAGTTTCCCTTCTTCGAGTGCCTCCCCATTGGAATTTGAACAGTTCTATTTTCTTCATAAACTATTCTTAGGGATTTGAGCTCTTTTTCTCTAGCTGAAGTTATTCCAAGTTTCACTCCCTTAAAGAATTGTCCTTCTGTTCTTGAAGCTTTCATTCACATCGGATGCTTTCTTTTCATTCAGTAAGTTAGGACACGTTTTCCTTTATCTGATTATTTGGGCCTTGTACAAATCAGAAAGAAATTAATAAATAGTGATGTCTAGGAAAACTATTTTGCTGAGAATATTTTCTTGGAATAAGCTCTCAGCTCTCTAGACCAGGCTGTCTTGGATGGAACTCATTATGTAGCCCAGGTTAGTCTCCAGAGTGCTAGGATTATAAACATGTATTCAGCTTGCCTAGAAATTTCTAAGTATAACGATGTAAAAGGATAAAAAAATGTTAAAGGTTAGTATTTTGGGTGTGATCTAGAGGATCAAATTTAATACATTTGAGAATTAGCTTTATATTTTTGGTTGCAAGCCTAGCCATTTAAGCCGAGCCATTTCTCCAGCCCAAGAAATAATTTTAAACGAGGAGGCCTATTAACATGTTATGTGAATTTAGTAGTAAATGACAATTTATTTACCTGAACTTTTAAATCTGGCTTTTATGATTTGAGTATTTTTTGTAAGAGTAACTTTTCTTCTCCTGTTGAATTTGTTGTCTGTGAGGCTTACTGCCTCCGTCTGCTAACCTAGGCCTAGTCCTGGAAGCTTCTAGCATCTGTACAATCTCATCTAGGCCTAGGATGTTTTCAGCCTCTGAGACTCACTGCTGAAAAACTCACCCATTCTAGTTCTTTCTGAACTCTGGCTGGCTGGTTCAACTCAGCTGTTCTGGCTCAGCCTCTTCTCCCAACTGACTTATTCAGTCTGGCTTTCTCTTTGCCTCTGAATTGCTCTGCTTGGCCTCAAACTAACTCTAGCAATCTTTCCTAATTTTCTGGCTCCTTCTCATTCTCTGACTCATTCTGTCTTTACCTGTGTGTAGTCTGTTCTCTCTTCAGTGTGTCTCTGTTAAACTCTCCCTGTAAACCTGACTCCTTCTCCCTCTCTCTGTTGCTCTACTCTCCCTTTCAACTCTACTGCACTGTTCTCTACAAACTCTATTGTATTCCTGTAATACACTCTTTTTCTCTTGTGCTGTCTGTTTCTTCCTTAAGTAGCTTTCCTTCCTCTCTCTTCTCCTGAGAGTTGGATATACCTTATTCTGTCAAATCTTTCTCTGATTTATCACTTTTCCTGTCTCTTAATTAGACATCACTTTCAAACATGGATGCTTCCTTCTAATAACTAACCTCACTTTCATTGTTTGGGATTAAAGGTTTATACTAAGGGTTGAGTCACACCACAATTAGAAACAGGTTCAAATATCTTGCAACAATTTTTTTCTGGTTGTACTTATAAAGATTTTTGCCTTGATAAAGCCTTACTGATAGTTGATGTTCCACCTTAGCTAGAAGCAACCTGCAATTGTGTATAGAAAAGTATTTTTCCCTCTTCTATTCTTACCTCTGTTTCCATTCTAGGGATGGTGCCATTACAATTAACAGGCACATTGTCATTATTTGCATAATTTGCGAAAGGTTATTTAGCCAAAGTATTTTTAAAGTTGCACTTTTTGTGAAGGTCTCTCTCTCTCTCTCTTTCTCTTTCTTTCTTTTTTTTCTTTTTGATTGATTAGAACATACAGGATCAAATACTTGAATCTAATTTTAAGTCAAAACCAGATTGCAAATAATTTCACTAAGTTCAATTCTAGTTATTAAAGCATTGTGTAAGAGCTTACTAAACATTGGCAGTGTGCTTAGGTGCTGAGGGAGGCAGATGGATTAGATATTAAACTGGTAGAATGAGATTTGTTAAGTACCTCACACCATGAGCCATAAACATAAGGAAACATTTTTTTATTTTACAGCAACCAAAGACATGTGTCATTTGGTTGCTGTTCAGGGAGGATGGATAAGAGATCTGAGCATACTCATATATTCCTGGCTGCCTGTTTCCTTACAAAAAAACATATGTACCAGTAGACAAATCATGATATGAATGCTCATTCTTAATTTTTCCTTCTCTTGATTGAGGGTAGTGGAAATGACTTTTTAAAAATGGTTTTAGAGCTTTATTATAGAAATGCAGGGAGAGAGAGAGAGAGAGAGAGAGAGAGAGAGAGAGAGAGAGAGAGAGAGAGAGAGCGCGAGCCAGAGAGAAAGAGAGAGTAAGAGGGAGAGAGGAGAGGAGAAGACAGAGAGGAGAGAGGAGAGAGGGGGTGTGAGGGGCAAGAAGTAAGAGAGACAAGTAAGAGCAGAAATGACTTTTGAAAGAGAAGGAAGAAGCTTATAAGGTATCATATCTGATATCTTGACATGGTAGATAGAACAGCCTAGAAGTTCCATTCCAAACTAAGGGATCAACAAGTCTGTGGAGTTCCTCTCAGGCCATCGATTGCCTCTCCAAACTTAGGGGAACATATTCTACTGCAAGATTGTTAATGTTGATTGTTTTGATATGTCTCCCTGCACAAATGAATAAATAATATAATGTCTTCTTGACCTTTCAGTCAAGATTTTTGCCTTGATACAGCATAACTGATAGGTGATAGTCCACCTTAAACAGCCTGCAATTAGATACATATTTAGAATTTATATTATGTGCATTAAACCATATAGTAATTTTACTTTTTGTGTTTGTACATTTACCGTTTATGTTTGTTCAGGTTTTAGTTCATCTTAGAGTTTATAATGCAACTTGTTTTTTTTCCACTTTATTTCCCCTAATTTGATCACAGACTCCATCAGTATTTTTATAGTTCCCCTTGTGAACTTTTTTTTTTTAAATATTTATTTATTATATATCTAAGAATACTGTAGCTGTCTTCAGACACACAAGAAGAGGATGTCAGATCTCATTACGGATGGTTGTGAGCCACCATGTGGTTGCTGGGATTTGAACTCAGGACCTTTTGAAGAGCAGTCAGTGCTCTTAACCACTGAGCCATCTCTCCAGCCCCCCTTGTGAACTTTTGACACATCAGATATTCTATACATTTTGTTCTCTTAGAGAAATATAAATATAGGGTCTTAAGTGCTTGTTAAATTCTTTTATCTTCATGACATCTCTCCATATTGTCACCACAGGATTCCCTTACTCATTCAACTATATAGGATTTCTTTTTATCCATATCCCGTGTATTATTCCTTAACTGTTTTCTCTCTTATTTTGATAGAACATACCCTTAAGTGGCTTCCCAGGAAAGCATCCATGCAGTGTTCATTTTAGTTATACCATTGTTCAGGCTGCTAGTTTGAGTAGTGCATGAGTTAGTTGTTTCATCACTGTAACTAAATACCTGACAAGAAACAATGTAAGGGACGGGCGGTTTATTTGGTTCTCAGCTTTTGAGGATCCAGTCCATTGAGTGGAAGACATGGAGGAATTCATGGACATTAGAACATATAGTTGAGACTCCTTACACCATTTCCAGACCAGGAAATACTGTTCAAGGAGTGGGACCAAGCTATAAAAATCTTGAGGTGTGCTCCTGTGACCACCTTCTTGTGAGATTTTACCTCCTAGAGTTTCCACAGCATCTCAAAACAGTGCCACCACCTGTTGACCAAGAGTTCAAACATTGAACCTTTGAGGAACATTTCATTTTCAAACACAATATTCCACTCATGATATCCACAGTTTCAAGGTCATCTCATAATATAAATGCATTCAGTTCAAGTTAAAGAATCTTCATGGCCTTAAAAGTTACAACACTGGTCCCTAGTCCAAAATTTCTTTTTAGATGGAATGCAGTTTTTTTTTTTTAACTTGGAGCCTCTGTAAAGTAAAAAACAAAACATGTCATATACATTTCCAATATACAGTGACATACAGTAAATATTCCCATTCCAAAAGGGAAGAATATCAAAGAATATCAAAGAATGGTCAGACCAAGGAAAATCTAGATATATCAGTATAAACAGCAAATCCTGACTCTTCATGCTTGATAACCTGAGCTCAGTGGGTTCGTCTAGCCCTTCCTCTCTAGTTCTTTTGCCTACAACACATGTAGTATCACTGTTCGACTGGGTACACTTTGTGTCTTGGAATTTAGTTTTGGCATGTTCTATGATTATGACATCTTTCCAATACCCTGATCCTGATATCTCTATTGCAATGTATGCTTTACTTCCATAGTTGTATACACAGCCATCTTACAAGTGCCATGGTGGGAATCAGACCCTGCTATACATTATCTGATACCAGAGATTTTATGAAATCTTGGTGCACACTTCTGTGACCCTTTAACTTTGAAATTTGCATGCCTACAAACCAGCAGCATTTGGATAATGCCAAAGTCTATAGTCTGGCTTCCATAGATAATAGCTGCAGTGGCCTTCTTGGATGAAAGTAGCCAAATTTTCCCCTACCGGCCATCGTTATTTTTCCTGTAGAGAACCTTGAAGGCTCTGTTTTAGGCATTTTCCTCCAAAATGAAAGTTTTTAATTGAATATACATGATTTCCATTGGAACTTTTGATGGGTAGGGTCCTACTCTCAAGATACTCTTTATGTTACTCTCACTGCAGAGTCCAGATTTCACTTTAATGGTGTTAAACATTTGAATAACTATAGTCACTTTCCCCTTGTTCTTCCACTCTCAGCTTTACTTGAGTTTAAAGCTCCTTCCCTCTCCAAACTTCACATTTCTTTCCACGACTTTAACCAGGTTTATCTTCCTTTCCTCACTGAATTGCACATTTTCTGTTTCTTTAAGCTTCACTTTTTTCTCTTTTCCTATAAATCAGAATAAATATAACAAGCAACAAATATGCCGCAGCTTGAATGTTATACTGTTTTAAAATTTCTTCTCCCAAATAAATTAGTCAGTTGCATGTTCGTTCATACTCACTCAGGTTTCCAGGACATGGATAGAATACAAACAGATTTCTTTTTACCAGAATATAATACGAATGAATAACACTTCAGCTCAGGTGTCAATAGAGCTTTTCTTTCCCTGTGATGAAACTTCGTGAGCTTAGTCTTAACAGTCTGTGTGTCTACTGCCATTCCCGTCTTATGAGCTTCCATCAGAATGGCCCATTAAGTCCAGACTACTATCCAAGAGCTGCTCTAGTCCACAGCCCTAGACTTTTGCATATTCCTACTGAGAATATTTCCAAAAGCTATAAAGCACATTCTCAGGGTTATCAACAGCAACAACCCCATTTCTTGATGCTAATATCCTATATCGGTTACTTTTCGTATTGCTGTGACCAAATACCTGACAAAACCCAACTTGATGGAGAACAGGTTTATTTGAGCTCATGGCTTTAGAAGGTTCAGGCCATTATGGTGGGAAAGGTGTGGTGAAGTTTGTGGGTAATTGGACCTTAAGCCCACCTTGAGATGGACCAGGAGGTAAAGAGAGTTCACGAAGTAAGACTGGTGACCTATTTCCTCTCTCAAGTCTTCAGTCTCCCCGAACAGTGATCCAAAATAGGAGTCTGTGGAGGACATTTCACAATCAACGTGCAAATATATAGCCATCACTTGGAAGTAAATTTTCTTTACAATTTTGATAGAATTGTTTCAATGAATTCTAGGTTCTAAAGGCACATAAAAACTCTAAAAGGTTTTAAACATTTGTTACTTTGTATGTGACCTGCCTTCCTCTCCCATTCCCTGACAAACACATGTAGATATTTTCTAATTCTAGTATTTTTGTGATAATGTATCTTGCCATACTTCTGTTTTCTTCCATTGTATTAGGTACACAGTGGGCCCATTTAACTTAGAAGCTCAAACTGTTCATTTCTGGAAAAATTTATTAAACCATTTAATTGATTCCCTTTTTATATTTTCTGTCTCTTGGTAGAACTTTTATTTGAATAGTACCCTACTTTCTGGGAAATTTCCTGAGATTATCTTTGAAAGTTTCTATTGAGCTTTCACTTTCTGCTATCATATTTTAATTTCTGAGTGCTTTTTAATTTTCTGAATGTTCTTTTTTTCAATAGCTTCCAATTATCTCATCTTTCTAAACAGCATTTCTTATTGCAACTTTACTTGATAATTCTGCTTAAGATTTCATCTCATACCCTCTATTTTTATCTTCTCAGCATATAAGATTTATAGGGATAAAGTTTTTCTTTTCCAGCTCCTGCCTCTCCACTAGTATTTTTGTAGCACCCCATACAGTGCCTAGTATATAGTAATCATTTAAGTATTTCTGGAATTAATTTTATTATGCTAATAATGCATAATTTAAAGTTTTTTCCTAGTATAAGTCAAGTCTCTTTGAAATCATTTTTTCTATTATTATTTATTCTGTACTTTGTTTGAATAGTTTATACAGATACCTAGTAATACTTAATCACCTGATTATATTTAAGAATGAGAGGTATGCTGATAGAATATATGAACAAATGGATGGGATTTGCCAAATGTGGGCATAAATAATAGAATTATCTAGCAGGGTAATATTGTTAGTGATATCTATCTATCGACCTATCTATGTATCTATCTATGTATCTATCTATGTATCTATTTATCTGTATCTTTTGATCTATCTTCTTGGCTGATCATATTTCTTGGAAAACATTCTTTTAATTTTTAGATATCATTTTTTTGGGGGGGACTAGAAGGGAAGAGGTTTGAAAGGGTCTCAATATCTAAAGAATATGCATTTTTCATACTAAAGAATATGAGTTCAATCTCAAAGGAAATGAAACACAATGAGAATCAGCAGAAGCAATAAATAGGAAATATAAAGGATTCAGATAACAGAATTAGTGAGTATATATAGTATGTTAAAATCAGTCAGGTGCCATGGTACATGCATGCAATTCTAGCACTTTGGATACTGAAGCATGAAAAATGGATGCTTTGAAACTGCTATATAGTATGTTCAAGGTCAGCTTGGGCTATATAGAAAGATTGTGTTTCAAAAAATCATCAAAACAGCCGGGCGTGGTGGCACACGCCTTTAATCCCATCACTTGCGAGGCAGAGGCAGGTGAATTTCTGAGTTCGAGGCCAGCCTGGTCTACAAAGTGAGGTCCAGGACAGCCAGGGCTACACAGAGAAACTCTGTCTTGAAAAAACAAAAAAACAAAAAAACCCCAAAACCCAAAACAAACAAACAAACAAAAACAAATAAAACCAAGATAACAAAATACTTAGTGTCTAAAATTTAGTGACTGGGTTCATAGTGTAATAAGTATAGCTAGAAAGACAATTGTTTAATTGGACAATAAGTCTTAGAAAATTGTCCTAAACACATCACAGTTAGACAAAGCTCTTGAAGAAATAAGAAAAGAAGGTAGTAAGACAAAGTTCAAAGAAACACTGAGGATTGGCCAAAGTTAATTTTGGATACCACATAGTTGAGAAGTTCTATAAAACCTCAGGTAGGTAAGAAAAGAATAAGAAAGTAGGGTGTGTGCAGGTAAGGGGAAAGCTTGCTATTTCAGAGTATCAAAGAGAGAGTTCTTCAAAACAGCCAGAGAGAAAGCTAATAGCTAATGAATAATGATGTAACTGACAGTTGACTTTTCAACAATGATAGTGGAAGTTGAAAGACAGTGAAATTCTATCCTCAACATGCTATGATAAGATAGTATTTCAATAACCAAATTTGCTATTAATAGACATCTAATAAAGAAAGCTCAGGACTCAGTCAAGATAGATAGTAACATCATAAAAGAAATCAAGAAATCAGAATGGGAACTAGGCTTTTTTTTTTTTTTTCAAGACAGGGTTTCTCTGTGTAGCCATGACTGTCCTGGAACTCACTCTGTAGACCAGGCTGTCCTTGAACTCAGAAATCCACCTGCCTCTGCCTCCCTAGTGCTAGGACTAAAGGCATGCGCCACCACCACCCAGTGAACTAGGATATTTTTAAACACTAAATGATATCATCACATATAAAACTTAGGAGATTTTAATAAAAAGTAATTACAATAAAATTTATAATTCTATCTCAGTATAAAAAGAGAAGAGCTATAAAGCAATAATCTTAGCAACCAGTTTAAGGTAAAACAAGGCAAGCCCAAAGCATGTCAGTGAAAGATTAATGAAATATAAAACAAACACGTGATATAGAGGATTGTTCCATTAGTCAAGGTTCTCTGGGGTAACAGAACTTACAGAATGAATCTCTTTGTGTACATATAGAACATGATTTATTAGAATGACTTACAGGCTGTAGTCTAGCTAATACAACAATGGCTGCCTATGAACAGAAATTCTAAGAATTCAGTAGTTGCTCAGTCCATGAGTCTGGAAGTCTTAGCTAGTTTCTAGTAGATGCTGGAATCCAGAAGAAGTAACCTCTAATGCCAGTGAAGAAATGAACTTGCTAGTGAAGTGAGGGTAAACAGGCAAAGAGCAAAAGCTTCCTTCTCCCAAATCCTTAGATAGGCTTCCAACAGAAGGCGTAGACCACAATCAAGGTGATTTGTCCTTTCTCAAGATTTGGATTAACGGCGTGTCTTCCTATCTCAAAGATTGGATAGGAAGTGGGTCTTCCTCCTTCAAATTAAGCACACAAACCAAACCAACCAACCAACCAACCAACCAACCAACCAACCAATCAACCAACCACATTCCAGATGTCACTGCTGGAAAGTTTAAACTTGATAGTTGAGAAAAAATTTCTTACTCTGTACAACCTGTTCCAGAAAAATAAGGAATAGGAGGATGCTTTCCAGCTACATCAAGTGTAACCAAGGGTCATATGAGAAAGGAAAATCATGACTGTCAGTGTCACCTCTGAATATGGTTGCAAAATATCCTAAACAAAATATTACCCAATTTTACCTAGGAGTTAGAAAAATCTGAGCAATTTGAATTAGGTCTTGCTTTCATGTTAGAAAATTCATAATGCCATTTAGCACATTATCACATTATAAAAAATTACATTATCATACGAGTGGATACAATTGCAGCACTAGTTAAAATTCACTATCAGGTTGTCATGGAAAAAACCCAAAATAAGAATAGATTGGAATTTTCATAATTCCTCATATTCTGTGTGTGTGTGTGTATGTGAGCGAGCGCACACAAGTGCGTAATTGAGACAAAGTCTCATTATCAGCATCCCAGACTGGCTTCAGACTTGTGATACTTCTCTTGCCTCAGATCCTGAGTGCTGGGATTACAAGTATGTATCCTTGTTCATTTTAGGATTACATTGTAAATAATCTCAATTTTTACAACTCAAAATTTGGGCCAATTTTTAGTGAAACCAATCAATAAAATTGATTAATGATTTTTTTTTTTAAAAAAAAAACCAGCATATTCAGACCCAGATCTGGATTTATGTCATTTTTCTACGTCAAGATAGCAAGTGGAATCAGCCATAGGGCTCCCCCATTTTCTGTTTCCTCTCTCTTAGGGATCACCATCTTGCCTAATTTTCTTGTGATTCCAAAACTCTTCCTACGTGTTTTGTCCCAGTATCATGGAAATTGTTGTTTCATTTGTTTTTCTAGGTTTGATTGCTTCAGCTGGATGAGGATATGTGTTCTTTCATATTCCATCTTGGCGGGAAGTTGAGTCAATGTATTTAAGTGGCTTATCATTTCCTGAGCAGTCTTCTTTGATGACTGCACTGTTTATTGCTTGGCATTTTCTTTAGAAAGCGTACAAACTTTGCTTGTCTATTTGTTTTGTTTTAAAAGTAACTGGTGGTAATATAAAGGCCTAGCCCGTGAGGATATTAAGGGCTCTGTGATAGGTCATCTTCATGGCTGTAAACCTTCCTATCCACCCTGTGAAGTTATGACGCACTGATGTGTTTTCAAAATTGTAATGAAGAGCAGATCGCAGGTGGACATACTTGGTGGTACTGTATCCAGGCACTAGCCAAGAATAAACATTTCTGTGACATTATTCTGAGTTACATCTATAGAAAGCTCCAAGCTCCATCTTTTGGCTTGTCTGATCCAGAAAGGCAAAATTCATTTGAAAGTACGAGAATATTTATGCTCTTGATATACTACTATTATTTCTTTTTAACAATATAATGCTTTTATTAATTCTATGATTATATTCTATGTGTTTTGATCAAATTTAATCCCACTCTTCCCTGATCTATCTCACTCCCCCAACTTCACAAACCCCCTCTTTTTAATAACCCAGTGAGTTTAATGTGTGTTGCCCAAATGTTTTTGGGGGTGGGGGCATCTACTGGAGCATGGTGGACCTACCAATAGTCATATATTAAGGAAAATAGGCTCTCTGCCCTCTAGAAGCCATATAGGATTGCCAATTGCTTTTCATGACCTTCTTCCTCCCCCATGCTGGAATGTTGACTGGCTTAGGCTTGTGCAGTCCTGTACAGCAACCAGAGCTGCTGCTGTGTTCCTGAGTGCAGCTACCCTGTTGTATCTAGAAGATACAGTTTTGCTTCAGTCCTCCCCAATCTCTGGCTCTTAGAATCTTTTCTGTCCTCTCTTCCATGATGGTGCCTGAGCCTTGTAGGGGGCTCTTGTTTTTAAGGCACAGAACATTGTCTAATGTTAGCACAGTTATCACAGACTTGTGAATAAACTATGTACAGTTATATAGATCTGGTGTTTTCAGAGTAGTCTGTAAAGAATGTGCTTTAATTTGACACTGTATGGTTCTAAACTTATTCCGTGTGTGTGATCATGGATTCTAATTATAATTCTATACCAGGTGTTTGTTTGCATTGTTAAGTTAGAATTTGGATGGTCTTCGTTTCCTCAGCGAAGGAATTTTCTGTATCTCATAAAATTAAAGAAAATGTTACACTTCAACTTTCTTTCAAAAGATCCTTCTAATGTGGCCAGATTATTTTAGAATCATATTTAGTTATCCTTGCCAGTAACAATAGGAGAGGGGAAAAGAAAGAAATCTTTGAAGTCAGTAAAGCCAATTGGTCATTTTTGGTTTCTTCTTGTGCTGGTCAATCCATTTCTTCCTAGGTGGTAGAGCTGCTGAGCCCAGGCCCCTCTTCACTGCAGCCTACGCACCGAGCTGATGAGCAATAGTGACTGGAAGCTAGTGAGAAATACGAGAACCAAGAGAAGATTCTTTCTGGCCTGATTTATTTGAACCTGGTTTATTTGAAAATGAGCAAATAACAACAGAATAAGGACTCGACCACATTTCCCATGTGAAATCCAGTCTTTTGCTAAAAAAAAAAAAAAAAAGTTTTACTTATTTTTTATCCTGTCTTAATATTCATCACCTTCATAAATACTTGAATTTTGGGTACCATGAAGATGAAAAAGTGATTGGAAATAACACACATTCTTTTTTATTGGAATATATTCATTGTATGTTATATGACAATTTTGTTCTTTCAAGTATATCATGTGCTTTGACTGTTTCCCCTCCCATTTTTTCCCATTGGTCCCCTTCCCTTTCATCCCTTGTGGTAGGTCTGTTCTCTTTAGTTTCCTTTTTACTTTCATGGCTTTATGTAACTATATATAATGTAGGATCTGTAAATGAGAAAAAACACATGGTATTTTTCTTCCCGAGTCTGGCTTATTCACTTAATATTATGATCTTTGGTTGTACACATTTTTCAGCATATGATATAATTTCATTTTTCTTTATTATTAAATAAGATCCATTTTATACACACACACACACACACACACATTCACACCAGTTTCTTTATTCATTTGGATACCTAGGCTTATAATATAATTTTGCCATTGTGAATAGTATAAACAGAAAAATTAAGCCTTCAAAGGGATTTAATAAACACAGACATGTTAAATGCCATCAATATTATTAGTTGAATACATTTTTTGTCTTTTTATGGAAAGGTGGTAATTAACAATATTCTTTCTTTTTTTTTTTTAGCTGCTAACTCAGGATTGTTACCCCCACCACCGGCACTTCCTCCGCGACCGTGTCCAACACAGGTAGGTGACATATTTGATTTCTGCAATCTGTTGTCCTATCAATATGCTATTTTGCATTGGAGTCTCCAACTAATTTCTGGATTAAGAAAATAGCGGTTCATCTCTCCTAACTCAGGAATGGCCTCACATGGAAAAGGGAGTTTCTTTTGTAAGCTACCAGTTACACTTTCAGTTCTGGCTCTTAAGTGTGTGGTTTTTCTACACAAAGAGAAGTAGTCGGACGGGTGTATCTGTAACTGGGGTCAGGGGACACAGGTGTTCTGTGTACATGCAGCCTGAGTAGCCATATGTTCAGTGGCAGTTTAGGAGATGTGTTACTTCCACATATACTGAAAATCAGTGACTGTTAGCCCATGCTGTGGCTTGGGCCCATAGTACTTTTCTGAGGGATGCCCTTTCCACTCAGATTAATAAACTGAAAGCTGGAAAGGGAGAGTGCGTATTCAGAATCTGCTTTCCCTGTCAGTTCACTGTGCCACCTTTGCCTGTGTGCTACCATGGCCTTCCCCATCCAGATTTGGAAATGAGAGGGTGCAGCAAACCCATGGGGTGGTATACATAGTGCTGCAGGTCACTTCTAGCTGCTGGTGAAAAATGTTGGGAGATGGCTATGGAGAGTGGAGGTTTCTATTTGGTTGCTCTGTGTGGAACAGGCCACACTTTTCCATGTCATGAGTCTCAGGATCAGTCTTGGAAACCATTTGTAGCATTTGTATAGCCTTTCTTCAGACAATTTCTCTAGCAACTATGCATCCAGGAGATACAAATACTATGAGGTATTGGCTTTTTACTTCAGCCTGAAGGGTAAATAAAGAGCCTAATTCTTCCTGATCTGCATATAAACAAGTGAAGAATCCTTTTCTAGAATTTGGCATTGGCTTTAAAAGAAATTGATCTGTTAAGAAGTGGTAATTGAGTCCTTGCTATTTGTCTAATGTCAAACTTTAGCTTTAGCCCAAGTGTTTCCTTTGTTATAATATGTTTTCCTTCAAAATTAGCTATGTTAATTGAGCATCTGCATCAGGGCAGACATTGCACTCGTCACTTTTAATGCAGAATTTTATCTCCCCAAACTATTATGAAGTAGGTGCTAATATTATTCTTTTTTTAATTGGCAAGGAGCATGGCAGATTTAAGCAAGTTACCAAGGGGCCATACCTAGTAAATAGTAGAGCCCTTCCCAAACTGAAGTGTTTACACCCTCTTTCTCTCAATCCCGGGAGTCTAAGTATCTAAATGTACATCAAGACAGGTGGTAGATCTGTTGTGCTCACTTGTAACTGAGACTTTCTCCACACCCTCTTGCAGAAGGCACAGAGAAATTGAGACTCCCACTCTGTATCTACAGCAAAGCTGGACTTGGTCACAATAGCATTAGTAAGCATTCTGGGATGCTTATCTGGAGAGCACTGCTGCTACTAGCTGTAGCAGCTGTAGCAACTATCTGAGCTGCTTGCCCAGAGCATCTTGCCTGCTTGGGAGTTAGTGACAGAGAATTTGACAGGGAGAACTGGGAATTCTCAAGCTGATATTAATGAATAAGTCTGCTCTGTTGTTTACCAGATTCCTAGAAAGATGTAAGTGCTGAGCTGGGCATTCAGCTCCAATTTCCAGATTTCAGACTTCAGGACCAGGTGTGTAAGGAATGTAGGCAGAAAATCCCCAGACCACTTCCCTCCTCTTACTTCCCTTTGTTCACTGTAAATGGGACACATCTATTTAATACATAAAGTCCTGGGTAATAAACATGTGGTTGTATTTAATTTTGTGCCATGCCAAACTAGAAACAGCTAAACAGCCATGTGCATGTGACATCAGAGTGTTTCCAATGCTACCTGGGATGAAACAATCTGGGAGACATTAATAGGGGTTTGTGATAAAATGAATTTGCAAGGAGCTTTACCTAACTCCTTCAGGAGACTGACAGTGCACACAAACCCACCAAAGGCTTTGAAGTCCTATAATAAAACACAAAACAAAGGTCAGTTTTGTAAAAGCTGACAAGTTCCTAGCTTTTTTGACCTTCTTTTTATATTGAAAACACTTATTTCTGTTGTAAGGACTTAGTGGCTAGGAAACACTGAAACATCCACATTAAAGTCCTGCCTTGAATGTTGCCAAATTGCTCTCATCTGCTATCTCATTTGTATATTACGTGATTAAAGTTGCCTTCTACATATTACATGAATAGCCTCCCTTGAAGAATTTAAAGTGAAAGCTGATCGCTCGTGCTTTGGCTGGGATTTTCAAATTGTCCCAGTTTTCAGTTTCGTTCATTTTCTTCCTCATGAATCTGCTCCTTCTTGTTCACTCTCTCATGAGATCATTTTTATCGATGCATAGCAGATTTTTTTTTGTGTGTGTGTGTGTGTGTGTGTGTGTGTGTGATGCAGGTACAGTGCTAGTTGTGATAATGCTCCCTCCCCCTCCCCCCCCCCCCGAAGCTGACAAACCCTCTGTACCAATGAGAGTCATCCTTTTGCATTCTTGGTCAACAGACTCCAAAGAGTTCCCTAAACACAATAGACTATTGTCATTTCTCTTCATTTCCTCCTTTTTTTGTAATTTTTAATATTTTTTATTACATATTTTCCTCAATTACATTTCCAATGCTATCCCAAAAGTCCCCCATAGCGCCCCCCACTTCCCTACCCACCCATTCCCATTCTTTTGGCCCTGGCATTCCCCTATATTGGGACATATAAAGTTTGCAAGTCCAATGGGCCTCTCTTTCCAGTGATGGCCGACTAGGCCATCTTTTGATACATATGCAGCTAGAGACAAGAGCTGGCGGGTGTCAGCCGACCCTGCGCTCTAGCTACCTCGGTGCTGGTCCGGCTGGAAGAGGCCTGTGGCCCTACTCAGGCCGGTTTTCTGCTTCCCTAACTAATGCATAGCAGATTTTATTATAGTGAACTTAAACATCTATGAATGCTGCTTTTGCTCTATTAAATGGTTTTGATTTTTTTTTTTTTTTGCTGTATATGAACCATCAATCTGACCTTTACTATGGAAATATATCCATAGAGGCTTTTCTGAGGTTTACATTGTAGTAGCACCACCAGACACCTAGAGGGGAAACTAATGAGCCTGGTATAATTGAAATGATTCCACTTATTAGTAGCTCTAAATGAGATTTTAAAATTCCTAATTCTTTGGATTTAAAAATTCTGTGTTATATAATATGAGTAAGACAAGATTGTAGTAAGCAGGAAAATGTTTTATTTTCTACAAAGGAATACTATCTTTAAAAGCATGTAACAAACAAATAGTGAAATGCTTCCACATACAAGAAAAGTATACCTAGGGCTGGGGATGGAGCTCAGGAGTGGAGCACTTGGTTAGCATATACAGATGTCCTAGATTATGTCCACAGCACTGAAAAACCAAAACCAAAACAGTTTTTCAGCATAAGATGCTATTTATTTGGCTTGTCTTATACCAAGTACCACAGTGATATGAACATCTGGATTGAGTTATATACATGGGGCTCCAGAGTTAGGACAGGAGTAGTAGATTCAAAGAAACAAATATTGTATTGTATTTTTCACAGTATAGGTAAGATATAGGAGTGCTAAGTAAAGAAAGAATCAGGTATTTTGGTTTCTCATTTTCTAGAAACCAGGGCGTGGCTCACTCCAGAGGAGGTGATCTAATTTTATTTCATATTTAAGCAAATTATTCATAGCATAAGCAGTCAAAAGGCAATTAGAGTAAGCCATTTCACATAGAACAGTAGTAAGTAAGAGTTTAAATTTTTTAGATCACATATAAAATAAGGGAAACACCATCCACAGAGTTTGCATTTGCCTTATAAATCAACACTCTGCTAAGGGTTTTGTTGTTAACCTTAAGGATGACCTGATGCTTGAATAGCTTAAGTTCCTTCATTAGTATTCTGTTCTTTTTTTTGTGAATAGGACCACCAGAAATAATTTAAATGGAGAATAACTACATATTTTAATAATGTCTCATTATTAGACTGAATAAATTACCCATAATATTATATACATGGTATTCAGGTAAATTACCCATAATATTATATACATGGTATTCAGGATGTGATACAAAACTTTCTTTTCTTTTCTTTGTATTTCTAAAATTTTTTATTAGATATTGTATTGGCTAGTTTTGTGTCAACTTGACACAGCTGGAGTTATCACAGAGAAAGGAGCTTCAGTTGAGGAAATGCCTCCATGAGATCCAACTGGAAGGCATTTTCTCAATTAGTGATCAAGGGGGAAAGGCCCCTTGTGGTGGGACCATCTCTGGGCTGGCAGTCTTGGTTCAATAAGAGAGCAGGCTGAGCAAGCCAGGGGAAACAAGCCAGTAAAGAACATCCCTCCATGCTTCTGCATCAGCTCCTGCTTCCTGACCTGCTTGAGTTCCAGTCCTGACTTCCTTGGTGATGAACAGCAATGTGGAAATATAAGCCGAATAAACCCTTTCCTCCCTAACTTGCTTCTTGGTCATGATGTTTGTGCAGGAATAGAAACCCTGACTAAGACAGATAATTTCTTTATTTGCATTTCATATTTTATCCCCTTTCCTCATTTCCCCTTCAAAAAAACCCCATATCCCATCCCCTACCCCTGCTCACTAACCCACCCACTCTTGCTTCCCTGTCCTGGCATTTCCCTACACTGGGGTATCGAGCCTTCACAAGACCAAGGGCCTCTCCTCTCATTGTTGTCCTACAAGGCCATCCTCTGCTACATATGCAGCTGGAGCCTTGAGTCTCTCCATGTTTATTCTTTGGTTGGTGGTTTAGTCCCTGGGAGCTCTGGGGGTACTGGTTGGTTCATATTGTTGTTCCTCCTATGGGGCTGCAGACCCCTTCAGTTCCTTGGGTACTTTCTCTAGCTTCTCCATTGGGGACCCTGTGCTCACTCCAATGGATGGCTGTGAGCATCCACTTCTGTACTTGTCAGGCACTGGCAGAGACTCTCAGGAGACAGCTATATCAGGCTCCTGTCAGCAAGCACTTGTTGGCATCTGCAATAGTGTCTGAGATTGATAACTTTATGTGGGGTGGATCCCCAGGTGGGACAGTCACTGGATGGCCTTTCCTTCAGTTTCTGCTCCAAACATTGTCTCTGTATCTCCTCCCATGGGTATTTTGATCCCCCTTCTAAGAAGGACCAAAGTATTCACACTGTGGTCTTCCTTCTTCTTGAGCTTCATGCGGTCTGTGAATTGTATCTTGGGTATTCCGAACTTCTGGGCTAATATCCACTTATCAGTGAGTGTATACCATGTGTGTTCTTTTGTCATTGGGTTATCTCACTCAGAATATTTCCTAGTTCCATCCATTTGTCTTAAGAATTTCATGAATTCATCATTTTTAATAGCTGAGTAGTAGTCCATTGTGTAAGTGCACCACATTTTCTGTATCCATTCCTCTGTTGGAGGACATCTAGGTTATTTCCAGCTTCTTGCTACTGTAAATAAGGCTGCTATGAACATAGTGAAACATGTGTCCTTATTACATGTTGGAGCATATTCTGGGTATATGCCCAGGAGTGGTATAGCTGGGTCCTCAGGTAATACTATGTCCAATTTTTTGAGGAACTGCCAAACTGATTTCCAGAGTGGTTGTACAAGCTTGCAATCCCACCAGCAATGGAGGAGTGTTCCTCTTTCTCCACATCCTCGACAGCATCTGCTGTCATCTGAGTTTTTGATCTTAGTCATTCTGACAGGTATGAGGAGGAATCTTATGTTTGTTTTGATTTGCATTTTCCTGATGACTAAGGATGTTGAACATTTCTTTAGGTGCTTCTCAGCCATTCAGTATTCCTCAGTTGAGAATTATTTGTTTGGCTCTGTGTCCTATTTTTAATAGGGTTATTTGGTTCTCTGGAGTCTAACTTCTTGAGTTCTTATTAGATATTGACCCTCTACGATGTAGGGTTGGTAAAGAGCTTTTCCCAATCTGTTGGTTGCCATTTTGTCCTATTGACAGTGTCCTTTGCCTACAGAAGCTTTGCAATTTTATGAGGTCCCATTTGTCAATTCTTTTTTTTTTAATTTTTAATATTTTTTATTACGTATTTTCCTCAATTACAATTCCAATGCTATCCCAAAAGTTCCCCATAACCCCCCCCCACTTCCCTACCCACCCATTCCCATTTTTTTTTGGCCCTGGCATTCCCCTGTACTGGGGCATATAAAGTTTGTGTGTCCAATGGGCCTCTCTTTCCAGTGATGGCCGACTAGGCCATCTTTTGATACATATGCAGCTAGAGTCAAGAGCTCCGGGGTACTGGTTAGTTCATAATGTTGTTCAACCTATAGGGTTGCAGATCCCTTTAGCTCCTTGGGTACTTTCTCTAGCTCCTCCATGGGAGCCCTGTGATCCATCCAATAGCTGACTGTGAGCATCCACTTCTGTGTTTACTAGGCCGCTGCATAGTCTCACAAGAGACAGCTATATCTGGGTCCTTTCAGCAAAATCTTGCTAGTGTATGCAATGGTATCAGAGTTTGGAGGCTGATTATGGGGTGGATCCCTGGATATGGCAGTCTCTAGATGTTCCATCCTTTCGTCACAGCTCCAAACTTTGTCTCTGTAACTCCTTCCATGGGTGTTTTGTTCCCAATTCTAAGAAGGGGCACAGTGTCCACACTTTAGTCTTCATTCTTCTTGAGTTGCATGCGTTTTGCAAATTGCATCCTTAATCATCAGGGAAATGCAAATCAAAACAACCCCGAGATTCCACCTCACACCAGTCAGAATGGCTAAGATCAAAAATTCAGGTGACAGCAGATGCTGGTGAGGATGTGGAGAAAGAGGAACACTCCTCCATTGTTGGTGGGATTGCAAGCTGGTACAACCACTCTGGAAATCAGTCTGCCAGTTCCTTAGAAAATTGGACATAGTACTACCGGAGGATCCAGCAATACCTCTCCTGGGCATATATCCAGAAGATGTCCCAACCGGTAAGAAGGACACATGCTCCACTATGCTCATAGCAGCCTTATTTATAATAGCCAGAAGCTGGAAAGAACCCAGATGCCCCTCAACAGAGGAATGGATATAGAAAATGTGGTACATTTACACAATGGAGTACTACTCAGCTATTAAAAAGAATGAATTTATGAAATTCTTAGGGAAATGGATGGACCTGGAGGGCATCATCCTGAGTGAGGTAACACAATCACAAAGGAACTCACAGAATATGTACTCACTGATAAGTGGATATTAGCCCAAAACTTAGGATACCCAAGATATAAGATACCATTTGTCAATTTTTGATCTTAGAGCATAAGCTATTGATGTTCTTCTGTTCAGGAAAATTTCCCCTGTGCTCATGTGCTCCAGGCTCTTCCCCACTGTCTTTTCTATTAGTTTCAGTGTATCTGGTTTTATGTGGAGGTCTTTGATCCACTTGGACTTGAGTTTTGTATAAGGAGATAAAATGGATCAATTTGCATTCTTCTACATGATAACCACCAGTTGAAGCAGCACCATTTTTTGAAATTGCTGTCTCTCTTCCACTGGATGGTTTTAGCTCCCTTGTCGAAGATCAAGTGACCATAGGTTTGTGGGTTCATTTCTGGGTCTTCAATTCTATTTTATTGATCTTCTTGTCTGTCACTGTACCAGTACCATGCAGTTTTTATCACAATTGCTTTGTAGTACAGGTTCAGGTCAGGGATGGTGATTCCACCAGATGTTCTTTTGTTGTCGAGAATAGGTTTTGCTTTCCTGGGTTTTTTGTTATCCCAGATGAATTTGCAAATTGCTCTTTCTAACTCTATGAAGAATTGATTTGGTATTTTGATGGTGATCACATTGAATCTGTAGATTGCTTTTGGCAAAATGGCCATTTTTACTATAGTAATTCTACCAATCCATGACCATGGGAGATCTTTTAACATCTTCTGAGATCTTCTTTGATTTCTTTCTTCAGAGACTTGAAGTTCTTTTCATACAGATCTTTCAATTGCTTAGTTAGAATCACACCAAGATATTTTATATTATTTGTGACTATTGTGAAGGGTGTCATTTCAGTCATTTCTTTCTCAGCTTGTTTATCCTTTGAATAGAGGAAGGCCACTGATTTGTTCGAATTAATTTTATATCCAGCCACTTTGCTGAAGTTGTTCATCAGGTTTAGGAGTTCTCTGGTGGCATTTTTGGTGACTTAAGTATACTAGCATATCATCTGCAAATAGTGATATTTTGACTTCTTCCTTTCCAATTTGTATCCCTTTGACCTCCTTTTGTTGTCGAATTGCTCTGGGTAGGAATTCAAGTACTATATTGAATAGGTAGGGAGAGAGTGGACAGCCTTGTCTAGTCCCTGATTTTAGTGGGATTGCTTCATATTTCTCTTCATTTAGTTTAATGTTGGCTACTGGTTTGCTGTATATTGCTTTTACTATGTTTAGGTATGGGCCTTGAATTCCTGATCTTTCCAAGCTTTTATCATGAAGGGGTGTTGGATTTTGTCAAATGCTTTCTCAGCATCTAATGAGATGATCATGTGCTTTTTTCTTTGAGTTTGTGTATATAGTAGATTACGTTGATGGATTTCCATATATTGAACCATCCCTGCATCCCTGGGATGAATCCAACTTGATCATGATGGATGATCATTTTGATGTGTATTTGGATTCCATTTGTGAGAATTTTATTGAGCATTTTTACATTGATATTCATAAGGGAATTTGGTCTGAAGTTCTATTTCCTTGCTGGATCATTGTGTTGTTTAGGTATCAGAGTAATTGTGGCTTCATAGAACAAATTGGTTAGTGTTTACTCTGTTTCTAATCTGTGGAATAATTTGAAGAGCATTGGTATTAGGTCTTCTTTGAAGGTTTGATAGAACTCTGCACTAAACCCATATGGTCCTCGGCTTTTTTTTTTTTTTTTTTTTGGTTGGGAGACTATTAATGACTGCTTCTATTTCTTTAGGGGTTATGGGACTGTTTAGATAATTTATCTGATCTGGAATTAACTTTGGTACCTGTTATCTGTCTAGAGAATTGCCCATTTCATTCAGATTTTCCAGTTTTGTTGAATATAGGCTTTTGTAGTAGGATCTGATAATTTTTTTTTATTTCCCCAGTTTCTGTTTTAATGTCTCCCTTTTCATTCCTGATTTTTGTTGTTGTTGTTGTTGTTGTTGTTGTTGTTGTTGTTGTTGATTTGGATACTGTCTCTATGTCCTCTAGTTAGGCTAAGGGCTTATCTATCTTGCTGATTTTCTCAAAAAACCAGCTCCTGGTTTGGTTGATTCTTTGTATAGTTCTTTTTGGTTTTACTTGGTTGATTTGAGCCATGAGTTTGATTATTTCCGGCTGTCTACTCCTCTTGGGTGAATTTGCTTACTTTCAGGTGTGCTGTCAAGCTGCTAGTGTATGCTCTTTCCAGTTTCTTTTTGGAGGCACTCAGAGCTATGAGTTTTCTTCTTAGCCCCACTTTCATTGTGTCCCATAAGTTTGAGTATATTTTGGCTTCATTTTCATTAAACTCTAAAAAGTCTTTAATTCCTTTCTTTATTTCTTCCTTGACCAAGGTATCATTGAGTAGAGTGTTGTTCAGATTCCACGTGTGGCTCTCTTCCGGTCAGACCAGCACCGGGGTAGCTAGGGCGCAGGGTCTGTTGACACTCGCCAGCTACCCACAACACCCGCCACAGGATCTTAAGACTTCTGGTGAGTGGAACACAGCTTCTGCTCCAATCCAATTGCGCGCGGGACCTGAGACTGCATTAGTTAGGGAAGCAGAAAACCCGGCCTGAGGAGGGCCACAAGCCTCTTCGGGGCTGACCAGCACCTGGGTAGCTAGAGCACAGGGTCGGCTGACACCCGCCAGCTACCCACGACCCCGCCACAGGATTTTGAGACTTCTGATGAGTGGAACACAGCTTCTGCTCCAGTCCAATCCCGCGGGACCTGAGACTGCTTTGGTTGGGGAGGCAGAAATCCGGCCTGAGTAGGGCCACAAGCCTCTTCCTGTCTGAACAGCACCGGGGTAGCTAGAGCGCAGGGTCTGCTGACACCCGCCAGCTACCCACGACACCCGCCACAGGATTTTGAGACTTCTGATGAGTGGAACACAGAGTCTGCTCCAATCTTTAAACAGTGACAACAATAACAACTAATACCAGAGATTACCAGATGGCGAAAGGTAAACGTAAGAATCTTACTAACAGAAACCAAGACCACTCACCATCATCAGAACCCAGCACTCCAACTTCGCCCAGTCCAGGGCACCCCAACACACTGGAAAGCTAGACCCGGTTCTAAAAGCATATCTCATGATGATGGTAGAGGACATCAAGAAGGACTTTAATAACATACTTTAAGAAATACAAAAGAACACTACTAAACAGGTAGAAGACATTAAAGAGGAAGTACAAAAATCCCTTAAAGAATTGCAGGAGAACACTGCTAAACAGGTAGAAGACATTAAAGAGGAAGAACAAAAATCCCTTAAAGAATTGCAGGAGAACACTGCTAAACCTGTAGAAGACATTAAAGAGGAAGCACAAAAATCCATTAAAGAATTGCAGGAAAACCAGACCAAACAGGTGATGGAATTGAATAAAACCATCCAAGACCTAAAAAGGGAAGTAGAAACAATGAAGAAAACCCAAATTGAGGCAACACTGGAGATAGAAACACTAGGAAAGAAATCTGGAACCATAGATACGAGCATCAGCAACAGAATACAAGAGATGGAAGAGAGAATCTCAGGTGCAGAAGACTCCATAGAGAACATCGGCACAACAATCAAAGAAAATACAAAATCCAAAAAGATCCTAACTCAAAATATCCAGGAAATCCAGGACAAAATGAGAAGACCAAACCTACGGATAATAGGAGTAGATGAGAATGAAGATTTTCAACTCAAAGGACCAGCAAATATATTCAACAAAATTATAGAAGAAAATTTCCCAAACCTAAAGAAAGAGATGCCCATGAACATACAAGAAGCTTACAGAACTCCAAATAGACTGGACCAGAAAAGAAATTCCTCCCGACACATAATAATCAGAACAACAAATGCACTAAATAAAGATAGAATACTAAAAGCAGTAAGGGAAAAAGGTCAAGTAACATATAAAGGCAGGCCTATCAGAATTACACCAGATTTTTCACCAGAGACTATGAAAGCCAGAAGGGCCTGGACAGATGTTATACAGAAACTAAGAGAACACAATTTCCAGCCCAGGCTACTATACCCAGCCAAACTCTCAATTACCATAGATGGAGAAACCATAGTATTCCACGATAAAACCAAATTCACACATTATCTTTCCACGAATCCAGCCCTTCAAAGGATAATAACAGAAAAAAACCAATACAAGGACGGAAACCACGTCATAGAAAAAGCAAGAAGGTAATCCCTCAACAAACCTAAAAGAAGACAGCCACAAAAACAGAACACCAACTCTAACAACAAAAATAAAAGGAAGCAACAATTACTTCTCCCTAATATCTCTTAATATCAATGGACTCAACTCCCCAATAAAAAGACATAGACTAACAGGCTGGCTACAGAAACAGGACCCAACATTTTGCTGCTTACAGGAAACTCATCTCAGAGAAAAAGATAGACACTACCTCAGAATGAAAGGCTGGAAAACAATTTTCCAAGCAAATGGTAGGAAGAAACAAGCTGGAGTAGCCATTATAATATCTGATAAGATTGACTTCCAACCCAAAGTCATCAAAAAAGACAAGTAAGGGCACTTCATACTCATCAAAGGTAAAATCCTCCAAGAGGAACTATCAATTCTGAATATTTATGCGCCAAATACAAGGGTAGCCTCATTCATTAAAGATACTTTAGTAAAGCTCAAAGCACACATTGCACCTAACACAATAATAGTGGGAGACTTCAACACACCACTTTCACCAATGGACAGATCATGGAAACAGAAATTAAACAGGGACACAGTGAAACTAACAGAGGTTATGAAACAAATGGATCTGACAGATATCTACAGAACATTTTATCCTAAAACGAAAGGATATACGTTCTTCTCAGCACCTCACGATACCTTCTCCAAAATTGACCACATAATTGGTCACAAAACAAGCCTCAATATATACAAAAATATTGAAATTGTCCCATGCACCCTATCAGATCACCATGGACTAAGACTGATCTTCAATAACAAAATAAATAATAGAAAGCAAACACACACGTGGAAACTAAACAACACTCTTCTCAATGATACCTTGGTCAAGGAAGGAATAAAGAAAGAAATTAAGGACTTTCTGGAGTTTAATGAAAATGAAGCCACAACATACCCAAACTTATGGGACACAATGAAAGCATTTCTAAGAGGAAAACTCATAGCTCTGAGTGCCTCCAAAAAGAAACTAGAGAGAGCACACTTTAGCAGCTTGACAACACACCTAAAAGCTCTAGAACGAAAGGAAGCAAATTCACCCAAGAGGAGTAGACGGCAAGAAATAATCAAACTCAGGGGTGAAATCAACCAAGTGGAAACAAGAAGAACAATTCAAAGAATAAACCAATCGAGGAGCTGGTTCTTTGAGAAAATCAACAAGATAGATAAACCCTTAGCCAGACTCACTAGAGGGCATAGGGAAAGTACTCTAATTAACAAAATCAGAAATGAAAAGGGAGACATAACAACAGACCCTGAAGAAATCCAAAACACCATCAGATCATTCTACAAAAGGCTATACTCAACAAAACTGGAGATCCTGGATGAAATGGACAAGTTTCTAGACAGATACCAGGTACCAAAGTTAAATCAACATCAGGTTAATGATTTAAACAGTCCCATATCCCCTAAAGAAATAGAAGCAGTCATTAATAGTCTCCCAACCAAGAAAAGCCCAGGACCAGATGGGTTTAGTGCAGAGTTCTATCAAACCTTCAAAGAAGAACTAATCCCAGTTCTTCACAAACTATTCCACAAAATAGAATCAGAAGGTACTCTACCCAACTCATTCTATGAAGCCACAATTACTCTGATACCTAAACCACATAAAGACCCAACAAAGATAGAGAACTTCAGACCAATTTCCCTTATGAATATTGATGCAGAAATCCTCAATAAAGTCCTCGCTAACCGAATTCAAGAACACATCAAAACAATCATCCATCCTGACCAAGTAGGATTCATCCCAGGGATGCAAGGATGGTTCAATATACGAAAATCCATCAATGTAATCCATTATGTAAACAAACTCAAAGACAAAAACCACATGATCATCTCGTTAGATGCTGAAAAAGCATTTGACAAAATCCAACTCCCATTCATGATAAAAGTCTTGGAAAGATGAGGAATTCAAGGCCCATACCTAACCATGATAAAAGCAATATACAGCAAACCAGTAGCCAATATCAAAGTAAATGGTGAGAAACTGGAAGCAATCCCACTAAAATCAGGGACTAGACAAGGCTGGCCACTCTCTCCCTACCTATTCAACATTGTACTTGAAGTCCTAGCCAGAGCAATTAGACAACAAAAGGAGATCAAGGGGATACAAATCGGAAAAGAAGAAGTCAAAATATCGCTTTTTGCAGATGATATGATAGTATGCATAAGTGACCCTAAAAATTCCACCAGAGAACTCCTGAGCCTGATAAATAGCTTCGGTGAAGTAGCTGGATATAAAATAAACTCAAGCAAGTCAATGGCCTTTCTGTATACAAAGGATAAACAAGCAGAGAAGGAAATTAGGGAAACAACACCCTTCTCAATAGTCACAAACAATATAAAATACCTTGGCATGACTCTAACTAAGGAAGTGAAAGATCTGTATGACAAGAACTTCAAGTCCCTGAAGAAAGAAATTAAAGAAGATCTCAGAAGATGGAAAAACCTCCCATGCTCATGGATTGGCAGGATCAACATTGTAAAAATGGCTATCTTGCCAAAAGCAATCTACAGATTCAATGCAATCCCCATCAAAATTCCAACTCAATTCTTCAACGAATTGGAAAGGGCAATCTGCAAATTCATCTGGAACAACAAAAAACCTAGGATATCAAAAACTCTTCTCAAGGATAAAAGAACCTCTGGAGGAATCACCATGCCTGAGCTAAAGCTGTACTACAGAGCAAATGTGATAAAAACTGCATGGTACTGGTATTACGACAGACAAGTAGACCAATGGAACAGAATTGAAGACCATGAGATCAACCCACACACCTATGGTCACTTGATCTTTGACAAGGGAGCAAAAACCATCCAGTGGAAAAGAGACAGCATTTTCAACAAATGGTGCTGGCACAACTGGCGGTTATCATGTAGAAGAATGCGAATTGATCCATTCCTATCTCCTTGTACCAAGGTCAAATCTAAGTGGATTAAGGAACTCCACTTAAAACCAGAGACACTGAAACTTATAGAGGAGAAAGTAGGGAAAAGCCTCGAAGATATGGGTACAGGGGAAAAATTCCTGAATACAACAGCAAAGGCTTGCACTGTAAGATCGAGAATCGATAAATGGGACCTCATAAAGTTGCAAAGCTTCTGCAAGGCAAAAGACACCGTCAATAAGGCAAAAAGACCACCAACAGATTGGGAAAGGATCTTTACCTATCCTAAATCAGATAGGGCACTAATATCCAATATATATAAGGAACTCAAGAAGGTGGACTCCAAAAAATCAAATAACCCCGTTAAAAAATGGGGCTCAGAACTGAACAAAGAATTCTCACCTGAGGAATACCGAATGGCAGAGAAGCACCTGAAAAAATGTTCAACATCCTTAATCATCAGGGAAATGCAACTCAAAACAACCCTGAGATTCCACCTCACACCAGTCATAATGGCTAAGATCAAAAATTCAGGTGACAGCAGATGCTGGTGAGGATGTGGAGAAAGAGGAACACTCCTCCATTGTTGGTGGGATTGCAAGCTGGTACAACCACTCTGGAAATCAGTTTGGCGTTTCCTCAGAAAATTGGACATAATATTCCCAGAGGATCCAGCAATACCTCTCCTGGGCATATATCCAGAAGGTGTCCCAACCGGTAAGAAGGACACATGCTCCACTATGTTCATAGCAGCCTTATTTATAATAGCCAGAAGCTGGAAAGAACCCAGATGCCCCTCAACAGAGGAATGGATACAGAAAATGTGGTACATTTACACAATGGAGTACTACTCAGCTATTAAAAGGAATGAATTTATGAAATTCCTAGGCAAATGGATCGACCTGGAGGGCATCATCCTGAGTGAGGTAACACAATCACAAAGGAACTCACACAATATGTACTCACTGATAAGTAGATATTAGCCCAAAAACTTAGGATACCCAAGATATAAGATACAATTTGTTAAACGCATGAAACTCAAGAAGAACGAAGACCAAAGTGTGGACACTGTGCCCCTTCTTGGAATTGGGAACAAAACTCTCATGGAAAGAGTTACAGAGATAAAGTTTGGAGCTGTGAAGAAAGGATGGACCATCTAAAGACTGCCATATCCAGGGATCCATCCCATAATCAGCTTCCAAATGCTGACACCATTGCATACACTAGCAAGATTTTGCTGAAAGGACCCAGATATAGCTGTCTCTTGTGAGACAATGCCGGGGCCTACCAAACACAGAAGTGGATACTCACAGTCAGCTATTGGATGGATCACAGGGCTCCCAATGGAGGAGCTAGAGAAAGTACCCAAGGAGCTAAAGGGAACTGCAACCCCATAGGTGGAACATTATTATGAACTAACCAGTACCCCAGAGCTCTTGTCTCTAGCTGCATTTGTATCAAAAGATGGCCTAGTAGGCCATCACTGGAAAGAGAGGCCCATTGGACTTGCCAACTTTATATGCCCCAGTACAGGGGAATGCCAGGGCCAAGGGGTGGGGGTGGGTGGGTGGGGGACTGGGGGGGAGTGTATTGGGGACTTTTTGGATAGCATTGGAAATCTAATTGAGGAAATTACCTAATTAAAAAATGGATTAAAAAAAAAGAAAAAAAAAGATTCCACCTGTGTGTGGGCTTTCTATTATTTATGTTGTTATTGAAGATCAGCCTTAGTTGTCTGATAGGATGCATGAGATTATGTTTGATTGTCTTTTCTTGTAACTCTTTAAGGGATTTTTGTGTTTCCTCTTTAAGGGCTTCTAGCTATTTATCTGTGTTCTCCTGTATTTCTTTAATGAATTATTTATGTCCTTCTTAATGTCCTCTATCATCATCATGAGAAGTGATTTTAGATCTGAATCTTGTTTTTACGGTGTGATGGGGTATCCAGGACTTGCTATGGTGAGAGAAATTTTTTGGTTCTGATGATGCCAAGTAGCCTTGGTTTCTGTTGGTAAGGTTCTTGCACTTGGCTTTCACCTTCTGGTTATCTCTGGTGTTAGTTGGTCTTGCCGTCTCTGGCTTGAGCTTGTCCCTCCTGTGGGCCTGTAAGCCTGGGAGACCAGCTCTCCCCTGGCAGGACCCTTGCACAGAGATCTGTGGAATAGCCCTAGCTCCTGGGTGCAGATGGAGGCTGGAAAGACCCTGTCCCAGCTGCTCTACTGCTCCTGCGGCCTGTGTATTCCCGGCTGGACTAGTATCTTTTCATGGCAAATTTCTTATGGCAATTGTGATAAAGCCATGCATTCACATGACCATGTTTAATAAGGAAAAAAATGGATGTGTATGTCAAATACTATCCTTTAAGTTTTGTATCAGTATTTTTGTTGATGAATTAGGGATTCCTCTAGACAAATATTGCCCAGGATCTCTCCTATTTATAACATTCCTTTCCCTACTTCTCAGAACAAATGTTCCTCATGGCACCAGAAGTGAAGGCAGGGGAAGAGCTGCTATCTTAATCCTTTTTATCTCTGGACTAAGAAACTCAGGCAGTAAGGAGGGTGATCAGTGAGGTGACTTTTAAAGAAACAGGAGAACCTTTCTGTTTAAGATGTTTGAAGAGCTCTACTGTACAGGAAAATCCTAATGTAAGAAACAGCTGTGCAGGAGGTCCTGAGACATACATACATACATACATACATACATACATACATAGATGTGTGTTTGTATATTTGCTCTTGTGACTTCTGTCTCACAGTGAAAACCCAGTTTTAGAACTATATTTTATCATTAATTATGTATATCTATATGTGGGTTTGATCAAGTTCCCACAACGTCAAGAACAGGGTGAGGGATCATCATCCATCAGAGCGGGAGTTCCTGGAGACTGTGAGCTACCATGTGTATGCTGGGACCTAAACTTGGATCCTCTGCAAGAATAGTACACAGTCTTAACCACTGAGCTATTCATCTTTCCTGCCTATAAAATCCAGTTATAAAACCTTAGTTATCTTAATCCAGAGCTGGATTTCAGAATTTCAGAATCAGTAGCTGCTTTGAAGGCACAGTAACCATTAAGTATGATTAAGATTGAAATACAGCTGTTAGGTTGGTTAGAAAGCTAAGTAAACATCCAGCTTGTTCAGTTACAGTTATGAAAGACAAAGGCATTATTTTATAGTGATACAGTACACTGGAGTTACCTGCACTGGATGACTGAGATAATGTAAAGGCTAGGGCATCCTTAGACAAATTGTCTAGGGCATCCTTAGACAATTTTCTGTTGTCTTTTCTTCCTAGTTAGAGATTGGTGGGTATGTGGGGTGACATTGCCAGCAGCAATTATAATGTTGATGAGAATCTAATTATTCATCTCCACAAACATCAAGTTGTGAGTGATATGTGGCAATACACTTTACCTTTAAGTCTGCTGGAACATTTCCTGCCAGTGTGATTATATTTGTGGAGTTACTCCAGGATGGTTGTGCTGTGCTCAGCAGCAGTTGCACCCACGCATCCATGGGCGCTTGTCAGAAATTTCAGATGTTCTTGAAGACCGCCCACAGAGAGCTGCAGGCTGGCAAGCTGCAAGCAGGAAACCACCTTTGTCTTGGGCTTTTCAGAGTCCTTCTCAGCCGCACCATTAGCCATTTTAAATTCTGCCAAAGCTGGAACAAGACAGAGAAAAGGCTAGTCAGATACACCGCGAGACACCACTGCCTACTCCTTCATTGCACCACTCTTCAAATTGACGTATTTATCAGCTTTCAAAAGTACATTCCACTGCTTAATTTTTAGTTTTCAACACATAAATTAATATGTATTAATATCTATCTTTTATTCAATAATGCAAAAGGAGGATTTTCACTATCCCTGGGAGCAATGTCATCCCAAGTGACATAGCTTCATCTAAACCACTCACACACACACACACACACACACACACACACACACACACACACACAGTATGTATATGCACAGGCATATGCTTATATGTAAAATAGGTGATTTTAAATAAACATGAGATTATATGATTCCTTAAGGCTTTTAAAAACATCCTTAGTGTTATTTATCGCACTCCCACATCCTCTGACCCAGGTAAGGCCCTTACCTCAACTTTTTCTCATTTCCTCCTTCTTAGCACTAGTATTCTACTATTCCCTCCATAGATCTCCTCTCCACCTCAGTGTTCCTTTTTATTTCTTTGTAGCTGTAGATACTCTGTGTTATATATTCACATCCAAAAATTTGGAATCAAGATTCACAAGTAAGAGGGAATATACTGTGTTTGACTTTTGATCTAGGTTATCTCATTAAGTACAATGTTTTATAGATTCTCAAAGCAGTATTCTGAGGGGTAACAGCAATAAGGCTATTGCTGTTATTCTTGGTTGCCTCCCAGAAATTAAAGGTAAAATTCTATTGCTGAAGACACTATTTACTTTGAAAATAGAACTTAGAGGAATTGAGCTGGTTCTGACCTAGAAGCCTCCTCCCTGAAGACTACATTCATAGTAATAGAAACTGCCAAGGGGATCAGTAGTGTGATCCATCTGTAATGTGTATGGACCACAACAAAGACGAATGGCAGGAGATAATAGTGGCATTATTTCCTGGGGGTAGCCAACAGCAGCCTAATTGGATATAATGCCTTCTCAGTAGAAGGGAAATCATGCCTGACACTGTGAACCTAGCCTACTACCAGTGGTTGATGAGGCCACAGAACCTAGAGATCCTACTATTTCAACATACCTAAACCAGTATAATTTTAACTACATTCTAAGTACTTACCCTTTTACCCCCTTTCAAAGGAACTTTTTTTGTTTTTTCCAGCAGAGACCATTATGGGAAGCCATACTGGTCAAATGCAGAGAACAACTTCCTGTGTGATGTCTAGTCCAAATACATCTATAGTACAACCTCCCACACTATTAAGGCTGGGCTGGGGTGACAGTGAGGAAGGGGGAGAAGGAAGATTGTAAGAGCCAGAAGACCAGGATATCGGCTGCATGGTAGTAGTTTCTAGATATGGCAGGGAAGCTATACCCTTGAAATCTCACATTGGTGTCTGCCTAAACAAGACCTGAAAAATGATAACACCAGTAGACATGCCAACATGCCGCCATGGGTGGGGGAAATCTCACATGGCCATATCCCTATATAAAGTACTATAGTAATGACTATGGGGGGGGGGGAGAGCAAGAGGAATGGAGGGAGACAGAGACACAGAGATATTCATTGATTGATTCAGGGACAAGCCTCCTAATAGATTATCAAGTCCCAAGTGTTTGGCCCTAAACACAGGGACACATGAGCAACACTAAAGGGACTCAGCAGATTGTATTTATAAGTGTGTGTATGTGTGTGTGTGTGTGTGTGTGTGTGTGTGTAATAATGATTAAAGAATCAGAAGCCCTGGGTTTGAAAATTAGTTGGCAGGGGAGGAGTTAGAGGGAGAAGAGGAAGAGAGAATGTTACATATGAAACTTTGAAAAATTTAAAAGAGCGATCTTTTATTTATGAGAAACTTAAATTATCCTGAAGCGAATTTACAAAATTTGTTACCTAAGATGCCACTTTTCATTTTCTTCCCAAGTGTGACTGGTTTGTGCTGCAATGTAGGCCAGCAGTATGGTAATGAGAATTTCAATGATCAGAGGAGATGGAAACCAAGGATTTCTCTTTATCTAGGATGATGCTGAACAACTCTGTGAACAGTCTACTGTGTAACTCATTGACCTTGGAAGAACTGTGTAAATTATGCCCTTGGACCTATTTCTTCTGCAGAATCAGTTGATTCAGGCAGGTGGGTCCTAGTATGGAGGCCTCTGAGTCTGTGCTGCATTGAAAATGTAGATGATGAAAGTCATCAAGCACAGTTGAGGACAAAATGGCTTGAGCTGGGTTTTCCTTCTCTCACTCGCTCTGTGCACTGACATGCTGTAAGAGAAACAGATCTTTTGTGCTCTGTTAAGCGTTGTTTGGTAGTATAGCATGTAGGAATTGGTAGAAGCTTAAAGTAGCTGGTGTGGCGGGAAAAATGCAGTTGTAAGAAAAATATCTTTTGTAATCAAGGATTGAAGATAACAGGGGAAAGCCTCCTGGCTTATCCTCTAGATAAGATGTCTAGAATTTTAAAACATCATTTGGAACTTTGCCAGAACAAAATGACTGTTGGGAGCCACTTTAAGAGAGCATGCTCCCAGAAATGGCGATATTGAGTAATCACCTAGTTGCAGTAATTCTAGCAGTTGTTATGTTCAAATAAACAATTTAGAGAAACAGGTTACCTAGTTGTTATCTACTTCTCTGGATAGGCAAACACTTAGCACCCTCACTCTTAAATGCTCGTTTTTCTATGGTCAGAATTGAAGACTGTAGGTTATTCTCCCTCGCCATTTAAAGTACATCAACTCCTTATTATCTGTCATTTATTGGGCTACTGCTATCATTGAAGAGTTCACCACCAATCTAGTTTTGGTTCCTTTGGAGTGACTTTGCCTTTTCTCCAGGGGAACTTTAAAAACTGTACTCTCAATGTTGTTTCAATGTCACTGTGATATGACTAGTCATAGATTTAAATTTATGCCAGGTGATAGTGTACATTTTCCATCTGAAAAATCATGTGTTTAATTTTAGAACACCCTGAGCCATGTCTCCATGGGTTTTGCTTATTTTTCTGTTTATTTCTTCCTGAATGCCACTTGGCTACATCTTTCAACACATCTATTTCTAGTAATGGGCTGGCTCCAGATGAAATGATCATTTTCTGACTTAATACTGCATACTGCATAACTGTGTATAGTCAAAAAATTTAAAAAAGATTTATTTTTTTTTTAAAATAATGTGTATGAGTGTCTGTGTGGAGCTATATACAAGTGAATTCAGTAGCCTTTAGAGGCCAGAAGAGGGCATCAGATCCCCAGGGGCTGGAGGTATAGGAGCCTATAAAACATCAGATAGCGACCTGTGCTTTTATTTTTCTTTCACAAGTTTCTTACTTTTATCTGGGAGAGTTGTAGGCAGAACTGTGCATTTTAAATTTGTTTCTGTTTTAACTTTTATCATGAGTGAAATGAGCTTTGGTTTTTGCTAATCATCTTTGTGTTAATATTAGGTTTTGTCTCTTCTGCTTTTGATTGCCTTGCAGTTTTTTATTTTCAGTTTTGAGTTTAAATTTCCTTTTTAATTAATTATTTAACTAACTAATTAATTAATTAATTTTTTACATCCTAATTGTTGTTCCCCTTCCCGGTCAGGTCACCCCCTCCCACAATCCTTCTCCCATTTTCCCCCTGTCCTTTTCCTTTGAGAGAGTGGGGCCCACTGGGTATTCCTCCAACCCTGCTGCATCAAGTCTCCATAGGGTTAGGTGCATCCTCTTCCACTGAGGCCAGACAAGGCAGCCCTGCACAGACAGGCAACAGCTTTAGGGACAGCCCCTGTTCCAGTTGTTGGGCTACCCACATGGAAGACTTAGCTGCATGTCTACTACATATGTGCCAGGGGGCCTAAGTCCAGCTTGTGTATGTTATTTGGTTGGTGGTGAAGTCTCTGAGAGCCCCCAAAGGTCCAGGCTAGTTGACTGTGTTGGTCTTCCTGTGGAGTTCCTAACCCCTTCAGGGCTTCCAGTCCTTCCTTCTATTCTTCCATGAGTCCCTGACCTCAGTCCAATGTTCTCAGTTCTCTGAACACTTTCTTTCTAGCACTTCAGGGCTATCACAAACCCATACCTGTGGCCTTCAATGCGCAGCCAGTTCTTAGACTTCAGGTATAACACTTTTATCTGGTGTGAATATCAAGAGTTCTCAAAGATGGTCCCAGATGGTGGCTTATCCCAATACCATGCTATGATATTAGACAAATGGTCTTTCATTTATGACAAGATTCTGACCTGTTTAGATTTATTTTTAGAATGCTTATATTAGGCTACAGGGGCCTCAACACATTTAGCACAAACCTGTCATGTGATAAAGAAATGAGTATCTCATGCAATTTATATTATTGTACTGAAAGTGAAAAGCATAATGGTTGCTGGAACGTTTTTGCCCACTCATAAAGTTGACAATTCCTAACTTAAGCCATTGTTAAGTCAGGGGCTGTATATTTGTTTACCAATTGTATTCCTAAGTGCACAGCTGAGTACTTTCTGTATCCCAGTTTTGTAGTACTATAGGCACTAAAGAACCACTGTAGCCTCTGGCCTCGAGGGATGAACTTGGTACCACTTCCCTGCCATACATGGAGTGTTTTATTTTATTATTATTGTGTGTATGGTATGTTTGTGTGCATGTGTGCAGGTGTGTGTGAGTGTGTGTGTGTGTGAATGTGGGTACATATAAGCCATGGTGTGTGTGTCTGGGGGAGGGGGGTTGGTTCTGCTCTTCCACCATAAGTTTCATTCAGTAAGTGAACTCAGCTCATCAGCCTTCTACCCACTGAACCATCATCTTGTTGACCACTCATGGCATTTTAATCCATGTCATTGTGCTAAACACAAATGTGAGGCTACTTAGCCATATCAAAAACCTTAGTTTGGCTTACCAAGCTGTGACTTAGCTAATAGAAGCCGTTTGCTTGCTCTTTCCTGAGTATGTCCTAAGTCTACTTAATGTGAACACCTTCATGTTCGGGTCTTTGCGTGTCATTTTGTTGTAATTTTACCACAAAGGAAGTAGGGGTTTAGCAATTAGAAGTGAGCTACTTACAGCCTTGTAGCTCGTTGGTGACAGAGGCTTCTCCTGTCCGGAGAAAGTGTTAGAAATTTTATGATGAATGATTAGATGGGGAGAAAATAATTTGCTTTATGTCACCAATTAACTAGAGGTTTGTTAATCAAAAGGTGACAAGAATTTCCAGTACCTGCTGCTACCGGCCATTTTCCAAATGCGAAGTTTTTTTTTTAACCTCCACCTAAAATGCTTACAGTGCCTTCACTAGTGCTTATAACACCATCCTGCCCCCTCCAAAGCCTCTAATGCTGGTCTATACTCCATATTTATTGTAGCAAAAGGATAGCTGTAATCTTTATTGTGCTTCCCAAAGGGAACAAAAAGATACAACTTTTGTATGATAAATGTTTTTTGTGTACTGTAGAATTGTTTTGAGATGCCTACAAACCATAGAGAACATGGAAACTTCCTTAGTGCTAACTCATTTGATCCTTCTAATGGGTGTGGCTCATTTTGAAGATAAGTAAACTAGGAGAGAACTCAGGAAATTATGCAAGGTCACTCAGAGAAGGACTGTCACAAAGCTGTGATTCTAAGTCTGCTGCCTACCCCAAGTACCAGCTTCACTGTGATGCTATGATGTATGAATTAGATATTTTTCTGTTGCTGTGATAAAATACCCTGACAAGAAGCAACTTAGGGAAGAAAGGGTTTATTTTACCTTTTGATTCCAGAGGGTTAGGGTCCATAGTAGTGGGAAAAGGCATGGAGCAGACAGGCATAGTGGCAAAAGGAAGAAGCTGTCTGATCATATTTTTATCCATGCAGAGGAAGCAGAGACGGAGGGAAGGAGGGAGGGAGGGAAGGAGGGAGGGAGAGAGAAAGAGACCAGGAAGTGGGGGGCAAGGCTGGCAACCCTCAAATCCCACTCCTATGACATACTACCTCCAGCAAGGCTCATAACCTTTCTAAATAGCCTCCAACTGGGGACTAAGTGTTCAAATACAGGAGCCTATGCGAGGTATTTCTCACTCACACCACTTGTGAATCTGTGTCTCAGAGTTGTTTTTTTTTTTTTTTTTTTTTTTTTTTTTTTTTTTTTTTTACTTTTTAACAACCAACCAGACACATCAAGAATATATTTTATTTTAAAAAACATTGTACGGGTGTGGTGGCGCACGCCTTTGATCCCAGCACTTGGGAGGCAGAGGCAGGTGGATTTCTGAGTTCGAAGCCAGCCTGGTCTACAAAGTGAGTTCCAGGACAGCCAGAGCTATACAGAGAAACCCTGTCTTGAAAAACTAAAAAACAAACAAACAAACAAACAAACAAAGAAACAAAAAAACCCAACAACATTGTAATTGAAGCACCCTACCCTACTACTAGTGACTTTTTTATTACCCCCTCCCCCATTATGCTTCTGATATTGTTGTGTTGCATAAAGCTTACTTTTCTGGCATGTTTTTTCTTGTCACTCCCATCTGTTTGTGTAGTAACTTCATCAAGCTTTAATGGAATGGACTGACTATAGTGCCATACTTTGCTAAGACTTATGGGAGCATGAAGCTAGGTGTAATAGCCCTATCCTTTACGGTTCATTGTTCTCAGAAGACAGCCAGGTCCAAACCATCTATTGTGTACTTTCTCATGGTGCCTTTCTGTAACTATTCTATTCTATGTGTCTCATTTAAACCCAGTGCTTCACTGAGAAGGACTATAGACAATAGGTAGCCACTATTTTCTTTTTGAGTAACAAGATAGCTCACCTTTCCCCATGGGGGATGAGTTACAGTTGCTATCTAGGTTCCTGAAGTTCTTGTTTCTCTTCTCTTCAGTTTCCTTCTTTATCACCAGATAGTGAGAGAAAACAGGAAGTAGTCCTAAGTGTACTCTGGCTTTAATGCGTACTGACAGTGGAGGACAGTAGGGCTTGAGTCAGGGATTCAGCCTGAGAAAGTAACTAAGAACCTGGGCTTGGGCTTGGAATCTATAGCTTACTGGCTTCGAAACTTTGCGCAAGGTACTTAGTGTTTTCCTGCCTCAATGTCATCATCTTAAAAATGAATATAGTAGGAGTATCTGTTTTTATAACTGAAAGAGTAAAAATCAATAGGTCACTTAGTGTCTGACATATGACCAGCCATACACAGTCATTAAGGGCTATTATAATTATTATTACTCTATGCCAAATGAAACAAAAAGGATGAGATCTAATTGGAAAATACAGGAAACTCAGGATAGCCAGAGTAGCCACAAACCAAGGATGAGTGCTGGCATAGAGCACGTGACCACTTGTAATAGAATTCGTTTCTTTCTTTCTTTTTAATGGTAATTGGGAAGATCAAACCCCGGCTTCACAAGTGCTAGACCAGTCATTTACCCATGAGCCACAAGCCCTTTGTTTTTGTTTCGTTTTTTTGCTCTTTTTGAGGCAGAGTCTTGTTGTGTAGTCAAAGCAGACCTCCAACTTGTGATCTTCTTGTCTCAGCCTCCCTGGTGCTGGGATTACAGGTGCTAGTAGCACATGTACATTCAAATCACTTTCTTATTCATGTCTGTGACCTTTTAGGAGCTTCACTCTTGCCTGTATCATTCTCAGGTCCAGATCATCGCCAGTCACCAGTTTCTACTCATAATAGAAATGGGAAGGAGAATCTGTTGGCAAGAAGCAGGTGTAGGCCATCTTTCTTCAAGCTTCCCTCATGGAGAACACAAGTCCAAAGAGACTTCTAACATAAGTGAAACTAAGGCAAAGGAGATGGATGAGTGCTAAGTAGGGCGTCTGTATATCCTTTCAGTCTTTGCCCCTACAGTCTCCCAACTCAGCGAGCATCATCTCTGTGTGCAGGATTTGTAGATTTCTTTATTTTCTTGAAGATTTTTGTCTGACCAAGATGCACCATCTTTCATACTTTACCAGAAAAACTCTTGATAAATATCTTTATTCATCTGGCAGCTTTAAAGGCTCGCTGTAGTGAAAAAGTGCTAAACCAGAGAAAACAGGATAAAACAGGTGTTCTCAATTCCTTCCAACGTGCATTGCCCTGCTGACAAACTAGTGACATGTCGCTATCCCCTGTTTCTGGAGGATTCTGGGGAAGCCTCAGTTTTTGACCTTTAGTGCCTTGGTAATATTCCAGTGTTTCTACCATGCTGATCACAGGCAGAGTGAGGAGGGAGTATGTGCATTATCAGCACTGATACCAACCTGCTGTGTGCTGGAGCTTCACTTGCCTCTGACTCCTTCCTGGGGGTTCTTACCAGCAGGCAACATGAGCATCCACCCCTTGGGATCACATATCTGTTTTAGTTTAGGACACTGTTTTTAACCCAATCCCTGAACATCGGCTAAAATGGAGCAGTACCTTTGCAGTTGTTGCTTGCGAGGAGACTTTTCTTCTGTATACGTTTAGCTTATGCCACTAGGTGGCACTTTAGGGACATTGCAGGAAATTGGCACAACTGGATTTATGTTTTAAAGTTTTTATTGACATATAATAAAGAAATATCAAAAGATCTACATTGAGTGTACAACTCAATCAATTTTGAAAAGGAGAATACACACATGTAAAATACACACAAATCAAGAAGTGGAATATAATCAACACTTCAGAAGTATCCTCCGCCCCATGCTGTTTTGATATACTTATGTCCTTAGGATTAACATTGTTGTGACTTCTAGCAGCATATGTATTCTACTTGTATAAGTTGAGTTGTGTGCTGTTTATTTTTGTCTGACTGCTATTGCTTAAGTGATGTTTGAAATACCATATATGATCATTGCTGTATAGTATTCTACTGTATATGCAAATATTGTAGCTTGCTCTTGTTGATGGATATTGGGAAGTTTTCAGATTTTGGCAATGAGGAGTAGTGCAACTCTGCACCACCATGTCTAAGCTGTTGAGTGGATCTATTTTTATTTTTGAGGGTATAAAGCATAGAATGTTCTGGGTTATAACCTAGGTGTATCTTCAGCTTTCATAGAAACTATAAACAAGTTTACAAGGTACAGGCATACTTTATTAGTGGCCCTCCATTTCCACTTGCTCATTCTCTTTTTTTTCCAGATTTATTTAATTTTGACTTTTTGAGACAAGGTCTCAGTATGTAGTTCTGGCTGGCCAGGAACTCGCTGTGTAGATCAGGCTGGCTTTGAACTCACAAAGATCCATCTGCATCTGCATCTCGAGTGCTAGGATTAAAGGCATGCTTCACCATGCCCAACCAGATTTATTTATTTTATTTTATGGATATTGATGTTTCTTGCATTTATGTCTGTGCACCATATGTGTGCCTAGTGCCTGCGGAGGTCAGAAGAGGATACTGAGTCCCCTTGAACTAGAGTTATAGATAGTTGTGAGCTGCCTGTGTAGGTACTAGCAGGTCCTCTGCAAGAGCAACAAGTATTGCTAATTGCTGAGCTATCTCTCCAGCCCCCTCTTGCACAGTGTCATAGGTGCTAACTTATTTTATAGCTGCATCCCAATTCTTAGATAGTTTTTTTCCTCTTCTTCTTTTTCTCTTTCCTTTTTTGTAGTTCCTTGTTGGCAAGCTATTTTTAACTGATATTTTAAAGCCATATTTCTCTCATAGATAAAGTTCATCCAAAAAGGCTTTGTCAACCCCTCTTTGGACATTTGTAATAGCTTGACTGTGAACTAAAAGTAGTTTGAAAAGACACTATTCTACTACTCCATCACTCAGAGACAGCAATGGGGAGAAGCAAAGAAGTTTTTTCAAGACCTCATCATGAGATGCCTTTGAATTGCGGGCCTGTTTGGACAGGCAAGAAAAAGAATTGCATAAGGCATCTTTATTCAACTTACTCATGGGGAACTCAACTCTCAGAAGAAGCCTGCCGTACACAACTGTGTCTCTGGGGACCATACTGTGTATTCTACTGTAGGTGCGTGATAGAATAGTGTGTGGATTCAGCTCAGACCTCTGTCCTGTGAATAGAAATTGTAAACAGAAAAAAAAACAAACCTCAGTGATGGTTAAAAAATTTTGATTTGATTTTACCCCCAAGTAAAACACTTTCCTTAGTTGTATGAGCAAATGTGTTTCATGGATATTGTCCATAATCCGATGGGTTTCCACAGTCCCCATGAGGTTTGACCATATGACTGCTGAACTCAGGGTTTAGTTTACAGTTATTGATTTCTGTCACTGAACTGTGTCTGGGATTCTTGGCAGTGTTTTCTCTGGTATCTTCCATGGTGGATTGATGTGCTGCGAGGAAGAGGGCGCTTCAGAGGTGCTCAGTGCAAACTGGCTGAGTTTAAAACAATTGTATTTTCGTAAGTTCTCCCACCCTGTGTTGATAGGAATAATATCCAGTGGCACAGATCTGTTTTGCGGATAGTTCATCACTTTTACTCTAAACTGAAGCCAGCATGTTCTCACTGTTGGTTTTCATCTGTTCTACAAGGGAGAAAATGTCCCTTGCATTGAATTGGCTGCTATTTACAATGACAGAAACTATGCCTAAGAGATCAATTGTACCTTTAGTCCTAATTATAGCAGTTTCTGCCGTTATTGAACAGTCATTATGTAATTGTGCTTAGCATTCTGGATAGATAGTCTCCTTAATCCTCATAGTGCTGTGAATTAGATAGATTATCCTCATTTTGCTGATGAAAAGAATTACAGTTTAGAGAGGTCAAGTGTGCACCTAGTACCTGCTGTGTTCTGTGGTCACAGTTGCCTTTTGATCAGTGTTGAGTTTGTTGCTGTCTCATTCCATTTGTTGATTACAACACCCCTTGTTTGATGGCACATAGGCTATGTACTGGGTAAATGTTGACAAAACAAGGCATGCATTGTGTTCTCAAGGGGATTACAGTTCACTTCTATTTCTCTATTTTGCATGTAATTGGGTTGTGGATTGTAGGAAGCTCTGGACACTGGTTGTAGAACAACAGAGAACTAGGGTGCTGCCGGCTGTTGAGTCTACATCTTTTGTCTAGGTTTCATCACATGGCTTTCTGGTGGGACCTTGTTGAGCACAGACGTGGCCAGGTGAAAATCAGGCAGTCACTGACTTTTAGGATGCTGAGATGATGCTGAAAATCCCCAGAAGGCGTCTGCAGGGTTGTCCATGTATCTCTCTAGAATCTAGCGATCTAGAATCTAGGATCTTCAGGATTAAACAAAGCTTGAATTTCTTTTTTTTTTCTTTTTTAAAAATAACTTATTTTTATTTTATGTGCGTTGGTATTTTGCCTGCATGTATGTCTGTGTAAGGGTGTCAGATGTTGGAGTTATGGACAGTTGTGAACTGCCATGTGGGTGCTGGGAATTGAACCTGGGTGGTCCTCTGGAAGAGCAGCCAGTGCTCTTAACCACTGAGTCATTTCTCCAGCCTTGTGTTTCTTTTTCTAACCCATGGGTATGGGCATTACAAAAATTTCAAAGTCACCAATTATTCATACCTTGGCAAAGTTCTGTAGTTAAACTTAAAAATAAAATTGGACGTTTTTGTTTCAAAATCAAATTTTAAACTAAATTTTCCTGCTAATATGCATTTATAGTTTTATGACTTGCTCTCCCATTCCATGTATAAGTAGCTGAACAAACCTCTCAAGAGTACCTGTGGCTCAGTCCTGACCAGCATCTCAGAGACTTGATTTTCTCATCTCTTAAATAAGGAATTTGATCTATCAGTACCAAATTCTTAAATAAAGAGTTGGTCTGGGATGGCTGCATAAAAATCGCACAGGGGCTTGTTAAAATCGGTTTCTAATGTTCTATCCCTAGGAGAACTCTGATGAGGAAAGTCTACAGTACTGTCTTGATATTTGTAGTTTATTAAACTTCCCTAGATGATTCTCTTCTGTCAGCTGTATTTGGAAGCTACTGGGCTGGAAGATTTGGAATGTAACTGTGCCCAGCACAGGCTCTCTGTGGTTGAAGTAAACTGGTTACGAGTCAGTTGATGGAAAAACCTTTGCTGGCAGAGGGATCATGTGTAGCAAACCCCCATATAGTGGGGGTTCCACTATATAGCTTTGAGTTAGGATGAGATACAAGCTGAATTACTCCACACAGGATGGAATGGTCTGGATAAAAAACCTATAGGCAGGGGAAAAAAATCTGCTCAAGGTTTTGCAATAGCCCAGGTGGGAAATGTGGAACAAGAATTGGATTGTGTTGGATTATGTTATTTAAAAATCTATATTTTATCATCGTCATAGATGGTTTCTACTCTGTTTTAAAGCTTTGTGTGTGTGCATGCACATGTGTGCATGTGTGTATGTACATAGTTTTGTTGTCCATGTAGAGATTAGAGGACAATTTTAGGGTGTTGATTCTCTACTTCTATCATTTAGGTTCTGTGGATTGTACTCAGGTTGTAAGGCTTTGTGGCAGGTGCTTTTACCTGCTAAGCCACCTTGAAGGTTTCTCTTATGTTTTTTACCAAGGATACCTTCATTGGGGTTACTATTGCTGGGATGAAACACCATGACTAAAAGCAACTTGGGGAGGAAATGGTTTATTTTGCTTGCACTTCCACATTACTGTTTGTGGTGGTTTGAATGAGAATGGCTCCCGTAGGCTCATAGATTTGAATGCTTGGTCCCCAGTTGGTGGAACTGTTTGGGGGAGGATTAGAAGGTGTGGCCTTGTTGGAGGAGGTATATCATTTTGGGTGGACTTTGAGATTTCAAAAGCCTATGCTGGGTCTGGTCTCTTTCTCTTTGCAATTTGTGGATCAGGATGTAAGCTCTCAGTTACTGCTCCAATGTCCTGTCTGCCTGTCTGCTGCCCTACTTCCTGCCATGATGGACATGGATTCACCCTCTGAGACTGTAAACAAGCATCCAGTTAAATACTTTGTTTCACAGCAATAGACACTGCTCATTATTGATGGAAGTCAGAGCAGGAACCGGGAGTCAGCTGGTTCAGAAGCCATGAAGGAATGCTGCTTTTTGGCTTGTTCCTTATGGATTTCTCAGCCTCCTTTCTAATAGAAATCAAGAATACTAGCTCATGTGTGACACTACCCACAATGGGCTGGGCCTTCTCACATCCGTCACTAATTAAGAAAATGCCTTACAGGGTTACCTACAGTCCTATCTTACTGAGGAATTTTTTTTCAATTAGGGTTCCTTTCGTTCAGATCATTCTAGCTTGCATCAAGTTGACATAAAAACTAGCCAGCACATGGGCCATGATATTAAAGTCAAATAGCATGTTCTTCATTCCAGAAGTACCCAGTCCATGTTCTGTGTTCTAAAAGTATATTCCACAGAGCATTCCTTCTGCTGGATGCTAACGGCAGTAACACAAAAGGAAGGAAATGAAGCCAGTGAGTCTAGGACGTGCTATGGTCAAGCAAAGGCAAATGGTTTCTTTTCCGTTGCAGCATTTCAGAGCACAGAATGTACAATGTGTTCCGTGAAGCTTCAAGGAGGAGATGGGTGAGGCGGTGCTTTCCAAGCTGATCTTTATATATTTCCTTTTATATCGTGAAGGCTGGCAACTATGGCTTAGAGCCAAATTTGTCCTTCATCATTTTTTTTTTTTGTAATACTATTTCTTGGAACACAACTATGCCCATTCATTATATTGTCTGTGGCAAATAGAGGCTGCCCATCTTCCATACCTAAAATATTTATTGTATGCCCCTTTATGGAAAAAAAAACTTGCATGTCTCTGCTTTAGACAGTTCATGGATTAATCTTCTGTGTAGCTGCATTAGAGAGCTACTGCCCCAGGGAATTATGTGGCGTTTTTCTAGCACTATGCCGTGATGCACCTGCTTAATTATATTCAGTTTCTGTGTGCCCATAAATTTTTCCGTCTTGCTTGGAGCTATTTTCTCTCTTAGCTATTTACCTATCATCCCAGGTCAAAGCTGGAGATCCTTATCTTTGTGTTTTTGGGGTTTTTTGTTGTTGTTTCACGTAAGTATATTTCATCAGTTACCAAGCATGTACTCAGTTTGTAGTCTAAATAGTTCTCTTGACTGTATGTTCCCATTCTTGTCCACCTGGCGTATTTTATTGTTTATTTTAGTTTCTTAAGATAGGGTCTCGATAGATAGCCCAGGCAGTCTTTGACCTTGCAGTTCCCCTGCCTCAAATCACAGGTGTACATGGTTTACATAACAATCTCCTCTAGTCCGGGTTTCTTCTTCGGCATTATAATGGAATTCCCTTCACTTAGTGTGGGTTGCATCTAGTCCTTTCCACTCACTGGATCGAGAATAAGCTTTTGAAAGTGCATAGGAAATCAGGTCACTCTCTACATAAAAGCTGTCAGTAGATCCAATGCCCTCAGGCGAAGCTCCAAATTCTTAACAGTCACATATATGGGGCTAAAGTCTGGTCAGGAAAACGATGCTACTTCTTAGTAGAAGAGATGTAATTTAAGGGATTAGGAATGTACCCAGAGGATTAGCTATTTCCATGCTTCTACCAGCTGCAAGGTAGGGAAAAGCATAGAAGTGGGAAATAGTATCAAATATGCTTTAGGTAGTGCAAGGTCATGGAGCCCTGCCAGCATTCTTCTCTCCATATCCTCCCTCCCCTTACACTACCCTAACCAGATCCCAAATTCTGGGACATTAGAGCACCTTCAAAAAAGAAAACAGAACCAACTAACATGTGTAACTGTCTCTGATGAGGAATTTGGGAGTGTTTTGGTTGATGGTTCTGACTCACAGTCTGTCATGAAGCTATTGTCAAGAAATCAAGGAAGGAAAGTCAATGGGGGCTAAAGGTTCTCCACTGCTAAGGTGGCTACTGACTGGAAACCTCACTTCCTTGCTTAGATTCCATGTTAGGACTGCTTAGGTATCCTTCATAACATGGCAAGTGGCTTCCTGCAGGACAAGTGATAGAAGAGACAGAAAGGCCCACATAAAGGCAAAAACAAACACGGGGTGGAGGGGGGATGTTTAAGAACACTTAAAGTCCCCTCTTCTGAGAGCATGTTGTGTCCTACCTCATGTCAGCTTCCCTGTAAGCAGAGCCTGAGGTGAAGAATATTAGAAAGTGATTTATTAAGGGAGTGCTCTTCGGGAAACAAACAAACAAACAAACAAACAGAAAGAGGAGATGGAAGCATGATGAAGGGAAAAGAACTAAGCCTAATCTACACAGAAAGATTTTAGTACATAAGTTACAACTCAGCTATCCTCTTTGAGGCAGAGTCAGGAAACTTGCCTTTATATCTATCTATAAGTGAGTTACTCATTATCTCTAGACTGCTGGGGGTGAGTTTGGGAGGCAGGCTTCCTCCATTGAGAAGATAGTAGGTTTAAGATCTTAGTAGCTAGCACTCAGGGCAGCTAATTGGATGAGTGTGTACCATCTATGTAAAGGTGATCTAAGCAGGACACCATGGAACTTTTGACAGCTATTTGCCTCCTTCCTATAGCTCATATTTTTACCATGGCCCCTGGCATATCAGAGGCAAAAAAAATATCTCTATAGCTGACTAAATGAATGCATAGAAGCCTCTCTGCAGCTGTTCTGGTAAGTCAGATAAGCAAAGGCCATATCTCATCAGCCATGGGAATACATAAAGCAACAGGTTAGTTTTTCACATCCAGAGCGGTATCATCCTGTTATCTAATGAGGCTGTTTAATTGAAAAATTAGAATGAAAATATTTTCATTTATATTAGAGGAAGAAGAATATTAATATTAAAACATTGTATATGTGGTCAAAACAAGTGGTTGGGAAGGTGTAAGCCCCATTAGAGAAACTACTGCTGGTTTGGTGGCTTTTTTGATACATTTTTGTTTTAAGATTTATTTATTTTTATTTTATGTGTATTAGTGAGCACAATACTGGCATTGCTGGTGCCTGGAGGCCAGAGAGGGAATCAGATCCCTTGGAACTGGAGTCATGGATGGTTATGAGCCACCATCTGGGTACTGGGACTTGAACCTGGGTTCTCTACAGGAGCAACCAAGTGCTCTTGGCCACCGAGACACCTCACCAACTCCGTTACAGTTGTTTTATTAAATGAACATGATATTCCTGTCATATTTCTTGCTAAGACACTATGCTTATGTCCATAGATTAGTGGTGCTGTCACCTTTGACCAACGAAGCTACATTTTGCATGGAGGGATGCTTATAACTGTTCAAAGTGCTGAAAATAAGCTACTGTTATATGTGCAGTCCTAAATGGGGCACCCTTATCACCCCCTACAAGGCTTATGAAACATCACAGAAGAGAGGGTGGAAAGACTGTAAGAGCTGGAGGAAGTGGAGAACTGGTGTGAGATGTTGACTTTCAGACATGACATGCTCATTGCCCTTCTGAACTCACAGTATCCGAATTTGTAATTACCTGTACAAGATCAGTATACAGTTGGTCCCAACAAAATCTGGCATGGAAGGGGGAGGAGCTCATGAAGCTCCACCCCTCCCTTAGCATCTGTAGGCAATTAATAGTGGCTACAGGAGGAAGAGATTTTCTTCAGTGTTGTAGCCACTAGTAAGGTGCCTACATTCCTGTAAACAGCTCTCTCGCCTGTGCATTTGCACGCAACCCTAGTGAAACTAATTGGGTCACCAAAAAATCAAAACCCAAAACAACAAAAAGACATAAATAAGGGAGAACTCATAAGGGAGAGGAAAGGATCAGTGGGAATGAGAGGGGGACATGAGAGTGTGACAGAGAAAATATGATCAAATATATACATATATATGAAAAATCCATAATGAAACCTGTATGTATAATTAATATAAACTAAAGATGATGAAATAAACATGTTATATGTTATATATTTTATATATATATATATTATATATATTCTATGAATCCATATACATATGTATTTCAAGCTTCAGTGACCTGGCTGTCTGCATACTGACGAGTGTATGTTGTTTTACATGGAGTCATGAAGTTACGACTGCTCTTTGTAATATCAGTTATAAGCCAAATGGATGCTTGTTTCATTGGAATTAAAAGGTGGACTTCAGTTTATACAACCAAGACTTCTGCACAAGGCCATACTGTTGACATAGTAGAGTCTTCCCCACCTCCAGTTTCTTAAATGCACAGAGGAAGAAGGAAGCTCCTGAGGCCCTCCTGCCTTTATGGATGTGTAAAGAAATAGCAAAGGAACCCCCCCCCACACACACTTTCTGCTGCTAAGCCTGATGTGAAATGTAAAGCCTTTGCTATTTTTATGAAGGGAAATGGAATAGCTTATTGTGATGAGGCAGTTTTGCATGTCTAAATCTCATCTTCAATTTCTCTTACCATAGAGTTAGTTTTTTTCTCCCTGTACCACCTTCTGACACTGCCTCTCCAATTTCTACATTCCAACCTTTGTGAGATTCATCCCTTTGAATACTCAGTAGATGAACCCAATTCTAATCAGTCCTGGGGTAACAAAACATGGTAGGGAGGTCCTGGGGTGCTTCCCAAGGACACTGTTGGCAAGATTCTCTCTCTGAGCTAATATTAAGCAGTTGTCTGTCTTCAGTCATAGGGCAATAATACCCAGGTCACTACATACAATTTCAGGAAGGTACATTTGTAAATGGAAAAGCCTTACTGCTGCCTCCCTGGCTTCCTACCAGACTGCTGCTTATTTTTAGGTGGCCATAACAAAGTCAGTCTGCTGCTTTTGCTGGGCTCCTAATCCTCATTTATGTTGAAAAGGTCAGTTTGTCATCTCCCTCAGTATTTCTATGAGGAAACTTCACCCATCTCCACAGGGAATCGGTGGAAGATACAACCTCTGCTTGCTTTGTAATGGAAGGGAAATCAACAGGCAGTATACCTGGACCAGCTACTCCTCCTCTGCGGTGATTTGTCCCTGCACACCTGTGGTCCCTGCAGGGACATGCTTAGACTGGGGGCCAGAGCATATACCTTTCAGGTAATAAATTACAAGTGGCAGGTAGGAAGGGACCTCAGATTCAAGATGGGTTCTTCACCAGAAGCCCTGTATTTGAGTGGATGGGAAGCTCTCAGCTTCTAGGAAATGACATTTCACTCATGGATCTTGCAGAGTGATTCAGAACTCCCAGGGACAAGGGGGTGAATGCTACACTCTCCAGACTGTTGACAATGTATGGCTCCTGGAGAGCTTCACTCATACTTAACATGCCTCTAAACAAGCTCTCCTTATTCTTCCTTGTGGTGGTTTGAGTAAGAGTGGCCCCCATAGACTCATACATTAACTTGGGGGTAGCATTAGGAGGAGTGGCCTTGTTGGAGGAAGTATGTTACCTGGAGTGCACTTTGGAGTTTCAAATACCTAGACTAGGCTCTCTCTCTTCCAGTTGCCTCCTGATTCAGATGTAAAACTCTAGGCTCCTTCTCCAGCACCATGTCTGCCTGCATGCAGCCATGCTTCCTGCCATGATAATAATGGACTAAACTCTGAAACTGTAAGCCAGACCTAATTAAATGCTTTTCTTTTATAAGAGTTGTTATGGTCACAGAGTCTCTTCAGAGGAATAAAGCCCTAAGACACTGCTCCTTCTACACTTCCTGTCTGAGAGACTGGCCTCAATCTTCTGATATTCCAGGCTACAGTTCTGATTGTCTGAGTATATACACGTATCTTAGCTAGGATTTCCATTGCTGCAACAAAACATCATGACCAAAGAGCAGTTGGGGAAGAAAGGGTTTATTGGGCTTATACTTTTACATTGTAGTTTGTCACTGAAGGAAGTCAGTACAGGAGCTAATACAGAACAGGAACCTGGAGGCAGATGCTGGTGCAGAGGCCATGGACAGATGCTAGTTACTGGCTTGGTTATCATGGCTTGCTCAGCCTGCTTTCTGATAGAACCCATGACCACCAGCTCAGGGATGGATCCACCCACCGTGGGTTGGCCCTGTCCTATCAATCACTAATTTAATCAGCTAACTCTAGTTTGTGTGTTGAAATAAGACTGGCCAGTACAATAGACCTTCATGAGTTTACTTTGGACCTACCTTTCTCCTCACCCACACATGTATATCTTGTAGCTGACTGTATACTACATCTCAATCAGACCTCAGCTGCAATGTCACCTCCTAAGTCTTAACTGCCCTACAAGAATGAGTGCTCCTATAATCCCCACTCCTCTACCACACTACATTGAAACATGCATCTCTGATTATTTATCTACTTCTTCCACTGGACCACCAGATGGTTGTAAGTAGAGCTGATCCTTGTTTATCTTGGAGTGCCAGCAAAGCTAGCCAGCAGTGGCTGTTTGATAAGTAATGCCTTGCAGGAACAACACTGAGGCCTATGAGTGCCTGAGGCTGTATTGCACCATGGTAACGAGCCTAGCTTTGGAACTTGAAACCATGGTAACAAGCCTAGCTTTGGAACTCAAAACCTGGCCTCAGATCCTGCTGTTTGTACGATCTTTGGGTGAGTTTCTTGACTTCTTTAAGTTGTCATCAGCAGGCTGGGGATAATCCCTATTTCTTAAGGTTATGATGATGTGACATAATAATTTATGCAGAACACTTGAGAAAGGTCTGTATGACACATGCATAGAATTCAGGTTGTCCTGGAGTCTAAGCATAGCAACAGCAGCAGCATGAGTACCACAGCCATCTCTAATGGAAGGAGAAGCTGTGAGAAGCAGGTGGAACTTGACATCAAGCATGCTGAATGCGTGGATCTAGATTTAGAAGAGGTAGGAGAGGAGTTGTTCAGGATTAAATGTAGGAACAAGGGTTGGAGATATTGTATAAGAGTGCTTGCCTCCCAAGTATGAAACCTTAGGTTCAATCTCCAGTCCTGCAAAATGAATAAATAAATAACTTGGCCAGTAAGGTGGCTCAGTGGGTAAAGGTGGTTGCTGACAAGCCTACCAACCTGAGCAGGATCCCTGTGACCCAGATGTTGAGGAAAGAGAAGTAACTCCCACAAAAAGTCCTCTTTGACTTCCATACATGGACCATGGCACACACGTGCATGCACACACAATAAATATATTAATAAAAAAGAGTAAGTAAGATTTAGGAGCAGATGGTGTTACCCTGGGAAAGAATGAACAGGGGAAAAATTGCAGTAGGGGAACTAAAGACAGAGAACCCTGAGACAGTCTACATTTGAGGAGTGAGAACAGTTAGAGCAGAAAAGGGAAAGAGAAGGACTACAACTTGGAGAGTGTCACTTCTCCACCACCTGAGAGCACCAGGGGTGCCATTTTGGAAGGGAGGTGAATGGGGAGAATATAAAGGCAGCCAGAGTCTGCTGCTAGCCTTAGCTTCCTAGGAGCCAGTCTGTTCGCTGGAAAGAAGGCACACTGTAGGAGGCTAGAGATGGCCAAGCAAGGGGCAGAGTGGTAGTTGTTTGTGCTGCCATTTGAGGGGTTTTTTGTGGTGTGAATTAGATTTTGGGCAAATGAAGGACTGGTACCAGTAAAATGCAGAAGTCATTTTGCTTCTAGGTAGCTGGTTTTTCTCATCATGTCAATATTTTGCATCACTGGTTAATAGCAACTGAAAGCAAAGTGCTCTACCACAGCTGAAGGTACAAAGCCTTGGGGACATAGAGAGCCTTATGTACCATTTACCCTGTGTTCCTCTTGGCTGTGTTCTATGTCGTGAAGTGCTTGGGAGTATCCTTCATCAGTCTTTGTGCACTTAATAGTCAGCCTTTCTAATTAGTCATTACATATTTCCTTCCCTTTTAATGGCTATGTTTATTAGAGTACTTCAATTTTTAAAAGATTTGTGTGTGTGTAGAAGCCAGAAAAGGGCATCTAATCTTATAGAGCTGTGTTGTGAGCTGCCTGGTGTGGGCGCTGAAAATTGAACTTCAGTTCTCTGGAAATGCAGCTCTTAACTACTGAGTCATCTCTCCAGCCCACATAGTGTTTCTTTATTAGGAATTTAATATTGAAAATTATGGGTCTATTATGAACTGATTGTTTTTCTCAGTATTCCTTTAGTCCTTTCCTAACCCTTTCTCATTTAGTATTTTTTTAATATTTTTTAAAGTGTTAGTTTTTTAAGAAATCTATGAAAATATATGAGATACTCACGGTTCCCTTTCTTGATACTGGAAGGAGACGTGGAAGGGATTAGCAAGGTCTATGGTGGAAGCTTTTCCCCAAGGATAACTGCGTATCTGTGGTGTGGTCTAGACCAGTATGACTTGGTCTTCCTGAGTAACTCTTTTCCAAAGTGTTCTTGGTCATATGTTTACACAGTTGGGTTTTACCTACATACCTTCTCTTTGATCTTGTTGCAGTCTGAACCAGTGTCTGAAGCTGATTTACACTCTCAGCTGAACAGAGCTCCTTCCCAAGCTGTAGAAAGCAGTCCAACAAAGAAGGTAAGAGCAGCAAAAAGATGCTGGGGCGGTAGCATAAACACTTCTTACAGAAACTTGAAAGTTTCCACCAAGATGAATGTGACAGATCCACAGTTCTGAAGTGTGAATTCTTTTTGAAGATTAGGATCCTGAAGGTTCTGGGGCTGGGCTATGGATATCCATGGTAGTTTGTACTCTCCTCAACCTTCCAACTAAGCATGGCTGCCTTGCTTTTGACAAGATCAAAAAATGTTTTGGAGGAGCAGGAGAGGTGGCTTAGCATTTTAAGAGTGCTTACTGCTCTTGCATAGCTAGGGCCTGGATTCAGTTCCTAGCATCCATATGGTGGCACACTACTTTCTGACATCTGTGCTCATTGTACATGTCTGGTGCACATACAGACAACATAAAATTAAGTATAAAATGTGGGGAGAGCTGGGTGACTCTGGTAGCCTCCATACATCTGCTAATGAAGCAGACAAGTAGAGGTGGTATGGCTTTGCAACTTTGGACTTCACTTGGTTTCCAGTGTGCACACACTGCTCTCCCAAGAGTGCAGCCAGCAGCCAAGGACCCTCAGTTGCATCAAGTTTCATGCATACCTCACTTCAAACAATGGCACAAATTACTCTGGCCTTTTAGTAGCCATTTAGTAGTTATACATTTGTGGTCAATTTCCTTTGAAAAATGCCCAGAACATATCAGGGATGAGACACAGGGAGCCCATTTGTCCTGAACTAGTTTTGGATGCATGTGCATTAAGGCAAACTGTATCTTCTGCATGAAGTTTTAAGGGAAACCTTCTATTTACCATTTTTATGTCTATACATGCATGGTTGGGTGTGCATATGATTAAAATAAGATATATCACAAGAAAAGACATGCATAGTGAGGAAAAGGCTTATATAATTAAAGCCTGACAATCAAATAGAATCCTCCATATTACACCTTTCAGAAACTTGCTCTTTCTTCTGGCCCCCTAAGAGAAAGCCCCAAACAATAGCCCACTGATTTCTGCAGTGTATCCAATCCTATACATTAATGAGACTGACTTGATAATGAGACCTACAGAGGCAGATTGTTCAGTCTGTTTAAATCAAGCATCTTGCTGCTTTGCCATTCATGTGCTCGTTTTGAAACTCTTTGAATAAGACAGCAAGAATCTGGAACCGTCTAGTTTCAGACAGCAACCCCAGGTAACAGTGAGACCCTATTAGTACCCCTTGTGGTGGGTAGGACAGCCTCCCTTTCTTGGCACCATGATTTCTTTCTTTTCTTGTTTTGTTTTGCTGTGTGTTGGTTCTCTCCGTCACTGTCCCCAACCTGTGTCAGGCGCCTTGCCTTTGCCTGACCACCCTGCTCTTTCCCAGCTGGCACTACTCACTATTGTGCTCCCCACTTACTTTCTCATGCTCCTTTTGGTCTTCAGTATTATCCCTTAGGTCACTCTCTTAGCTAAGAGACCTTATCTTGGGCTTAGAAGGTGACATGGGGTCCTTGAACACACTGGCTTTCTGTTTGACTTCATATAGGGATCAGGAATAGAAAAATGATGAGCATATGACTAAGACCAATATAGACTTTAAAATATATTCTTCAAAAAGGCTCAGAGTGAGGCAAGAGTCAGTTTTGTCTTCAATTAGAAGAGACCTTGTGGTTATAAAAGAGTAATTCTCAACCTTCCTAATGCTGTGACCGTTTAATACAGTTCCTCATGTTGTGGTAACCCCCAAACCATAAAATTATTCCATTGCTACTTTATAACTGTAATTTTGATACTGTTATAAATTGTAATATAAGTATCTGAGGTGTTGAATATCTGATCTGTGACCTCCAAAGGGGTCACAACCCAGAGGCTAAGAACTGCTGTTATATCAAATCTATGTGACTTTAAATGACGAGAAAGTATAAATTGTTTACAACATTAAAAAAGGACAGGAGTAATATCACTAGAATCTTCTTTTATTGTCCTTCTTGGTAACAGCAAGGGTAGTAGATTCCCAGTGTATTTTAAAAAGACAGATGGGTAGGGTATTTGCTGGAACCCATTGCCAGCAGCCCTCCAGGACTTGCTGAGCCAAGTATCAGCTATAGGTCTGTGGTGTGTGGTTTGAACAGAGACGTCTTTTGATCTTGGGCACAGAACTGTGAATAGTGGCAAGAGAGATGGAAGGATCATAAAAAAAGTTTTTGAGCTTTTTAGGTTTATTTTTAATCCACAGGATGCACCACATGCTCAGCCTCCATCAAAGCCTATTCGCAGGAAATTCCGACCTGAAAATCAAACAACAGAAAGCCAAGAGCCTGCTGCTGCAGTTGGAGGGGCAGCTTCTACAGCAATGGTGAAACCCCATCCAACAGTACAAAAGTAAGTGGCAAAAAGATGAGTGAAGAATGTGGGGGGTTTTCTCTTACATCTGCATGCATATGTATTTGTTATAAATGTGTTTGAATTTCTGTTCATAGCCACAGAGTTTGATGGTTGTCATAGTCATCTCTGCCTTGGTGATGGTGATTGTGGTGGCATTAAAGGCTCCCAGTCTAATAGTAGACTTTATACTCCTGTTAGCCTGACCCAGAGGAGCAGACAAGTCCTAATCGAGTGTTTGGTTTGGTTTCCCGTCTTTCTCTCTTTTCTTTCCTTCATAACCCTTTTTGTGTTGGTCCAGATTTTCCTATGAAGGGGTCAGTATGGCAAGGGCCATTTTCTCTCATTTCATGCCTGATCTTAAGTTCCTTTAGGGCATATGGCCAGCTCAGAGATTATAGACTCCATTCTTGGCAGAATTGGGGTATGAAGTATGATTTGAAAACATCTTCATGCGCCAGCTGGGAAAGAGCAGGGGCCAATGGGGTGGTCAGGCAAAAGCAAGGTGCCAAGATTCGAGAAAAAATCCTGACACAGGTTGGGGACAAAGACAGGGAGAACCAACACACACAAATACGGACGGAAGTGTGGTAGTAGAGCTCCTGTTATTAGTTACCTCAGTACTGAATCATGCAGTCAGATCTTCCATACCTCCCTTACCATCTGGAACAGATACTGGAGGAATTGTGGAGACACCATGGTCAGGACCAAAGATCGAGACACTTTGGACAAACCACTCTCCTTAGAAGGCTGTCTTTGAGATCTATTCTGACGTTAGGTGAAATATTGAAGGCAAAATCCCACTGCTGTTGCTTGACTCGAAGTGATCCATGCTGGCCAGTATGGCAAATGCTTGTGCTCCCTTGTGATCTTTCTGTAGAGGGTTTCAGATCTCAGAGGCTCTGGAGCCTTCCTTCTGCCACACCACTGTGGAAAGAACAGCAACAGGTGCAGTACAGGAAGTGATTTTCTGCATCATCGTCACCTTCCTAACCAGGAGTGTAGAGTTCTGTCAGGCACAAAGATGGCTATGTTTTCCTTCTTCATTTCAGCTTCATGTTAATTCCAGTCAGTCACTGGTGGCCACATTACCCTCCAAGGTAGATTGCAGGCATCTGGTGAACTTCACACAGAGAGATGTTGCTTTCTTCTTTTGTTAAATCACCTTTGTTGAAATATAATTTGCATAGCATACACTTAAGTGGCTTTTAGTATATTCACAAAATTCATGTGATCATCACCACAGTATAATTTTGGAAACTTTTCTTGTTATCTCCAAAAGATTCAATGCCCAGTGGAAGTTGTTCCCTAAGATCCCTTCCTGCCCAGCTCCTGGAAACCACTAATTTACCCTGTCTTTACTTTGCTTACATTTTACATTGATATAGTTATGCATTATGTGGTCCCTTGTGTTTGACTTTTTACTTTTGTTAGTGTTTGCAAGGTTCATCCATGTTGTAGCATGAATTAGAACTTAATTTTTTTATGTGGAATACTATTCCTGTAATTCTTTAAGGGATTTTTGTGTTTCCTCTTTAAGGGCTTCTAGCTATTTATTTGTGTTCTCCTGTATTTCTTGAAGGGAGTTATTTATTTCCTTCTTAAAGTCCTCTATCATCATCATGAGATGTGATTTTAAATCCAAATCTTGCTTTTCTGGTGTGTTAGGGTATCCAGGACTTGCTATGGTGGGAGAACTGGGTTCTGATGATGCCAAGTAGCCTTGGTTTCTGTTGCTTAGGTTCTTGTGTTTGCCTCTGAACATCTGGTTATCTCTGGTATTAGTTGGTCTTGCTGTCTCTGACTGGAGCTTGTCCCTCTTGTGGGCCTGTGAGCCTGTGATCTTAGGTGTGTTCTGGGGAGACCAGCTCTCTCCAGGCAGGATTTGGGTACGGAGGGCTGTGGAACAGCCTTAGCTATGGGGCGCAGATGGAGACCAGAGGATCCTGTCTTCAGCTGTTCTGCTGTTCCTGTGCCCTGTACACTCCTGGCTGGTCCCTCTTTGAACAGTTATTGGAGCAAAAGTGGTAATCTCACCTGTGGGCTTAGGAGTGAAAGCACTCCTGGGAGACTAGCTCTCTCTGGGTGGGATTTGGGTGCAGTAGGCTGTGGGACAGCTTTAGCTCTGGGCTGGAATATTATTCTATTCTATTAGTGTTCCACATATTATTCAGTGATTCATAAATCAGACCTTTGGGTTATTTGACCTTTTTGCATATTTTAAATAAACAGTGTTATCTGTGTTCATGTTTCTGTGTGAACTTTATGTTTTTGTTTTTCTTGGGAATACATATATGGGTAAAATTTGGACTTACATGGTAATGCTATGTTTAACACATTGAAGAAGAGCCAGATTCTTTTTCACACTGACCAACCATTCCATTTTATATCTTCAGCAATGTCTCTGAGGGTTCTAGTTCTCTACTTCTTTATCAATAGTTATCTAATTTCTATAAAAATATTTTTGAGATTATAATATAATTGCATTAACCCTTTCCTTTCCTCTCTCCAAACACTTCCACATGCCCCCCCCCCCACCTTGCTCTCTTTCAGACTCATGGCCTCTTTTTTTCATTAACTATTGTTACATTCATATAGCATTCCTAAATACATAACCACAACCTGCTCAGTCTATATGGTGTTACTGGTATGTATGTTTTTAGGGCTGACCACTTGGTATTAGATAACCAATTGGTGTGCTCTTCACCGAGGAAGACCATTTCTCTTGCGGCATTCCTTAGTTGCCTGTAGTTCTTTGTTTAGGGTTGAGGCCTTGTGATCTTTTCCCTGCCCATGTTAGCATGTCTATTAGTATTGTCTTCTTTCAGGTCATGTTTAGACAGTCATCTAGTAGTGACTGTAATGTAGCATCTTACAGCAGTTTTGATTTGCATTTCCTTAATGATTAAATATTGTTGAGCATCTTTCCTTGTACTTATTGGCCATTTAAATATAGTTTTGGATAAATATTTACTCATATCCTTTGCCCACTTATAGTTGAGTTATGGGACCTTTTATATAATCTGTATAAATCACCTTTGTCAGATACATGACTTTCAAATATTTTCTCCTATCCTGTTTGTGTTTTTTCCCTCTCTCTGTATAGTTTGAAGTACCAAGTTTACATTGTGTGTGTGTGTGTGTGTGTGTGTGTGTGTGTTTGAGAAAGGATCTTACTCTGTGACCCTGATTGACCTGTAACTCAGTTTGTAGACCAGTCTGACCATAAACTCACAAAGATCTACCTGCCTCTGCTTCCTAAATTCTGGGATTGAAGGTGTAATCTCCATGTCTTACTTGGTACTTAGATTTTTATTGTCATATTGAAGAAACTCTTGCCTAGTCCAAGTTCTCAAAGATTATTTACTTAGAAAAGTCTTGTCACTTTATAGCTAATGCTGACTCTTATGGTCTACTTTGAGTTCATTTTGTATCTCATGTGAAGATGAGGTTCAAATTCATTATTTGACATAGTAATTATATAGTTGTCCCTATAGTATTTATTGAAATGGTGTTTTCTTCTATTCATTTGTTCTGTGAATGTTGTCAGCATGCTAGTGTGGGGATCATGTAGTGTTTAGCTAAGAGACTAGTGCACAGGTAACAGTGTGAATAGTCAGGGCCTAAGTTTTCACATGAGAGGATTTTATACAGCTTCTTAGTTTAGTTCCAAGACCAGCTTATTTTGGCACAATAGAATGAAATTTAATGTTCATAATTTTTCAAGGCTTGGAGCAAAAGACAGAATATACAAAATGTTTGGCTTACAGGTCTTTCCCAAGTCAAAGTTTTGAGAGGGACGTAAGCTCAGATTTCCTTAGACACGTGCTATATGAATGTAGTTAAGTCACCCCTGCCCCACTTTTTTCTTGTTCACAGTGTTAGTTGCTAGGTACTGTCTTTGAGCCCCAAACATTTTCTATAAGCCTAATTCTCCAATAGAACATGAGGAAAGGCTAAAAATAAAGTAGAACTCATTGTAAACCTGTCATCAGCTTTTATAGAAATTAACATAAAAAGTGAACCATGGTCAAAAACAAATTCAGCTTTTGCTCTTACATTGCCCACACAAAGAAATAGTAAGTCTGTCCAAATAAACTGCTGAGTCCAGGTTATGTGCACTAAGCATTTCATAATGTGTCATCATTAATAAGGACAAACATGAAGTTGGCTTAGAAACAGCTGGGCCTAGTTGTTTCTTTGCCCAATCTTTCTTGTCTACTAAAGATGAACCTTTGGAAAATAGGATTATTCATGCAGTGTGGAGACAGAGGACACCATATGACAGTACCATGGCCTTGGGCCACACTCTGTAGTCTGTATTCTTTGCTCTAACTTCAGAGTGTGTTCTAGCAGCTAGTATAGACTGTTTGTTTGGCTGCATGATGTTCTCGATGTGGTTGGAATTTTTTTCTTTCCCTCCTTATGCTTGATATATTGGGATTGTCTAAGGGATTGATGGCTTGAATACCTGATGGAAGTCTTCCATTTCCAACAATAGAAAAGGCAATACAACTTTGGGACTCAGAAGATGCACCCAATTTTCTTGGGAGAAATCAAAGCCCAGGGATAAGGCTAAGAAGATTTATCCTTTTCCTAAAGGCAGTATCTCATGTAGTCATGGCTGGTTCTCTGTGTATCTAAGGATGAACCTCTTGTCACTGCCCAAATGTTTGCATGGCAGGTGTGAGCCAAAATATGTAGGCTAATATATTTTTTTTTCACTTAGAGAATCCTCTTTATATTCCTTTTTGGAAGAATTTTTTTTTTTTTTTGAGATAGGGTCTCGAACTATAGCTTGGGCTGGTTACCTCATTAGCCTAGGCTAGCCTCAAACTTCTGGAAATCCTCTTAACTCAGCCTTCTGAGTGCTGTGTCATAGGTGTGAGCCACTATGCCTAGCTTATATCCTTTAAAATAATAAAATATATTTTATAAAATACAGGTTTCAGATTCTCAAAGAATAAGTAAAAAATATATATTTCAAAATTCAGATTTGCTACTTGAGCAGAAAATACACTTCAGAAGAGTAGGATTGCTCTGTTAGGAAACCAGGCATCTTGTCTTCTGTTATTGATTTTGTTGGGATTTGCCTTTATTCATATGCTAATGGTGACTTGTCACCAATGTATTTATATTTCAGGTTGCATGGAAAGGGAGAAAGAACAAATGGAAAGAAAAATCCCCAGCTTATTGCTAAAATCTTTCTGATCTCACTGGCTTAAAGCTTAGTCGCATGTTCTTACCTACCAAGGCAACAGAGAAATGCAATTTATGGTTGGGTAATGTGATGATCAGTATTACCTGTTAACTTGACCCAGCCTAGAATCACCTGGGAGGAAGGAAGAGGATCTTAAGTAAAGACTTGTCTGGATCAGGTTGGCCTATGGGCATGTCTGTGAGGGAATTAATTGTCTTGAGTTTTAATTTATGTAAGAAGATCTAGCCCACTGTGGCTGCTTCCATTACCTAGGCCTTTGGTGCTGAGAATATAAATAGGTTTGCATGCATGTATTTCTGCATGCTCTTGACTATGGATATCATATGACTTGCTGCTTTGAGCTCCTGCCACTGTGACTTCTTTGCTGTGATGGATTATAACCTGGAATTGTAATCAAATAAGTCCCTTTCTTATCTAAACTGCCTCCTTGTGGGGGTATTTCATCACAGCAACAGTGTGAAACATAAGAGTAGGGCAGGTGGCCACAAAGCCAGTTGAAATAGAAGGGTTATAGCATATGGAACACAGGAGGGCATAAGGAGAGCTTAGTTGTAGAGAGCTTGCCTAGCACACACATGGCCCTGAGTTCAATCCCCATAAACACCACAAAACACCATAAAAACTCTTTTGAGAGGTGCTCTGCCTCAGACTCTCATGCTGACAGTGCTGCACAGTGCTTCTGCTCCATGTGATAAGGTGGCATTCAATGGAATGAAACGAAGCCAGGATCTACTGGACGGGCTTCTGCCTTTGAAACAGAACCAGTTGTATTCCAGATTGGAACATGGAGGAAAACATTAGGGTAATTTGTAGGGGAAAACTTCAAAAGCAATTAAGAGGCTAAATAAACACCTTTCCTGAACTGTAAACACATGCCCTATACCAAACATTGGTGTCTAAATTGGGACCTGATATTTGCTTTACTTAGGACTCCTTTGGTTAAAAATGAGAAACAACAACAACAACAAAATAAACCAAAAATCAAAACAACAATAACAGCAACACAACAACTTGGAGTATCTTAGCATATTCTTTGTTGACCCATAAAAAACTTTAAGGAACCACATTCATTTTAAGGATGTAGGGGTGATTTATAGAAAATAATTACAGCAAACCTTTGGATTCCTGAAATTTCTCTAGTCTTCTGAAGGGTATTTGTCACTTTTTTTTCTGTGAAGAAGTCTACCACTTTCAGCTCCCCAGATTAATTGCCTTGCTAAGAAGGGCCATGGTTGAACTGGACGCATAACTATGACCAGTTCTCTCTTATACCTAGGAGAGAGAAGCTGTTTAGGTAAGGATGCCCCAGCCTCCAAGTGTGAAACTGGAAGTGAGGGTTTCTTCACACAAGCATGAATACATGATATCTGCCCACGTCGGTGGAGGGCGGCAATAGAGACAACAGTTCTAAGTTGATTCACATAGCATGCTAGTACTTTAAGGATGGAGAGGCATCTGGTTCCGATTGATCTCTTTCTGTAAACTTTTAAAAAGTAATACCAAGCAAACATTTTTTTTTATCTCTTACAGATTGTCCCAATAATTACATTTTACCTAACTAGGATAATTCTATACCATTTTAGAACATATTGTCATATTGTGTAGATTTGTGGAACAATCACTATAATCAGTATGATGGCGTCATACCTACTTTCTATTATCTAACATTCATAGCCCCTAGCAAACAATTGCCTAATTTTCCATTCTTATAATTTTGTCATTTTAAGAATGCTATATAAATGGATTTGACATTTTTTCCCTCAGTATATTTAGTTCATTAAAACAAAACAAAACCAACCAAACAACCAATCAAACAAATAAAACAGTTCAGGACACTTATTCCAAAGAAAGGAAAACTTTCATCCCTTAACGTCCATCTGAATGTGGTAGATGTGTGTATCAGCCAGCACTACGAAGCAGTGTCCCGTGACATGCATATAGCAGTCTGTTTAGAAAATCTCCTATTAAGTGATACTTTGGTTGTGTGTAGTTGCTGAATATCTCAAATATAGTTGCTGCAAGCATCTTTGCATAAGTTTAAAAAAAATCTTATTAGATATTTTCTTTATTTACATTTCAAATGCCATCCCGAAAGTTCCCTATACTCTCTCCCCACCCTGCTCCCCTACCCACCCACTCCTACTTCTTGGCCCTGGCATTTCCCTGTACTGGGGCATATAAAGTTTGCAATACCAAGGGACCTCTCTTCCCAATGATGGCCAACTAGGCCATCTTCTGCTACATATGCAGCTAGAGACAAGAGCTCCTGGGGGTACTGGTTTGTTCATATTGTTGATCCACCTATAGGGTTGCAGACCCCCCCAGCTCCTTGGGTACTTTCTCTAGCTCCTCCATTGGGGGCCCTGTGTTCCATCCAATAGCTGACTGTGAGCATCCACTTCTGTATTTGCCAGGCACTGGCATCGCCTCACATGAAACAGCTATATCAGGGTCCTTTCAGCAAAATCTTGCTGGTGTATGCAATAGTGTTTTTATTTGTAAGTGAATTTTCTTTTCTTTGGGATAAGCTTTCCTGAACTGTGATTTTTTGGATTATCTGCTAAGTATGTGTAGTGGACTGAACACGGGGTCCCTAATGGGGTCCCCAATGGAGGAGTTAGAGGAAGGACTGAAGGAGCTGAAGGGGTTTGCATCCCCATAGAAAGAACAACAATATCAATTAACCAGACAACCCCCCCCACCTGAGCTCCCAGGGACTAAGCCACCAACCAAAGAGTACACATGGAGTGTACTCTTATGTACAGCCTCATATGTAGCAGAGGATGGCCTTGTCAGGCATCAATGGGAGGAAAGATCCTTGGTCCTATGAAGGCTTGATGTCCCAGTGTAGAGGAATGCCAGGGAGGGAGGTGGGAGTGGGTGGGTGGGTGGGGAGCACCCTCATAGCAGCAGGGGGAAAGGGGATGGTATAGGGGGCTTCTGAGGGGGAAGGGAAACCAGGAAAGGGGATAACATTTGAAATGTAAATAAAGAAAATATCCAATAAAAAGAAAAGACACTTCCAATTTTTCTTCCGAATGGAGGTTCCATGTTACATTCCCAGCAGCTGTGTATGAGACATTGAATTTCTCCATCTCCTTGCAAGAATTTGGTTTTGTTCCATTTTAATATTAGCTCTTTAGTAGGTATTTAAGTCGATGACATTGTGATCTTAATTTGTATTTCTCTGAAGGCTAATGATATTTAAAAACTTTTTTTTGTGTGTGCACACTTGTGTGTGTATTTGCCACTGCATATCGTCTTTGGTGATACATCCCTTCCTATCCTTTCATGATTTTCTAATTTTTTTTTGTTTTTAAGGAATTATTTATTCATATATTATATGTAAGTAGCTGTCTTCAGACACACCAGAAGGGCATCAGATCTCATTACAGATGGTTGTGAGCCACCATGTGGTTGCTGGGAATAGAACTCAGGACATCTGGAAGAGTGGTCAGTGCTCTTAACTGTTGAGCCATCTCTCCAACCCTCTTTGTTTTAAATGTTGCATTTTGAGTCCTCTCCTCTCCTCTCCTCTCCTCTCCTCTCCTCTCCTCTCCTCTCCTCTCCTCTCCTCTCCTCTCCTCTCCTCTCCTCTCCTCTCCTCTCCTCTCCCCTCCCCTCCCCTCCCCTCCCCTCCCCTCCCCTCCCCTCCCCTCCCCTCCCCTCCCCTCCCCTCCCCTCCCCTCCCCTCCCCTCCCCTCCCCTCCCCTCCCCTCCTCTCCTCTTTGTTGCTCCTTTGTTGTAAAGCAAAGGAATAGATCCTGTATCAAAATTCAAGTCTTCTTCTTATGCTATTTATATTTTGTTTCTGTTATGTTGGTGTTGTTCTCAACATTTTACTTTGTAATATTTATTTTTATCATATTCTTGAATATATTATTCATTCGGTAAAGAAGTTATGAATTAAAATTTTACTTTATATGTGGAACCTGGATAACTCTCTCTCTCTCTCTCTTTCACACACACACACACACACACACACACACATGTGCATGCACACACACATGCATACATGTGCAACATTTGTAAAAACATTTGTAAAGAAGATGGAACCTAATGTGGTCATAAACAGGATAAGAAAGGGTATTGAGTTATGAATATTGGCCAAAGTACAAATGTATTTGAATGAAAATGTCATTATGAAACCTTTCACTTTGCTCAGTGAATATATGCTAATGAAATTCTTTTGTTAAAAAGTGAGGGAGATGGCTTAGTGGGTAAAGCACTTGGCTGTACAAGCATGAGGGCCTGAGTTTAAATCACAGAACACAACTGTAAATGCAGTTTCTGCTTTATAATAAAGTCGACTTTTGAAGCTTCTTCCCTGCCTCTATGTGGCTGAAACAATTAATCTTTAAACTCTCTGCAGAAGGAACTAATCTTCTACCGATTAGCAGGGTGGCTAGCGCAATATCCCTCAGGAGATAGTCATCCTATCTGTAGGGTAGAGCAGTACTAGAACCCGTTTGCCAGTGATTAAAAATATGGTAGTTTTTTCTAGAAGAGTACAAATCACCTTTTTGTTGTGTTTCTTGCTGTGGGAAATAAGAGTTTGTAAGTTACACTTGTGATGACCATGTTGATTTATCATTCCCACCATGGACAGTTTTAAAAGATCAATATGGTACTAAGAAGACTTAGGGCCTAACAGTGTAAATGGATACTTTAATAGGCCCAAGTGGAACACATGATCTCCCTACTTACAACCACTCTTTAAAGTTAGTACTGACTTAGCTAAGGCATGCTGGTACAAAAACATTCTTCATTTTCTTCACATGCTTCAGATATATTGTAATATATAGTCCAATTCACATGTCCTCTCATAAAGAAATAAAGGAGAATTAGGCAGTCTTGCTAAATTTCTGCTTAAGAGAAAGTTCCTCTCTTTTCCACCAGTCTTGTCCACTCAAGTAGATTCCATTAATGTCTATACAAAAGGGTCATTTGGCTAATAAGACTTATCAGAAAAATGTGTATTAAAATGTCTTGGAGCCGGGCGTGGTGGTGCATGCCTTTAATTCCAGCACTCAGGAGGCAGAGGCAGGCAGATCTCTGAGTTCGAGGCCAGCCTGGTCTACAGAGTGAGTTCCAGGACAGCCAGGGCTACACAGAGAAACCCTGTCTCGAAAAACCAAAAAAAAAAAAAAAAAAAAAAAGTCTTGGAATAACTAGAACACAAATGTTTGAAAAGGTTCAATTCACAGTCTCTATTCAAGTTATAAAATGGGGAAATGGCTTCAGGTATAAATAATTCATCCTGACAAATTTGTTTCATTTTGGCATGGGCCTGCCTGCCTGCTGGCTTGCTGGCCTGAGAACATGAGATGTTATTTTTGGAGCCCTGGGATGTTAACCTTTGTCAGTTTAGCTCCTCTCATGAATCTGAGTTCTGACTTGCAAGAAAGGGTCCAGACCTCTGAGTTTCTTTTCATAGAAATGTTTGCACTATTTTACAGGCAGTCTTCCAAGCAGAAGAAGGCTATTCAGACTGCCATTCGCAAAAATAAGGAGGCCAATGCAGTGCTGGCCCGCTTGAACAGTGAGCTGCAGCAGCAGCTGAAGGTAAGGAGTACGGCTCCCATTTGGATCCCCTCACTTTACCCTGATGTTTTGTTCTGATTTGGTTCGACCATCAGCTCCCCATTCCTTTCACTAAGACCTGCTTTTGTTCTCAAAGCTCTTTTGGCTGCTGAAGACCAAGTGTATTTGCATTTCAAGGGTTGGCTCTTGAATGATTAAACTAGGACTAGTAACTTCAATATAAAGGCTACATACCATGTATGAGTTAAAAGGAAATCAAGCTGCTTACAAACTCTGTATTCCTTGTCCAAAGCTTCTGGGTAAGTTCATAAATATATAGATCATCTAGGAATGATGCTCACTTTTGTGGAAGTAGGCAGCCTGGGTAAACCCCTTTTCTGGTACCTTGGAAATTTCCATTTCACTTTCTCAAGGGCATCAGCCCTGGTTTTCTCACCTGTTTCTCTCATCATTTCTCCTCTAGTCATATAGCACAAATGAGATGGTAAGGTATTTTGTCCTGGCTCTGGAATTTGAAGCCGATGTGTCACCAGAGCCCTGACATTTTTGAAAGGTTCAGAGATGACATGTTTATTGCTTCCCAACTCCAAGTATTATCTGCCAATCCTTGACATTCCTTGACCTGTACATAAAGGTCCAATCTCCGTCTCCTCTGTCATGTAACGTTCTTCCTGTGTCTTGTCTGTAATGTGTTCTTATTGTACCTTTCTGATTAAGGACACCAGTCATTGGATTAGGGCCCAACTTAATCAAGCACGATATCAACCTCATATGATTCTCTTTGCATATAAAAATCATGTTTACAGGTCCTGAGAGGATTTGAACATATTTTGGTGGGATATGGTTTGGGTCATTTTCAATCTACATGTAAGCATACTCCAGCATTAGTGATCTTAGAGATTATTCTCATCCACTGTCTTTCTCACATTCCTCTTATGGGCTTTGCTTCATCTCTCTCTTTCTGTCTTTCTCTCTCTCTCTGTCTCTGTCTCTGTCTCTCTCTCTCTCTGTCTCTCTAGTTTTTAGAAGAATCTACATAAATGACCATTTTCTCTAAAATTACTTTTCAGTCTTTTTAAAAGACAAATCCTTGATACATAACCCAGAATGGCCTAGAACACAGAATCCTCCTGAGCTCTGAGCTGATGCATATGTACCAGCATGCTGATATGGAGACAGTGCTTGCGACTGAGATACTGTGCTGTCCCTCCTTGGCACTCTACTCCATGGTACTGCTTCAGCGCACTCTACTCTCTTCCCATTCCTGACTTCTCTACCAAGATCTTTTACTCCAGAAAATCTAAATACATAGAAAATTTGGAATATTTTTACAGCCACTGCTTCTGCTCTGCCACTAGCAGTATCTTATATTTGTTTTATTATGCACGTGTCAGTTTGTCTATCAGCTCTATTCATCAGTTTACTTCCGACATATACTTAAATACATTACCAACATCTGTATATATTCTTTAAATATCTCAGCATATATATTGTTGGCTAGATTTCAGTTTTTCTATTTATTTGAGACATAGCCCTTCATCCTGGAACTTACTGTGTGTGCAGAACAGTCTAGCCTCCTCAGAGAGTTCATTTTTTTTCTACAGGTTTTCCTTATGTCTTAGTCAGGGTTTCTATTCCTGCACAAACATCATGACCAAGAAGCAAGTTGGGGAGGGAAGAGTTTATTTGGCGAACATTTCCACATTGCTGTTCATCACCAAGGAAGTCAGGACTGGAACTCAATCAGGTCAGGAAGCAGGAGCTGATGCAGAGGCCATGGAGGGATGCTCTTTACTGGCTTGCCTCCCCTGGCTTGCTCAGCCTGCTCTCTTATAGAACCAAGACTACCAGCCCAGGGATGGTCCCACCCACAAGGGGCCTTTCCCCCTTGATCACTAATTGAGAAAATGCCTTACAGTTGGATCTCATGGAGGCATTTCCTGAACTGAAGCTCCTTTCTCTGTGATAACTCCAGTTGTGTCAAGTTGACACAAAACTATGATGTGAAATTTAACACATACAAATCATAACTGTACTCTTGTTGATCTTGTAACAAATTGGATATACTTACATAACCCAAGTTCTACAGATTTAGAGACTGTTGCCATCCCCAAAGAGGGTTTCTCATTTCCCTTCCTATTCTACTTCTACCCCGGTCACTGGGCAACCAGTATTCTGATGTTTTCATACCATAGGTTTGCCTGTTATGGAACTGGATATGATGATATCCTATAACAAATACTTCTGTATAAAGTTTTTGAGATTCATTAATTTTGTTCTGTGCATGAGGAATTCACTCCTTTCACTGCTACCTAATACAGTACCGAGTGAATATGCTGCAGTTTCATTATTAGGTCTATTGAAAACTGGAGCTGTTTACAGTTTTACAACATAGTGAATCAAACTGCCTCACTGAACTTTTTATTTTATTTTATTTTATTAGATATTTTCTTTATTTACATTTCAAATGCCATCCTGAACGTTCCCTATACCCTCCCCCCGCGCCCCCCCCCCCGTCTTGCTCCCCTACCCATCCACTCCCACTTCTTGGCCCTGGCATTTCCCTCTACTGGGGCATATAAAGTTTGCAAGACCTAGGGGCCTTTCTTCCCAATGATGGCCGACTAGGCCATCTTCTGCTACATATGCAGCTAGAGATACAAGCTCTGGGTACTGGTTAGTTCATATTGTTGTTCCACCTATAGGGTTGCGGACCCCTTCTGCTCCTTGGGTGCTTTCTCTAGCTTCTCCATTGGGGGGCCCTATGTTCCATTCTATAGGTGACTGTGAGCATCCACTTCTGTATTTGCCAAGCACTGGCATAGCCTCAAATAAGACAGCTATATCAGGGTCCCTTCAGCAAAATCTTGCTGGCATATGCAATAGTGTCTGGGATTGGTGGCTGATTATGGGATGCATCCCCAGGTTGGGTAGTCTCTGGATAGTCCATCCTTTCGTCTTAGCTCAAAACTTTGTCTCTGTAACTCCTTTCACGGGTATTTTGTTCCCTGTCAAAGGAGGAATGAAGTATCCACATGTTGGTCTTCCTTCTTCTTGATTTTCTTGTGTTTTGCAAATTGTCTCTTGGCTATTCTAAGTTTCTGGGCTAATATCTACTTATCAGTGAGTGCATATCTAGTGACTTCTTTAGTGATTGGGTTACCTCACTAAGGATGATATCCTCCAAATACATCAGTTAGCCCAAGAATGTCATAAATCCATTGTGTTTAATAGCTCAGTAGTACTCCATTGTGTAACTGTACCACATTTTTTTGTATCCATTCCTCTGTTTAGGGACTTCTGGGTTCTTTCCAGCTTCTGGCTATTATAAATAAGGCTGCTATGAACATAATGGAGCATGTGTCCTTACTACCAGTTGGAACATCTTCTGGGTATATGCCCAGGAGAGGTATTGCTGGATCTTCTGGTAGTATTATGTCCAATTTTCTGAGGAACCGCCAGACTGACTTCTAGAGTGGTTGTACAAGCTTGCAATTACACCAGCAATGGAGGAGTGTTCCTCTTTCTCCACATCCTCGCCAGCATCTGCTGTCACCTGAATTTTTGATCTTAGCCATTCTGTGAGCATGTTTTAATATCATGGTTTTACTTAGTCTTTGAGAATTTCATGCAATGTATTTTGGTCATATTTACCCCTTTCCTTACCTCATGTCTTTTTACAATAATCCACTGAGTCTAACTTGTGCTGCCCCTATATGTGTGGGTGTGAGGTAGCTAGCTAGCCAGTCAATTTATGAGGGACTATACCCCTAAAGAAAACTGACTCTCTCTCAGGTAGCATCCATCAACTGCCAATAGTTCCCGTGTGTGCAGGTAAGGCCCCGGCCTTCCCCACCTATGCTTGGATGCTCACTGGCTTGATATTGTGCATGCAGTTATGACTTCTGTGAGTTTATGAGTAGAGTAGTTCGGTCACGCTCAGAAAATGCTGTTATGCCCTAGTCCTCTTTATAGCCTGTGGCTATTATATTCTTTTTGCCCACTCTCCAAAAATGGTCCATGAGCCTTGTAGGGAGGGATGACATCCATGTTCCACTTTTGACATAATACTCTGCAGAAACTTCAGACATGTTTTTGTTTGGATATATATTCTCATTTATTCTAGAGGACCTAGATTACCTAGATAATCAGGATTCATCCGTAATTGGTTAAGTGTCAGGTAAGTGTGGTAATCTCAGGGCTTGGTAGGTAGAGGCAGGCAGATCTCTGTGACTTGAGGCTAGCCTGGTCTACAGAGTGAGTTCTAGGACAGCCAGGAATACACAGAGAAAAACCCTGTCTCAAAAAGACTAATACGCTGGGCAGTGGTGGCACATGCCTTAAATCCTAGCACTTGGGAGGCAGAGGCAGGTAGATTTCTGAGTTCGAGGCCAGCCTGGTCTATAGAGTGAGTTCCAGGACAGGTCTACACAGAGAAACCCTGTCTTGAAAAAAGGAAAAAAAAAGACTAATACACACACACACACACACAGAGAGAGAGAGAGAGAGAGAGAGAGAGAGAGAGAGAGAGAGAGAGAGAGAGAGAGAAGAGAGAGAGAGAGCCCAAGTGTCTTAGTTACTGTTCTATTGCTGTGAAGAGACACCATGACCAAGGCAACTTAAAAAGGGCAGCATTTAATTATAGGCTTTCTTGCAGTTTCAGAGGGTGAGTCCATGACCATCATGGTGGGGAGCATGGCAGCATGCAGACTGGTATGGCAGTTGAGCAGTAGCCAAGAGCTTACATATTATCTATAAGTTGCAGACAGAGAGAGTGATTGGATCTGGCTGGACTTTTGAAAGCTCAGAACCCATCCCCAGTGATATGTCTCCTCTAGCAAGGCCACACCTAGTACTCCTTCACAAGTAATCCCACCAAAATTTGTCAGTATTTCCTTCTAGTGTTTGTATCACCTATTTATTTGATAGCTATATATTTTTATGAACAAATACTTCAAAATTTGATAGAATCCAACTGTTATTTTTCATAAGTTTGTTACTTTCAACGTAAGGAAACTGTATATCTATAGATTATAAAATAATTTTAATATATTTTCTTCTAACAGCTTTATTGTTTTTTTTTTTTCTTTTACATTTTCCTCCCTTCCCTTCTCCCTCTTGCTCTGGCCCCTACTCGCTCTGGGTTCTGCTCACTCCAGCCCATAGGTTTCTTATTTGTTTCTCATTACGGTGGTTGTGAGACACCATATAGTTGCTGGGATTTGAACTCATGACCTCCAGAAGAACAGTCAGTGCTCTTAACTGCTGAGCCATCTCACCAGCCCTTCTTTAACATTTTTATGTTAAATTTGTACATGATGTGAAATTAGGGTCAAGGTTCATTTCTCCCCACTTTAGTATTTCCTTAATCCAGCACCATTTCATGAAAAGACTTTTCCTCCCTTGGATCGATTACTTTGGTGCCATTATCATAAATCCAATGATCTGTAATCATGGGGGCTCGGTTCTGACATCTAAGTCTGTTCTATTAGTCTTTCTATAGATCTTTGTGTTACATTCTTGATTGCTGCTGCCTTATTCTGTCTTGGAATGTGGTAATATAAAATTTTCAGCATATTCTTTTTTTTTTTTTTAAGATTTATTTATTGATTATATGTAAGTACACTGTAGCTGTCTTCAGACACTCCAGAAGAGGGCGCCAGATCTTGTTATGGATGGTTGTGAGCCACCATGTGGTTGCTGGGATTTGAACTCTGGACCTTTGGAAGAGCAGTCGGGTGCCCTTACCCACTGAGCCATCTCACCAGCCCCCAGCATATTCTTTTTCATGATTCCACTGGATATTGTAAGCTGTTTCTCTCATGCAAATTTGAAGATTGGTAGGAAAATGCCACAAAATAAGAACTGTTAGGACTATGGGTAGATTTGCATTAACTCTATCGACTAGTTTAAGCAGAGGAGTCGCTACAACTATTTTAGCCATCTAAAATCCTCTGAGGGGTTCTAAGATTTGAGTATGTACTCTTTTGAATTTTGTCCAAAATCTTTGTGATACTATTTCAAATTAGATTTAAAAAACAATTCTGTTGTTCAGTTGAATTTCTGAAGGTCCCAGGATATAGGATCAATATACAAAATAATCAGTCATATTCCTGTGTATAAGTCATAAATTATTGGTAATGGAGTTGTTTTTAAAGTACTACTTGATAGTAGCTCCTTCCCCAAATGAAGTACTTTGGTACAATTCTATCAGAATAAACCTAAGATTTGTACACTGGAAACTAAAAATGCTGCCGAAACAAATATAGGGAGATCTAAAGGAATGCATATATTTTCTTATATATTTGTAAGAGTCAATAGAATAGAGATGTCATTTTTCTCCCCAGTGATCTTTAGATTCATGACAGCACCAATTAAGATCCCAGCAGGATTTTAAAAATGAATACAAACAAGCAGATCTAAAAAATTTATATGTGAGGGCTGAGGAACTTGGAATTACAAAACTCCAATGTGAGATGCAGAACCAATGAAGTAATCACTGTCAAGCTGCAGTAATCAAGACAGTAGAGTTCTGAGAATGGGGCATGAATCAGAATCCTGAAAGACATCATCTAAATAAAGCCATTTGATAAATAAAGCCATTTAATAAAAAGACAGTGATGCTAAATCAACTAAAAAAAAAGTCAGTCTCCCAACAATATATTTAACAATTGGCCATCTATGTGTAACAAGTAGTGAATCTTGATCTAAGTCTCACCCCATGTACAAAGATTAACTTGTCCATGTAAATGGAAAACATAAATCTATAAAACTTTTAGGAAAAAGTAAGGAAGAAAAAAAGTTCATGATTTGAAGTTAGACATGACCCCCAGTATAAAGAAATGATTAAAAGCATAATCTAGAAGAATATAACTTAGTTTATTGGCCTTCATTAAAATAAAACACCTTTTTTTTTTTCTGCCAAAGACACTAGAAAATTACAAGACAAGTTACAGATGGGGGAGAAAATATTTTCAAACTACATATTTGTCAGAGAACTTTTGTTCTGATTAAAAGTAATTTTAAAACTCAAAAATAAGTCTTTGGGAAGACCTACTACTGTCTGCATTATAAAGAAACACAACAGTAAAATGACTCCTAGTGACACATTTCTATATCCATAGATCAGTCAACTCAGCCCTCATCGGTGAAGTTTCTTTTTGGACTAGATGGGAACTAACACAGAAACTCACAACTAGACAATGTATAGAAAGAAAGATGATTGGAACACTCAATCCTAAATAGGATATCTTCATCAAAATCCGACTTTCCAGGGCGCAGGGATCTATGTGGAAGAGGAAGTGGAAAGATTATAAGAGCTAGAGGTAGAGGATGACTCCAAAGAAACACCATCTACCAGACACAAGACTGATACCCACATGAACTCACAGAGATTGTGGCAGTATGCACAGGGTCTGCACATGTCCAAGCCAGACAAAATCCTAGCATGCAGAAGAGGAAGTAGACACAAAGTTCTACCCCTAATTAAGAAGCTATTTGCAATTTACACCTTCTGGTAAAGGGACAATCAGCTCTCTCCAGTGGAGTCTCACTGAGTATAGTGACCACACTTCAGGGAAGGCCCCATGCCCACGAGTAGTTGCCCAGCACAAGGTGAATTCAGTGTGTGTACTTTTAAAATTTTGCTTTGCTGTTTTTATTTTATTGCTTTTCTTTCTTTCCTTTCTTTCTTTCTTTCTTTCTTTCTTTCTTTCTTTCTTTCTTTCTTTCTTTCTTTCTTTCAGCTTGTTTGTCTGTTTTGATTTTCATTTTTCTTTTCCCTGTGTGAGAGACTGAGAGAACATGGCGTTGGATGGGTAGGGAAATAGGATCTGGAACGAGTTGGAGTGCAAAATATATGAGCAAAATATGTTGAATGAAGAATGTAAATAAATTTAAAGATAGATTAAGAACTTTAAAAAGCCAAATATCTCATTTTAAAAGTTGGCAAAGGACTGGAACAGATATTTCACCAAAGAGGATCTAAGGATGACATCTATACACATAAGATGATATTCTCTGTCATTAGCCACTTAGGAAATGACAAGTTAATCTTGCATTGCATGCTGCTGTACACTTACTAGAACTGCTAAAACAAACAATGGCACTGTCAGTGGACTGCAACTGGAGCCTCATGCGCTGGTGGTGGGACTACAAAATAAAAAAGTGACTCACCCTGGAAAGTCATTCAGTAAGCTTTTGAAGTGATAGCGATCTTTATCTCCCTTTTACTTCTTTTTTTTCCCATTTAGTTGGTTTGGTTTTATCCTGTCTTCTCTACTTTTGTTTTTAGGTAGATTAGCTTTATTCAGTGTTCTTTTTGTTTCTTTTCAGTTTTGTTTTATTGAGATAGGGTCTCATGTAGCTCAGGCTGATATCAGAATGACTAATGTATTACAGCCTTGAACTCCTTTTCATTATACGTTCTTTACCTCCTAAGTGCTGGGATCCCAGGCAACATGCCACTATGGCCTATTTATGTGGTGCTAGAGATGGAATCTGTAGTGTCCTGCCTTTTAGGCATGCACTCTACCAACTGAACTCCATTCTTTTTGCACATCATTTTTACAAAACTTATTTGCTCCCTTGGGGCCTTTGAAGTTGCAGTGTAGTCACCCGGCATATCTTTGCCCAACGTGTTCAGGTAGCTTCCTTCTAGCTTCATTCATGTCTCTGACCAAGTTGCATCACCTCTAAGCAGTTTTCCTTAGTCATACTTTTCTGTTTTCCCCTGGTCTGCTAACCCTGTTGTTCTCTAATGTAACATATTGTTTATTTACTTTCAGAGCTGTCTTCTTTGCCCATTTTATTGTCTGTCTGTTCATTTGAATATAAGTCATATAAGGGTCCTGGCCTACTTTTTTCTTGGGCTTTGCTGTTATGATAGCTAGAATAGCATCTGACCTAGAGCTAATAGATATAGAAGATAGTTTGCCAGGAGTGTGAATGAATGAATAGTTGGTTCTATACATTGGTTTTCTAATGTATGTTGGCTCTCTGGAGCATTTCAGAATTGAGCCTTTATATAAGAATTCTTTCCCACATTGAACAATTCCACTTAAGAGTACCTTTATGTGTCCTTTTTGTCTCTGCAAAACTCTGTTGTTTGTTTTTTTTTGTTTTGTTTTGTTTTTTGTTTTATTAGGTATTTATTTCATTTACATTTCCAATGCTATCCCAAAAGTCCCCCACCCGCTCTCCCACCCACTCCCCCACCCACCCACTCTCACTTCTTGGCCCTGTCGTTTCCCTGTACCGAGGCATATAAAGTTTGCATGACCAATGGGCCTCTCTTTCCAGTGATGGCCGACTAGGTCATCTTCTGATTCATATGCAGCTAGAAACACGGGCTTGGGGGAGGGGGTACTGGTTAGTTCATATTGTTGTTCCACCTATAGGATTGCAGATCCCTTTAGCTCCTTGGGTACTTTCTCTAGCTCCTCCATTGGGAGCCATGTGATCCATCCAATAGCTGACTGTGAGCATCCACTTCTGTGTTTGCTAGACTCCGGCATAGTCTCACAAGAGACAGCTCTATCTGGGTCCTTTCAGAAAAATCTTGCTAGTGTATGTAATAGTGTCAGCATTTGGAGGCTGATTATGGGATGGATCCCTGGATATGGCAGTCTCTAGATGGTCCATCCTTTCGTCTCAGCTCCAAACTGTGTCTCTGTTTTAAGACTGAATGTTTCAATTTCCAAATAGCATATTCTGTTTTTCACTCACTGTGGTGGCTTGAATAGGTATGGCCTACATAGATTCATATGTTTGAGTGCTTGACCATAGAGGGTAACATTATTAGAAGGTGTGGCCTTATTGGAGTAGGTGTGGCATTATTGGAGGAAGTGTGTCACTGTGGGGGTTGGCTTTGAGGTATCCTATGCTCAAGCTATGCCCAGTGTGGCACACAGTCTCCTTCTGCTGTCTGCAGATGAAAATGTAGAACTCTTGGCTCCTCCAGAACCCTATCTACCTGGATGCTGCCATGCTTCCCATCATGATGATAATGTAGTAAACCTCTGAAACTGTAAGCCAGCCACAATGAAATGTTTTTATATATAAGAGTTGCCTTGGTCATGGTGTCTTTTCACAGCAATAAAACCTGAACAAAGATAGCCAGAAATTATGTTAAGCTGTATTATGTGCAAGAGCCTGGACAAGAGACTTTGGTGGCAGGATAACCGGTCTGTCTTTTTATCCTTCAACCCTAGTAAGTATTGTGCCAGAAAAGAAGCCAGAGATTGCAACTAGAAATTTAGTTGAGGTGACTCATTGTTCTGTATTGGGAGTCTGCCTTTTCTTTTAGTTTTCTCCTGTTGTCTTTTTAATATTTAATGTCATTCTCTACTATCTTCTGAGCCTATCAAAGCAGACTAAGGCTAAGGCAGGGTTGCAAAGAAAATTTTATCAGGTGTGCTATGAAGTAGGTTAGTTGTACCATGCTCAAAGTGCCTTGTGATCATGCTGGAACTTAGCTGCCCATTCCTGTAGCTGAGATGGCTGTTTTGAGGCTTCCACTCTATGTTAACACATATCAGTGCTGAGTAGTACAGTGGCTGAGGTTAGTGACTGGGAATCCCCCACTGTCTAATCCCTAGCATTGAAATCAGTGCCTTTGGGGCCACTTGTCTCCAAGTGTTTGAGGGTTGGTTCTATATTTCCTTTGAACGTGTAAAGAAATAGAGATGAGCCCACGAAATGATGCTTTTTCTTCTTTTTCTTTCCCCTGTTTTGTATAATTTAGGAAGTTCATCAAGAACGGATCGCATTGGAAAACCAATTGGAACAACTTCGCCCAGTCACAGTGTTGTGACATCCTAGAGGCTTGAGTGACAGCAGGTGACCTTGTCTGCCAAGATCTTTCTTTTGAGTGTTTAAGCCCAACTACTTGTCATATATGTCTGAATGTCAAAAGCTGTGAGCAGCACAACATAATCTATATGACTTTCTCTTTTGCACTTCACTTGTGTACTTTACAGTGGTAGTAAAATATGTCTTCAACTGATCATTGCACTTAAAATATTAATTACTTCGGAGGATAAAGCAGAAGGGTCATAAGCTCAAGGCCATTTTTAGAAGCTTGTTGGGACACTGTCTCCAATAGAACGTTAAAAGAGAAGTATTTATATAGCTCAGTGGTAGAGTGCTTGCCTGATATACAGGAAGCCTCAGTTTAATCCTAAATCCCATTTCAAAAATATACTTATCATTGGAATTTATCCCCCATTTTAACCACTTTTAGATACTGCTCCTTATTTAATTTAGCCTTTTAGCAGATAATTCAGAACATTATTTATTTAAAGAATTTATAATTCTACAGTACCTATTAATGCTGTACTACCAGGATGCTCATGCCCATTTTATTCTTATATGTATGCTATCTACAGTATGTTGGTTTCCCGAATAGTGTGCATTCCAGCTAGATAGTCTTAGGCATGATGATAATAAAATCAAAAGCTGGAATACAATTAAAGCATCAGATTTACACTGGCACTGTGCCCTCTACCACTATATGCCAAAAACTGCTTCTGTAGTACCATTTTGATATTATGTCAGTTATACATAATATATGACTATTGTTTTCTATTAAATATCGGAACCTTACTGGGTCTTTACACCTCTGTGAAGTAGAGAATTTTGGCAATGAACTGTTTAACTTGGCCAATCTAGGCCATCAACCTAGATAACTTAGTCCTTTTCATGTAAATTTTTGCGCAAGCACAATCTACTTTAACTGCCTTGCCTGACCAAATTAAATAAATAGTTGCCAGATCTCTGCTTTTATCCTGCATGGGATAACATCTTTGTAAATGCATAAGCTTGGAAACCACCCAACAAATATTAGTAGCTGGATAGCTACCTATTTGTTGTTGAATCCAGGTATCCAGGCTGAGAAGGGAAGAGAAATAGCCACTAACTCTGCAACAATCCTTGGCTGTTGTCATTGTCTTTATTTTAGGCCGGATTTCAGATGTGTTGCTTCTGAAGACACAATGAAAAAATGCAATCTTCCCACCAGCTACATGACTACTTGTTCTCTGTGAAGTGTACTCTTGGGAAGTATTAACTTTATATACAGTTCAGGGGAGCTCAGCTAACTGTAGTGGAAGTGATACAAAGCAAGCTTAAATTGCAGAAGCAAGTATCCTGTAGAAATGTCGTAGTACAGTCCAGCTGAAAGTAGGAAATGACTGACCTGTAGGGTTATAGGGTCCCTGAATCACTGATCTTCAACAGGGCATTTTAATATTAGCATTAGTGTGCACAGGGTACTTTTGAAATGGTTTTGGGTAGATTTACAATATGTAAGATTAAGCTGTTGATTTCAATAGAGCTGAGAGCTTTTAGTAAAAATAGGCATTTATTTAATATTTCCCTGTTCCTTTGGCAAGCTTTATCAGTAGCTTAACAACAGAAAAGAGTTCAAACAGATGATGTTTTTCCAAAGAAAAACAAATTGTTGACTCTCTTCCATGCATATTTTAAGGATTTGAATCTGATTTGATTTGGAAAGTCATGAAACTTGAACAATTTCTGCATTTCTTTTTTTCATTGGCTGCCTTTTGTTTGTTTGTTTATTTGTTTGTTGGTGGTGTTCTTGTGAGGAGGACTCAGGAATGATTTAACCCCTCCTAAGATTATGGTTGGGTCAGTACAGATTCCTAGGTGACTTCTTTTTTCCATATGCTGGGATAAGAGGGCTGTGTTATGATTACAGATGTTTCACAGCATGTTTGGCATTTTGTACATTCAATAGAGGAAAGACTAACATATGCGCTTTATCTCAAGATCTTCCAGTGCATATACACTCACGTGGGAGAGCACTTCATGTCCACCAAGCAGACACAACCTAAGGAATGTTAGTCTACTGAGCAGTTAAAAAACACTGACATATTGTTTCCCTCATGAAGTAAATGACACAGGGAACTGGGTGAAGAGATTGGAATTTTATTTAGTTGGCTTTGTTTTCCTTAAAGGATAAAACTTGCATTGGACAATCAAGGACAATGAAGCCTCACCAATATATTTCTTGTGGTGCTGGGATCAAACCCAGGACAGCATTCATCCTAGGCAAATGCTGGGCCATACCCTCAGCCCATCACCAATATTTTAACTGAGGCATTGCATTAAACCACACCACACATACACACACACACACACACACACACACACACACACACACACACACACACAGAGTATTTTTAGCTGGACTTTCGATCAGTTGAATAGTTGCTTATACATAGATTCTTAAAAGAAAATACTTGTGTTTCTATTAAATATACACTACTAAATACATGTTATATGACTAGTATTTATCCTTTACTTCTGTGTTTTCTTAGGATGTACACTTTTAGGGTTATAGTGCCTGATAATATTTTTTGAGAGCCTTTACTATGATACAGGAAGGCAGATGCATTGACAGCACTTGTAGAACTACTTTGGAATTTATCTCCATTTACCACAAAAAGAAGCTTCCTTGGTGAAGGATGAGAGATGAAGAGTTGCTTGTTTTGCAGAATTCTATAGCATGAAGGTTAACCTTGTCTCCATTCATGGGGGTTTAATTGCCCTATTGCTCAATGGTGTTCCTGCATGGGGATTCTCCAGTCCTACAGATGAAAGCAAAGTAGGAAATGATCGTGGCCTTATTGGGGCTTTTAGCATCTCTAGTAAGTAGCATACAGCTTTGGCTGGCTTTCTATCCACAGACCTAAAGCAGAGCTTGAATGATAAATAGCAAGAATGGATGTGTAATGTGACAATCAAGGCAGATATTTGCTCTAGTTGGAAAGATCGAAGCACTTTATAAACATCAGACAAGTGTTTGGGACTAATTGAGAAATAAGCCAGCTTAGATGGAAGCTGTGATGTGTGACTATTAGAACTAGGCAGGACCAGGGTTCCTCTTTTATAGCTAGCATGGGAAAATCCCATCCCTAAGAATTGTGGACTCTTGGCCCAGGAATCCACAATAATAGCTAGTGGTAGAATTGGGATGTAGCCTGATTATATAGATTCCAAGGTAGTCCTCTGTCTATCCTAAAAGTAGATTAGAAAGCCTTTTTTATTTATCATGTTGAATTTTATTGACTTAACTGGTCTGTAGATATGAAAGCATCTTCTAAGGAGTTTTAGATTTAGATATTTCTCTCCGCTTTAAAAAAAAATAAAATTTGAGTGGAAATAATGTTATTAAACCATCCTTCTAATGCTTCCCTTTTGAAGATGCAGTATGTTCCTTTAAATCTTGGCAGAACTTTCTAAAGCTACTGCTTTCAATAGATTGCAGCCGCATAGTCCCATGGGTATAGTACCATGCTTTCTCAAATAGACTACTGTGATAAAAATGAACTGAGTATGTAGTAGGTTATACTTCCCTCCAGTATGCTGTTGCTCACTCACAAGTGGTTCATTTTAACACATTTTAGGGATAAGAAATAAAAACCATGACCTTTTTTTTGACTTCCCACCAATGTCTAAACTATTGTAAAATAGTATGATTCTTTAGCTGTGTTTTGATTGTATTGTATTTCTAAATATTTCTCTGTATCCTGGATTGTCTCATAACTGTGGCCATAATAGGTACATAATCAGAAGATCACTTAGACAACATCTGATATTAATGTGATTCTTGCATTCAAGACACTTGCAAATGTCTTTTTCTAAGCAGTAGTTAGAAAGCGCTCAATTATAGTATTAACACCTTAAAGCCAAAACATTTGTTCAACACAAACTACCATCACACCTCTGACTTGATATTATCACAAGAATGTGGATGTACAAGTGTAAAAGCAGGAATGTACTATCTCTCCCGAGCAGATTGCCTTATGGGATTGACAAGGAGGCTCATTGGGTTGTTGTTTGAACATCGAGGGTGTGAAGAAAATGAAGCAGTGGCTAAAGAAATCTCCTCTCACAAAATACAACACTAGTGTCTTTCTTTTCTCTTTCTAGCTCAATAGTTCTATTTCAAATGTTCCCTTAAAACTCAGACTTCAACACATCAGTTACATTTCTACTTTAGTTGTGGGTGTTAGAGTTTTTGTGTCATGACTCAGTGTGGTTCACGTTCCTAGTGAGAAGCAGAAATCTGGAGGTGTGCAGTCCTCAGCCTCACAGCTTCCTTCCCTTTTCAGCATGGCTGATGGAGACATGCCACGAACATAGACAGGTTGGTCACCAATGGCCATTTTCATAAATATTTCTGTGGGCCATTTTGCTTTGCTTGTTTGTGAAAAGAATTGTATCTAATTATTTGAACCTCTGAAGAATTGTACACAAGGAGGACCAGACTTTAAAACTATCCATGTGGATTCTGAGAGCTGCTGCCCAGCAGAAGTCTTAGAAATATGCCTTGAAGCAGCCGTTGTGTAATTATGAGCTGGGCAGCCCAGGTATAGTTAGTTTTAGGCTTGTAGGTTTACTTCCTAGTTTCTCTAAACACACCTGATGGTAAAGAACACATTGAAAGTACTGCAGGTTGCAGTTGACAGTACCCAATTGGTTTGCAAAAGCCTTGCTTTGCTGGCAACTATTGGAGAATGCTTAGTTTGCATGTCTTGTGATTTCTCCTGTCTTGTTCCTAGCTAATTTCATGGCTGTGGGAAGTTAGCAACACTAGGTTTATGACTCTGAAGACCAGAGGACAGCAGGCTTTAAGAGGGCTTAAATTGGGAGTCAAGGACTACAGTAAGGAAACCTCCAGGTACCTGGTTCAGAGCAGTCCGGGATGATAGGACTAGATCCTAAAGTTCTTTCAGGGAGCTCTGCCATGAGAGCAAACAGAGTATATCTATCATGTGCCACTTTGACCAACTAAGTTGGAGTTTTTGTTTCAAGTCAACTTGTGTGATAAGTTCTACTGCACCTATCTTGGGAAGCAGGGATACCCTCTTCTTTAGGACTAGAGCTGCCATTCTCTTCATCTTTAGCACAAGGAAGGTATTTAAGTGAGCCAGAGACAAACAGAGCCATTTTAGTCTTCATAGTTATCTGCTAAGAGAGATAATGAGCTGACTGTCTATTTTAAACTCGAAGGTAAAAAATGTAAATTATATTTTTTCACTACAGGTACATGTAACAGTAAAATGTGTAACAGCAAAGTATATATTTGATGCTTTCTGTCTTTCATGATATTGTGCTAACAAGTTGTGCTAATATTTAACTCAGCCAGAGTTTCACTCATTTGCTAAGCATTGGGAACATTCTGTGTATTTACCTTAAACATAAATAAATTCCTGAGAGTGTCCTATATTTGGATTGTGATTTGTAGACTCATGCTAACTTTACTGCCTCTTTTTCACACTTGTTGAAAAATCTGTGAAGAACATAGTAAGTTAAGGTTTTCAAACTTGGAAAAATGTACATGATGTGAAACTGGGGTGCTATGTTAAAAATAAATGTATGATAACTCATGGATTTTGTGGCGTCCTGGTGTCAGTATTTTCTGATTTCTATTTGGTCTTCAATCAGGATTGTGAAAGAAGGAGTTGGAGGGTCTGTTCCATTAAAATCAAAGTTTGCGATTTGATTAATTTATCCCCTTCAAGGTAGGTTCTTCAATATCAATAAACAGTAAACACTACTGACTTGAAACTGGATTCAATGTGGGACCAAATTATTTGTTTTATTTCCCCAGTGTTCTTTAAGCTTGTGAATATTCCTAAATTGCGTATATTTCTGTAATCCCAGCACTTTAGAGGCTGAGGCAGGGGGATCAAATGTTATTGACCAGCTTGAGTTATATAGTGAGTTAAAGGCCAGCTTCAGCTATATAGTGAGGGCATGTCTCAAAACCCAAACAGTGGGTTTTGACACCCATCGTGGTATCCTTAGCTGCAAAGGACCGTCTTAGTTACCTTTTTTTGCTGTCATAAAATACCTTGACAGAAGCAGCTTCAGAGAGAATGGCTTTATTCTAGCTCACAATCCAACATAGCTGAGCAATCAGGGTGGCAGGAGCTTGGAGCTATTGGTTCCATTGCATCCATAGGTGAGTGCATGCTGCTGTTCAGTTCTCTTTCTCCAGGTATACAGTTCAGGATTCCATCCAAGGAACAATGCCATCCACAGAGAGGGCTTTTCCTGCTGCAATGAATATGGTCAAGATAATTCCCCAAGGCATGCCCAGAGGCCTGTCTCCCAGGTAATTCTAGGTTCTGGCAACTTAACAATACTGACCATCACAGGGATGATAAAGAATAATGAGGAATAGGTGTCCCCAAATCCTGACCAATTACTCTTATACCTCAGTTGCAAGTTCTTATCTTTACCTTCAAAGCACAAGTCTCCTATTGTCTGGACTTTCTGCCATGTTATAGTGTCCATCTATTATAATTTGGACATGGATTAAAGGCTTGATCCTCAGCCATTGGTATTATTTTGGAAGATTCTGAGGACTTTAGGAAGGACCACATCCTTGGGGGCTGTAACTTGTCCCAGGCCCCTCTCTGTCTCCCTGTTTTCTGCTTGTTGTAATGTAGGCAGTTTTTTTTTTTTTTTGCACAAAGCACAGAAATGTCTGCAACCATTGTTAGATCTCAAACCCCAGACAAATGGCTAACTGAGATTTCCTTGATACATCAAAGCAGATCTGGCCACCAGGTTCTCCCAGCATCTCATAGTCTTTACCTATTACAGGGTCCTCCTGACTAGCATACCCTGTCCTCTACCCTGAACTCACCAGCCCAGGTATTAGCTGGGCTTCACTCCCCCCAGTTCCTCTGGCCCTTCTATGATTCAGCACTTTGGCTGTCAGTCTCTTGGCCAAGGCTCCCCCTCTTTGCCATCACTTCCTCTCCCTCACACAGGTCTGCTTTGGGTTTATTAACTCTGGACTCTTCCAGATATCCCTACCTCTGACTATGCACTCCCTTTTATCTATGGTAAACCTCCTCCACCATATTTAGGAGCAGTCATGTTTTTCTATTTCATCTCTTTTCATTCAACCATGAGTCAAAGTATATCTTCTGTTTATGTAAGGCATTTTGCCACAGTGATGAGACTCTCCTACATTGTCCATGAATTTGTTCTGTGTGCTGACCAGCTGGCTGTAGATGATGTACTGCACAGCCAAGTACTGTCTCAGGAGCTGGAAATGAGAGCAAGATGTCGCTTCAAGAAGCTCACAGATCATTAGGATGGAGGACTCTAGATGAGACAGAGTGGAATATGTTGTGTTAGGGTAGGCTAATTGTAGATACTGTGAAGGCATAAACTACCTTGAGTTGAGATAGAAGCTATTTTCAATATTTAGGAGAAAATGTATGCAATTATTCATAGTTCTAATATTCAGGAAGTGATTTGTGATTTCCCCATTTTCTGCCCTCTATAAAGAAATTATTTTACTCAAAGACTATAAACTAGTGTTTTTAATATGATCTAAACCTGCTAGCGTAATTCATTATCTATCTATCTATCTATCTATCTATCTATCTATCTATCTATCTATCTATTATCTATCTATGTGAGAATGTATGTATTCAGGCAATGTACAAGAATCTAAGACACTTGTATCTTAATTAGGGATTTACTGAAATGAAGAGACTCCAGGAAAACATTGAATTAGGGTTATCTTACAATTCAGAAGTTTAGTTCATTATCATCATGGCAGAAAGCAGGGTGGTATGCAAGCAGACATGGTGCTGGAGAGGTAGCTAAGAGTTCTACATCTGGATCAGTAGGCAACAGGAAGAGACAGTGACACAGTGTGCCTGACTTGAGCATCTGAAATCTCAAAGCCCACCCCTTCACTGACACACTTCCTCCAACAAGACCACACTTATTCCAACAAGGTCACACATCCTAATAGTGCCACTCCCTATAGGTCTAAGTGGGCCATTTTCATTCAAACCACCACAACAAGAGAATAAACTTTTGTAGGCAGATACTATATGGGACAATGTGAAAGTGTGTTTTGTTCCATCCTCAGTCCCTTTACAGGGACCCTGTGAGGATTGAGGACTGTAGAGGTTTTGTTTTTGTTTTTGTTTTTGTTTTTTGTCAAGAAGATTATCAAAGTGCAGAAATAAAGTTTTGGGAAGTGAAGTGTTGGGAAATAATTGTTACTTGTGAATACGAGTACATAGTAATTTTACTTAACCATTTGAAGAAATCCCCAAGCCTGTCCCAGAAAATGCTCCAAGTAGAATGTCTCCATGGTCCAAGAACCCTGTTGTACTGTTTTCCAATGGTGATGTGTTTTAGGATTGTGGACAGTGGTATTTACAGGCATCTGTGGGAGTGTTTTCTTCATAGCATTTTCCTTTTAAACAGAGAAGGAAAGGTATGGGATTGTACCCCACACAGATCTTCCTTTGCTTTCCCTGAAGTTCTCATAGCAAATTGGGTAGAAGGGATTGGAACAGAAACAGGAAATTTGAAAACTCAGCTGTGAGGATTCTGTGGCATCATCAGTAGAGCACACACACACACACACACACACAAACACACACACACACACACACACAGAGAGAGAGAGAGAGAGAGAGAGAGAGAGAGAGAGAGAGAGATGTAGAAACAGCCAGAGCAGTTGTTTAAAGCATAGACTGCTAAGAATGGTTTGGAAAGTGGGGAATGTGATCATTGGTGTTTGGAATCATGGAAGATTTCACTACGATAAGAACAGCTGGCTTGTAGTCTGTATCGTTGCTTTTAAGTTTTCTAAAGAGAATGTCCCTCCTATTCCTATATCTTGAGATGACTACTTCCATCTTTGGTACAGCATTATAAAACAGACTGCATGCCTTCACTCCTGTATTGGACTTAATCAAAACTACAAGGCTGAAGGAAAGCCAAGGGGAAGAAAGATAATGCTTGTGGAATGGAATAAAAGCAAGCAAACAAATTAAATGCAGACGCAGAGAACTGTGATGCAGGCTCTTTGATATTCAAATGAAATTGGCTTGAACTGCAACCCACGTGTGTTGAAAGCCTGTATCCTGGTCTCCCTGGAGTTTCTGTGACCCAGGTGATGGTGGAGAGATTACTACTTTCGTCCCTGTTGCTTCTGTCTTTAAGAGGCATCTTAGGAATTAGTTTCATAGATTATCTACCTGCCCCCCTCAGTTTATAAACACTAGGTATTTATGTATATGTAGAGGATGAAGTAAAATAGTAAAGAGGCAACATTTATAGAAAATTTAGGGTAATAAGAACTTTAAACTAGTTTATGTATAGGCTGATCACATTGTACAACTCCAGAGGACATTGTTCATGTTGTAGTCTATATGAAAGATACCCTTTAGATGCAGTGGGTTTTTCCATATCTCTATGCCGCATAGTTCACCTTCACCTTACCAAAATGTACCCCTTTACCCTTCATATGGATCTAATCTTCTGATACTGCTGGCTGAGGGAAGGTAGGGATGTGGGAACTTTGGTGGTCCTGCCAGCACTTGTAACCCAGTGACTCTTTCCCCCCTTCACTACCTTCTTTCTACACTAGATCTAGTCTAATAGTTCTTAGCTGGGTTTAATTCTGCCTCATGTTTAGAGATGGTTTTAGTTTCCATAACCGATGGATGTTCCTGGCATATAGTAGATATAGGGTGGGGATTTGTTAAACATGCCACAATATACAGGATAGCTCTCTGAAAACAAAAAGTTATCTGGCCCCAAAATATCAGCAAATTGAGAAGTCCTATTCAGAGGAGCCCATTGAGCTCCATTTTCCTCTATTATCTATAGCAAATTACCCCTATTCTCACCACTGTCATGGAGACTTCCTCAAATAGCCAAGGCTACATTGAAAGGCTATGTTAAATTAGCTCATTAATTCAAATGTAAATGAGTGAAGTGAATTGGATAAAATGAACAGCAGCACTGGTCATCTGTTTCGGTGATAGGAAACAAGAAGTGGTGGGGATGGTGGTCGTGCAGCTGTCTACCCTGTCTATAAGGACAGTACCAGTGTTGTTTATTGCCACACAGGTGGCCATGTCACTACATTTCTGATTCCTGTAGAGACTCACCAACTCATCTCCTTCATCCCCTGGCAAGTCCTTTTATGTTGTTTACGTTCTGATGACTTGTAACACACATGCATATATTTTAAGTGTTCCTGGGTAACCGTGGAGATTGACTACTGGGGGCCTTAGATTATCTGACTTTAATATTTACTATAAACCACACCAAGAAAGGTACTGGCACACACACATGGAAACGATGAGCAGATTAATGGCAAGAATACAGACCTCCACATAATACAGTTCCTTGATTTATAATTTTAAAAGCTATCATCATTCAGTGATGGAAAAGATTATCTTTTCAATAAATGGTAGTGTAACAATTGAATATCCACATGAGAAAAAAGTATAAACCTGGAATCCCTACCATGCACACAATTTATTTTTTATTATTGAAAACAGTGTTGAAACTTTAAACATATTTCGATAATATTCTTTCCCTCCCTAAGCCCTTCCAGATCCCTACCTCTCCTTACCCACCCAACTTTAAGTTCAAAAACAAAAACCCAGTACAACAACAACCTCTAACCAAGAAACCAAACCAAAACACACACACCCCAAACAGACAAACAACCCCACAAACCTATAACTAAATGAAAGCACACAAAACAATCCATGGAGTCCATTAAGTGTTGCTCAACTCCTCCTGAACATGAGTCCCGCCCTGGACTGGTTGATACACTCAGTGTCACTCCACTGGAGAAAGCTGACTTTTCCTCTCCCAGAAGGCATAAATGACAGCTCAGTTGTTAACCTTTGCCCTAGTGGCTAGGTTTTCATTCATTTATTTATCCATTTTTTAAAAATTATAACAAAATAAGTATATTAAGATGAAAGAAAACTACCGCATCTTATTGGACAAAACAAATCAACAAAACGAAAAGATCTCAAGATAAGGCACAAGAATCAGACACCCACTCGGTTTACACACTTAGGATTCCCATAAAAAACACTAAACTGGAAGCTGTATAATGTATGCAGAGGGCCCGGTGCAGATCCATGCAGACACTGTGCCATGCTCACAATTTAATTCAATATACAGTATGGGTCTGACTATTAAAGGCCAAAAATTCTACCTCCAGAAGAAAGTTTAAAATAATATCTTCATGAATTTTAGAAAGATTTTTTAAAAATAAAATTTACAAAGTGTATTACCCATGAAGGAAAAGACTAATAAATAAGATTTCATTAAAGCTAAGAACTTTTGTTAATCGGGATCTATGACTAAGAATGTTCTGGCAAGCTGCAAAACAGTAGAACTTCTTTGCAATACGTCTGTCAAAGGATACTTGCTTAGTGTGTGTGTGTGTGTGTGTATTGGCAACTATTTCTTATTTAAAACATTGAGGGAAGAAAAAACTCTGTGCAGGCTGACGTCCTGCAGGCCAAACACATGGCCAGTTTGCAGCCTCACCTTGAACATTCCTGGAGAATGAAGCTGCTTGACTATTTCCACATTTTCATGCACTTTCTCTGAGCAGCCTCTCAAAGACGGTCAAGTTCTCAGCAGCATGCATTTCCCATTGGACGGCAGAATGGCTATTAAAGGTAGTAAGTTGCCATTTTAAGCAAATGGTACCTTTCTGCTGATAGACACAGAGATTAAAAACGAAACCATCACTTAATCAACTCTTTGTTTGCCATTAGCACTGTGGAGATTAAAGCAGACTTCTCTGTCTCCTTACCTTCTCAGACTCTAGAATGCTCAGCATGCATGGATGATAGTCTAGAGACCTGGAAAGTCAGCTTCATGCTCCAGTGAGATGGAAAAGATGCAGTAGATGAAGGTTAAACTTGGAACATTCTGAGCCCATTAATGTCCAAGTTCTTTACTTTCTACGTTCCAAACCGTAATTTTCATTTTCCCCCTTTCTTTTTTTTTCCAGCACTACTCTTTCTTAGTTCTATTATAGTTAAAGGCTAGTGAGGTGGGGGATGATTTTCTCTTGCCATTGTCTTCCAACACCACTGAGTAAGAGAACGTGGCCTGGTAGATTGTGTGCTACTAGGATAGGATCTTGAGTTAGACCCCTGGATTCAAACCCTGCCTATAATGTTTCACAGTCTTGGGCAAATTCTTTTCTTTCCTCTGACTCAAACCCTCATCTCTAAGTCACTAATAATAGTGTATGTGTATCAGTTGCAATGGTGCCAAGCAATTGCTAAACATGTTCACTAAAGTGAAAATTGACTGTTGGCTGATTGTCTGTCAGGTCTTGTTATCGTGCCAAGCCTTGGGAAGCAGAATACAAAGGGGCCATTGTTCCAAAGACCACCAGCCCACTCTTGATTTCAAGAGAGGCAAAGAACTTTACCAAAATAACCCTCCTTTTTCCTTGAACTGGCCAGCATGGGGCTGCTGGCTCTTTTGATGGCTTTCTTCTTATGGAACATGGTCATGGCTAAAATTCAAAACCACTCAGAAGATTAAGATCATTTGGGGGTGGGATATATTCTCTTTAAAGTGGAAGCTAGAATTACAGTAGAAATGAGGAAATCTTGATCTTCAAGAAGTGAACTAATTTACTCATGGCATGACAGTATTTAAAAAGTCATTAAAAACTTTGGTGATCTAGGAGAATTATAAATCACCTCAGAGAAGGTCTGAATTTCACCAAGAAGCAGTAGGGATCTATTCTTGTGAACTGTCACTAGGAAGTGTGAATCCCATTTTTAGAAGTAAGTGAAGGGGGCTGCAGTGGTAGACAACCTTGGAAGGACTGTTCTGGAACGGCGTGGAAAGCAAGACTTCTGAAAGGTATGCTTGGATATGGAGCTGAGGAGGAGATTTCCAAATACAATAGTGAACTTGATTTCTTCCTTTTTATAGGAAAATATGAGAGAACAGGTAGACATTTGAGGAAAGAATTGTTAAACAGAAAGGAATCTGAAAAAAATAAAAAAAGAAAAAAGAAAAAAAAAAAGAAAAGGAACCTAATGACGGGAAATTCTTAGCCCTTCTAGACCACAGAGGTCAGTACCTTCACTCGAAGACTCTAAAGAGATGAAAGCTGTGATTCCCAGGGACCTTTCAGAATGAAGAAGGGCACTGTTGCTCAGCCATCTAGCAGAAGCTGAAAATGGAAAAGAGACTAGATAAAATAAAATATGGTTGCAGATCTGGCTTCTAAGAGTGTGACCCATGACATTCCCAGGAGATTTCATAAGTTTGTGACGATTTTACATCAGTGGAAAAACTGAAAGGAAAAGGGCTGTTAGATTCTTCAAATTCCATAGGCAGGAAGTAAGCTGATGCTCCCACATAAACTTGGACCAGTGTTCATGAAAAAGGAAGCGGGACATAAGAAGGGTTCAGAGAGCAAGGCTAGGAGCCTGGAAGGGATGCTGAAAACCAGCAAAGGCTTCCTTCAAATCCTTGAAACATAATGGAATTTGGCTGGATTTGAAAATGTTTTGGAACAAAGCTTCATTTTTTCCCCATTCACTTATCTATTATTGAAGCATAATTGTCCACAGATTTCATGCTTTGCCTGTCCTTCCATTGTGTATTGAAAACAGGGGATGGATGGATGTGCTTCTTTAGTTCTACAGATTCACAGATGGAAAGAAATTCTGTCCCGAAGTTGAGCTGTATCTGTGTCTGATTTAGATGATACAAATGATATGATGTGGGACTTTGGAGCTAGTGAGACTCAGAATAGACTTTTGGTATAAAAGGATGAGGTCTCTAAGCACCTTAGAATGAGGTAAATATGTTTTATGTATGGGATGGTTTGGAATCATAGGGTGCACCAGGGGATAGCAGTCTGCAAGCAGAATTTGTGCTCTCCTAATCTCTATTCTTAGCGTTACATTATATTCTATGGCAAAGAGACTTCACGGAGATAATTGAAGTAATTCTCAGTTAACCTTAAAATTGGGGGATTATTTTGGGTCCTGAGTATAATCACACGAGCCCTTGAGGAAGAGAGATTGCAAGGATGGAAGCCTGAGAAGATGGGGTGACAATGTAAGGAGGAAGTCTTGGCAGCCATAAAGAACTGAGAGGATATCCCAGCTAACAGAAAAGAAAGGGGACATGAGCCCCATAGCCACGAAGACAGGAATTCTGTCAATTGGTGATTGCATGGAAGCAGGTTCATCCCAAAGCCTCCAGAAAGGATTATGTCCTTGCCAGCATCTTGGTTCTTGTTTTTATTTGCTTGCTTGCTTGTTTTGTTTTGTTTTGAGAAACCCTGAAGAAGGGACTCACTTGAGCCATGTTTCACACATGAAAGCATTAAGACAGTAAATTTCTATTTTTAAAGTCTCTCTGCTTTGGTAGTTTGTTATTACAGCAATAGAAAAGTAATCAACTAATAGAAACTTTGGTTTCAGCTTCCAACAATTTGTCTACTGAGAATTTGCTGGGGCTGGAGTAGGAAGGGGTGGGGATCTAAGACCTCTCTTTTGACCTCTCTAAGCATTCATGGTTTTCATGATAGATTGTCTTTTGGAAAATGAAAAAAAAAAAAAAAAACGTCAAAGAGGTACAGTGAGTGTTTCTGGTGGGTTTGTAGAGACTGTTCTGTTCTTTGCTGTATCCATCCTGCAAAGCGATTATTTCTTCCCCAGTTTATGAGCCTGGTCATGAAAGCAACCTTTGTAGAATAGTTACAGAGAGATGCTATACCGATGAGGTTACAAAAATGAGAGAGACAGCCTGGACTGTGAGTGTGGGGGTGGAGTGGAGAGTCCTTTAGAGGAGGAGCATGGCAGTTAAGTGCTGCCAGCTGGGTCCCAGATGGCTGCAACAGAACAGAAAGATAGGAGCAATGAACTGAGCCGAGAAGGCCTGAATGGCAGTCCTGGGTGCTGCTGTCTAAGCTGTGGCTCTGGGAACATTGTTCCTTTTAACTTCGCCTTGACATCTTATCATTAAGGGTGGAGAAGTAGAAGACCCACATTGAGGAATTGCAGCTCTGATTCAATAACAGGCTGTACATCGAGGCATCTTGCCGACTATGCAACATCACTTAACTCATAGCTGGACTTTGTTATGTCTAATACAACTTAAACCAGGCAATATTGACTTAATTCTTCTTCAGAATACCTTTGAGAGTGCCAAGGGGAGACCTTGTCTTGGCTCCTTCTGGACAGCAGGTATGGCTGCTCACGTGGGACTCCTGGCTCTCAACCATGGCTCACATGTTTCCAGGGATTCTTACCACTGCTGTAGCTATAGTATTCAGGAGGAGCTGGGTGTGGCAAGCTGCTTTTCTGCCTCCTTCTCATATCCATGAAGGCAGTTTTCATGGGATGTGTCAGAGAAGGCTGAAATACAGTTATGTTGGGTAATTTGGGGCATTAGGACTTCCGAATGATTTTTACTATAAAAAAATAAACAGGCTGCTTAAGAACGTGTTGCAAGGTATACACGTGTACGGGTGCTTGTGTGTGAGTACACATCTTCACATGCCTACATGTGATGGTAGAGTTGAAAAAGGCTTCCAATAACATATATAAAAACATTAAAATTAATCGCGGTGCTCCATTCCATTGAGAGTCAGGTCCCTTTTGATTGTGGAATCCCAAAGATCTATGGATCCTAGATAAGATATGGAGAGAATATAGCTCTTTCTTCTCCTGCTCATTTATGGAAGACCTAGAATATAACACTGGGAGGGGTACTTGTCTGTTCTTTGCCAAGTGGGTAGGAATGGATTCTGTTGTTATTGTTGTTTTGCATTTTAATTTTTATTTATTTAATTTTATTGTAATTTTTAAACTGTACATCCCAGCTACAGTTTACCCTTTCCACTCCTCCAAGTTCCTCCCACTACCCCTCTCTCCTCCAGACCCACTCTTCTTCCATTTCCCTTTAGTAAAGAACAAGCCTCCAAGAGATGTCTGCCAAACAGGACAAAACAAGATACAATAAGACAAGGCAAAACCCTCATATTGAGGTTGGGCAAGGTAATCCAGTAGGAGAGAAAGAGTCTCAAGAGCACACGAGAGTCAGAGATACATTTGCTCCTACTGTTAGGAGTCCCACAAAGCCACCAAGCTAACAGCCATAACATATCCACAGAGGACCTGGCACAGACCCCTGCAGGCCCAGTGCTTGCTGTTTCAGTCTCTGTGAGCCCATGTGAGACTTACTTAGTTGATTCAGTAGTGTTTTCTCCTGGTGACAACCATCCCTTCTGACTGGTGGAAGTACTTAGGCTATGGTATCTGAACATTTTTAGAAGACTATCTGGAATCATTGAGAGAAATTTGTAGAAGACCAGAAACTTCCAAGAAGTAAATATCAATAAAAAAGAAAATAGAAAAGCATTTGGAAAACCATCTTTCTCTAAGACTTCTTAATAAGATTTTTCCTATCCCACAAATGAAACATGGCTGGAAGTGCTGTAGCTTAGCGTGCACAAGGCCAATCCTTAACAAAAAGAAACTTAAAAAGAAGAGTGGCAAAAGGAGGAGGAGGAGGAGGAGGAGGAGGAGGAGGGAGAAGAAGAGTGGCTTGTATTCAATTTAATGAAATAGTGTGGCAACCTATCTAGAATCTGGGTGGCTTTTAGCACTGTTATCTCAGAGATGTTTTCATTCAGAAATGTAACGTTTCGTGCATGAGAGCTACTTTCCAGTTCCCGTCTAAGTGTTTTGCTCTTCAAATAAGTGCCAAGACAAAGTGGTTTGTAATGTGTCAGCTGGTGTGTTTCGCACAGTTTCTGTCCCTCTGTTCTAGTTGGGTTGCTCACAGGAGAGATGCACAGGAGACTGAGTTAGGAGTAAAACAGTGGAGAGTTGGGTTGCTCTCAAGAGATCAGGGTAGGTCTGCCCTTGTTATATCATGTACATATTTTTTATCAGATATTTTATTTATTTACATTTCAAATGTTACCCCCCCTTTACGGGTTTCCCCTCCACAAACCCCCTATCTCATCCCCTCCCCATGCTTTTTGGATGGTGCAACCCCACCCACCCACCCACTCCTGCCTCCCCACCTTGGCATTCCCCTATACTGGGGCATTGAGCCTTCACAGCACCAAGGGCTTCTCCTCCTATTCATGCCAGACAAGGCTATCCTGTGATACATATATGGCTGGAGTAATGGGTCCCTCCATGTGTATTCTTTGGTTGGTAGTTTAGTCCCTGGGAGCTCTGGGGGTTCTGATTAGTTGGTACTGTTGTTCCTCCTATGGGGTTGCAAACCTCTTCACCTCCTTGGGTCCTTTCTGTAACTCCTCCATTGGGGGTCCCCATGCTCAGTTCGATGGTTGGCTATGAGCATCCGAATCTGTATTGATCAGGCTCTGGCAGAGCCTCTCAGGAGACAGCTATATCAGGCCCCATCAGCAAGCACTTCTTGGCATCAACAACAGTGACTGGGTTTGGTGTCTGTATGTGGGATGGATCCCCAGGTGGGGCAGTCTCTGGATGGCCTTTTCTTCAGTCCCTGCTCCAATTTTTGTCTCTGTATTTCCTTTAGACAGGAACAATTCTCGATTGAAATGTTGGAGATTGGTGGGTGGTCCTATCCCTCAATTGGGGTCCATGCCTAACCTCTGGATATCGTTTCTACAGGTTATTTCTCCCCTTTGTTGGGTATTTCAGCTAATGTCATCCCTGTGGGGTCCTGGGAGTCTCTTGCTTTCCTGGCATCTGGGGCTTTCTGGTGGCTACCCCCCAGTTCTCCATCCCCCATTGCTACATACCTCTGTTCAATTTTCTGACCCTCTATACTTCTTCCCCATCTCTTCATACCTGATCATGTCCCATTTTATGGGTCTGATGATAGTTCTTTTTGATAGACCACCAGAAAAGCTTACAGTTTGAGTTCATGCAAGATTTATTTCTTTACCTCCAAATTCTAGACCAAGGGTGAATGTGGATGTATGACAAAGATGCCATCTCTTGCAGATCCTCCAAGAAGCAGAGTTGGAGGCTGGAAGATGGGAGGGAAACTCAAGTTCCAACTTGTACCAGGTTCCAGTTGTCCCTGGTTTTCATCTGCTTTATACCTATCTGACCTCAGGCTCAGTACTAGACACTGAAGAAACAAATAAACCAAAATTAAACTACTGCATTTACCAGTTTCTGTAATTTCTTGAGGTCCAATCCACATCTATAGCAATGTCCTATTCTACAGCGTTCCTGATTTTATTTGACTCCACCAGTTTGTTGTGCAGCCAACAACTGCAACGCTCAATGGCTTAACATAGTAAGTGTAAATTTAGCTAATGTGTCTGGGCGGTGATGATTTAAGCTGAGCCCAGCTGGACAGTAATGTGCCCTACTCTCCCAGGCTCATTCACACATCTGGTGGTTGCCTATCAGTGTCAGCTGATTCAGGATATCATTGGCTAAAATAAGTGGGGTGACTTTGTTCTGCTTCACAAGCCTCTATTCCTCCATCAGACCACCGTAAATATATTTTTTTTAATGAGGAGGGTGGTAGGTGAGAATGATCCAGTGTAATCACAGACACACTTCTCAAACCGCTATGTTTATTCTCTTCTATTATTCTTGGTCCTAAAGCAAGCCACATGGCCAAGGCCAGGGAGACAGAAGGATACTGAAATTACCTGGTAAGTGGGTTGTAGTTACAGGGTAGAGGAAAGACTTGGAGCAGTTTTTGCCATCTATCATGCTAACACCTTTCACAGAGGTGGTGAGTGTCCATGTCAACTGATTCTATTTTCAGAGCCATTTCATTCCCAATATCTCCATTTCTTATAGCTTTTAATTGCCATGTTTATGTGGCACAAATCACTCATTGTCAACTTAATGTATTCAAGTCTTGAACTCAGCATTCCCTCTCATTAGAACAAATATTTACTTAGCAGAGCTGTGGTTTTCTGCAGTGAACTTGCCATTCTCCTTCCTTTTCAGGTATGAAAACAAGAAGAGGTAGCAAAAGCCAAAACCCCAAGGACGGGATGTTGCTGAACACTGACAGACAGACACATACTGTTAGACTGAGACTAAATGGAGTCAGGACAGAGCTTGCCTGAATTACCCATCAGTTGCATATATTTTATTTCTTTTTGCCTTTTTTTATATTTTAATTTTTTATGTGCATGAGTATTTGGTCTTTACCATGTCTATACACCACTTGGGTTCTTGGTGCTCGCAGGGGTCAGAAAGCATTAGGTCGCTGGGAACTGGAGTTGCTGATGACTTTGAGTCATCATGAGGGGATTAGGAACCCAACCCAGGTCCTCTGCAAGAGCAAGTACTCTGAAGCGCTGAGCCATCTTCTTCAGCCCATCTTTTTTTCATGTGTAGGGGTGGGTGTATGCCATGTGCTTGCAGGTGCCTGCAGAGGCCAGAAAGCATACCAGATCCCTTAGATCTGTAGTTGTGAGCCTTGAGATGTGAGTGCTGGCAACCAAAGGTTGCCTGAAAAAGAAGGAAGCACTCTTAAGCACTAGGCACTTTCTCCAACCCCTCTTGCATATTTTTATGTGCAAGGTTTTATAGACAGCAGTGTTAAAGAATACAGGGTTGAGAGACAGATACTTAGGTTTTCCCCCATTCTTGTTCATTTGCTATGTGAGCAAACTGCTTCTTAACTGCAACTTCTAAAAGATGCTCATTTTATTCACCAAAAATTGCCCACAATTTATCTGTCTTAGATTCTCCAGAAGCCAACTCTGAGCCAGTGAGTCAAGTGTAAGCAGTGTATTTTAAAGAAATGGAAATGCCAGTGAAGCCATGAGAAGAGGGTGCTAGATCAGCCAGCAATAAGCACATTCTCAGCCTCGTAAGCTCAGAGGACAACTGAGGACACAGTCCTGATAGAAAGAGTATAGAGTATGTGTGTTTCATAATGGGAAGAACCTGGAGTATTTATTCACCAGTCAACTGCCAGTATCTTCTTGTTGATAGCAATTCTTCTAAGGATACCAATTCTCTGTTACTTGTTGCCTGAAAAATGAATGGGCAACATGGGCTTTAGCAATTAAAGAAATCACTCAGGCAAATACAGTTGGCATACTGAGGGAAGTAGAGCTAGCACCTAAAGTGGACATAGTGGTGTGTAAGGAAAGACTATTGACAAAAAAATTGCTAACAGCTCTGCCCTTGACTGATATAAGAACACCACTACCAACAACATGTCTGTTTGCCCATTGCCAGGGGTAAGGCTCCATTTCTTAAAGGTACCATTAACCTCAACAAATGGGACTGAGAATTCATATATGGCAGCCAATATAGGATATATCTGATTCAAAACACTGTGGTCATCTTTAGACTAGACCATGGTTATATTGAATAAAATTGATCTTATATTATATTAGTGGGAGTTTAATAGGACCTGTGATATACAACAACAAAAATTAAAACAACAACAAAAGCAGTGGGTATTATATGCTAAAAAAAAAGTGAATAGGACATCTAATTTTGTTTACAAAGCAAATATTTGTGCTTGCTTTACTCTTTAGTATTCAAAAAGGTATGCTTCTCTTTCACCAGAGAATCAGCAACTCTTTGATGTGCATAAGACTCATTTTATTTTTTTTAATTTATTTTTTATTAGGTATTTTCCTCATTTACATTTTCAATGCTATCCCAAAAGTCCCCCATACTCACCCCCGCAATCCCCTACCCACCCACTCCCCCTTTTTAGCCCTGGAGTTCCCCTGTACTGGGGCATATAAAGTTTGCAAGTCCAATGGGCCTCTCTTTGCAGTGATGGCCGACTAGGCCATCTTTTGATACATGTGCAGCTAGAGAAAAGAGCTCCGGGATACTGATTAGTTCATATTGTTGTTCCACCTATACGTTTGCAGTTCCCTTTAGCTCCTTGGGTAATTTCTCTAGCTCCTCCATTGGGGGCCCTGTGATCCATCTAATAGCTGACTGTGATCATCCACTTCTGTGTTTGCTAGGCCCCGGCATCGTCTCACAAGAGACAGCTATATCTGGGTCCTTTCAGCAAAATCTTGCTAGTGTATGCAATGGTGTCAGCGTTTGGAAGCTGATTATGGGATGGATCCCTGCATATGGCAATCACTAGATGGTCCATCCTTTCGTCACAGTTCCAAATTTTGTCTCTGTAACTCCTTCCATGGGTGTTTTGTTCCCATTTCTAAGAAGGGGCAAAGTGTCCACACTTTGGTCTTCGTTCTTCTTGAATTTCATGCGTTTAGCAAATTGTATCTTATATCTTGGGTATCCTAAGTTTCTGGGCTAATATCCACTTATCAGTGAGTACATATTGTGCGAGTTCCTTTGTAATTGGGTTACCTCACTCAGAATGATGCCTTCCAGGTCCATCCATTTGACTAGAAATTTCATAAATTCATTCTTTTTAATAGCTGAGTAGGACTCCATTGTGTAAATGTACCACATTTTCTGTATCCATTCCTCTGTTGAGGGACATCTGGGTTCTTTCCAGCTTCTGGCTATTATAAATAAGGCTGCTATGAACATAGTGGAGCATGTGTCCTCTTACCATTTGGAACATCTTCTAGATATATGCCCAGGAGAGGTATTGCAGGATCCGCTGGTAGTACCATGTCCAATTTTCTGAGGAACCGCCAGACTGATTTCCAGAGTGGTTGTACAAGCTTGCAATCCCACCAACAATGGAGGAGTGTTCCTCTTTCTCCACATCCTCACCAGCATCTGCTGTCACCTGAATTTTTGATCTTAGCCATTCTGACTGGTGTGAGGTGGAATCTCAGGGTTGTTTTGATTTGCATTTCCCTGATGATTAAGGATGCTGAACATTTTTTCAGGTGCTTCTCAGCCATTCAGTATTCCTCAGGTGAGAATTCTTTGTTTGGATCTGAGCCCCATTTTTTAATGGGGTTATTTGATTTTCTGGGGTCCACCTTCTTGAGTTCTTTATATATACTGGATATTAGTCCCCTATCTGATTTAGGATAGGTAAAGATCCTTTCCCAATCTGTTGGTGGCCTTTTTGTCTTATTGATGGTGTCTTTTGCCTTACAGAAGCTTTGCAATTTTATGAGGTCCCATTTGTCTATTCTCGATCTTACAGCACAAGCCATTGCTGTTCTATTCAGGAATTTTTCCCCTGTGCCCATCTCTTCGAGGCTTTTCCCCCACTTTCTCTTCTATAAGTTTCACTGTCTCTGGTTTTATGTGGAGTTCCTTGATCCACTTAGATTTGACATTAGTACAAGGAGATAGGAATGGATCAATTCGCATTCTTCTACATGTTAATCGCCAGTTGTGCCAGCACCATTTGTTGAAAATGCTGTCTTTTTTCCACTGGATGGTTTTAGCTCCCTTGTCAAAGATCAAGTGACCATAGGTGTGTGGGTTCATTTCTGGGTCTTCAATTCTATTCCTTTGGTCTACTTGACTGTAGCTATACCAGTACCATGCAGTTTTTATCACAATTGCTCTGTAGTACAGCTTTAGGCCAGGCATGGTGATTCCACCAGAGGTTCTTTTATTCTTGAGAAGAGTTTTTGCTATCCTAGGTTTTTTGTTATTCCAGATGAATTTGCAGATTGCACTTTCTAATTCGATGAAGAATTGAGTTGGAATTTTGATGGGGTTTGCATTGAATCTGTAGATTGCTTTTGGCAAGATAGCCATTTTTACTATATTGATCCTGCCAATCCATGACAATGGGAGATCTTTCCACCTTCTGAGATCTTCTTTAATTTCCTTCTTCAGAGACTGAAGTTCTTATCAAAGAGATCTTTCACTTCCTTAGTTAGAGTCATGCCAAGGTATTTTATATTATTTGTGACTATTGAGAAGGGTGTTGTTTCCCTAATTTCTTTCTCAGCCTGTTTATTCTTTGTGTAGAGAAAGGCCATTGACTTGTTTTATTTAATTATATATCCAGCTACTTTACTGAAGCTGTTTATCAGGTTTAGGAGTTCTCTGGTGGAATTTTTATGGTCACTTATATATACTATCATCTCATCTGCAAAAAGTGATATTTTGACTTCATCTTTTCCAATTTGTATTCCCTTGATCTCCTTTTGTTGTCTAATTGCTCTGGCTAGGACTTCAAGTTCAATGTTGAATAGGTAGGGAGAGAGTGGGCAGCCTTGTGTAGTCCCTGATTTTAGTGGGATTGCCTCCAGCTTCTTGCCATTTACTTTGATGTTGGCTACTGGTTTACTGTAGATTGCTTTTATCATGTTTAGGTATGGGCCTTGAATTCCTGATCTTTACAAGGCTTTTATCATGGATGGGTGTTGGATTTTGTCAAATGCTTTCTCAACATCTAACTAGATGATCATGTGGTTTTTGTCTTTGAGTTTGTTTATATAGTGGATTACATTGATGGATTTCCGTATATTAAACCATCCCTGCATCCCTGGAATGAAGCCTACTTGGTCATGATGGATGATGGTTTTGATGTGTTCTTGGATTCGGTTAGCAAGAATTTTATTGAGTATTTTTGCATCGATATTCATAAGGGAAATTGGTCTGAAGTTCTCTATGTTTGTTGGGTCTTTCTGTGGTTTAGGTATCAGAGTAATTGTGGCTTCATAGAATGAATTGGGTAGATTACCTTCTGCTTCTTTTTTGTGGAATAGTTTGTGAAGAACTGGAATTAGATCTTCTTTGAAGGTCTGGTAGAACTCTGCACTAAAACCATCTGGTCCTGGGCTTTTTTTTGGTTGGGAGACTATTAATGACTGCTTCTATTTCTTTAGGGGATATAGGACTGTTTAGATCATTAACCTGATCCTGATTTAACTTTAGTACCTACTATCTGTCTAGAAATTTGTCCATTTCATGTAGGTTTTCCAGTGTTGTTGAGTATAGCCCTTTGTAGAAGGATCTGATGGTGTTTTGGATGTCTTCAGGATCTGTTGTTATGTCTCCCTTTTCGTTTCTGGTTTTCTTAATTAGGATGCTGTCTCTGTGCCCTCTAGTGAGTCTGGCTAAGGGTTTATCTATCTTGTTGATTTTCTCAAAGAACCAGCTCCTCGTTTGGTTGATTCTTTGAATAGTTCTTCTTGTTTCCACTCGGTTCATTTCACCCATGAGTTTGAATATTTCCTGCCCTCTACTCCTCTTGGGTGAATTTGCTTCCTTTTGTTCTGGAGCTTTTAGGTGTGTTGTCAAGCTGATTGTGTGTGCACTCTCTAGTTTCTTTTTGGAGGCACTCAGAGCTATGAGTTCTCCTCTTAGAAATGCTTTCATTGTGTTCCATAAGTTTGTGTATGTTGTGGCTTCATTTTCATTAAACTCTAAAAAGTCTTTAATTTCTTTCTTTATTCCTTCCTTGTACAAGGTATCATTGAGAAGAGTGTTATTCAGTTTCCAGGTGAATGTTGGCTTTCTATTATTTATGTTGTTATTGAAGATCAGCCTTAGTCCATGGTGATCTGATAGGATGCATGGGACAATTTCAATAGTTTTGTATCTTTTGAAGCCGGTTTTTTGACCAATTATATGGTCAATTTTGGAGAAGGTACCATGAGGTGTTGAGAAGAAGGTATATCCTTTTGTTTTAGGATAAAATGTTCTGTAGATATCTTAAGTCCATTTGTTTCATAACTTCTGTTAGTTTCACTGTGTCCCTGTTTAGTTTCTGTTTCCAGGATCTGTCCATTGATGAAAGTGGTGTGTTGAAGTCTCCCACTATTATTGTGTGAGGTGCAATGTGTGCTTTGAGCTTTACTAAAGTTTCTTTAATGAATGTGGCTGCCCTTGCATTTGCAGCATAGATATTCAGAATTGAGAGTTCCTCTTGGAGGATTTTACCTTTGATGAGTATGAAGTGTCCCTCCTTGTCTTTTTTGATAACTTTGGGTTGGAAGTTGATTTTATTCAATATTAGAATGGCTACTCCAGCTTGTTTCTTCAGACCATTTGCTTGGAAAATTGTTTTCCAGCCTTTCATTCTGAGTTAGTGTCTGTCTTTTTCCCTGAGATGGGTTTTCTGTAAGCAGCAAAATGTTGGGTCCTGTTTGTGTAGCCAGTCTGTTAGTCTATGTCTTTTATTGGGGAGTTGAGTCCATTGATATTAAGAGATATTAAGGAAAAGTAATTGTTGCTTCCTATTATTTTTGTTGTTAGAGTTGGCATTCTGTTCTTGTGGCTGTCTTCTTTTAGGTTTGGTGAAGTATTACTTTCTTGCTTTTTCTAGGACATGGTTTCCATCCTTGTATTGTTTTTGTTGTTGTTGTTGTTATCCTTTGAAGGGCTGGATTCATGGGAAGATAATGTGTGTATTTGGTTTTGTCGTGATATACTTTGGTTTCTCCATCTATGGTAATAGAAAGTTTGGCTGGGTATAGTAGCCTGGGCTGGCATTTGTGTTCTCTTAGTGTCTGTATAACATCTGTCCAGGATCTTCTGGCTTTCATAGTCTCTGGTGAAAAGTCTGGTGTAATTCTGATAGGCCTGCCTTTATATGTTACTTGACCCTTTTACCTTACTGCTTTTATTTTGTTTTGTTTTTTTTTTTTTGTTTTTCGAGACAGGGTTTCTCTGTGTAGCCCAGCTGTCCTGGAACTCACTCTGTAGACCAGGCTGGCCTCGAACTCAGAAATCCGCCTGCCTCTGCCTCCCAAGTGCTGGGATTAAAGGCGTGCGCCACCACGCCCGGCCACCTTACTGCTTTTAATAATCTATCTTTATTTAGTGCATTTGTTGTTCTGATTATTATGTGTCGAGAGGAATTTCTTTTCTGGTCCAGTCTATTTGGAGTTCTGTAGGCTTCTTGTATGTTCATGGGCATCACTTTCTATAGGTTTGGGAAATTTTCTTCTATAATTTTGTTGAAGATATTTGCTGGCCCTTTAAGTTGAAAATCTTCATTCTCATCTACTCCTATTATCTGTAGGTTTGGTCTTCTCATTGTGTCCTGGATTTCCTGGATGTTTTGAGTTAGGATCTTTTTGCATTTTGTATTTTCTTTGATTGTTCTGTCGATGTTCTCTATGGAATCTTCTGCACCTGAGATTCTCTCTTCCGTCTCTTGTATTCTGTTGCTGATGCTCGTATCTGTGGTTCCAGATTTCTTTCCTAGGGTTTCTATCTCCAGTGTTGCCTCACTTTGGGTTTTCTTTATTGTGTCTACTTCCCTTTTTAGGTCTAGTATGGTTTTGTTCATTTCCATCACCTGTTTGGATGTGTTTTCCTGTTTTTCTTTAAGGACTTCTACCTGTTTGGTTGTGTTTTCCTGTTTTTCTTTAAGGACTTGTAACTCTTTAGCAGTGTTCTCCTGTATTTCGTTAAGTGAGTTATTAAAGTCCTTCTTGATGTCCTCTACTATCATCATGAGATATGCTTTTAAATCCAGGTCTAGCTTTTCTGGTGTGTTGGGGTGCTCACAACTGAGTGAGGTGGGAGTGCTGCGTTCTGATGATGGTAATTGGTCTTGGTTTCTGTTAGTAAGATTCTTATGTTTGCCTTTCGCCATCTGGTAATCTCTGGAGTTAGTTGTTATAGTTGTCTCTGGTTAGAGATTGTTCCTCTGGTGATTCTGTTAGCCTCTATCAGCAGACCTGGGAGATCTGCTCTCTCCTCTGAGTTTCAGTGGTCAGAGCACTCTCTGCAGGCATGCTCTCCTCTTATAGGGAAAGTGCACAGATATAGGGTGTTTGGACCTCCCTCCTGGCAGAAGATGAAGGCCCGAAACAGGTCCTGTCCCAGAAGCTTTGTTGCTTTAGCCTGTCACAGAAGCTGTTAGCTTCTGTAGTCCACACTCTCCCCTGGGCAGACTAGTCTTGGAGGGATCCGGGAACCAAGATGTCTCCCCCAGGTGCTCCAGCAAAGCCCTCTTGGGCAGGACAGACACCACTCCTCTAGCAGGGAAGGTGCCTGGATGTCTGGAGTCCGAAACAGGTTCTGTCTCAGAAGCTGTCCTCTAGGGACCTTGGGGGTGTCCGCCGACTCTGCGCCCAGGTGACCCAGTGCTGGCGCAGACTGGAAGGGTCTTGTGACCCTGGTCAGGCCGGGTTTCCTGCTTCTCTAATTCTGTCTCAGGTCCTGCGTGATTGGATTGGAACAGAAGTTGTGTTCCACTCACTGGTGGTCCTGCAATTGAGGAAAATACCTAATTAAAAATATTAAAAAAAAAAAAAAAAGATCACGTGGAGAGTCCTCTAGGGGACCTTGGGGGTGTCTGCCGACTCCGTGCCCAAGGTGACCCGGAAGGCTGGATTTTTCTTCAGTATTTCTTATTAGATTCTAGTTTCATGTCTTAAACTGGGTTCCTTTTTTCCTCCAGCTGTTTTTTGCTCTCTTATAATAAATATATTTGTGCCCTCTTTGAGTAGTTTAAGCATATTTATAATTATTCTTTGAGTTGTGTGCTTGGAATTTTGTATAGGTAATTTCCATTGAGGAGCAATTACTGTGGAATTGGCAATTTTGGAAGGGGATAAACTGTCTTTGCTTTTCATGCTCCTGGTGGTTTGCACTGGAAATCATTCCATTTGGATTAGATTGTTTGGTAGAATTTTTTATAGTTTTAGAATTCAGGTCATGTTTCTACCTTTAGTGGAAGTGTCTGTAGTGTTCAGGAGAGACTAGGTTGCAGTAGGGGTGAAGTGATGGTTTCCTCTTTTTGACTGTTGTTCCGGGCATCAGCTTCTATTCAGGCCTCACTACAAATGAAATACTGTCTTCAACTATAGTCATTACCCAGCAGTAAACCCACTGGGAAAATAGAATATCAGTTGACTACTAAACAGCCATAACTTAAAAACCAATTGTTTTGGGGGGGTGGTGGTAAAGCAACAGTAATATGATTGTATGTGGTGGTATATTAGTTATTGTGCATATGAGTGGAGGAAGGTAGGAATGATTATTAGGTTCCTAGACAGGAAGTAGAGGAGGGGAACCTACATAGAAGAATGTATGAGGTGGCATTTGGGGATTTTAGTAAATGGTGGATTGAAAAGAAGGGTAAAGCACACATTGAAATAATATAGAGCAGCCTCTTCTTTTGGGAGGATGAGTCATGGAAACTGTAAACCAGAGCAGCTTGTGTTCTTTTGGAGAGGTAGAAGAATGGTAGTCTGTCAAGATAAGAAGGGGAAGGACACTTGAGCAATTAGAGATGGAGTTCGCCTGTTACCTGACCTTGGATATTCTATAAATAAGAGTTGTAGAGGGGAGCTGAGAGCTGGCTGGGGACTGGGTGTGGGGCTAGGTTCTTAGCTGACTCCCTGGCCTTGTAGAGCAATCTAGGGTGGATCCAGGAGTTGGGGCTGAGGAATGGGAATGCTAGTGTGGTAAACAAGAGTTACTTTGTAATATCCACAAACTTTACCAAGTAACTATTACAACCACCAGTTGAAGATAAGACCACCACCATAGAGCCGGGCGTGGTGGTGCATGCGTTTAATCCCAGCACTTGGCAGGCAGAGGCAGGCGGATTTCTGAGTTCGAGGCCAGCCTGGTCTACAGAGTGAGTTCCAGGACAGCCAGGGTGACACAGAGAAACCCTGTCTCGAAACAAAACAAAACAAAACAAAACAAAAACAAACAACAACAACAACAAAAAAGACCACCACCACAATTTTGAGCCAAATTTGAAGCAAGTTTTAATGAAATACTGTCCAGGAGGATGGGCTCTGGCCAGGACCATTCCAGGGTCCCCAGGAATTAGTGATGAGCCACTATTTGTCAAGGCTTATAAAGGCACACCCATACGGCCACCATATTTTCCATCAGATCCTATCAATCAGTGACACACATATATACTGACATACTTCTTGCTCACCTACATCCTGCCTACATATGATCAAGCATGTTGGTACAGTTGAATCGAGCAACCTTGTTTAAGGGAGTGAGAACATGTGGCTTGTTTTCTCCCATAAAACAATCAGCTCCAGCATTTCCGAAAGCATCTGTTCTTGAGCAAGGGGCTTACAGGTTAGAGGCACCTTTGTTTCATGGATCTCTTAGGCACAGTAATTAAAACTTACACTGTAACTGTGGCTCTCATCTACTCTCCACATCTATTCTTTCAAATAGCTACTCACACTCTACCATTTTCAATTCCAAGAACCTACAAACCCCTGAGAGAATTTTGACCCAAAAGGTATTGAGGCATAAAAGTTCCTTACAAATAAAGTCATAAAACCAAAAGAGTGTGATCTCAAACCACTTGGAAAGAAACCCTTGGTTTTCTGGAGGAAAATCCTTAAGATAAAAATCACAATTTCCGTTACAGCTTTTCAGGTTGTAAACTGTTTTATCCAGGAGAAGATTGATGATTTTTTTTTTTTTTAAGAAAAAGCACCAGATCTTTTGACCTTGAATTTCTGTCTTAATTATGATCTGCTAGACACTCAAAAGGGAGATACTGGCTTGAATGTATTCAATTTGATAGTGTAGTTTGTCACTTTGTATATTGGTTAGTCAGTCTATTTCTGATGAAATTCTAAAGTGACATTCTAAAGTCCAGAAAAAGAGAGATCAAATCATTCGTTAAGAGGGAGAAAAGGTAGTAGGTATAACACAAATGCCTGGTACAATCATTCAAGGGTTGGGTCTTAGAAAAACCAGATTCAAACTTTATATGCCCCAGTACAGGGGAACGCCAGGGCCAAAAAGTGGGAGTGGGTGGGTAGGGGAGTGGGGGGAAGGGTTTGGGGGACTTTTGGGATAGCATTGGAAATGTAATTGAGGAAAATACGTAATTATATATATATATATATATATATATATATATATATATATAAAGAAAAAGCAGACTCAGTAAGAGTAATCAAATACCATGTGTTGTATCATTCATCTATCACCACAGTAATGTCCTGTGAGAAACAAGCAAAATCCAGTTGCTTAAATCATTTTTATACACCTTCCACACCTGAGGTTTGGCTGGCATTTGGATGATGTAACTTGACTTTAGCTCAACTGGGCTGTAAACTGCAGGATGGGACTCGATAGGTCCCTTATGACTCTCTTCCCTTTTAAACCTGGAGACTAGCTAGCTATGTTCTCTTGTCAGTGGCATAATGACGAAGGAGATTTGCCAAAATAACAACTGCTTTAAGGTTTGAATTGAGAACTGACATACTCATTTTTCCACACTATCCTTGTCAAAGAAAGTCACTTGGCCAAGAAATGTCTCCAGTGGACTAGGGAAGCTGCCCACTTCACTTCTGTATGGAAGAACTGTGATGACACAAGACAGAAGCCATGGCTAAAACGATAAGTGATTAATTGGAAACAATAGTTCAACACCTGCTGAGAAGCAAATGCCATACGCCTATACAGTGGAAGCTGATCTATCTTATTCCTGACCAAGATGAGGCACAAGCTGTGAGAGTAATGGAATTAGGAATGCTGGAAATGCTCTTTTCAAAGAAGGGAAAAGGACGTGGTGGCAACTGTAGTCTAAGCAAACTCTTTTTTTATTTTTGAATTAATTTTTTTATTAGGTATTTTTCCTCATTTACATTTCCAATGCTATCCAAAAAGTCCCCAATACACTTCCCCCCCACTCCCCTACCCACCCACTCCCACATTTTGGCCCTGGCATTCCCCTGTACTGGGGCATATAAAGTTTGCACGTCCTATGGGCCTCTCTTTCCAGTGATGGCCGACTAGGCCATCTTTTGATACATATGCAGCTAGAGTCAAGAGCTCTGGGGTACTGGTTAGTTCATATTGTTGTTCCACCTATAGGGTTGCATAGCCCTTTAGCTCCTTGGGTACTTTTTCTAGCTCCTCCATTGGAGGCCCTGTGATCCATTCACTAGCTGACTGTGAGCATCCACTTCTGTGTTTGCTAGGCCCCAGCATTGTCTCGCAAGAGACAGCTATATCTGGGTCCTTTCAGCAAAATCTTGCTAGTGTATGCAATGGTGTCAGTGTTTGGAGGCTGATTATGGGATGGATCCCTGGATATGGCAGTCTTTAGATGGTCCATCCTTTCATCACAGCTCCAAACTTTATCTCTGTAACTCCTTCCATGGGTGTTTTGTTCCCAATTCTAAGAAGGGGCACAGTGTCCACACTTTGGTCTTCATTCTTCTTGAGTTTCATGCGGTTAACAAATTGTATCTTATATCTTGGGTCTAAGCAAACTCTTTTTAGCTTTAGAAATCAACCAAACGCTTACAGCAATTTGGAGGATTTTTTAATGACTAAATATCAATAAAAACAGCCTTTTCAAGCCTTGTATCTTCCCTTGTTCCATTCGTTTTCTTTTCAATTCTGTGGTAACCTTGAGAACTACTTGCAGTTGCTGGGACTGGCAGCCTAACAGCTGCAGGTGGGTTAGAAGAGAGTTGGGGCTCTTTCCAAACCCCATTCTCTGAGACCTGTTATTATTTGACCCATTTTACAGTTCCTTAGAAAATCCCACTCACAAGCCTTGTCTTTATTTGACTTGACTCAGAACTCAACCAGTGTGAAAAAGCCCTTCTCCTCAAGGGCACTTGTCAAAAACAATCAGGAGCAATTGTTTAATACCACAGTTGCCTGAGGAAGTAGTGAAGGCTAGGACAAAAAACAAGTTAGGTACAAAATTTGAATTAGGGGTGTGTGTGTGTGAGAGTATGAGTTGTTCGTAGGAGCGTTGAAAAGCATGTGGTATAGTCTTAGAGTTCTAGAAGGCTACCCAAATATACAGCTTTGAGTTCATGAATGTCCTAAGCTCGTTCTGACCAGCGTTAGGTTGCTGCACAAGCGTAAAGGGGAGGCTGAGGCAGAGTTCTAAATTTGTTCTGTAAATTAACCAATGGTTTATAACAACTTAAGAGAAATGGCTGAATGTAGGTGAAAAACGGTGAGATGCTTCAGGTTGACTGAACATCCCAACATGCAAGTAGGGGCCCCCAGCAAGACTGGGGGGCTTACTACTTCAGGTCATGGAAGGAAATGTCTGTTAAATCATTAGCTGACTGCTAATGTAGAGACTTCAGTAGAGACTGAGTAGAGACTTCAGTGGCTACAAAGAATACTTACTTTACCCAATTAGTTTGAGAATGTCACTAAGCAATGAGCAACAATAACAAAAGCAAAGCAAACAAACAAACAAATAAGTAAATCTGGAGGAAGAACCTGGTTTCTAGACTTGTGGATTGTGTTGCATAAAGTGTTCATCCAAGGGCTGCAGAGTATAGCTCAGTATCAGAGCACTTGCCTGGGATATAGGAGGCTTAGGTTCAATCCTAGGACCATGGAATGTGTAGTGTAAAAGAAAATATACAAAACATGCAAAGCCACAAATGTATGACACATATATAAGAGTAAAAGTGAAACAAATAGCAACAGTGCTCAAGGAAGCCAAGAGGTTGAACTTACTGGACAAATAATTGAAATCAGCTATTTGACATACATGCAAACAGCTAAAGGAACCCACAGCATTAAAACCCGAATATGTGTCATCAAATAAAGAAGACTAAATAAGAATTTGAGGCCAGACTGGAATGCCTTGTGAGAACCTATCTCAAAAAATTAAAAGTGAATGAATGTATGAATAATGAATGAACGAACAATAAATGAAGGAAGGAGGGAAAGAAGGAAGGACAGATGGGCGAGGAATGGAGTTCAGATTCCTGTACCACACAGCAAGCTGAACATCCCTCATCTATCTGTAACCCCAGCATGGAGGTAAGGGACAGAGAGAAGAGAATCACTAGGGTTTGTTGGCATGCAGTGTGATGGTTTGTATATTCTTGGACCAGGGAGTGGCACCATTTGGAGGTGTGACCTTGTTGTAATAGGTGTGACCTGGTTGGGATGGGTGTGTCACTGTGGGTGTGGGCTTAAGACCCTCACCCTAGTTGCCTGGAAGTCAGTCTTCCACTAGCTAGTCTTCCACTTCATCTTTGGATGAAGATGTAGAACTCTCAGCTCCTCCTGTGCCATGCCTGCCTGGATACTGCCATGCTCCCACCTTGATGATAATGGACTGAACCTCTGAACCTGTAAGCCAGCCCCAATTAAATGTTGTTTTTTTTTATAAGATTTGCCTTGGTGTCTGTTCACAGCAGTAGAACCCTAACTAAGACATGCAGCCTAGCTGGAGGGAAAAAAAAAAAAACAAACAAACAAGCATGAGTTCCAGGTTCTTTGAGAGACCTTGTCTCGAAGGAATTAGAAGAGAGTAATAGAGGAAACGTGATACCCTTCTCTGGCCTCCCACACCCACATACACACATGTGCACATACAACATTCACACATACACACAGATACATATACATACACACAAAAAGAATTTGAGTGTTACTATGCTATGGATATTTGATAATTAAGGCAGAAATTGTTACTAAAGACAAAAGGAGATTTTTACAATGTTAAAACAAGCATTTCCTTAGGAAAATATAACCATATACTATGGTCACTTAACAAAAGAATTCAAAAATATATAAAGCAAAAAGCAGACAGAATTGAAGGAAGACATGGGTAAAAGTGAGAATGCATGTAAGTAGTGTTTATAGAAAAAAATTACAGCTGCAAGTCCATTATAAAGAAAGTAAAGAGACCTGCCCTGCAGAGAGTGCCATCTTGGCTCCGGGACTCCGCCGAACTGAGTCTACAGGTTAGAGTGAGGACCACAGAGGCAGACAGCTTCTGGGACAGGCGGGAGCCACAGAGCCGCTGAGGCAGCACCCTTTTGGGGCCGCAGACATCCGGCACCCTCCCAGTCGGAGGACAGTGACCTGCCCTGCAGGGAACGCCATCTTGGCTCCGGGACTCCGCCGAGCTTAGTCTCTACAGGTCAGAGTGGGGACCACGGGGGCAGACGGCTTCTGGGACAGGCGGGAGCCACAGAGCTGCCGAGGCAGCACCCTTTAGGGGCCGCAGACATCCGGCACCCTCCCAGTCGGAGGACAGTGACCTGCCCTGCAGGGAGCGCCATCTTGGCTCCGGGACTCCGCCGAACTTAGTCTACAGGTTAGAGTGAGGACCACAGAGGCAGACAGCTTCTGGGACAGGCGGGAGCCACAGAGCCGCTGAGGCAGCACCCTTTTGGGGCCGCAGACATCCGGCACCCTCCCAGTCGGAGGACAGTGACCTGCCCTGCAGGGAGCGCCATCTTGGCTCCGGGACTCCGCCGAGCTTAGTCTCTACAGGTCAGAGTGGGGACCACGGGGGCAGACGGCTTCTGGGACAGGCAGGAGCCACAGAGCCGCTGAGGCAGCACCCTTTTGGGGCCGCAGACTTCCGGCACCCTCCCAGCAGGAGGACAGAGACCTGCCCTGCAGAGAGCGCCATCTTGGCTCAGGGACTCCGCCGAACTTAGTCTACAGGTTAGAGTGAGGACCACAGAGGCAGACAGCTTCTGGGACAGGCGGGAGCCACAGAGCCGCTGAGGCAGCACCCTTTTGGGGCCGCAGACATCCGGCACCCTCCCAGTCGGAGGACAGTGACCTGCCCTGCAGGGAGCGCCATCTTGGCTCCGGGACTCCGCCGAACTTAGTCTGTACAGGTCTGCTGACAGAGGATACTCAGAATCCCCAGAAGAACAACCTCTGAACAGAGACAACTATAACAACTCCAGAGATTACCAGATGGCGAGAGGTAAAGGTAAGAATCTTACTAACAGAAACCAAGACCACTCACCATCATCAGGACCCAGCACTCCCACTTCGCCCAGTCCAGGTCACCCCAACACACCTGAAAAACTAGACCTGGATTTAAAAGCATATCTCATGATGATGGTAGAGGACATCAAGAAGGACTTTAAAGAACTACAGGAGAACATGGCTAAAGAGTTACAAGTCCTTAAAGAAAAACAGGAAAACACAACCAAACTGGTAGAAGTCCTTAAAGAGAAACAGGAAAACACATCCAATCAGATGATGGAAATGAACAAAACCATACTAGACCTAAAAAGGGAAGTAGACACAATAAAGAAAACCCAAAATGAGGCAACACTGGAGATAGAAACCCTAGGAAAGAAATCTGGAACCATAGATGCAAGCATCAGCAACAGAATACAAGAGATGGAAGAGAGAATCTCAGGTGCAGAAGATTCCATAGAGAACATGGGCACAACAATCAAGGAAAATGGAAAATGCAAAAAGATCCTAACTCAAAACATCCAGGAAATACAGGACACAATGAGAAGACCAAACCTACGGATAATAGGAGTGGATGAGAATGAAGATTTTCAACTCAAAGGACCAGCAAACATCTTCAACAAAATTATAGAAGAAAACTTCCCAAATCTAAAGAAAGAGATGCCCATGAACATACAAGAAGCCTACAGAACTCCAAATAGGCTGGACCAGAAAAGAAATACCTCCCGACACATAATAATCAGAACAACAAATGCACTAAATAAAGATAGAATACTAAAAGCAGTAAGAGAAAAAGGCCAAGTAACATATAAAGGCAAGCCTATCAGAATTACACCAGATTTTTCACCAGAGACTATGAAAGCTAGAAGATCCTGGACAGATGTTATACAGACACTAAAAGAACACAAATTCCAGCCCAAGCTACTATACCCAGCCAAACTCTCAATTAACATAGATGGAGAAACCAAAGTATTCCACGACAAAGCCAAATTCACACATTATCTCTCCACGAATCCAGCCCTTCAAAGGATAATAACAGAAAAAAACCAATACAAGGACAGGAACCACGCCCTAGAAACAACAAGAAGGTAATCCCTCAACAAACCTAAAAGAAGACAGCCACAAGAACAGAATGCCAACTTTAACAACAAAAATAACAGGAAAAAACAATTACTTTTCCTTAATATCTCTTAATATCAATGGACTCAACTCCCCGATAAAAAGACATAGACTAACAAACTGGCTACACAAACAAGACCCAACATTTTGCTGCTTACAAGAAACTCATCTCAGAGAAAAAGATAGACACTACCTCAGAATGAAAGGCTGGAAAACAATTTTCCAAGCAAATGGTCTGAAGAAACAAGCTGGAGTAGCCATTCTAATATCAGATAAGATTGACTTCCAACCCAAAGTCATCAAAAAAGTCAGGGAGGGGCACTTCATACTCATCAAAGGTAAAATCCTCCAAGAGGAACTATCAATCCTGAATATCTATGCTCCAAATACAAAGGCAGCCTCATTCATTAAAGAAACTTTAGTAAATCTCAAAGCACACATTGCACCTCATACAATAATAGTGGGAGACTTCAACACACCACTTTCCCCAATGGACAGATCATGGAAACAGAAACTAAACAGGGACACAGTGAAACTAACAGAAGTTATGGATCAAATGGATCTGGCAGATATCTACAGAACATTTTACCCTAAAACAAAAGGATACACCTTCTTCTCAGCACCTCATGGTACCTTCTCCAATATTGACCACGTAATTGGGCACAAAACAGGACTCAACAGATACAAAAACATTGAAATTGTCCCATGCACCCTATCAGATCACCATGGACTAAGGCTGATCTTCAATAACAAAATAAATAATAGAAAGCCAACCTTCACGTGGAAACTGAACAACACTCTTCTCAATGATACCTTGGTCAAGGAAGGAATAAAGAAAGAAATTAAGGACTTTTTAGAGTTCAATGAAAATGAAGCCACAACATACCCAAACTTATGGGACGCAATGAAAGCATTTCTAAGAGGAAAACTCATAGCTCTGAGTGCCTCCAAAAGGAAACTAGAAAGAGCACACATTAGCAGCCTGACAACACACCTAAAAGCACTAGAACAAAAGGAAGCAAATTCACCCAAGAGGAGTAGACGGCAGGAAATAATCAAACTCAGGGGTGAAATCAACCAAGTGGAAACAAGAAAAACTATTCAAAGAATCAACCAATCAAGGAGCTGGTTCTTTGAGAAAATCAACAAGATAGATAAACCCTTAGCCAGACTCACTAGAGGGCACAGGGAAAGCATCCTAATTAACAAAATCAGAAATGAAAAAGGAGACATAACAACAGATCCTGAAGACATCCAAAACACCATCAGATCCTTCTACCAAAGGCTATACTCAACAAAACTGGAGAACCTGGATGAAATGGAGAAGTTCCTAGACAGATACCAGGTACCAAAGTTGAATCAAGATCAGGTTAATGATCTAAACAGCCCTATATCCCACAAAGAAATAGAAGCAGTCATTAATAGTCTCCCAACCAAAAAAAGCCCAGGACCAGATGGGTTTAGTGCAGAGTTCTATCAGACCTTCAAAGAAGATCTAATCCCAGTTCTTCACAAACTATTCCACAAAATAGAAACAGAAGGTACTCTACCCAACTCATTCTATGAAGCCACAATTACTCTGATACCTAAACCACAAAAAGACCCAACAAAGATAGAAAACTTCAGACCAATATCCCTTATGAATATTGATGCAAAAATCCTCAATAAAATTCTTGCTAACCGAATCCAAGAACACATCAAAACAATCATCCATCCTGACCAAGTAGGTTTCATCCCAGGGATGCAGGGATGGTTCAATATACGGAAATCCATCAACCTAATCCAGTATATAAACAAACTCAAAGACAAAAACCACATGGTCATCTCGTTAGATGCGGAAAAAGCATTTGACAAGATCCAACACCCATTCATGATAAAAGTCTTGGAAAGATCAGGAATTCAAGGCCCATACCTAAACATGATAAAAGCAATCTACAGCAAACCAGTAGCCAACATCAAAGTAAATGGTCAGAAGCTTGAAGCAATCCCTCTAAAATCAGGGACTAGACAAGGCTGTCCACTTTCTCCATACCTATTCAACATTGTACTTGAAGTCCTAGCCAGAGCAATTCGACAACAAAAGGAGATCAAAGGGATACAAATTGGAAAAGATGAAGTCAAAATATCACTTTTTGCAGATGATATGATAGTATATATAAGTGACCCTAAAAATTCCACCAGAGAACTCCTAAGCCTGATAAACAGCTTCGGTGAAGTAGCTGGATATAAAATTAACTCAAACAAATCAATGGCCTTTCTCTACACAAAGAATAAACAGGCTGAGAAAGAAATTAGGGAAACAACACCCTTCTCAATAGTCACAAATAATATAAAATATCTTGGTGTGACTCTAACTAAGGAAGTGAAAGATCTCTATAATAAAAACTTCAAGTCTCTGAAGAAAGAAATTATAGAAGATCTCAGAAGATGGAAAGATCTCCCATGCTCATGGATTGGCAGGATCAACATTGTAAAATTGGCTATCTTGCCAAAAGCAATCTACAGATTCAATGCAATCCCCATCAAAATTCCAAATGAATTCTTCAACGAATTAGAAAGTGCAATCTGCAAATTCATCTGGAATAACAAAAAACCTAGGATAGCAAAAACTCTTCTCAAGGATAAAAGAACCTCTGGTGGAATCACCATGCCGGACCTAAAGCTCTACTACAGAGCAATTGTGATAAAAACTGCATGGTACTGGTATAGTGACAGACAAATAGACCAATGGAATAGAATTGAAGACCCAGAAATGAACCCACACACCTACGGTCACTTGATCTTCGACAAGGGAGCTAAAAACATCCAGTGGAAGAAAGACAGCATTTTCAACAAATGGTGCTGGCACAACTGGTTGTTATCATGTAGAAGAATGCGAATCGATCCATTCCTATCTCCTTGTACTAAGGTCAAGTCTAAGTGGATCAAGGAACTTCACATAAAACCAGAGACACTGAAACTTATAGAGGAGAAAGTGGGGAAAAGCCTTGAAGATATGGGCACAGGGGAAAAATTCCTGAATAGAACAGTAATGGCTTGTGCTGTAAGATCGAGAATTGACAAGTGGGACCTCATGAAACTACAAAGCTTCTGCAAGGCTAAAGACACCATCAATAAGACAAAAAAACCACCAACAGATTGGGAAAGGATCTTCACCTATCCTAAATCAGATAAGGGACTAATATCCAATATATATAAAGAACTCAAGAAGGTGGACTCCAGAAAGTCAAATAACCCCATTAAAAAATGGGGCTCAGAACTGAACAAAGAATTCTCGCCTGAGGAATACCGAATGGCAGAGAAACACCTGAAAAAATGTTCAACATCCTTAATCATCAGGGAAATGCAAATCAAAACAACCCTGAGATTCCACCTCACACCAGTCAGAATGGCTAAGATCAAAAATTCAGGTGACAGCAGTTGCTGGCGAAGATGTGGAGAAAGAGGAACACTCCTCCATTGTTGGTGGGATTGCAAGCTTGTACAACCACTCTGGAAATCAGTCTGGCGGTTCCTCAGAAAATTGGACATAGTACTACCGGAGGATCCAGCAATACCTCTCCTGGGCATATATCCAGAAGATGTCCCAACCGGTAAAAAGGACACATGTTCCACTATGTTCATAGCAGCCCTATTTATAATAGCCAGAAGCTGGAAAGAACCCAGATGTCCCTCAACAGAGGAATGGATACAGAAATTATGGTACATTTACACAATGGAGTACTACTCAGCTATTAAAAAGAATGAATTTATGAAATTCCTAGCCAAATGGATGGACCTGGAGGGCATCATCTTGAGTGAAGTAACACAATCACAAAAGAACTCACACAATATGTATTCACTGATAAGTGGATATTAGCCCAAAACTTAGGATACCCAAGATTTAAGATACAATTTGCTAAACGCATGAAACTCAAGAAGAATGAAGACCAAAGTGTGGACACTGTGCACCTTCTCAGAATTGGGAACAAAACACCCAGGGAAGGAGTTACAGAGACAAAGTTCGTAGCGGTGATGAAAGGATGGACCATTTAGAGACTGCCGTATCCAGGGATCCATCCCATAATCAACTTCTAAACGCTGACACCATTGCATACACTAGCAAGATTTTGCTGAAAGGACCCAAATATAGCTGTCTCTTGTGAGACGATGCCGGGGCCTAGCAAACACAGGAGTGGATGTTCACAGTCAGCTATTGGATGTATCACAGGGCTCCCAATGGAGAAGCTAGAGTAAGTACCCAAGGAGCTAAAGGGATCTGCAACCCTATTGTTGGAACAACATGATGTACAAACTAGAACCCCGGAGCTCTTGTCTCTAGCTGCATATGTATCGAAAGATGGCCTAGTCAGCCATCAATGGAAAGAGAGGCCCATTGGACTTGCAAACTTTATATGCCCCAATATAGGGGAATGCCAGGGCCAAAAGAATGGGAATGGGTGGGTAGGGAAGTGGGGGGCGCTATGGGGGACTTTTGGGATAGTATTGGAAATGTAATTGAGGAAAATATGTAATAAAAATATAAAAAAAAAAGAAAAAAAAATAAAAATCATATTATAGTAAAAAAAAAAAAAAAAAAAAAAAGAAAGTAAGCTGGCTGTGTTGGCGAATAGTTTTAATCCCAACATTTGGGAGGCAGAGGTGGGTGAATCTCTGAGTTTGGGAGTAGCCTGGTCTACAGAGTGAATTCCAGGACAGCCAGGGCTACAGAGAGAAATGTTGTATAGAAAAAAAAGGAAAGAAAACAGAAACAAAAACAAAGAAAAAAATCTTTCTTGGGCTGGAGAGATGGCTCAGAGGTTGAAAGCACTGACTGTTCTTCCAGAAGTTCTGAGTTCAGTTCCCAGCAACCACATGGTGGCTCACAACCATCTGCAGTGGGTTCTGATGCCCTCTTCTGCTGTGTCTGAAGATAGTGACATTATACTCACATATATAAAATAAATAAATAATTCTTTTTAAAAAAGGCTTTCTCATTCATAGCTAAATTTCCACCTTAATAAACTTAGAAAAGGAAAATGAAGCTAATGTACAGAAAGAAGTTAGGAAGTAAGAGTCAGGTATGGTGACCACATCTGAATTCTCAATACCCTGGAGGATGAAGTGGGAGGATCAAGAGTTTGAGGCCAGTCTGTGATATATAGGGAACCTTGTCTTAAACACCAACAGCAGCAACTGCAACCACAACAAGAACAAGAACAACAACAACAACAAAAACCACAAAAACTAAGCCAAAACAACAACAAAATCCCACCTGTATTCTGGAGTTATTTCATGTTGTGTACCCACATCTGAGGATTCAGAACTAGGACCCACAGATGAGAGAGAACATGCCATGTGTGTCTTTCTGGATCTGGGTTACTTTGCTCAATATGATCTTTTCTAGATTCATCCCCTTACCTGCAAATTTCATGATTTCCCTTTTCGATAGAGCTGAATAGCATTCCCTAGTGTATATGGGCCACATTTACATTATATATTCATCTGTTGAAGGACACTTAGGTTGTTCCCATTTCCTGGAAACTGTGACTAGGGCAGCCATGGACACTGCTGGGAAAGTGCCTGTGGTGGAGGCTGCCAACTCCTTTGGGTAAATGCCAAGGAATGGTATAGCTGGATTGTATGGTAGATTTATTTTTATGTTGTTGTTTTTTTTTTTTTTTGATTCTCCATACTGATTTCCAGAGTGGTTCCACCAATTTGCATTCCCACCAACAGCAAGTGAGGGTTCTTCTTTCTTTACAACCATGCCAGCATTTGTTGTCACTTGGGAGAAAAACATAATGGGGACCATGGGGGTGTGTCTTGGGAGGGGAATCACAAGATACAGGTGAATGAAGTGGGAGATGGAGTGGTAAGGAGGAGGCTCCAACTGAGGAAGAGAGAGAGGTCAATACAGTAGGAGCAGGAAGGACAAGAGACAAATAACACCAGGACTGTCTGATAAAGACTTTAAAATTATATACAACACACACACACACACACACACACACACACACACACACACACACACACACTACTTGGACTGAAAAAGCTTCCCATGAGAACCATAGACTAACAAAACCCCCATACCCGGCATGAGAAACCTCCTTCCAAATGGTTGGTCAGGTGACTCCATCAAAAACATAGATCACTGATGTAGCCCTTGGTTGACTCTCAAGGTTTAAAGGTGGGTCCTTATTGTTGAAGACACTACACAGTTACAGTACAGGCATTATTCGGGCTGGGTCTGACTTGAAAGCCTCCTTCCTATGGTCTAGTTTCCATGGTACCAGAAAACACTATGTAAGCTGCCAAGGGAGGGAAGCTATTAAACAGCCCTACCCAATTGCAATGCCTATGCTCTACAACAGTGACCAGGATGTCAGAATGTGCATAAAGGTGTAGTAAGTGACACTCACATGTTGGTGGTGACCAGCAGCTGTCTAATGGACTTAAGGCCCACTCAACAGGAGGGAGACCATGCCCGATACTGGAAACCTAGGCAGCTCACTGAGGCCCGTGAGGCCATGGCCGTTAGAGTCTACTACCACTACTCTGCTAGCACAGCACAATCCCTAACTAATTTCTAAATCTCATCCTGATACCCACAGGTAAGTGTAGCTACCACCCTGCATCAAAGAAGTTTCTCATTATAGCAAATGGGGACCATGACAGAAAACCACAACTGGATGCAGTATAGAGATCAACAGATTGTGGGGATCTTAGCCCCAATGGATACATCTATATCATAGATCCTGCATCTATGGCTGTACTGGCTGGTTTTGTATGTCAACTTGACACAGGTTGGAGTTATCACAGAGAAAGGAGCTTCCATTGAGGAAAGGCTTCCATGAAATCCAGCTTTAAGGCATTTTTTTTCGATTAGTGATCAAGGGAAAAGGGCCCATTCTGGGTGGTGCCATCCCTGAGCTGGTAGTCTTGGGTTCTATAAGAAAGCAAGCTGAGCAAGTCAGGGGAAGCAAGCCAGTAAGTAACATCCCTCTATGGCCTCTGCATCAGCTTCTGCTTCCTGACCTGCTTGAGTTCCAGTCCTGAATTCCTTTGGTGAGCAGCAGCAATGTGGAAAGTGTAAACTGAATAAACCCTTTCCTTCCCAACTTGCTTCTTGGTCATGATTTTTTGTCCAGGAATAGAAACCCTAAGACAATAGCCCAGGGAAGATCACAGAAGAAGGGCTAGAAAGATTGTAAGTGCCAGAATACAAGGAAGTTTGCTATGAAATTGCCTCTCTTAAAAATGGCTGTATAAACATAGTGGAGCATGTGTCCTTGTTATATGTTGAAGCATCTTTGGGGTATATGCCCAGCAGTGATATAGCTGGGTCCTCAGGTGGTAATATAACCAATTTTCTGAGGAACCACCAGACTGATTTCCAGAGTGGTTGTACCAGCTTGCAATCCCACCAGCAATGGAGAAGTGTTCCTCTTTCTCCACATCCTCACCAGCATTTGCTGTCAACTGAGTTTTTGATCTTAGCCATTCTGACTGGTGTGAGGTGGAGTCTCAGGGTTGTTTTCATTTGCATTTCCCTGATGACTAAGGATGCTGAACATTTTTCCTTTAGGTGCTTCTTGGCTATTCAAGATTCCTCAGTTGAGAATTTGTTTAGCCGTGTACCCCATTTTTAATAGGGTTATTTGGTTCTCTGGAGTCTAACTTCTTGAGTTCTTTGTATATATTGGATATTAGCCTTCTATCAGATGTAAGATTGGTAAAGATCTTTTCCCCATCTATAGGTTTCTGTTTTGTCCTGATGAATCCTTTGACTTACAGAAACTTTTCGATTTTATGAGATCTCATTTGTCTATAGTTGATCTTAGAGCCTGAGCCATTGGTGTTTTGTTCAGGAAAATTTCCCCATGTGTTCAAGGCTCTTTCCCAATTTCTCCTCTAATAGATTCAGCATATCTGGTTTTATGTGGAGGCCCTTGATCCACTTGGACTTGAGTTTTGTACAAGGAGATAAGAATGGGTCAATTTGCATTCTTCTATACTTAAGCCAGCACCATTTTTTGAATATGCTTTTTTTCCACTTGATAGTTTAGCTTCTTTGTCAAAGATCAAGTGACCATAGGTGTGTGGGTTAATTTCTGGGTCTTCAATTCTATTCTGCTGATCTACAGCCTTATTTATAATAGCCAGAAGCTGGAAACAACCCAGATGTCCCTCAACAGAAGAATGGATACAGACAATGTGGTACATTTATACAGTGGAGTACTACTCAGCTATTAAAAACAATGACTTCATGAAATTCACAGACAAATGGATGGAACTATAAAATATCATCCTGAGTGAAGTAACCCAATCACAAAAGAACACTCATGGTATGTACTCACTGATAAGTGGATATTACGAAAAATGTTTGGAATACTCACGATATAACTCACAGATCATATGAAACTCAAGAAGAAGGAAGACCAAGGTGTGGATGTTTCAGTCCTTCTTAGAAGGGGGAACAAAATAATCATGGGAGGTAGAGGGTGGGAGGGACTTGGAAGGAAGAGAGGAGGGGCAGAGGAAAAAGGGGGGCAGGATCAGGTGTGGGAGGAGACAGAGGAGATGAACACAGGTGTCAGGGAATTGAACAGAGGTGTGTAGCAATGAGAGATGGGGAACGGGGGTGAGGGGGTAGCAACCAGAAAGTCCCAGATGCCAGGAAAACAAGAGCATCCCAGGACTCCACAGGGATGACATTAGCTGAAATACCCAACAAAGGGGAGAGAGAACCTGTAGAGACCACATGAAGAGTTTAGGCACGACTCCTAGTTGAGGGATGGGGCCACCCACCCTTCTCAAAACTTTTAACCCAGAATTGCTCCTGTCTAAAGAACAAAGAGTGGAGTAGAGACTGAAGAAAAGGCCATCCAGAGACTGTCTCACCTGGGGATCCATCCCACATGCAGCCACCAAACCCAGATACTATTTCTGATGCTAAGAAGTGTTTGCTGACAGGAGCCTGGTATGGCTGTCTCCTAAGAGGCTCTGCCAGAGCCTGACAAGTACAGATGTGGATGCTTGCATCAAACCATCAGATTGAACAATGGGACCACAATGGAGGAGTTAGAGAAAGGACTGAAGGAACTGAAGGGGTTTGAAATCCCATAGGAAGAACAACAATACCAAACAGCCAGACCCCCTCAAAGCTCCCAGGGACTAAACATGGAGGGACCCATGGCTTCAGCCACATATGTAGCAGAGGATGCCCTTGTCGGTTATCAATGGGAGGAGAGGCCCTTGGTCCTGTGAAGGCTTGATGCCCCAGTATGGCAGGGAAGTGGAAGTGGGTGGGTGGGGGAACACCCTCATAGAAACAGGGGTAGGGGGCTAAGATAGGGAGTTTGTGGAGGGGAAATTGGGAAGGGAATAACATATGAAATGTAAGTAAAATAACAAATAAAAAAATTTAAAAATAAAGAAGAAAAGAATGGCTGTATAATAGTAACAACAGAACAATGGCAAGATTAATAGAAACGTTAACATGGAAGGAAGAAACTGTGTGAGTTTCACCCATAATCCACAAACTACTGGGAATTAATGACATCTTTGAAAAGGAGAATTAGCCTTTCCTATGGATGAGTCCCTTCTTGGTTGTCCAATGCAGAGTAGTCAGCCTTGAAACCATATACACACAAACAACAAAACAGATTCAGCAGGTTGTATCTATATATGTCTGTGCATACTCACGTATGCATATGTATGTAACAATAATAAAGAAAAAGAGGTTAGCAACTTGAGAATGGGGCGAGACACACACACACACAGACACGGACACACGGACACACACACAGACACATAGACACACACACACACACACACACAGAGGGGGGAGTCTGCTCTGAATTTATAGGAAATGGCCTTGCCATCATAATAGAGAAAGTAGAACAGATCATACAGGCATTTCTTCAAGCTCAGGCCACCACACTTACCAAACAGTCCCAGTTCATCTCATGAACCTGAGGAGTGAGAATGTGAGATATAAGTTTTGGAAAGAAATTGCACAGTTGAGTGGGTGATGAGCAAACCTTTTTGGATAAAGTAAAAGAGTCTAGACCTTTTCCCATCACCACCAACAGAATTTAGGGTACCTTCTGGCTGCATTTCTTAGCATGCACTTTGTGATAAAGTACCTATTTGTTGGCTGGCAAGAGATTTTTCTCAATGCCTGATTTTCTCAGAACTTTGTTCTTCCCTTGGGCATTTAAACTGGATCCAATATTTTTTCATTTATTATACATTTTAATTAATATAGAATTACATTACTTTCCCCATTTCCTTTATGTTCTTGGACCCCCCAGGTACCCCAGATTAAGCATTTTCATGTGGTGTTCCCTTGGTTCTGTTTTAAGTGGCACTTGTGAGAAATCTGATTGTGAAGCAGTCTGCATTCCATTTAACTGTCCAGGGTGTTGTTGCACAGACTGCTCTTGAAAGCGACGTGGAGTCTGGCTTTTGGAATGGCCTGACCTAATGTTGAAGGACCATCTCAAGGAAGTTGATATTCATTACTTGCTTATTTCTTTGTATGAGACATATGAGAATCATTAAGGGGGGAGAGATTGAGGGAAGGACGTGAAAATCGACATGTTAGTCAGCCCATAGTGATGGTTATGTCCTGTCTTCATATCTTCATATTCTCTCCTCTCCCTTTCCTTCCCCTCCCTCCCCCTATCTTCTCTCTGCTCTTCCTATTCTCCTCCTCCCTCCCCTCTTTCTATATGCATATGCATACACATGCTGGGAGGTCAGAAATCAAGAGCAGATGTCTTCCTCTATCATTCCACTTTCTGTTTTTGAGACAAGGACTCTCATTGATGATTTGGCTTGCCATTTTAGCTACAGTGGCTGGCCAGTAAGTTCCAGGAGCACCCTGTCTCTGTACCCTATGATGGGATTTCAGGTTAGATTTACATACTAACCAGAGACCCAAACTCAGGTTCTCATGCCTTTGTGGGAGGCACTTTATCCAATGAGTCATCTCCCTACCCCTCTGTCTTTATTCTTGAAGGGTACAGTGTGTGTGTGTGTGTGTGTGTGTGTGTGTGTGTGTATGTGTGTGTGTATTTATACAGATGTGTATGTGTCTTTATACAAATAACCTGATTCCACCTCACATCAATTGTGTTAGAATTATGTGTGAACATAAGAGATGTTCTTGCATTTACTGAAGATAGGGAAGAAAGAAGAGAGAGAGTTGAGGGAAGAAGAGATGAGGATAGGGAAATAGGAGAGTGAGGGAGATAGAAGAAAGAGTGAAAGGAGGGAGGGAATGTTAAGAAAGGAAAAGAGAAAAGAAAGAGGGTTGAAAGAAAGTGGGGAAAGAGAAGCAAGTTGTGGTTCTTTGAAAAGCTTTATTTCTCACATTCTTTTAAGCCTTAATGGCTACTATACTTAGTATAAAATGTTCTTGGGTTTTAACACAAGAGATAGATTAAATAATTTTGAGCCTCTCTTTTGATGGTCTGATTCTCTTGCTCTCGGCATGGGTGGTAGTGGGAAGAAGATGGGGGAAATGTTGCTTTTGTTGCTACGCACAGAATCTCTGAAGTCCCTGAAGACTTCTCTTATCTGGCAGTAGGGGAGTTGTGTTGTCAGTTAAGCCAAGAAGAAAGATCATCACCGCAGCTAACACAGGGAGAGGTTGGATGCATCTGTTACTCTAGTGGCCACAGGCTGTTTCCTAGGAAGCACAGTTTCTTCATTTCTACTAATCCACAGCCTGCAGGAATAGGTGAAAATAATAAATGAGCCTAGAAAGTTATGTTATGTTTTAGCTCATTGACTTAAAAGGCTGAGGTATCATTTGCCTGAGATTTTTACAGTCATGAACATCTGCTTCTAGGAGCCTGAAACATCTGCAGCACTTGTAGTCATTCTTTGCAAAGGACCATAAAGTTTATAGAAAAATGAACCCACACAGATATAAAGGCAACCTGGCAGAACCACCTTTCTGGCTACAAAGTTTTCTGGTTTGTGTTTTGTTCTGTTTTGTTTTCAGAATGAACTGCTATGCCCAAACTCGAGGACATATGGAGAAACCAATGCTAAAATTTCCTCTTTAACCTTCTGCACACACAAATGTGCACCCTAGTGAGATGTATGGAATTTCAGCTATATGCTAGGGACTTTCTCATCTCTATTTCCTTTTTTTTTTTTAAATTCTCTCAGTGGCCACTAGCCACTGGTAGTCATTAGCTACATAGAGAGTATCTTAGTTACTGTTCTGTGGCTCTGAAGAACATCAAAAAAGCACTTAATTGGGGGCCTGTTTACTGTTTCAGAAAGTGAGTCTATGACCATCATTGTTAGAGCATTGGCAGCAGGGAAGCAGTCATGGCACTGGAGCTGGACCTGGGAGCTTATCTCTGATCCCAAAGTTGGAGGCAGAAGCAAGAGACTTCAGTTTGGTGTTTTGAAACCTTGAAGCCAATGACATACCTTATCCAACAAGGCCACACCTTCTAGTCCTTCCCAAAACAGTTCCACCAACTAGGGACCAAGAATTTACACATATGAGCCTATGGGGAAATTCTCATTCAAACAACCACAGATAGATAGACAGGTTCAGGTATGCCGACTCAAGTGGGAAGTTTTAAGCACCAAATACAAGTTTCTGAAGTCTGGGTTCACAATTATCCATCAAATAAGAGATGTAAGTAAGGTAAAAAGAAGCAGTGAAATCTTAGGCTGGATTAAGGGTAGGAGACCTCCATTGTGGTCTCAGCTCTGAAGGTCTTACATACTTTTTGCTTTCTTCAGGAGATACAGCTCTCATTTTTACAATGAAGAAGTTGCCTTTAATTTTTTTGTCTCATTTAGCTCTCATGCTAGATAAAATCAATATCCAATATAACCTCCATCATGCAACAGACATGTTTAGGAAGAAGACAAAAAGGAATTAGGCCAAAATGTTTACAGGGTTTACCTTTGAGTGGTAGAATTATGGCTTTATTTTAAGCTCTCTTTAGCATCATCTAAATCTATAATGCATGGATATCACATTTGTGTTCTAAATAGTATAAAATATTAAACTTTATGGCAAAATATGGTTCCATCTTTTAAGCACATTGTTACCTCTTTTAAAATCTCTCTTTTTCTTTCTCTCACTCTCCCTCCCCCCAATGTGTGTGTGTGTGTAAAATACAATATTTTAAAGAAAGTAACTCTGTGATACATTGACTTAGCATCCTTTTAGGGTATCACATCTTGATAGGAGGAACTCAATATTATTTCATTCTCCATGCCTCCCTGACAACATGTCACTGCCTATACTACCCACTTCTTCTGTGCCTATGGACAAAACCTAATTTGACTATCTTCAAATTGTGAGTGTGGACATGTATATGTGTGGAGGTTGTAAGACAGTTTGGGGTATTAGTCCTTCACTTGTACCTTGTTTGAGGCAGGGTCTCTTATTGTTTTGCTGCTACATATGCCAGGCTACCTGGCCCATGGGCTTCTGGGAATTCTCCTGTTTCTACCTCACATTTCTCTGGGGGAATTCTACAATTATAGATACACACTGCTGCACCTAGCGTTACATGAGTTCTGGGGCTTTGAACTCAAGTCCTCACCTTTGTACAGCAAGTGCTTTTATCTACTGAGTTATTATTATTAGTGTTAACCATCAGTTTTATGCAATCTAGAATCACCTGGGAAGAGAGCCTAAATAACTGATTATCTAGATCAATGATTCTCAACCTGTGGGTCATGACCCCTTTTGGGGTTGAATTACCCTTTCACAGGGGTCACCTAAGAACATCAGAAATATCAGATATTTCCATTATAATTCATAAGAGTTATGAAGTAGCAAATGAAAATAATTCTATGGTTGGGGGGGTCATTACAACATGAAAAGCTGTATTAAAGGGTCACAACATTAGGAAGGTTGAGAACCACTGGTCTAGATTAATGTTTTGTGAGCATCCCTATGAGGAATTAATCTTGATCATCTTAATTGATATGAGAAAACACAGTAAGTGATACCATTCCCTGAGCTTGGGTACTGAGTAGAAAACTTGAGCTTAGAATCATCTAGGTATTTATTTCTCTCTGTTCTTAAGCATGAGTATGATGTGACTAGCCATTTAAGTTTTTAAGTTCCTGCTATTTTGATTTCCCTGCTATAGTAGATTGTATCCTAGAATTGTGATCTAAAATAAACCATTTGTCTCCCAAATTGATTTTTCCAAGGATGTTTTGTCATAGCAAATAGAAATAAAACTAAGACATAAGCCAGGCTCCTAGCCCTCAACATTGTCTCCTTCTTAAGGTAGGCCTATTATGGTGGTTTGACCAACATGGCATCTCCATGAAATGTTCTGATGCCTCTGACCATTTCCATGAAACTGCTTTCAATGTGCTTACTTGTTGTATTGGGTTTCTTAAGCATTTGGTATGTGTGAGTTTAAGTGTATTGTGGGGTGTGTGTGTGTGTGTGTGTGTGTGTACACTATATATACAACTGGATTACAAGCTTCTCAAGATTGGGAAGTATGGGTATTCTGCTTTTTATTGTTTGTTTTAAACAACTTGTGGTGGTTTAAATAAGAATGGCCCCTATTGGCTCGTATATTTAAACCCACCTTAAATTAGTATCATTTGAGATCACAATACCCACCTTTGATCTGGGCCACACCTCCTGATGGCAGCCTCTATAAAGGGCAAGGAAGAAAGAAGCTTTTGTTCTCTGTCTACTGCTTGAGGATTAGGATGTAAAGCTCTCAGCCATCACTCCTGCACCATGCCTGCCTGCCTGCTATTATGCTTCCCACCATGATGATAATAGACTAATCCTCTGAAACTGTAAGCAAGTCCACGACTAAATGCTTTCTTTATAAGAGTTGCCTTGGTTGTGGTGCCTCTTCACAGCAATGCAAACCCTAAGACAACACTGTTACAACTCTGTACATTATAGTTCGCTATAGTTAGTTTTTATGGAGTGAATGAGTAAAAGATTATATTTTTAATGTCTTGGTTCTAGAAGTTTATTCCCTTATTCAGCCAAAAGGGTCTAAAAGTTTGGTCAGTGAGTCTGTTGTCCTCCAAGAATTTGTAGTCTGGTTGTGGAGGTGGGGATGGGGGAGGAGGGTTATACCCATATATGAATGTCTGCAAGGAAAAGTTGTATGATGGGTTTCATAAGAGTGATGGAAACTTCAGAGCCTAGGATCCCTGCGGAGGGAGAATTTGCTTCTAATAACAAATCAGGGAAATTATAGCTGACATTTTTGGTACTTCACAAAACATTCTTTAGTCTCCTGATTTCAGACCCAGGAGTGGTGGATAGTTCCAGAATCCCACCTCAAGTCACATGTGTCTTTCTACTGCAGAACTTTCTCAACTGCTGTGGGAAGTGGCTTAGTTCACATATAGCAGCAGTTGGAAAGTGTAGAGAGCATATTGCCCTCTCAGACAACTGCCAAGCATTGGAAGTGGGAGCTAGTGGCTCAGAACTCTGGCCTAAAGTTCTTTGATGGATTGGCAGTTCTGATAGCTATCCTCTAGCTTCTTTGAGATCCCCATGGCTTAGTCTCTCATTGTCTACAACAATTATCTTAGGAAAGCTCCCTTATATTGGCTTGTCATTGATTCTGTTGCACATTCTTTAGTCAGAACTTAGCTCTTTACTCAAGATTTAGGTTCTGTTTTTGTGATAAACTAAATGAAGACGGAACTCATAATGAATTTAAAGATAGCCAAACTAGACTTTGTCCACAGGCACAGAAGAAGTGGGTAGTATAGGTAGTGACATGTTGTCAGGGAAGCATGGAGAATGAAGTAATATTGAATTCCTCTTATCAAGATGTGAGACCCTGAAAGGATGCTAAGTAAATGTACTTTCTTTCTTTAAAAGATTTTATTTTACTTAAAATTGTGTGTGTGTGTGTGTGTGTGTGTGTGTGTGTGTGCATGTTAGTGCAAATATCCTAAAATAGAGGCTGGAAAATGAAGTCAGCTCTCTTGGAGGTGGAGTTCCAGATGCTTGTGAACTGCCTGACATGAGTACAGGGAACCGAACTCTCGTCCTCTGCAAGAAAAGAGTATGTGCTCTTAACCACTGAGCCATCTCTGTGGCTCACAGATACTTGCACATTCATGTTTATTGCTACTCTATTCACAGTCACTAAGCTATGAAACAATGTAGGTAGCTAATATCTGCCCCCCCCCAAAAAAAAAGAGATAAAAAATGTGGTGCATATACACAATGGAACTTTTTTCAGCCATGAAGAACAGTGAAGTTATTTGCTAAAAAATGGATGTAACTGGAGAGGTCATCATATTAAGCAGGTAAAACCAGTCCCTGAAAGATAAATATTTGTATTACATGACTTGTGGCTTCTAGATTTTACATAGATACATAAATTATATATGTATATATGACATGAAAGTGACAGGAAAACAGAGGGGATAATGGGAGGAGGATTAAAATGAGAGTGGAAGTACATGGGGCATATGCTCAATGTTATGCTTCCATGTCTTTAAAGACTTCATACAAGTATATTTTTAAAGATGTAGGAATGGAGCTGGAAATTGGCTCAATTATAAAGAACACAAATTGCAGAAGATCTGGCCTCAATCCCTAGAGTGTATTTCCCTGATTTTATTTGTACATGCCTACTTCTCTCCAAGGGGATGCTTATGGCAGAGTTGTGTATAACTTTGAAGCTGAGATGGCTAGATATTAGGTATTGAAATTCACATGCTTTTCCTCTGCCCCTACTAGTAGATCCATACTCTCCTGGTAATCAGGAACACTCAGGATGGGAGAGCTTCAAGTTGGATACAACTTGGTTTTCTGTGTTTCTTCTTGGAAATTTACGAAACAGGAAACTTAATTAAGGAAGCAATGATTTGAATAGAGCTTTAGCAATGACAGACAAGGAAAGCACCAAAGTAGGTCATCCTGTCAAGGTAGAACCTTTATGTCAGTGATACCTGTGTGTGTGTGTGTGTGTGTCTGTCTGAAAAGAGAGAGAGAGACAGAGACAGAAAAAGAGAGACAGAGACAGAGAGAAAGGGAAAGAGAAGTAGGGTGCTATTTGAGAGGGGAGATGGCCAGAAAGAGGGGAAAATGTACTGGCAAGATTTATGTCAAGTTGACACAGATAGAATCATCTGATAGGAGGGAACCTCAATTAATAAAATGCCTTATAAGATTGGGCTGTAGGCAGGCCTGTAGGGCATTTTCTTAAATGATGACTAATGGGGGAGCGACCACCCCATTGTGTGTGATGCCATCCCCAGGCTGGTGGTTCTGGTTTCTATAAGGAAGCAGGCTGAGTAAGCCATGAGGAACAAGCCAGAAAGTAGCACCCCTCCATGGCCTCTGCATCAGCTCCTGCCTCCAGGTTCTTGCCTTGCTTTGATTTCCTGTCCTAAGTTCCTTTGGTGATGAACTATGATGTGGACATGTAAGTTAAATAAACCCTTCTCTCCCCAATTTGTTTTGGTCGCGGTGTTTAATCCCAGCAATAGTCACCTGAACTAAAGGCACGATGGAGACTAAGATAAGAGCAAAGTATAATGACAAATCTGTATGAAAAATGTCACAGTGAATCTCCTTGCTTTGCATACTGTCTTAGAAAATTAATAAAGGCCATATTTATTCCAGAATTTACTTACATATGTTTGATTGTTAATTAGACAACTGCTCCCAAACTTTCAAGATTTGAGGGTTTTTTTTTCATTCTTTGAGAATTTCATACATGTATACAAGTATGTTAATCATATACACATATATACTTGCTACTGCCCCTTTCCAAATCCCTTGGGCCCTTCTAACAGATCTCCCTCCCAACTTCATGTCGTCTTTTAAAAAAATAACCTCCTGAGTCCAGTTCTGCTGTCCATAAGCTCATGAGTGTGAAGTCATCCACTGGGACATGGCCAACCTAGAACATGTCCACCACTAGAACATTCTTCCACTTCCTGCAGCCATCTACTTCCAACAGTTTATCAGAACTGTGACTTCAAGAACCCTCCCGTCCTTATGCTATTTCAAAATGTTTAGTATATTTAAGCCTTTTCTCAACACAACAATGTGCATGGTACACTGATCAATGATGGTAATAATAATACTGATAACAAGGAAATAGTGTGCCATCAAGTAAGATTCTCAAATCAATCATAAAATATAAATACAAATTAGAAAGCAAAAGGGGAGAAAGAGGTCAAGGTTTGTGGTGCAAACATGATGTTTGAAGAGAAAAGGGCAAGGTTTACTGAGTTAGATTAGTGCTAGTGCTGGCTTAACTGAAACACATGTAGATGTCCATCATGAAAAAAGAAGAGCGTAGTTGTAAAATCCCAGTGCTAAGCTAATAAAGCATCAGTCAAAGCAAGGGCTACCTATGTCTTTATTTCTCTTTCTTCCAAATAGGTTGCTAATGAAATGGAAAAACAAAAGCAAAATTCCCTAGTGATGGGGTTTCATATTAGAGTATAGGGGCAAGAGTTATCACTGACTCAGCAGTGTTGGTCTTTCAAAAAGCCACAGGAGTATCCAGATTACATTTCTAAAACTCCAGAAAAGAGAATTTGGCAAGCCGTTAGAAATGATCAATCAGGGAAAGGAATCAAGAGAAAGAAAACCCTACCATTGACTTCCAGTTTGATTTAATATGATAAAATGTTGAACAGTGTCTAGACCCTATTTCAAGGACATTTAAGTTTTGTGCAGTTATTACAATTTTCACCATTGCTAGTAGCACAATTTTTATACAATTTTCGTTATTTTCCTGAAAATGATATTAGCCTATCTTATTATCTCTGAATCACGATTAACCAACAGTCCTTTCTTTTTTTGACAATCCATTTTAAAGGCAATAAATGTGCCAACAGACACATTTTTTGATTTGGTATTATTATTATTATTATTATTGACCACAGTTGTTTTTCCTCCCTTCTCTCCTCCAAATCCCTCCCCCATCTCCCATCTGCTCACTCCCATCATTTCTCATCCATTTCCCTTCAGAAAAGGGCAGGCCTCCCATGGATATCAAGCAAACATAGCTTATCAAGTTGCAGGAAGACTAAGCACCTCCTCTTGTATTAAGGCTGCACAGGACAACCCAGCAGGAGGAAAAGGGTCTCACATGTAGGGAATAGAATCAGAGACAGCCCCTGCTCCCACTGTTAGGAGTCCCACGAGAAGACCAAGATACACAACTATAACATGTGCAGAGGGCCTAAGTCAGTCCCATGCAGGCTCCCTGATTTTTGGGTTCAGTCTATGTGAGATTAACCAACAGACACATTTAATCTGAAAACAAAACAAAACATGTTGCACGATTTTCCCCATTGTCAACTACAGATTAGAAGGCAGAGTAAAACACGAGAACATCTTCAAGGTCTTTAAATCACAGCAATCTCAGAGACTTCTGGTATACTATGATTGGGATCTCCGGGCCAGCAGGTGCAAGTGTGTGACTTTCTAACCCCATTGGTTACATGTCCCATGCTAGAATTTTAACTGGCTTGATTTTGTCTAAGTAACCACAGCTCTTGTGAATTCATGTGCGCACTAGCCGTGTCATATCCAGAGGACAGCACTTCCCAACACTCCTCCTCAGCCTTTGCTTTTGACATTCTTTCTGCCCCATCTTCTTCAATGTTCCCTGAGCCTTGAGGGAGGGGAGAGTTGATGTAGATGTCCAATCTACAGGTGCACACTCTCAGTAACTTACTCTCATCACTTTGAACAGTACTGAATCTCCACGTTAACCTCTACCCATTGTGGTAAGTAGCTTATTTGATCAAGACAGCACAAATCTGTGAATATAAGCACAATAATTAGCTGGACTGTGATGGCACACACCTTTAATCCCAGCACATGGGAGGCAGAGACTGGAGGATCTCTGAGTTCAAGCCCAGCCTGGTCTACTGAGAGGGTTCCAGGATAACAAGGGCTACACAGAAAATCTTGTCTGAAAAAATAAAAACAAAGAAACATAAGCATTAGAAAACAGTTTGACAGTATAATAATTCAGTAAAATGATATCAATGACTTCTTCCCTTGTGCCTGAGACTTCCCCAGGCTTGAATTTTGACAATGTTTACAGAACTAGTCATGAATTCACTCCTGTGGATTGGACCTCAAATCCAATGAACAGAGTTGTCAGGTCCCCTCGGAAACTGCCATTATTGTACCAATAGGCATGTGACGCCTGCTGGTCACTATTGCAGCATGCAAGCTGCAGTGCTGGGTATGGCTATTGATGGCTTTTCTCCCTCATCGTCTTCAAAGTACCTTAAGACACTATGAAAGCTAGCTAGCAGGGATAGAGTTTCCTGGGGTCTGTGCAAGGTTGCATTCTATAACTGATGTGTGTGTGTGTGTGTGTGTGTGTGTGTGTGTGTGTGTGTGTAGTATCTATAGTGAGAAACCAACAGCAGTAACCTATATTGTTTTGGTGAGTCTGGGGCCTCCCTAAGTAGTAATTTGTAGGGAGCTATCTTGTTCCTGCCACTGATATTTTTGTTTAATAACCCATGTTTTCAGGGAGCAGTTTTGCTCACTCATGTAACTCCCCCTTTTTCTTTTAATTGTGAGGTTTTTTTATTGTTTTGTTTTGCTTTGTTTGAGACATGGTCTCTTTGTGTAGCCTTGGTTGTCCTGGAACTAGCTCTGGAAACCAGGCTGGCTGCAAACTCAAGAAATCTGCCTGCTCCTGCCTCCCAAGTGCTGGGATTAAAGGTGTGTGCCACCACCACCTGGCCTTTATTGTGTTTTTAACTGGCTTACAAAGTAGTGGCATTTAACAGCCCTTCTTTACTATTCTTAATTTTGGTTATTTCTGCTCTTATTCCTCCTTTCTTCTACCCTCTTGCCCCCATCAGGATTTGAATCTTAAAAACCTGGCTGATTCTTCAAGCACATTTTCAAAAATGATTTCCTTTTTTAAAAAAATGATTTCACCTATTTAGTTGTGTGTACAAATGTATATGTGTGGGTAAACACATGCTTGGTGCACATGTGGAGGTCCAACTTTCAGGAATCATTCCCTCCTTCTACTGTGTGGGACTTGAAGATTAAACTCAAGTCAGCAGGCTTGGCAGCCAGTGCTTTTACTTTCTGTGTTGTCTCATCAGGCTCTAGTTTGATTTTTAATGGAGAATGATGATAATGGTAATAACAATGGTGATGATGATGATGATGACCCATGCGGTAGATAGTGACCCTTTGCTCTGATTTTGGTACTTCCTTCTTTCTCTCATACACCACTGAGATCCTAACAGAAACAAAAGAAATGCTGTCTCCCCACTGATTCATTTCTTTTTGAGTAAACATAAGTCCTTTCAAGGAAACCAGGAAGATCTTTGAGGAAGTTTTCTTGGGGGAAGGTTTAGGCACTTTTCATCACCTTTTACTCTGGGAGTGATTCTAAGGATGTCTGTGATAGTGGTTTGAATGGGACATGCTTCTGAAAGAGACTCGTAACACAGAATCGCTCCTTAGGATAATAAGCCATCTGTGGCATCTCAGTTGTGACACGACTACCAGTAGCTTGGCTTCTTTGTATCATTAGTTATCTTGGCCATGTCTCTTCCCACCATGGTTCCAGACTCTTTAAGAGTATTTCCGTCTCAGACAGTGACAGCCTTCTGGTACTCCCTGACCCCAGCTGCCTGCCTGTCTGGGTCTTTGCTCATAGCCTGTGGTCACACCAGCAAACACTCAGCCAACAGCTCCTCTAGTATTGCCTCCTCCCTTGCTCCAGCCTGTTTCTTCAAGTGCCCTTGACCCTGAAGCCCAGATTAAGGGCAGCTGTACTTCTTCAGCCATGCTTCATGGTGGCCTTGGACTCCTTCCATCTCCCACCCAGCTCCCGGAGGCCCTGGAATGGAGAGAAAGAGAGAGCTTTGACCTAGACCTGGCTCACCTCACACCATAACTAACAAGCTTATTATAGCATGCAATAAACCTCAAACCAGCTTGACTCAGATTCTTAAAGGGCCAGTTCTAACCAAGCAACTAGCAAGGATAGTGTTAATTTTAAGATGCATCTTCCTAGCATGTGAAAGGAAGAAATGTGCTTTCAGTATCCCACGGCGTTCACTGTTCACTTGAGGTCTTTGCAAGGGATGTGAGTTTCCTTCTGATATCTGAATTAAAATGCCACATTGCAAGTTCTTATGTTTTTCTTAGGTACTTGCTTAAAGAGCTGAATTTAAGAACAACATCAAGAACAAAACATTGACCATTCTTACAATGGGAACGTGGTTGATAACGATGGTGGTGGTATAGCGCTAGCAATGATGATAGTAACAGTAAAGAATATTAATGAGTACCTCTTACATGGTTGGGCTTATTTAAAAAGAAATGAAGCACTAGCTTATTGAGTCCTGAACATACTTTTGCTCTGCAATACATGTATTATACCATGTTATATGTGAGGAAACAATTCGAAAGGTGAAATCATGTTTTGAAATTTGAGAAAGTCCATCAGGCAGACAGCTCTAGAATCCAGAGCATGTGTACTGTTCACTCTGTTATCAGGTTCTATCTCAGTGTGTAGAAGACAGGGATTCCTTCCTCTACTTTAATTCATATGGGAGAAATGATGGTAGAATTTTCTTTGATAATTGAAAAATGCCACTGGAATCTATTTACTTAATCCTTTGAATTATAGCAGTCTGTGTCAATTCTTCAAAGAAGAACAATTAAAATAACCTAGAATACAAATTCAACCATAATTTTACTACCCAGGGATAACCACTGTAAAAAATGTAAATATTTTATTTAGTATTTTTAACATCAAACATTTCATTAACAGTAAAAGTAATTTTAGAAAGCACAGAAAATGAAAAAAAAATGAATGTCACTCCCAATTCTACTCATTATTGTTTGTGTTTGTGTGTATGTCATATAGTCTTAGAATCTGAGATTTCTATTTAATTTTTAATAAATGCCTTACATCTAAAAGCATACACTTTCATGATGTCTGTTAGTTTTCTATTTCAATGTAGCAAATTAATTTTAAAAAATTCAGTAGTTTAAAGCAACACACATTCATTATCTCAGTTTCCATAGGTCAGGAGGGCTTAGAAATAATTTATCTTAATTCTCTGCTCATGTCCCACTGACACTTAAGAAAAGGAAATTATTATTATACAGGCAGGAGCATAGGGTGACTCTTAGATCGGTTGTGCACATACTATTTAAAACTGAAATATGCTATTTTGGCTTTAAAAATCATGTTATTACTTCTCTAATGAGTCCTTTGTATTTGAACCTTACTTAGCCTTTTCATGTTTTTTGTATTTATTAATGAAATAGCAATGATCACTGTATTAGTAAGCTTTCTGCTGACATGACAAAATACTTAAGAAAAATCTTATAAATATTAACCTTTATTTTGGCTCACCTTTCAGATAAGTTGGCCTGTGGTAAGGCATGAACTTCTGTCAGAGCAAAAGTGCTTACTTCATGGCCAGGAAACAGAAAGAGAGGAAGGATTCGGGATCCCACAACCCCTTTCAAGCGAGCTCAATAGTAACTTAAGGCGTTTCACTAAGCCTTACTTCTCAAAGGTTTAACCAGCTCCCAACAGTGCTGGGTGTCTGGTCCCTCAGTGATGAACCTTACCAACAGGCAGCAGGATGCTGAAGCCCTAGGGATGAGGCCTTTACAATCACATGGGCATGTGTTGGACAGTCAACATTTAGACTATAGCTGCCACTCTTGCTGTTTTAATCTTCTCACAGGCACTTGAGTACTTCACTCTCATGGAGATAAGAAACAGTTGTTGAGCCAAAAACTTTAGGCATTTTAAAGACAAGCAGCAGCAATGGTATATGGGACACAGGGAGTGTTTTAATGTCGGTTAATTAATTTATCAAATAAAATTAGTTAATATTTGCCAAGTATTTGAAGGACAGATAATACATTGCATATTACATTAATATAAATTTATTTTATTTCTATAAACATAAATAATACATGACTATTACATATAATAGTATATAATATATATATAGTAGGTAAAATGAATGAAAATAAAAGCAAGTGTGGAGCCAGAGAGAGAGAGCCTTGGTGATTCAGAGCTCTTGCAGAGGACTGGGTTTGGTTTCTATCACCCGTATGACAACTCACAACTGTCGGTAACTTCAGTCCCAGCAAATATGATGTCCTCTTCTGGTTTCCTTGGACACCAGGCACACACATAGTATATAAACATACCTGCAGGCAAAACATACAAGTAAAATAAAAATTAGAATTAAAGTAAGTTGTTTAATCCTTCTAATATGATGTAACTGCAAACACTCTTCTCAGTTTATAGAAATTGAGGACAGAGGGTAAGGAGGAAGAGGTTCAAACTAAACAGGAAGATCGGGGTCAGCTACTAGCCCTTCCTCTCATCAAGCAAATGGCTATCAGCAAGTTATGGTTCCTGTATGAGTTTACTGTCTTCTCCTCCACCACTTTGCTCACATCAATGAGTTAGTCCTTAGAAATGGTAGAACAAGGGGGGAGGGAACAGGATAGGGACTTTTCAGAGGGGAACCTAGGAAGGAGGGTAACATTTGAAATGTAAATAAAGAAAATATCTAATTAAAAAAAAAAGAAATGGTAGAACAGTGACTCTGCACAGCAGTGGTTGGCTGTGCAATGGAATCATTTTGGGAGCTTCTGAGATAAGAGATGCCTGGATCCTAGCTCTGGATAGTCATGATATAATTGCTTTGTGCTGTGGGATTGGGCATCAGAAAGATTTAGGGCTCCTGAGGGGAGTCTAATGCCTAGCCCAAGAGAGCCCCACAACCAGAACTTCCCACACGTGTGAGGGATTATTTGCACAGAGAGCTGACAAAGCAGCCATTTGGTTGTTGCTGTCTACTCTGAGCTGTCAGGAAGTGGCCTGCTAGGCTCAGGCTGAAGTCAACCCCCTGCCTTCAACTCCAGCGTCAACTAATAAATTGACAACATGCAAAGTTAGTTTTAGAAATCTTAAATTACCTGATGTTTTGTCTTCCTGTGTGGGTCCCTGGGCAGCAGTGGCAGCAGCCGCAGCACTGGGTCTTTGGAAAGCAGCCCTGCTGCTGCTGCTGCAGCTGCTGCTGCTGCTGCTTGTTTTCCTCACATCAGAACTTCAGCATCCTGCTGCCTGTCGGGTCAACTTCACCACTGAGGCCAAGGGACCAGACGCCTGCCTGGCTGCCTGCCACTGGAGCTGGGTAGCAGATTTGCTGAGGTGTCTTTGGGGCCAGTCCAGCCTTCCAGTTCACCATGACGGCTGGGGATGAATTTTTCTAGGCAGCTAAACGCGGCTCAAAATGAATGCGATCAATCAGTGGAATGAAAGTGTCAGTCAAGTTCCCCCAGCATAACTGAAAAAGCCAACACCAGCTTCAGTCTTTCCACTGCATCTGGTAAACTGGGAAAAGTATGTGTGCTTGCCATTTTCCTGAGCTCAGACACTACCTATGGGTCAGACAGACACTGCCAAGTGATTATGAGGAAAACGGTGATGTAGAGAAAGATCCTAGCAAAGCCAAGGAAGAAATGCACCAAATGTTGACTTCATGCTCCATGTGTACGTATATAATCTCATTGAATGTGAGCATGACTCCAGCATAGGAATTACGTGTGGTCATAAACTTTTTACAGATGAAGACTTTGAGACAGGGTCTTTGTGAGGTCACATACCCAGCCAGCAAATGGCAACAAACAGAATGCCCAACTTGGCCAATCAGCATGCAAAGTACTTGGTCTTTGCACACCATCCCTGCTTCTTAACTGGGGAAGGGAAAGTTTGATCCCAGTAACTAATTTTATGTTAGTTCCCTTTCTTCTCATGAGGATCGTTACCATCATGGCCTGTCTTTGACACAATTCTGAAACATTGAAGGTTGCTTTTTGTAATGGCCCTTATTCTTCCCACTGAATTAATTCAGAAATATTAAGGCTACAACAGACCCCCTCCCCCCGACTTTCAGAAGCCTAACAAAGCAGACATTTATTCTTGGTCATGTAAAGTCCTATATGGGATGAAGGCTTTTTGTGCAGGAGCCTGGGTTCTTTCTACCCAGTGTCACCTTCTAGGATTTCAGAGGAAGCTTCATAGCCTATACCCTCCCTTTTATTCAGACCTCGGTAAGCACATCTCAGTGATACAAACACCTATGATAAGGTAGGCTGGAAACTATGGGCAAAGGAAGACAAGAATGGATTTTGGTGAGCATATATTAGTTGTACCCACAACCATACATGCCCATGAAATCTCTTCATTTCTGAGGCCTCACCTTCTTGGCCCTACCCCACGTCCTTTCCAGAAAGCTACTTTGTGCTTTGTTCCTGTTTTCTGATTGGCAGTGATCTACCTAATTCCCATTCATGGTGTCATGGCTGTGACAGGAGAATCTGGCACACCTGGGCATTCTCACAGAGCCATCTTCCACTCTAGGGGCACCGGAGTCAGACATCCTGGGCCTCTCAAAAGGTGTCTGTCTTCTCTTATGCCAGCCCTTCCAAACAGCGAGTTGGTAATGGAAAGGTGACTGACCTTTAGCTCGGCAGTTCATTTGGCTAATGGTGACAAATGTCTGTGTCTTGCAGAACGACCAGGCTGTTTTGTTTGCAGTCTGCCCCCCGCCCCCCCCCCCCCAGTACATTCTCTGTTTCATCAGCTCTGGTTCAGGCCCCAGGGAGATGGGTCTTACAGTGATGGACATTGAGAGTTTTCACCCCTCCAGTGCTGCTAATGAGCCTGCTAAGCCCCTCCCCGATTATTGCTGGAGTAAAATGAAATATATATTCTGATTTAAAAATGGAATCATTGGTGATGGTGCAAAGGGATCTCTTAGAAGACATTCAGACTCTCGTTTGATGAACACTTGTCTTTCAGCACTTCTTGGATTCCTTATGAAAAGGATTTAGGTTCCCTAGCCTTCTGTGGATGCAATGCTCATTCTTTGGCTGGTGTCACTGGGAATAAGCTCATTATCTGCCTCTGGATAAGGTCTTTGTGACCATCTCAGTATGCTCATATCTTTCTTGGGCTCCTGAAGTGTCTGAAACCTTGTAGCATTTGTTGGGGTTTGTCATCCTGAAGTGGGCTTGTAGTAGGTCCTCTGGCCCTTAAACACATATGTCCGTGCAGGGACTAAAGGCAGCACGGAAAGGGTAGAGACTGCTCTGCTTGGTGCCACTGCACTATCCAATTGAGGTCAAGCTGATTGGTTCAGGTTTGTTGGAGTTCCTTGTTTCTCCATGTGGCTTGCATTCAGCCTAGAAAGGGGAGATGGGGCACATGAATACTATTGCTTCTTTAGCCCATCCTCTTCTTCTCCCATCCATAAATCCTCAGGCAAAAGGGGCTTGGCTTTTCTTATTCTCCTTAGACATAATTCCTTCTCCCTGGCTCCAGGAGCATAATTTTGTTGGATGATGAGGAATGGGTGTTCGATTTCCACTCAGGACTGCACTGCCAGCTCTGGGGGATAGGAGGATTTCAGGATAGAAGTTGGAGATGGGAATTATTCTTCAGAGACAGATTGTGCACACCTTAGATAAGAACTAAAACCCCTTAAAGTAGATACATGTACATAGAAGTATCGTGGCTTGTGTTGGTAGATACACTAAGCATCTAAATCAGCAATTCTCAGACTGTGGGTCAGGACCCCTTTGGCAAACTGCTATCTCCAAAAATATTTACATTACAATTCATAAGAGGAGCAAAATTAGTTATGATGTAGTAACAAAAATAACTTTTATGGTTGGGGCTCAGCAAAATATGAGGACATGTATTAAAGGTCAGAGCATGAGGAAGGTTGATAACCACTGCTCTAAGTGGAAAAACAAGACAAGGAAAAAACCCAAGGACAAATTCTAAAAACGTAATATTCTGAAATGGTGAATGGGTCCATTTTGCACAGTTATATATTTAACTCTGAGGCTTTGTCTGACCATACAACCCTTGTTCATTTATATGATAGATGGCTTTCCTTCTCAGATAACCTTTCATTCTTCCAGGTTGCTTCCTGAACTGTTCCATTCTGTCAAAACAAAAAGACAAAAGGAAGAAAAGCATGGAAGGAAAGGCAGAACTGAAATTTCATCACTCTCCACCATGATGCTGTAACTGGGATGATGCTAAATAATGGCTCTTTTGGGGGGTAGGGTATGAAGGGGAGCAGAGAGTCACATGGAATTTATCTGGACGGGGATGGCCAAGGCCATCAAAAAGTTCCAGTGACTCCCCAGTCCCCTTTGTCCTTAAGGCCAGAGAGACAACTCCCTGCTCAATATGTTGATTTCCATATGGTTTAGTACACAGTTTACTTCCTGTTCAGTCTTCCTTTGAGTTGTTTTGGATACTCCAAAGCCAAATACCCTCTGAAAACGACTCCATGCACACGCCAACGACACCACATCTCATTATGAAATGAACAACAGACAAAAAAAATGAGATGCACATTTTTTGCTTACTAGTTACATGACCTTTACATAGCAAGACTATATTTTCCAAAGGTAGTTACAATAGTATTTTCCATTTTACATATCCTTCTAGAACTTTCCCTCTACTCTCAGAAGATAGAATATCCATCTCCTCTTCTTGGACCTGGCTGGGTGTATTTGTGACTATTTCTAGAAGTAGAATGGGGGAGAAAGTAATACTACAGGGCTTCTGAAGTTAGCTGATAATGAGACCAGGCAAATTCTGCTGGTTTCTTTTGCAATATTTACTAAGAGGTTCCAGCTGCATGCCGTGAGGAAGCTCCAGTAGCCCTTTAGCCCAAGCAAAGAAGAACCAAGTCTACTGGAGCGCGAGACTTGCTGAGCAATCAGGCATTAGCTGACAATAACCACATGAGTAGAGCATCTTGGAGATAAAATGTTCAGCCCCTACTGGAGCTGCAATAAATGACCCTACTAAGAATAGGGGTTTGTTCATCTGAGCTGAGTCCTTAAATTGGGGACTTGGGAACAACAATAAGCTATTGTTAAAGTCACTAAGTTTTGTTTTAGTGTATAACATTATAAGACCCAGGAGTCCCACGTTCCAGAATAGTCTAGAGCACTGGTTCTCAACCTTCCTAATGCTGCAGCCCTTTAATACAGTTCCTTAGGTTGTGGTGACCTGCAACCACAAAATGATTTTTGTTGCTATTTCATAAGTGTAATTTTTCTACTTCATACTGAATTGCAAACACCTGTGTTTTCCAATAGTCTTAGGTGACCCCTGTGAAAAGGTCATTCAAGCCCCAAAGGAGTTGCAACCCACAGGTTGAGAACCATTCCTCTATAGAAATAAAACCACTGGTTTATATGTAAGTATATTACAAGATGACTTTGTGCCTTTTGCTGTGTCAACTAGAAGTATATTAATTAGTATAAAAGAGGTTTATGATTTACTGTTAAAGTAGAAAAAAATGAGTTGCCAAATAATTTATAATATGAGCCATTTTTTAAAAACAAAGAACATTAATCAGCCCTCTCTACACTTGTGTACGCATGTTTATAGGAGCTAGGGGAATTACGTGGGAAGATAGACTCTATGCTGGTGACACTGGATAACGTAGCAAGATGGTGGTGGGATAGATAGGGGTCAAGCTCACAGTTGTCACATAAAGGAGGCTCTTGGGTGAAAATAGCAAGTTTGAACATATTTGGGTGGTTTCACTTTGGTTCAGTGAGCGTAATCTTTGAAATAAAAGCAATGTATAGAGGAAAGGAAAGTATCTTACTAAATTGAAGAAAGAATGGTTCTGTGTCCTTAAGGCCCCAGGGAATGACCTGATTGGGCTGTTGAGGAAATGAAGAAAAGACAATCACATGGAAAAAATCTGGGGTGGGCAAGTTGGGCTCTCATATGGAGAAGTCCCAGCAATCTGGAAGCTCATTGTGTTTATTATATAAGGTTGAACAGGGAGGCAGGCTATTGTAGACAGCTAAACAAGGAGGATAGGCCATAACACACAAGCTGAACAAGGAGGCAGTATGAACTGATCTCAACAAGAGTAGTTTCTACCGAGGGGAAGGTTTCAGCCCATAAGCATAGTGGGGGTTGGGGTGGGGCAAACTTTGGTGAACATTTTCTGCCCACACTGTCAGCGTGCACACTTGGACCCTAGGAAGGCTTTCCTCTGAGCCTCACTCAGGGAAGGCTTTGCCACTCTCATGGGGCTAAGTCATTGGGGTTTCTTAACATGACTGTGGCCATGCCCTTGTCAACAATACACATTCACCCAGCACCTCACTTGCTCCCTACAGAAAGGGCATGGGACTTGGAATTTGACAGATGAAGATTTGAATGCTAGGTCTGCCGCGTACTACTTAGTTGAACTATCGAACTCCCATTTGACTTTTCTTGCCTCAAACTCTCCTGTCTTCATTTAAGGCTGGCTGTGATTCCTAGGCCTCTTTTACTGCTTTTGTACCATACAGCCTGCCCTGGTATGATTAGAAGACACCAAGACCCCACCACTCCTGTGTCTTGCTCTGGGGAAATCAGGAGTCTTCAGGCTTCAGTATGGTCGTTTCCTATTAGGACTCTAAAATGTTCTTGTGGATGAGTTGGTTAGTGAAAAATTGACAGCTTACACTATGGTGGGTTGAACTATATAGTCAAAGTTACCTCTGTTCCTTCTATTTACACTCTTGCAATGTTTGTGTATCTGATCTGGCCATGTATGTGACTTAACTCAACCAGTGAGACAATGGCAATCATGAATAAAATGAGAAATGAAAAGTACGTTCAATAGAGGAGGCTTGGTCCTCTAGTACCCCTTCATTCTATGCAGCTTGGGATAAGAGGCTGGCAGATGGGAAAAGAAGTGGAAGAGAATCGTGGTGCCTCTGAAGACTGCAACCCAGCCTTTCTCTGATTGACCGGCTACTACGGATGCAGTAGCAAATCCACCAATCAGTTGAACTAGATGAACATCAGAAAAGACTGAATCCAAGACAGATTCCATCCCCATGAATCAGGTGCCCAATAGTTGCTGATCTGAAGGTAGCTTTGTATAAAGTATATGGGGCATAATTGGTGCCTAGCATATGTGAGTTTCTCTCTTCCTCTTTCCCTTACCTTGCAGTCACAAACTCTATATTAAACTGGATCTATCTATCTATCTATCTATCTATCTATCTATCTATCTATCTATAATGGATACACACATACACACACACATACACACACACACATTTGGAAAAGCTACAAGTTAAACCAAATCTCCTGTTTTTTTGTTTGTTTGTTTGTTTGTTTCATGAGCCATCTCCCTGACCACGAGCACATTTCACACTGGTTCTTTCCATTTGTGGCCAAGCATATTTTCAAAAAAAAAAAAAAAGTCTATACCATTTCTAATTCCATGTGCTTCTTCAGAACGTGACCACTGTCTCACTGAAAAGTATTTCCCTTGCTTCCTTGAGAACATAGGTTAGCCTATGTGACAGTCTTTTTAGTGTACAATATTAGTTTTGACTACTATTTAGCTTCAGTTGGTGATAGGAGTACCTTTGGCTTGGAGAGTGCTTGTATCCCCTTACCCTCATCAAAAGGACAGGTTTTGTTAATGTCATATAAGAAGTTTGGCTACTCCATGGCTGCCATTTGGAGACACCCAATGGAGAGAAGATATGGAGATACAGAGGAACCCTGGTTACTTGTCTGGAGCTGTTCATATCTTCCCAGCTGGCATGCAAGACCTGTGAAAGATTAAGGGAGCCAAAAGACATCAGCTCTGTTCCCTAATTTCATCTAGACAAATCACTAGGATACAGCCTTTCATTAGGAAGCAACAGGCCATCTTCCACCTCAATATCAGATTAACATGTGAATTAGACCTGTCAGACTATGTCCTGGTTATCTATTTATATTATTTTGTTATATATAATCAAATTTTTGCATGTATGTGTGTGTCCATGCCACAGCATATGTGTGTGGAGGTCAGAAGACACCTGTGGGAGTAGGTCATCCCTTTCTGTCATGTGAGTCTTGGGGATCAAACTGAGTTTGTCAGGCCTGGCAGCAGAATATTTTACTGCCTGATTCATGTCATTAGCTCTTACCTGATTGTGTTTTTTTTTTTTTTTGAGGTGAACACTTCAGTTTTTATTCACATGCTTTGTTTTCTCTTAAGAGTCAAAGTTGCCCAAATTAAAATCTCTACGCTAATATTACTATATATCCCCTAAAAAGAAGAAAAAGAAAAAGAAAGAGAAAGAGAAAAAGAAAGAAAAAGAAAAAGAAAAAGAAAAAGAAAAAGAAAAAGAAAAAGAAAAAGAAAAAGAAAAAGAAAAAGAAAAAGAAAAAGAAAAAGAAAAAGAAAAAGGATTTCTTAATAAAACGCAGGACAGGAAGAGACTGAAAACCAAATTCCCATTTAGTTCCAAACGAAATGAAATGAAGAAAACTTGGTTTCTAATTGGGGTGGGAGTGGGGGGTGGGACATGGGACAACAAAACCAAAACAAAGTCCAAGCATCAGCATCCTTCTCCCTACCCTGCCCACCCCACACACCACCAGCAGCAGGAGCCCAGTGTGTGGTCTGATCTAGGCTCGGTGGCAGCGTCCTGTCCTCTGTCCAGTGAGACGGATGGCACCAGGGACACACTCTGCTGTCGTGGGATGGATTCTGTGTGGCTAGTGGGTTGTGGGGTGGCGTTTTCAGGATCTTCTTGAGGCTCCTTGTTTAGCTCCACCAGCCTCTCCCAGCGCCTTTCTTCCCCAGGCAAGGGCTCCATCAAGAGCTGCCCCTACTCAGCTGAGGGCCGTAAATTGTCCTTTTCTTCTCTGTTCTCTGTCCCACTCTCATCATCTTCTATCTCTCCCTCTTCCCCACTGAACTTGTCATGGGCCCATTTGGGGCTGGTACTGGACTTCCGGAACATGAACCGGCCCCGCCCCCGGGAAAGGCTCCTTGGCCGCGGCCTGGGCTCCTCCACTTGTCGCTGCCCTCGCTTTCCTGGCCGTCATGCAGGTAATACTTCTGGCTCTTGGGCGTGTACTCTGGATCCCATTCTTCTTCCCGGCTTCTCTTTTGAAAATCCTTGTTGCTGTTGTTGTTATTGTTACCAGAATAGTTTCCTCTGCCCCATCCTCTCGCTCTTGCTCGAAATTGAAAGGTTCCCCGAGCTCTGCCTCCTCTTTCATTCGGACCCACGAAGTCTTTGGTTCCCAATCTGGATTTGTCGAAACCTGAGGTGCTCTCCTCCCTCTCTTCTGCCTCCTCAGGGTACTCCTCTGCTTTGTAGGAATGGGAGGACTGGGAGGAGGAGGAGGAAGAGAAGGACCTGGACCAGTCTCTTGCTCTGCGGTGTCTTCTGCTTCTTTGATCCTTTGTGGGTTTTCTCTGTCTTTTCAGTTGATCTTTCTCTTGAGTGGCTAGAGTCTCTGGAATCCACTGACTCTCTTGATTTACCTCGCTTAAGATCTCTCTCCCTATGTTTTTTACGACATTCAATATCAAGGCGAAGATCAACAGGATCATCTTTGTATTTTCCCTCAGCCTTGTAGCCAGGTTCCCATGGACTTTTCAATTCCTCATGAGTCAAACCATGCTTTCTGAATGTACTGGGGGAAATTTCTATCCTCCTGTGTATCTCTGGGCTTTTCTTATTTTTAGCTGCTTCGTGTTCATTTCCTCTCTTTAGGTATCTAGTAAAGCGTTCATGCAATGTCATTCCCAAGGATCCAAAGTGATGCTCTTTAACATGATGAACAATGGTCACTATGTGCTGGGTAAACAATTCTGAGGGGCTACGCTGAGACTGAGCTGGCTGTATGTGCTGGGAAATGGAACGGAATTCCTGCTCCTTTTTGTTGCTATGGACTAGATCCCGACAGAGCTTTCGTTCCTGAGCCAATAAACCACTAGGTCGTGCAAGGTCCTCATCGAAGGAGTCCATCCGGACATTGACCTGGGCCTCCCGGGTAATAGAAAAGGAAGACTTCCCCGAAGAAAAGTCTCCTTTGTTTCCCAGCTTGTCAAGGCTCTCAGAGGTCTTCCTTGGGGGCAGGGATGAAGTTTTCTCCTGGACCGCCTTGTATGCAGTCACCCGGAAATTCTTTTCTGCCACAAAGCCCCTGTGCCCACTTTCTCTCCTCTTGGACCCTCCACGCTCCTCCTTTCGGGATCTCTCTGTGAAAGGCTCCTCCTCCGTTTCCTCTGCTTTCCTCTGCTTTTCCTTCCCTGTGTGCAGGCTCTCCCACTTACCTGACTTCTCTTCCTCCTGGTTTTTGCTTGCACCGGCTATGACTTTAGACATAAATTTGGGCTCATCATCAAACTCCGGTTCCTTCCTTCCCTTACTTTTGTCCTTATCTTGCTCATCCATCTCCGCCTTGTGAAAGTCAGCCATCTTTTTCTCAAAGTCATCCCGAAGCTTATACCTTTTGGGCGACTGGTTGCCTTGGAAGGGCTTCTCAGAGTCCGCCTTGAGAGCAAATGGATCAGATTTCATTTTGACATCAACATCAGAGAAGCCCCCTTTCTCCTTCAGCTTCTCCTTATCAGCATTTGTTTGTTTCTGCTCCTTATCCTTCTCATTCTCTGTCTTCTGCTCCTCCAGATACCTTTTTGAATATGCCGCTCCTCCTGAAGCAGCACTCTCCTCTTTCTGAGATGAACCATATGCAGAGCCAGTAGCTGGTGGACTCTTACCCACAGGGCTCTTTTTGGATGGACTCAAAGACCCAGGGTCATGGTCGAACTGACCTTGGTGTGCTCCAGACTGATATCCAGCACCCCCTGACATAGATGAGCCCAACTGGGATACATTAGAAAGTGGAGGACTGGGTTTTGGCACAGGGCTAGGGTGTGGTGACCTTTGCCTAACCACCACAGACTGGAGGGGGCTTTTGAGAGCTGGTCTTCTCTCCCGGAGACTCAGATCAGAAACCGAGGCCCGTGATGCAGAACCAGCGCCATAGGTGGTGGCATCTGGCCATGGCTTTGAGCTCTCAGACCCTTTTATATCTTGAGAGGTGCCTCCAGAGAATGTCTGCTCCTTAGCCTCAACTCCCTGGTTATCACCAGCTGCCTGAGATGGCTGGCTATCCTTGGAAAAGGACTTTTTCTCTTTTGTAGACTTTCGCTTAGATGACTCAACTCTGCTGTGGTTGGAGGACGACCAGGAGGATGAGGAGCGTCTTGACCTGTCAGAGGATGATTTGTCAGAGTTCCTAGAATGGCTTCTGGACCGTGGTGAAGGGGACCTTCTCTTTGGGGACCGGGATTGAGAACGGCACTGACGAGGGCTGTATGCTTGCCGGTAGTTCTGCCAATTAAAACGGTAGTTTCCATAGCCACCTCGGTTATATTGGCCCCATGGATAAAAGCCTCGGTTTCGCCCACGGAAGTAATAGGGCCTCCTGTAGCCTCTGTTGTGACCTCGGAAATCTCGATTCTGATACACTCTGGAGTGATTCCTTTCTCTGTTATGAGCTGGAGAATATGATCTGGAACAAGACCTAGAACTCAACCCGCACTTCCTTGAACGAGAGACAGATCAGCTTTGGGACTGAGACTTTGAAAGCGAACGAGACCGAGATCTGGATGCAGATCTTGAGCGAGAAGAGCAAGACCCAGACTTGGATTTGTTTGTTTTTGACATCTTGGAAGAGTTTACACCTTGACAGGCTGGGAGCCGATTTTTTGTTGTTGTTGTTTTAAAGGCAGGATCTCAGTTTGGTTTTTTGTTTTGTTTTGTTTTTGTTTTTGTTTTTGTTTTTTAATGCCAAGATCTCATCAACCCAGATTGACCTTGAACTTGTGGCAACTTTTTCTTCCCTCTTCCTTCCCCCCCTTCCCTCTATTTCTACCTTCCTTCTTTCTTTTATTTCTCCCTCTTACCTTTGTAGTGTTGGGGATAGAGCCTGGGCTTTGTGCATGCAAGAGAAATACTTTACCACTGAGCAGGAATTTCATCCCTGTGTGGCTCCTTGATAATCATTTCCAAACAAATATTTTCAAGTAAATGTCTAAGAAAAATCACATCAAGTAGTAGACAATTTATAAGCAAATGTAGATGTCTGGGGACACTATTATGAAAATTTGAGTTAAAGATATTCAAAGTAGAGTCTGCTTTTAGAAAATATACTTAGAAAATGTACCATGGAAAATTTCACAAAATTGTGAGATTAAGAATTGTGGCTCATAACCCCACCCTGGCAATGGACAAAACACACTTTGTTGTTAGTGTTCTTATACCAGTCAGAGGCAGAGCAGATGCAAGTCCTTTGTTCATCCTAGCTTGATGCCTGGTTTGGTGGCCAAAGATGTCTTATAACTAGGACTCATAAAAATCTAATCAAATCTAGCATGGGAAGAGGAAGACAGAGACCAGCAGACCAGCATGCCACCCACAGACCTGCCCTACAATGTACAGTACAGGTGAGCCTATAGAGACACCCATTTGCTGCCATGCCACGTAGCATGGATAGAGGATATCACGCAGGGGCCCTCCAGGCTTGTGGCCAGCCTGCAGCTGGACTCATCACAATGTGCAAGTATGTCGTGGACAGATAGGAAAGAAAGAGAAGTGGAACAACTTAAGCAGTATGAAGAGATGGAGCTGGAGACTTGAGGGTGGAGAGGAGTAGCCTGCTGTGAGTGGCCAGCCCCACCACCTGGGGCCATTGTGAGATCCCAGCCAGAGCTGCCACTGAGGGCTATATGTGAATCTGTGGCTATGCAGTAGCAGGAGTTGGTGTTGATGTCCCCTCATATTACCCCTAGAGAACATTGGGATGTCCCTGGTGAGGATGGCTGCTGGGGATCATGTGGATGTTCAGGGACTGTCAGAACTGGCCTTGCCCCAGTTCACCTTGATAGTACAGATAAGGGAGAGCTGACTAGCTCAGCTACCTCCCAGACCTAGATCCAGGGCTCTGAATTGGCCCACCCCAAATCCATATCATCTGTGAATAATCGGGATACATGAAAGGGCCAGCCCCCCTGATCCAAAGCTGCAGGATCTCCACGACACAGGATAACTGGGAGAAGTCCTTATAAGGATCCAATATTGCTGGTGTCACAGAAGCCAGAGATCTTGAACTCATTGTCATGAACATTTGCAAGTGAAGGTGTGTGGACAAAGGGATATACTGGGGGACACACTGTTACAACAATGAGATGTGTTTGATGCTTTGTTTTGTTTGTTGTTTGTGTGTGTGGTTTCTTTAGGGGGAGAGGTTGCAAGGGCAGAGGGTAGATATGGAGAAACAGGGTGATGAATGGGACTGTGGTACATGATGTGAAACTCAAAGAATCAATAAAAAGTTTTTTAAAAAAATAATTGTGACTCAAATACTCAATTCTACATGAAATCTGATGCTTTAGCTGCCTTTAAAAGTGTGAGAAAAACCTTGTCCACCTATTAGTTACCAATAAAACCTCTGTAAAATGTGAGGCAATTATGCCCCATCCATCCAGCTATACCCCATAAATAGATACAATTATAATTAAAAATACAACAAAACTTTAAAAAGTCCTCAATGAAAATTTTAGAGTCAGCAAGCACTTAAACAGGAAAGCAATGCCAATGACCTAAAGTTCATTAGACACATGGATGAAATAACAAAATTTGGTTTCAGGCCAGCATATGCTTTGTATAAAAGCTTTCCTCTAAAATAATTCCAGAATTCGGCCCTCTATCCTCCTTCCTGCATCTGGAGTGAGCTTAAAAGGTAGATATTGTATAGGTCCTGGGCTTCATGTGAAATCCTCTAAGAGTTTCATACTGTACCTGACCCACTCCTCTGTCTTCCTGTGGTCTTCTGCCTCCCTGTGGTCCTGTGTCACTGAGTTCTGGCCTTTATTCAGTGTCTTTTAAAAACATGTCTACTTTTCCAGCCTATCACTTCTAGTCTCTCAAATCTTCTCAAGTCTTCACCTAACTGATTCCTTCCCTTCCTTTGGATCCCAGGAAATATGTCACTACTTCCAAGATGTTCTCCCTGTTTTCTCAGTTTGCCACCCATAGTCTTTGTCTATCACCAGCCCCTGACCCTGTTTGTTTCTCAAATGGAGCATGTCACAGTGTAACTTATCTTGGTCATTTGTTTGGTATCCTCTTTACTTTGTGTCCCTTCCTATATCACATAGTCCCCCTGCATTTGTTTTTTAGTATGTAACGATCTGCTCTAAAACCTATAGGTCTCAGCATCACTTATTTAATTAAGTCATGATTTTGTGAGTTGGCCATTTGATCTGGGCTCATGCATACATGTGCTGTCAGCCTGGGCCAGTTGAGACTGACTGGTTGGCTTATAATAGCCTCCCCGGAGAGGACTGTGTCACAGGGGCCTTCTCTGCATGTTCCTCCACCCTCTAGTAGAATCACTGAGACATAGTCACATGATCGCTATTGTATTCCAAGAGCTTGGACTCTAAGTAAGGAATTGAAGCATCACTTCTGCTGCAAACCTTTGGTCTAACAAGTCAAAGACCAGCCTAAGTTCAAGGGTACAGAAATAGACTCTACCCCACCACTGGAGGGGTTACAGAATGTTGGTGGCCACCATTGCATGTTAGCACTCTCTCACCAGATCATAACTCCGTGGGAATAGGGCCTTGCTCCTGCTTCATGGACTGGTGTTTGGAAAATACTCCTTCAAAGCTGGGGACTGGGCTATATTCTGGTCAATCCCATATCCAATTCTCACTTTGGTTTAAGTTATTCAAGATGTGGCAATTCTGCCTTTCCCATTAGCCTCCTCTGGAATGCAACCACCAACTGAGAAACTGTCGCTTTAGAGAAAAAATTACCCAAGCTGGAATGGCAGCAGGGGAAGGGGTAATATGAGACACTTCAAATTAAAGAGTGAAGCCGAAAATCTGTCAAGCTCTGTAAGATAAAAATCTCCTCGAAAGGGCACATCTGCCAAGACTACATTTTCATAGGCAGTCCTGACTGGAAATGAGGTCAGCACAGCACTCCTGTCTTTCCCCCATCCAAGCCTGGGGAGACAGAGGAGGGATTTTGACAAGAACTAAACTAAATTGGATCCCAAAAAGCTGGGTCTCTCCATCCTATCTTTAAAAGAAGATAAGGAAAAGAACTCTGTTAAGATGGCGAGTGATTTTGGCAAGAGCAGCCTCATCCCTCTGTGGGCTTGGATTAGGCTCTAAGAAGTGCTTCCTCCCCTCTAACCTTGACTACTTCAAAGTCCACTCCACTGAGATTTGCTCTATGTTCCAGAAGTAAGTTACTAATTTAGCCAGTCCTTCAACAAGCATTTAGAGTCAGTCTGCTGTTTTTTTCAGTGTGGTGCTAGACAGCTTAGGGAAAAAAAAGTAGGCTCTGTTTCAGAGAGCTTCTAAGGGACATACTGTACCCAAGGGGGCCAACAGCAAATGCTGTCTGCTGGCAATGTTTTTCACAGCCCTAGCCATGCGTCTTTTCTTGAGAGAGAATTTAAAGAGTACCACTCCATGCCTGTCACAACTAATCCTTTATTGAGGAAGTCAAACTCAGAGGTATTCTGCTCAGGGCTTTGTTTTGTTTTCTTTTGTTGTGTTTGTGTGTGTGTGTGTGTGTGTGTATGTGAGTATGTGTATGTATGTGTGTATGTGTATATGTGTATATATGTGTATGTATGCGTGAATATGTGTATATGTATGTGTGTATGTCTCTGTGTGCATGTGTGTATGTGTGTATATGTGTGCATGTGTGTATATATGTATATATGTGCATATGTGTGTATGTGTGTACATGTGTTTACATGTGTGTATGTCTGTATGTGTGTATGTGTTTGTATGTTTGTATATGTGATTGCATGCACATTTGTATGCAAGTATATGGAGGTGAGAGGAAGATAGATGGCTATCTTATTTCATGTCCACCTTTTTTCACGAAACAGGGTCTCTCATTGAACCCAAATGAACTAGACTGGCTGGCCAGAGAACTCTGGGAATCCACCTATCACAATCCCACCCTCACCCCAGCACATTCAAGCTATTTCATTCAGCTTTTGCATGGGTGCTGAGAATCCAAAGTCAGGTTTGTATTCATGTACAGCAAACAGTTTACCCACTGAGCCATCTCCACAGCCTTCCAGTTTGGAGCTTTTCTTCTTCTTCTTCTTCTTCTTCTTCTTCTTCTTCTTCTTCTTCTTCTTCTTCTTCTTCTTCTTCTTCTTCTTCTTCTTCTTCTTCTTCTTCTCCTCCTCCTCCTCTTCTTCCTCCTCCTCCTCCTCTTCCACCACCTCCTCTTTCTCCTCTTCCACCTCTTCTCCTCTTCTTCTTCCTCCTCCTCTTCCACCACCTCCTCTTCCTCCTCTTCCACCTCTTCTCCTCTTCTTCTTCCTCCTCCTCTTCCACCACCTCCTCCTCCTCAAGATGCAGTTTTATAATGAGTCAAGCTGACCTGGAACTTGCCCTTATCCTCCTGCCTCTGTCTTCTGAATGCTGGAATTGCCGGTATGCATCACTACACCTTGTTTGCATTATTATGCAATAGGATCTTTATATCAGTCCTCTCTTAAAATATGTACTTTTAGTATTACTGAAGCTTAACGTTAAAGGACTCATTCATGATCACAGCAGGATTCTGACAAATGTTTGTCTAAGTGCTCTTATTCCATGCCATAATTTGTTTACATGTCTTATTTCATTTAGTCATTACTAGAAACTTAGGAGGTACCTATAGTTATGTCTATATTCATATACCGGGAAACTGAGGCACAAGGAGAGTAAGTTGTTACCTAAGAGCAGGTCAGAGTGTCCCTCATAATTTCAGTAACTGCCAGTGTACCTTGTACCTTTTTGTTCTGGGTTGCTGACCTGCTTCAGAGGAAGGAGGACTGCTCGTGACACATCCAACTACAAGTGCATCCAAGACACATTCAAATGGGAGCCACGCTTTTTCTACAAACCTTTCTGCACTGACCCTGACCCCATGTGGAGTTGACCTGTCAAGAATTCCATTCCTCTTACTGCCCTAAATCTCCTCCTTGCTGGAATCCTGACAAGTCATCTCTTTTGTTCTGCCTTTAGATAAGGACAGCCTACAGAAACCCTTCCTTGCCTCTTTGTCTGTCATGATCCTCCCCTCTAAGTGGGCTGCCTGGGGCCAGGGCACAGAGCCAAGGAGAGGGAAGGAGACTCCAGAATTCAAGCTGCCTTAGGAACCTTCATTAAAGGCTCCTGAAAAAGAGACCCTGGGCAACTTACACATAGGAATGTGCCCTGAATCCAGCAGCCGCAAATCAGCTTTATTTCGGACAAATTAAAGCTGACTGTAGAAGAGGGAAAGGGGGACCAAAAAAAAAAAAAAGGCCCACCCTAATGCTTTTTTGGACATTACACTCAGCATCTATCTGAGCAGCTTCCAGCTGGAGCAGCTCCATGGATGACCTCAGCTTCCAGTCTTGCTCTACCTAGGATAAAGCTGAAGTCCAACAGGCCAGCAACTGCTACAAGGTCATTTGTTCTTTGGTAGCAGGTCCAGGCCTACTACAGTCATACACAAGTAACAGTCCTTTTCAACCAATATACAGCAAAGTTCCCCATCTTCAGACCCTCGGGGGGGGGGCATCTTTTACATACTTGTCATACCTTTGTGCTATCTGTGTCATTAATTGCTTAAGATTTTCCTGAGATGGACACGTATTAGGGACAAAACTGATTGACAAAGGACATCTTGTAAATCGCCAGTTCACCTCGGTTTTCCTTTTTTTTTTTCTAATAAAGACAAAAAAGGTAAGCTTATATCATTTTACACTCCACTGTCAGAATGCCTTCAGGTTTCTTGGAAACAAAGATGTAAGGTGAACCACAATGGGTGTCTGTGGTGGTTAATGTAAACTTGATGGGATCTAAAATTACCTAGGAGACACATCTCTGGGTGGGTCTGCGAAGGAGTTTCTACACTGAGTTAATTCAAGTGGGAAGACCCACCTTAAATGTGGGTGGAAGCATTCCACAGGCTGGGGTCCTGAACCGAATAAAAAGGAGAAGTGAGCTGAGCAACTATTCATTGCTCTTCCTGCTTCCTGACCCTAGATGCAATGCCATCAAATGTCTCCAAGTCCTGCTGCCATGCTTCCGTTGCTCGGCACGTTAGACTGCACTCTCAAACTGAGCCCAAACCAACCCTTCTTTCCTTGGCTGCTTTTGTCAACAACATAGGGGTGGAAGAAACCTGAGTTCAAGTTTCTCCTGTGCTACGTACCAACTGTGACATCATGTGTGAGTTCCTCCACCTTTCTCGGCTAGAAATGGAGGTGAACCCTATGCCTCTGCATTCTTTACAGGGTTGTCAGAACCAAAGAGAGGGATACACATTAGTCATTCAAACAAGCTAAACCAAGCTGCATTCACTATTGCTCCCTTGGGAGTATTATCATGTTACCACGCTCAGAGAAAATATTTCTTCAGTTGCTCTTCTTCTGAGAGATATACAGGTCTCCTGGGTGCTGGTCCAACTCCTTTCTTGATGGACTGTCTCTGAGCAAATCTCCTCTTTCCCACACTTGTCTTTAGGGCCAAGGAAGCATTGAATGGATAGCATAGTGAGATTATGGACCTTTCTTACATGAACCAGGAGTATGTTTTTGCCATTGATAACTCAGTACTCCTTTTCATTTTTTTCTCCTCTTTTATCCAGTCTCTGCATTTAAACATCTCAAGGAGGGGCTGGAGAGATGATAGCCCATCACTGAATACATACTTATCTCCGTTGGGTCCTGGGAGCCTCTTGCTTTCCTTGTGTCTGGGACTTTCTAGTGGCTAACCCCAATTCCCCACCACCCACTGCTACACACCTCCGTTCAGTTTTCTGACTCTCTGTACTTCTCCCCACCCCATTCCCATCTCCTCTTGAATCTGAACCTGCCCCCTATTACCCTCCTCCTCTCTTTCCCTCCCAGGTCCCTCCCTCCCTCTACCTACTGTGATTATTTTGTTCTCCCTTCTAGATATGACTAAAGCATCCACACTTTGGCCTTCCTTCTTCTTGAGCTTCACATGGTCTGTGAGTTGTATCTTGGATATTCTGAGCTTTTTTCCTAATATCCACTTATCAGTGAATACATACCATGTGTGTTCTTTTGTGACTAGGTTACCTCACTCAGGATGATATTTTCTAGTTCCATCCATTTGCCTGAGAGAGAACCTGTAGAGACCATATCCAGAGGTTTGGCACGGCCCCCATTTGAGGGATGGGGCCACCCACCCATCTCAAAAATATTAACAAGAGAATGGTTCCTGTCTAAAGGAAATGCAGGGATAAAGTGTGGAGCAGAGACTTAAGGAAAGGCCATCTAGAGACTGCTCCGCCTGGGGATCCATCCCATCTGCAGACACCAAATCCAGATACTATTGCTGATACCAAGAACTGCTTGCTGACAGGAGCCTGGTATGGCTGTTCCCTGAGAGGCTCTGCCAGTGCCTGACCAATACAGATGTGGATGCTTGCAGCCAACCTGACTGAGCATGGGGAGCCCAGTACAGGAGTTAGAGAAAATACAGAAGGAGCTGAAGGGAATTGCAACCCCATAGGAAGAACAACAATATCAACCAACCAGACCCCTCCCCCTGGTCAGAGCTCCCAGGGACTAAACCACCAACCAAAGAGTATACATGGAGGGACTCATGGCTCCAGCTGCATATGTGGCAGAGGTTGGCATCTGGCATCAATGGGATGGGAGGCCCTTGGTCCTGTGGAGAATCAATGCCCCAGTGTAAGGGAATGCTAGGGCGGTAAGGCAGTAGTGGGTTGGTGGGTGGAGGAGTTTCCTCATAGAAGCAGGGGGAGGGGTGGAATGGGGGTTTGTGGAGGAGAAACTGGGAAGGGGAACAACATTTGAAATGTAAATAAATAAAATAATCAATAAAAGAAAACAACAAAAGAAAAGAATACATACTCCTCTTTCAAAGGATATAAATCGGATTCCTAGAATGGATAGGTGGCTCACAAATAAATATAACTCCAGGTCCAGGGGACCCCAACCTTCTTCTGGCTTCTACAGAACTTACATTCCTCCTTCCTACACACACTCACCTGCAAACACACATATACATATAACTCAATAACTAAAAATAAATCTTTAAATGGTCAAGGAAATGTTTGGACTTGTAATTGATTGATGACAAGTATACTCCTGCACATCTGTGTGCATGTGTGTGCTTGTGTGTGTGCATGTGCATGTGTGTGTGTGCACATGTGGTGTCATTCAGAGTACTCGTGTGCCAGATACAATTTAAGAATTGTATCTAAATGTGGTGGTTTGAATATGCTTGGCCCAGGGAGTGGCAATTCTAGGAAGTATGGCCTTGTTGGAGTAGCTGTGTCACTGTGGGCATGGGCTTTAAGACCTCATCCTAGTTGCTTGGAAGTCAGTCTTCTCCTATTGACCTTCAGATGAAGATGTAGAACTCTCAGCTCCTCTTGTACTGTGCCTTCCTGGATCCTGCCATGCTCCTGCCATGATGAAAATGGACTGAACCTGTAAACCTGTAAGCCAGCCCCAATTAAATGTCCTTATAAGAGTTGCCTTGATCATGACAATGACCTTGGTTCAAAAGTTGCCCTGGTTCACAGCAGTAAAACCCTAAGACACCAACATTAACACACCAACATTGACAAATTTAGTCTTCTGACCTACTAAGTGGTTGTGTTTTATGGACACCACAGAAGGAAAACAGACTTGTTGAAAATCACACAGCTATTTCTGAGTTGAGGTGGAATTTGAACCCAGATAATATGGCTCCAAGACCCTTAATCTTCACTGTATTGAAATAAAATATATTGGCTGTCCAGGTGACACGACCTTCCAAGTGCTAGTGTCAAGAGTCCTTGCCTCCTGAGTCCTTCTCTGAGATCTTCCAAAGGAAACCCCTGAAATTCAATTGTGTTTATGTCTCTCTATAGGCACATTCAACTTATTAGCTGGTGTTAGCATGATGTTGTTCATCTTATTCTTCTTACTGTTTGTTTGTGGGGTGTGTATTTCTTGATAATAAATACTATTTACCAAATATTTCTGCCTTGCTGCTTCCATGACGTATTAGGCACCCCAGTCCCATCGTGGTGTGATTTATCCTATTTATTGATTTGTAAGGATAATGTCTGTGAATTACTTCTGGTTCTGACCACTCAGTTTTTCTGTGAAATTTTTCTATAATTCTTTGATATGGGATAACCATAGGTAATATTTAAGACATGGCTTGTCTACTGTCTTTGCTATTGAGAGACCACAATAGGCAGATGGACCAGCCACTTTGTTAAAGGCATCCAGATTGATAAAAGAAATATTTTTATTTGTAAGAGACATAATTATCTATGGGATAAATCCCAAAGAATCTCTAAGATGACTAGAAATTGTTAGTCAGTTTTACAATTTTTAGAACTGTAAGCCAGTTTTACAATTTTGCACAAGGCAAATATACAAAGCCTTATAAACTGTATTTCTAAATACCAGCATCAAATGACTGGAATTAAAGTTTAAAAATAGTAATATTTATAACACCAGAGAATGCTACTCAGCAATAGAAAGAAATTGAATACTGATACACATAATAACGGGGATCATAGGCTTCATGCTAAGTGAAAGGAGTGAGATCCCAAAGCTGCATGTTATACATTCCACTGATGTGAGATTATAGTAAAGGGTAGCCTGCACTGATGAAGAACAGATCGGCAGTTGCAGGGGTCATGGGTGAGACAAGGAGCTGACTACAGGGATTCCCCTCAAAGGAACTGGGAGGGTGTCACAGAACTGTCCTGTGTCCTGATTGTGGTGGTGGCTACATAGCTATGTGCATTTATTCAAGCTTATGAGATTGTATATTATGAAGGGTGGGTTCTACTATATGTGAATTAGACAGTACTTGGGTAAAAATAATGTGTTTATTTTGTGAGCTTGGTATACCTTCTAATTTTTCTTAAATTTCTCTGTCTCTCTCTCTCTCTATGTGTCTGACTCTCTGTCTCTGTCTCTCTGTCTCTCTGTCTCTGTCTCTTTCCCCGCTCCCCCAATTTTGACATAATCCCCTAGGAATCAGTGCTTCTCAGAGATAGTGTTCTGTTTCTCTTTCTCTCTTCCTCACCCCTCCCTGTCCCCCACCCCGTCCCCTCCCCGTGTGTGTGTGTGTGTGTGTGTGTGTGTGTGTGTGTGGTATGTGTATGTGGTGTGGGTGTATGTGTCTGTGTGTGGTGTGTACTCATGTACTCATGCACTTGGATGTACTCACACATGCACGTGTGTGTTTCTGTCTATCTACTGAACTCAAGTTTCTAAAGAAGGGGAAATCATCCATTTTCAAATAATTCCTCCATCTCCGCCTCAGCATGAGTCACCTTTTTGTTAACAGGAGACAGGAAACGACTCAGAAGGCCTTTTAGCATGAAATGCTTATCCTGCCTCACACTGCAGTGCCAATCTCGCATCTGTTTCCCACTAATTATACCTACTACGGCATCAGTCTAACTCTCCCAGATAATCTCTTGTGTGAAGCAATCAATTGGCTCTGTCATATGTCCTGGTGTCCACAACTCCACAGATGAGGGGGAGGATGGGAAAAGTGGGTGGTCTGATCCATGTGCTCTCTCTCTCTCTCTCTCTCTCTCTCTCTCTCTCTCTCTCTCTCTCTCTCTCTCTCTCTCTCCCTCCCTCCCCCCCCCCCAGCCTGGCAAGATTTTACTTTAGTTTCAGGAATCAAAATCAGGTCCTTATGCTTGCAAGACAAACACCTTACTGACTGAGCTATCTTCCTAACCCTCCTTTTGTATTACTTTAAACTAAGATTTCTGGTCTACCATTTTATAGGAAAGGGCTTAAAGTTTGCAGATGCTTATAGTTCCCGGGAGGAACTTTTAGCTATGTCTATATGCAAGTAGCCACTAACCAGTTCAAGGAACAGAAAAATGCTCACCATCCCAGACCATCCTGCTGCACTCTAGATGTATATGCCTGTTCTTAAACCTTACATAAATGGTATTATGGTATATACTCTTAAATTTGCCTTGGTTGTTGCTCTTTCATGTGGTATCTGTAAGACTCATCCATTGTATACAGCAGATTTTTTTTGCTGTGCAATATTGTACTGTAGGATTATTACATAGTTCATTTACCTGTTGCCACATTAGTGAACAATGAAATTTCTTTCTCTTTCTTTCTTTCTTTCTTTCTTTCTTTCTTTCTTTCTTTCTTTCTTTCTTTCTTTCTTTCTTTCTTTCTCTCTCTCTCTCTCTCTCTCTCTCTCTCTCTCTCTCTCTCTCTTCTTTCTTCCCTTCCTTTCCTTTCCTTTCCTTTCCTTTCCTTTCCTTTCCTTTCCTTTCCTTTCCTTTCCTTTCCTTTCCTTTCCTTTCCTTTCCTTTCCTTCTTTCCTTCTTTCCTTCTTTCCTTCCAATCTGCAGATCAGGCCGGACCCAAACTCATAGATCCACCTGTCTCTGTCTCCCAAGTGCTGGGATTAAAGATATGCACTAGCAGGGGGCGGGGGGCGGAGGGTATAGGGGACTTTCAGAATAGCATTTGAAATGTAAATGAAGTAAATACCTAATAAAAATGGAAAAAATAAAGATATGCACTACCACTGTCCAGCTGTGAACCATGCATTTTTATATCTTTTTGCTGCTATAAACGAAGCTGCTTATGTATGCATCTTTTGGTAAACAAAAGCATTCCTTTCTTTGGAGTATATTTCCAGGGGTAGATTGGTGGGTTATAGGAGATGTGTCTCTTTGGCTTTTGTAGAGATTGGCAACCATCTTTCTAAAGAGATCATATCCTTCTATGTTCCTATCAGCAATGTGTGGGAGTTCCTGTGGCTCTATACTAGTCAGTACTAGGTATAATCAATGCTTTAGTTCTGACACTGTGCTAGCTATATGGTTGTATCACAGCATGTGTTTAACTCCTGCCTTCAGATTTACATATCTCCTATGCTCCAAGGAGGAAAATTTCTTGTTGGTCTGAGGGGTGTGGTTAAGAGTTGCAACCATGTGTGGTGGGCTGATAGAAAAACCTTTTTCATTAGGGTAGAGGGCTTAGTAATTATTAATTGTCCCAGTACTATAATACCAAAGAGGGAACATCCATTATGTGTTTTCCTGAAGGCTAGTTCCACGGAGGTTGCTTTCCATTGGTCAGCATACTCATTCCCCTAGCAGACTGTACTTGAGCTATAGACAAAATGTGTCCCTCTCTTGGGACATATAGGTTACTCTGATGCCTTTTCTGGGTCTGAGTTGCTCAGACATTTCCAATAATTTTTTTTCCAAGTGACAACCTGTCAGTGTAACTACTGTTCCCATGATGTGCTTGCCAGTTGAAAGAGAAAGTTGGAAATATGGACAAAAATGCTTTGTTTATCAAGCTGAAGGAACCCAAATCAGATGGTTGACTTTTCTTTGGCTTGTGGATGACCCTGTTTAAAGAGCCTAGTCTACTAGCACAATAGCCTCCATCCCCAGTGAATCAATTATGCCACTTACAGATGACCAAGAGCTTGCTGGTTGACTCTTGGGAATCTCTCATAGAGGGAGGGGTGGGGAGGGCCATTGGATGTTCACCTGAGATTCTGGTGTCTCCTCCCAGTTGTAAGTATGCAACTCTGCCCTAATTGCAATTGCTGCTGAAGTATCAAGGCTGGGGAAGGTTAAATGAAGGACAGTCTATGTAAGAGGCTATGCAGAAGCCATCGTCTCTGCAGGGTGAGGACATTCTAGTGCAGTGGCTGTGGGGTCACCCACACTCATTGGTCACTCAACACTCATACTCTGTAAGTAAGCCTGGTTACAGCTTTACAAGGTATGTCTGGTCTTGAACTTTCTCTAGTGTTAAAAGCCTTTTTGTTTCTTTTCATATGTCAACAAGCAGTTAAGATGGGGTGGAGAATTCTGAACGAAATTCAAGACAGTCTATCAGAAGTAAAGCGGGGAGAGAGAGCAGAAAAAAAGAGGAAACATGGTGCGCCAAATAAGTATACAGGCCTTTCCACGGGTCTTAAACCCGAGGAAAAGTTAATGTCAGGGAAGAATACCTGGGGAGAGATTGGAAGGAAAGAGGAGAAAAGAGATGAGTTTAAGGAGCCAGTTCTTAATAGCTGTGAATCAGATGAAGAAATTAGCCCTTCTGAGGAAACAGACTTGGAGGAGGAAGCAGCTTGTTATGAGAGAGAAATGCGAGCTTATAGGTCAAGAAAAAAGCCAAAAGCGACTGGCAAAGGCCAGCTTGCTGCTTGGCCTCAGGGCAGTCAGCTTCAGGGTCATAGTGCACCTCCGCCCTATGCGGAGCCCCCGCCCTGCGTAGTGCGTCAGCCCTGCGCAGAGAGGCAGTGCGCAGACTCGTTCATTCCAAGAGAGGAACAAAGGAAGATGCAACAGGCATTTCCGGTCTTTGAAGGAGCCGAGGGTGGGCGTGTTCACGCTCCGGTAGATTATACACAGATTAAAGAGCTTGCTGAATCGGTCCGCAAATATGGAACCAATGCTAATTTTACCTTGGTGCAGTTAGACAGGCTTGCTGGCATGGCACTAACTCCTGCCGACTGGCAAATGATTGCAAAAGCCGCTCTCCCCAGTATGGGCAAATATATGGAATGGAGAGCACTATGGCAAGAGGCTGCACAAACTCAGGCCCGAGCAAATGCTGCCGCTTTGACTCCAGAGCAGAGAGATTGGACCTTTGACCTGTTAACGGGTCAGGGAGCTTATACCGCTGATCAAACAAATTATCACTGGGGAGCTTATGCCCAAATTTCCTCCGCGGCTATTAAGGCCTGGAAGGCGCTCTCCCGAACAGGTGAAGCCACTGGACAATTAACCAAGATCATCCAGGGACCCCAGGAGTCCTTCTCAGACTTTGTGGCCAGAATGACAGAGGCAGCAGAGCGTATTTTTGGAGATTCAGAGCAAGCCGCACCTCTGATAGAACAGCTCATTTATGAGCAAGCCACACAGGAGTGTCGAACGGCCATAGCCCCAAGAAAGAATAAAGGCTTACAGGATTGGCTCAGGGTTTGTCGAGAGCTCGGGGGACCTCTCACCAATGCAGGCTTAGCGGCTGCCATCCTCCAATCCCAAAAACGCTTCATAGGCAGAAATGATTGGAGGACATGTTTTAACTGTGGGAGGCCTGGGCATTTTAAGAAAGATTGTAGAGATCCAGACAAAAAGGGGGGGACCCTCACTCTTTGCTCTAAGTGTGGCAAGGGCTATCATAGAGCCGACCAGTGTTGCTCTGTGAGGGATATAAAGGGCAGATTCCTTCCCCCACCTGATAACCAATCAGCTGATGTGTCAAAAAACGGGCTATCGGGCCCTCGGTCCCAGGGCCCTCAAAGATATGGGAACCGGTTTGTCAGGACCCAGGAAGCAGTCAGAGAGGCGACCCAGGAAGACCCACAAGGGTGGACCTGCGCGCCACCTCCGATTTCCTACTAATGCCTCAAATGAGTATTCAGCCGGTGCCGGTGGAGCCTATACCATCTTTGCCCCCTGGAACCATGGGCCTTATTCTCGGCCGGGGTTCACTCACCTTGCAGGGCTTAGTAGTCCACCCTGGAGTTATGGATTGTCAACATTCCCCTGAAATACAGGTCCTGTGTTCAAGCCCTAAGGGCGTTTTTTCTATTAGTAAAGGAGATAGGATAGCTCAGCTGCTGCTCCTCCCTGATAATACCAGGGAGAAATCTGCAGGACCTGAGACAAAGAAAATGGGCTCCTCTGGAAATGATTCTGCCTATTTGGTTGTATCTTTAAATGATAGACCTAAGCTCCGCCTTAAGATCAGCGGAAAAGAGTTTGAAGGCATCCTTGATACCGGAGCAGATAAAAGTATAATCTCTACACATTGGTGGCCCAAAGCATGGCCCACCACAGAGTCATTTCATTCATTACAGGGCCTAGGATATCAATCATGTCCCACTATAAGCTCTGTTGCCTTGACATGGGAATCCTCCGAGGGGCAGCGAGGGAAATTCATACCTTATGTGCTCCCACTCCCGGTTAACCTCTGGGGGAGGGATATTATGCAGCATTTGGGCCTTGTTTTGTCCAATGAGAATGCCCCGTCGGGAGGGTGTTCGGTTAAAGTAAGAAATATCATGGCAAAGATGGGTTATAAAGAGGGAAAAGGGTTAGGACGTCAAGAGCAAGGAAGGACAGAGCCCATCTCACCCACTGGAAACCAAGATAGACAGGGTCTGGGTTTTTTCTAGGAGCCATTGGGGCAGCACGACCCATACCATGGAAAGCAGGGGATCCAATATGGGTTCCTCAGTGGCCCCTATCCTCTGAAAAACTGGAAGCTGTGACTCAACTGGTAAATGAACAATTAGAACTGGGCCATATTGAACCATCTACCTCACCTTGAAATACTCCAATTTTTGTAATTAAGAAAAAGTCAGGAAAGTGGAGACTGCTCCATGACCTCAGAGCCATTAATGAGCAAATGAACTTATTTGGCCCCGTACAGAGAGGTCTCCCTGTACTTTCCGCCTTACCACGTGGCTGGAATTTAATTATTATAGATATTAAAGATTGTTTCTTTTCTATACCTTTGTGTCCAAGGGATAGGCCCAGATTTGCCTTTACCATCCCCTCTATTAATCACATGGAACCTGATAAGAGGTATCAATGGAAGGTCTTACCACAGGGAATGTCCAATAGTCCTACAATGTGCCAACTTTATGTGCAGAAAGCTCTTTTGCCAGTGAGGGAACAATTCCCCTCTTTAATTTTGCTTCTTTACATGGATGACATCCTTCTATGCCATAAAAACCTTACCATACTACAAAAGGCATATCCTTTTCTACTTAAGACTTTAAGTCAGTGGGGTTTACAGATAGCCACAGAAAAGGTCCAAATTTCTGATACAAGACAATTTTTAGGCTCTGTGGTGTCCCCAAATAAAATTGTGCCCCAAAAGGTAGAGATAAGAAGAGATCACCTCCATACCTTAAATGACTTTCAAAAGCTGTTAGGGGATATTAACTGGCTCAGACCTTTTTTGAAGATTCCTTCCGCTGAGTTAAGGCCTTTGTTTGATATTTTAGAAGGAGATTCTCATATCTCCTCCCCTAGGGCTCTTACTCTAGCTGCTAGCCAGGCCTTACAAAAGGTGGAAGATGCATTACAGAATGCACAATTACAACGTATTGAGGATTCACAGCCTTTTAGTTTATGTGTCTTTAAGACAGCACAATTGCCAACCGCAGTTTTGTGGCAGAATGGGCCATTGTTGTGGATCCATCCAAATGTATCTCCAGCTAAAATAATAAATTGGTATCCTGATGCAATTGCACAGCTCGCCCTTAAAGGCCTAAAAGCAGCGATCACCCATTTTGGACGAAATCCCTATCTTTTAATTGTACCTTATACCGCTGCACAGGTTCAGACCTTGGCAGCCACATCTAATGATTGGGCAGTTTTAGTTACCTCCTTTTCAGGACAAATAGATAACCATTATCCAAAACATCCAATTTTACAGTTCGCCCAAAATCAATCTGTTGTGTTTCCACAAATAACAGTAAGAAACCCACTTAAAAATGGGGTTGTGGTATATACTGATGGATCAAAAACTGGCATAGGTGCCTATGTGGCTAATGGTAAAGTAGTATCCAAACAATATAATGAAAATTCACCTCAAGTGGTAGAGTGTTTAGTGGTTTTAGAAGTTTTAAAAACCTTTTTAGAACCCCTTAATATTGTGTCAGATTCCTGTTATATGGTTAATGCTGTAAATCTTTTAGAAGTGGCTGGAGTGATTAAGCCTTCCAGTAAAGTTGCCAATATTTTTCAGCAGATACAATTAGTTTTGTTATCTAGAAGATTTCCTGTTTATATTACTCATGTTAGAGCCCATTCAGGCCTACCTGGCCCCATGGCTCTGGGGAATGATCTGGCAGATAAAGCCACTAAAGTGGTGGCTGCTGCCCTAACATCCCCGATAGAGGCTGCAAGAAATTTTCATAACAATTTTCATGTGACGGCTGAAACATTACGCCGCCGTTTCTCCTTGACGAGAAAAGAAGCCCGTGACATTGTTACTCAATGTCAAAGCTGCTGTGAGTTCTTGCCAGTTCCTCATGTGGGAATTAACCCACGCGGTATTCGACCTCTACAGGTCTGGCAAATGGATGTTACACATGTTTCTTCCTTTAGAAAACTTCAATATCTCCATGTGTCCATTGACACATACTCTGGCATCATGTTTGCCTCTCCTTTAACTGGAGAAAAGGCCTCACATGTGATTCAACATTGTCTTGAGGCATGGAGTGCTTGGGGAAAACCCAAACTCCTTAAGACTGATAATGGACCAGCTTATACATCTCAAAAATTCCAACAGTTCTGCCGTCAGATGGACGTAACCCACCTGACTGGACTTCCATACAACCCCCAAGGACAGGGTATTATTGAGCGGGCGCACCGCACCCTCAAATCCTATCTAATAAAACAGAAAGGGGGAGTCGAGGAGGCTCTACCCCGAGTACCAAGAGTGTCTGTGTCCACAGCACTCTTTACACTCAATTTTTTAAATCTTGATTCTCATGGCCATACCGCGGCTGAACGACATTGTTCAGAGCCAGATAGGCCCAAAGAGATGGTTAAATGGAAAGATGTTTTAAATAACAAATGGAAAGGCCCGGATCCTATTTTGATAAGATCCAGGGGAGCTGTTTGTGTTTTTCCACAGAATGAAGACAACCCATTTTGGATACCAGAAAGACTCACCCGAAAAATCCAGACTGACCAAGGGAATACTGATGTCCCTCGTCTTGGTGATGTCCAGTGCGACAACAACAAAGGGAAAGCAGCGTTGGGAGATACAGAATTGGACGGCTAAATTTGAACAGACCCTTTGAAAATTAAGACTTGCCCCATGCACTTGGACCTGTCCCTGACCTAAGGACTATCTTTTCAACATTTTCCTTCTTTAAAGAATGGGTGGGGGTGGAATTATTTGGAGCTGTTCTTTGCTGTGGATTAGTGTTGCTTCTTTGATTGGTCTGTAAGCTTAAGGCCCAAATTAGGAGAGACATGGTGGTTATTTCCCAGGCGCTTGCAGCACTAGAACATGGTGCTTCCCCTGATATATGGTTATCTATGCTTAAGCAATAGGTCGCTGGCCACTCAGCTCTTGCACCCCACGAGGCTAGTCTCATTGCACGGGATAGAGTGAGTGTGCTTCAGCAGCCCGAGAGAGTTGCACGGCTAAGCACTGCAGTAGAAGGGCTCTGTGGCATTTATGAGCCTATTCTAGGGAGACATGTCATCTTTCAAGAAGGTTGAGTGTCCAAGTGTCCTTCCCCCAGGAAAAACGACACGGGACCAGACCAGGACCCCTCCGGGTGATGAGCCTGGGAGGAGGTTTTGTGTACGGCTCCTTTACCTGCACACTGGGGATTTGACCTCTATCTCCACTCTCATTATTATGGGTGGCCTATTGCTCTTAAATAAAAGAAAAGGGGGAGATGTAAGGAGCCGTCCTCACATTCGCCATTATAAGATGGCACTGACACCTGTGTTCTAAGTAGTAAACAAACCATCTGCACATGCGCTGGGGTAGTTTCCCACCCCATGTGCTCTGCCTTTCCCGTGATGACAACTCTGGCTGGTGGGCTGCAGCCAATCAGGGAGTGACACTCCGAGGCGGAGGACAGTCCTCCATAAAAGGGAGGGGACTCCGCCATCTCTCGCTCTCTCTCTGTCTCCTTTCTCCACTGGCTCCTGATGGGGTAAGCAATAAAGTTTGTACTGCAGAAGATTCCGGTTGCCCTGAGCGTGTTCTTACCAGGGGGACACACAAAAGCGGCGGGCAACACCTGGTGTAGTGGCTGGTTTTTTGTATCAACTTGACACAACTGGAGTTATCACAGAGAAAGGAGCCTCCAAGAGATCCAACTGTAAGGCATTTTCTCAATTAGTGATCAAGGGGGAAAGGCCCCTTGTGGGTGGGACCATCCCTGGGCTGGTAGAGAGCAGGCTGAGCAAAACAGTGGAAGCAAGCCAGTAAGGAACATCCCTCCATGGCCTCTGCATCAGCTCCTGCTTCCTGACCTGCTTGAGTTCCAGTCCTGACTCCTTGGTGATGAACAGCAGTATGGAAGTGTAAGCCGAATAAACCCTTTCCTCCCCAACTTGCTTCTTGGTCATGATGTTTGTGCAGGAATAGAAACCCTGACTAAGACACCTGGTAAACTCATTGATTTCCCTGGAGAAACTGTGGTGGAACTGGACTTTTGTTTATCACTGGGACCTTAGGAGGAAGGAGTAGACATTGTTTATGTATCCCTAGGGAAGGTATTGCAACTCTGTAAGCACAGGTACCCCCAAGAAAAGCCAATTCATTAAGGAGGAGCTACCAAGCATTTTACTGTGTCGTTTCTCAGTTCTGTCCTGATTTGTGCTGGGAAAATAATAGAGAATCCCGAGTTTAGGTCCTGATTGAAGTCTTATTCTCTGGGTTCATTCTGAACAGCCCTACCTACATCTGAAACCCATGATAACCCAAGAGAAAAGTCATGACTGGTAGCCCTCAGGAGCTTGAAAACTGAATATTGCAGTGTGAGTGGGGACTGTGCCACATGACAATTGTACAATCCTTGCATGTAAATTGGTATTTTGGATGGTCAAGTTCGCATCATCAGTGAACTGCATAACCTAATATGTATCTCCAAAAGATTTGCTAGGGTAAAAATTAGTTGATACAGGAAATATCAAAGCACATAATAGGTAATGGGTACTCAGTGACTATTGTGGATTTAATATTCAAAATAGGAGGAGCAGCTAGAACCTCTTCAGAAAAATATGTTGCATCTCCTCTATGAATAACTACCCAAAATATAAAGGAAGGAAGGAAGGACTGATATAGTACACATAACTTTGATTAGTCTGAGAAGAAATATGGCAAATGAGAAATCCTAAAAGGACATTTAAGTAACATCTTAGTCATGCCAAAATTTTAGGAATGAAGAGTAGTTTGGAGGTTGCCAAGGTTTTGGGATAGAAAGATGGGTGAGGAAAGGATGTTGTCTTAGTCAGGGTTTCTATTCCTGGACAAAACATCATGACCAAGAAGCAAGTTGGAGAGGATAAGGGTTTATTCAGCTTATACTTCCACATTTCTGTTCATCACCAAAGGAAGTCAGGACTGGAACTCAAGCAGGTCAGGAAGCAGGAGCTGATGCAGAGGCCATGGAGGGATGTTACTTACTGGCTTGCTTCCCCTGGCTTTCTCAGCTTGCTTTCTTATAGAACCCAGGATTACCAGCCCAGGGATGGTACCACCCACAAGGGGCCCTCCCCTCTTGATCACTAATTGAGAAAATGCCTTACAGCTGGATCTCATGGAGGCATTTCCTCAAGGGAGGCTCCTTTCTCTGTGATAATTCCAGCCTGTGTCAAGTTGACACACAAAACCAGACAGTACAGATGGGTACGATTATAAAAGGACAATATGAAGGATTCTGCAGTGACTAAAATGTTTGGTGTTGTGACTCTAATGCTAGATAGACAGTGATATAATTGCATAGAAATAAACAACACACATGAGGGTACAAAGAAAATTAGTGAAGTCCCACTGAGATCTCTGGGTTGCTAATAGTCTGGTTGTGGTTGTGATTGCATTATATTTTTTGTAAAATGTTACCTTTGGGGAAAATCTAGATGAAAGGTACATGCAATCAATCTCTCTCTCTGACTTCAAATAAATGTACAATTATCTAAAAATTTTCAATTAAAAGTATCCCCGTATCACATATTATGAAAAGTTGTAAAAAAGTGGTTTTTAATAACGAGTTCAGTTTAATAATTGAAAAAAAGAAATGTACTGTCTTATTAAATCTATTTATAGAGTTCTGGATCAATCTTGAATTGAGAAATATTAAAATGTGGGTATGAGGGAAGAGAAAATTGCAGGTTAAATGAAGGGAATATGATAGTTTGTAACAGTTGTCTTTCTTGCCCTTGTTCTTCTATCATCTCTCTAGCTTTTTGCTCTCCTTAGATGCTGGGGCACTCTTAGGAACCCTAATGTCCAAGGAAAGGAAACTTAGGGAGAAACTGAGTCATACTCAATTGTTTCTGTTTCGATTTAATTTATGCACTTACTTAACTGCTTCTCTGTCCTCTCTGCCTACTTCCTGTTTCTCACTTATATTTGAGCCCTAGCATAGTGATTTGTGTGTAGAGCAGCAGTTCGCAATCTCCTTTGAGAGCTGCTTATCAGATGTCCTGCATATCAAATATCTACATTGTGATTTACAACAGTAGCAAAATTACAGTTGTGAAGTAGCAAATGAAAATAATTTTATGGTTGGGGCTCACCACAACATGAGGAACTGTATTAAAGGGTCAGCATTAGGAAGGTTGAGAACCACTGCTCTACAGTAAACATGCACATCAAAGCTAATGAAAAAAAAAATTAAAAGAAGATTGCTGGTTAGGATAATGACTCTCTAATAGTGAAATGTCCAGCACCTTGGTGATTAGAGATAGGGAATTTTCCTTGGTCCTGTTTAAATAGCTCAACAGAGCCCCACCCCCACGTACTCTAATCAAATCCACATACACAGCTCATCCTTTCCCAAGTGTATGTTACAAAATTTACAAAATGAAGCCTACCATTCTAAGTGTATATACATAATGGAAGGTGAAATTGTCACAAACATAAACGTGACCTCAGCTTTGGGCTGGTGATGAGAAATTTTGTCTTCTAAAGTTATGATCTTCTCTCTTCTATCCTGGAAAATCCCTTTAAAATATTTTACCTGGTTGTGGTAATAAAGATTTCTTTGTCTGACTTCAAATGGCCCTCTGGATAGCAATAATTAGATTGAATTCAGATTTATGTAAAATGCAATAAAATTAACTCTATATTTTAATTATAGGCAAGCCAATTTTCATATCTTTGAGTGCATAGGATTAAAAAGAGAGGTCAATGTTCCACTTCCTATGACTTTATTGTTCAGTTTAGATTAAATATTGGGGTAATGTTTCAAAATATTATCCAAATATGGCTTCCCTTTTTGGTAAGTAATTTTATTAAAGGAAAAGATAGAGAGGAAGTGGAAGAGGAGGATAGAGAGGAAGAGGATTAGCTAATTTTTCTATTAAGATTTTACTGTGAGATGTCAAAATCTTGAAAAAAAAACTTCTCTTGGATGAAGCAGAAATATTATATAGGATAAAATACTCATTGCTCAGCCTTGAGTTTAAACTGGTTTCAAAATCTCCTTTACAGTAGTATTGCTGGCTAGGCCAGTAAGTAGGAACATACAAGCTTTATATTTTCCATAGGATTGCCCAAGTTGGACTCTTTCATATTGGAAAGCAAAGTTTAGGAAATTTCTGTGGTGTCAATATTTGTTAAGTTGGCAATTAAGATTAACAATAACAAGGCCAGGAAGATGGCTCAGGTAGGTATAAAATGTACTTGTTATGCAAACACATAAAAGGATCTGAATTTGGACTCCATCAGGGTGCCACATGCCTGTAATTCCAGTACTTGGAAGGTAGATACAGGAGGTGTCCTTGGGGCTTGCTGGTTAGCCACTCTAGCAGACTCAGTGAACTTAATTAAGCTCTAGATTTGGTGACAGACCATATCTCAAATAAGTTAGAGACTGAGGAAGACACTTGACGTTGACTTCTTGTTCATACACACACACACACACACACACACACACACACACACACACACACGTTCATTTTGGCTTAAGACATGAGACCAGATCAGTAATACCCTTCCGTACTTCTTCCACTATGCAAGGACCCAATGAGATGGTGCTCCCTATGGACCAGGAAGTGGACCCTTACCAGGCACAGATTCTTCCATGCCTTGGTCTTGGACTTCCAAGTCTTTAGAAACAGGAGAAACATATTGCTCATAAATATCCCAGTATGTAGTAATTTGTATAGCAGTACAGTCAAAATGAGGGTGCTTGATTGAGAAGCCATGAAAGTAAGAAGGACAAGAACATGTAGGAAGCACAAGACTACAGCGAAAGCAAGGGAATCCCCTTCCTGATAAACAGAGATCAGCCATCCAGTTCTGAAAGCTGAAGCTGGACAGAGAGAGGAAGAAATGCAAATATTGTCTTATATCCTCCTCCTCACCCTATAAACAGTACTGGTGAAGAAGGGAGATGTAGTAGAAACACTGATAAGTTAGGAGAAATGAAGTGACTACCTCAAGAGATATATTCAGGATTAATACAAGCCCATCTCAGAGAAACCTCCTACAAATACCAAACTGCTTCCTCCTTAATGTGGGAAAAGTGGTCACAGCTGTGAAGAGAATCATCTTATCAGCCTTGTCAGTGTGCATGCTCCAGGAAGCAGCAGAGAGTGTGGATCCCTAACTTAGGCATGGAAACCTTGAGAGGGCAGGCACATTTGAGCAACTTGAGGACAAGGGGGTGGAGAATTTGGAGACCTAACAGTGATACGTTCCATGATCAATAACAGAGGTCCATCAACAACATACTAGAGAGACCAGCTTGCAAGCTAGTGAAGACCTGAAAGTGATGTGAAGTGATCAGGTATGGTGGGATACCCCCAGAGGTTAGCAGGAAGACTACATCATCTTCTCCATAACCATAAGAGATCCACATAGTCACCATATTGGGAGGAAGGAGAGGAAGAGTCCCTAAGTGAGGTGGGATGGGGAAGCATGTAACCCTGAAAAACTTAGTAACGTCTTAATGTAAAGCAGGGAATCTCAGACATCTAGTTGTATCACCCATAGGGATGTGAAATAGAGAGGAAGAGATAATTATACTTCTGCTCATACCACTTTGTGAGTGTTAAATTTTAACACTGGTATATTTTTTTTAAAAACTTAGTTTATTCAAAGAAAAATAGGACAAAAGCTCCGTGAAAAATACTATTGCCACCCCATGTCGAGCCTCCTGGCACTTAGCATGTTTGTGTTTGCTAGTCTGACACCCAAGTGCCATCACCCACTCCTCCTTGTCTGAGGGGGTTTCTCTAGCAATTAGAACCTATTCTGTCCTTGCTCTGGTTAAGAAGGAGGTGCCAGGAAATGCTGACTACTCCTTAGCCACTGGCTGATAGCACTGGTGTATAAATACTCGAGCTCCAACACCCCCTCTGGTGAGGAGACGCTGATGTGTATGTTCTACACCATCTTCCACATTTCCCTGGGGACTGTGAACTCTAGTTGCCCACGGTAATAATATATTGGATAGTGCCCTTATTACCTACCTTTCCATCCCTTCTCTGGCTCAGCTCCCCTCTCCATTCTGGGTGGTTTGGGGAATCACTACTTAAACAAATACCTTGTATGAAAATATTTTCCTGAGAGGCTAGTCCTTGGGTACACAGCAGGGGAAGGGGGTCCTAACTAAGACAGGGAAGAAAATGAATGGAAGAATGGTCCAGGATGAGCCAGGCATGGAGGTGGATTTTAACATTACTAACATTTAGGAAATGGAGGCAGTAGGCTACAAATTCTAAGTCACTGTTACTGCCTGTCTCAAAAACACCAAGAGAAAAATGGTTTGGGATTAGGTCAGCAAACTTTTCCTATAAGGAACCACAGTAAATAGTTTAGGCCTTATGAGACACATATGGCTTTTGATGATATGTTGTTTTAAAAAAAAACAACTCTTTAAAATTATTCTTATTTTAGAGGAGGGCATAGAAAATAGACCATGGGTCATATGATAGTTGACCATCTATGAACCTATGACAGATAAGAATTTTGTCTTTAAAAAACATCTCTTTTCAATTCCAATGCTTAACATTCTGCTTCTCAACATACACATGGGTTTATTTTCAAATTTCCTTTGGAAGACACCCATTCAATTGAGATGAAAGGAACCAACCAAAGAATATTTAACTGTGAGTTCAAGATTGGATAGCCCAGGAAGAAAAGCTAGGTACAGAGATGTTTGTAAGTATGATCTCATAATACTGACACTAGTAGATTATCAAATTCTCTCCAGATCTTGGCACTATCTCTGCTCCTTTGTACGACATGATAACTTTTGGTAAGTTATCTGACATATCTAAACCTCAACTTCCTCATGTGAGGAAGCATAGCTCAGGAATGTACAGGTTCATTTTTTATTATTTCCTGCAATATACATATATATATATATTGTAGGAAATTTTATATATATAATATATATATATACATATATATATATATATGGGTCAACGTGTCACTGTGACACTTGCCTATACATAGTATGAACATCTTAAATGGCAGTTATAATTGGATCACAGCATCATCATTGAATGTAATTTAGTCTCTGGTTTCAGCATATTCCTAACATCTATTTTATAACAGGAAATATGCTTGGTTCAAGGGTACATGAGTATGGAGAAGGGATATTTTTAGAAGAAAAATATGTAAGAGCAAAACCCTGGAGAAATATAAGCATGGGGCATTTTCATTGAATTGACAGAAGTCGAATATGACAGATGTTAGTTGGGAAAGGTAGGAGGTAAGGAATTATGGGGCATAAACTTGGGACTAAAGTTTAAAGAACTAATTATTTCAAAGTCTAGTAAGAGTGAGTTTATCTTGTGCTTGATAGAAAGTCACCAGCTGAATATAAGTAGGGAGGTAAAAAAAAATCAAATTGAATTTGCATGTGTCTAGCAGTATGAATGTTGTATTGGCTGCTGTCCAGGGACACAGGTGACCTTGGAAATGGAGGAATTGCTTAGGAAGCCTTTTTCATATATATCAGTTAGCTTTGCTGCATAGCAAACAAACTCAAAACTTAATGCTTCAAGTAACAACCATTTGTTCAGCTTACAATTCTGTTTTGGCTGTCTGAGCAGGCTCAGTTGTGTGTCTCTTCCAACTTCTGCTAGAAGTTCTTCCTCTCATACATTTGTAGCCGATAGCTATATTCTTCAGGAGCTGTCTGGTCTCTAATCATGTCCAACATAGACCTCTTTTTTTTTTTCTATGATGGAGATTGAACCCAGGGTCTTGGACCTATTAGGTAAGCACTCTTGGCACTAAGCTGGATTCTCCAGCCGTGCTGATGTCTAGCCTGATGGCTTTTTGTGTTCCACTTGGTTTCTCATCCTCTAGAAGGCTGGTTTGGATTTGCTCACATGGCAGCTAATTAGGGTTGCAAGGGGTAGGTAGAAATGCACCAAGGCTCTTAAGACATCTACCCAGAACTGACATAACCTTATTCTTTCACTAACAGGAGTCACAGACCCAGCTCTGATTCAAGGTAAAGAACATGGATTTGATCTGTTAATGAAGTAACTATAAAGTCACCTTGCAAAAACTATGGTTATAGATAGGCAAATAATTGTGCCCAATTTCATAAGACAGCCTATAGAAGATGCTTAAGGCATACAGAAGAGGGAGGAACAACGTTCCAGTTTAAAAGAATGCTTTCCAAATTTTCAGCTTGGGTAGCTGGTTGGTGCTGCTGTGAGACCCCGACTTAGAGCGTTTCTCCCTAGAAGGTAAAGCCCCTGGATGTTCCCCAAGCTTGTTTTCCCTGATCGCTAAAAATACAGCCAGAAAGAAGCTCTTTGTTCTCTACAGCCAGCAAAGAACCTTTTTGTTTCTATACTTTACAACCAGAGATGTGATAATTGTAAAAGACCCAGCCAGGCACTTCCCTGGCTTCCTGTGCCGAGGACACAGAGATAAAAATTCAGAAAGAACTCACTCCCCACTCCTTCCTGCCTTGTAAATGTCACCAAGGACACCCAGAAGAGAATAACTCTACCTAATTCCTCCCAACTCCTCCCAACCCTCCTCCCAACTCCTCCCAATCCCTCAGCTAGCTGTTAAAAGCCCCCTACTGTCACCACTGGGGTCGAACTCCCCTGCCCTGCACAGCGGAAAGAGTTTGTCCTCAGCTAGCTGATAATAAAACCTCTTGCAGTTTGCATCAGGTGTGGTTTTCTCTCAAGTCATTGAGGTGCTGGTCAGCTCATCCCGGGACTTGAGCAGAGGCCCAGCTTCGGGGATCTTACATGTAGGGGCTCGTCCGGGATTTGTGGCCTACCCCAATTCTCAGAGACCCCACTTGGAGGTAGGATCCTGTCTTTGTCTACATCTTTGTCTGCCTGCTGTGTTTGAATTCGGTATTCTCGGTTTGCAGTCGTCCGCACTCGTGAGAGCAACGAACTCCCTGTCCGGGATGGGGGGGGGGGGTTACTGACAGATGTGTCAGGAGTAACCAGATGCCACCCTGGGAGACGTCCCAGGAGGTCTGAGGGAGCTCCAGGGATGCCTGGAGATCTCCCATCGGGGTGCCAAGTGAGAGTATGCTCACTCAGCTGTCTGTTCCTGTTACTGGGTGCCAAGTGAGAGTGTGCTCACTCGGCCGTCTGATTGGGTCCTGGTCTCGGTTATCGTAGTCTTTTTGTGTGTATATATTGGTTGTCTCCCTGTATGTGACTCTGATGATGGGACAGACTATTAGCACTCCCCTTGGACTGACTATTGAGCATTAGACTGAAATTAAGACTAGGGCTCACAATCTGTCTGTAGATGTCAGAAAGAGATTTTGGAGAACTTTCTGCTTTACGGAATGGCCAGCTTTTGATGTTGGTTGGCCACCAGAGGGCACTCTTGATCTGATTGTGATTTCTGCCATTAAACATGTTGTTATGCAGAGGGGACCGGGGTCTCAACCAGATCAAGTGCCCTACATTCACATCCGGGAAAATTTAGCACAGGGAACCCCCCCCCCATCCTAGTTGAAGCCTTGGGTTCAGAAGCACAAGCCAGGCTCACGAGTCCTAGCTCTCCTTGACTCAGAGAAAAAAAAAACCCTAAGATAAAAACAGCGGGGGCTGAACCACAGCCCTCGGCTCCTCCCAGGATCTATTCAGAGGTAGAAGAACCTCCAGAATGGCATAACACCCCACCCCCATATCTCCAACCAGTCCTCTCCCAGATCTCTCAACAGGGTGCTGCTGGAGACTCGGGGGAGGGACCAGCTGCTGAAACCCGAGGCTGGCGAGCTCATAGCCCAGAGGGACCAGACTCAACCACCACGCTGCCTTTATGTACTTATGGCCCTTCTCCAGCAGACCCCGGACAACTGCAGCCCCTTCAGTACTGGTCTTTTTCCTCCTCTGATCTCTATAATTGGAAGGCAAATCACACCCCCTTCTCTGAAAACCCCTCAAGCCTTACTAATCTAATGGAATCTCTCATGTTCTCTGATCAGCCCACTTGGGATGATTATCAGCAGCTTTTACAGGTTCTTTTCACCACAGAGGAGAAGGAAAGGATTCTGCTGGAGGCAAGAAAGAACATGCTGGGGGCCAATGGACGGCTGACACAACTTCCAAATGAAATAGATGCAGGCTTCCCTCTGACACGTCCTGACTGGGACCCTAACAGGCCTGAAGGTAGGGAGCAGTTGACAGTTTTCCACTGGGCTCTGGTAGCAGGACTGAGAGGAGCTGGCAGGCACCCCACCAATTTGGCCAAGGTAAGAGAGATCCTACAAGAGGAAAAGGAGTCCCCAGCAGTGTTTTTAGAGTGCCTCTTAGAAGCATACAGGCGTTACACGCCCTTTGACCCTATGTCAGAGGGCCAGCAGGCGGCAGTGGCCATGGCTTTCATCGGGCAGTCTGCTTCTGACATTAGGAGAAGGTTACAGCATCTAGAGAGTCTGCAAACATTATCTTTGCAAGACCTGGTTAAGGAGACAGAGAAAGTGTACCATAAGAGAGAGACTGAAGAAAAAAAAGAGAAAGAGAAAAGAGAGAGGCTGAGGAAAGAGAAAGTAGACAAGATAGAAGGCTGGAAAGAAATTTAACTACGGTTTTGGCTACAATTGCAGTTGATAAGGAAGTTTATAGAAAAGGTGGAGGAAGTAGGCAGACAGGGTACCTGGGCAACACAGGGCCGAGAAGACCTCAAAACTCCAGAGGACCTGCACGACTACCTCTAGATAAGGACCAATGTGCATACTGTAAAGAAAAGGGACACTGGGAAAGAGACTGCCCCAAGAAAGAGACAGATACCAGACCGCCCAAGGTCCTTACCCTAGAGGATGATGACTAGGGGAGACGGGGCACAGACCCCCCTCCCCAAGCCTAGGGTAATCCTAACTGTGGAGGGGACCCACACAGATTTCCTTGTTGATACCGGAGCAGAGTTTTCAGTTCTAAAAGAGCCACTGGGGAAATTGAGGGAAAGAAAACCGTAGTAATCGGGGCTACTGGTCAGAAACCATACTCTTGGACCACTGATAAGAAAGTTGATTCAAGAAGAAGCCAAGTAACTCATTCCTTCCTCATTATTCCTGAATGCCCCACCCCATTGTTGGGGAGAGACTTACTATCAAAATTAAAAGCCCAAATAAGTTTCTCTTCAGAAGGAACTCCAATCTCTTGGAAAGCCCTTATCTCTATAATTTTAGCTTTAAAATTAGAAGAATATAGATTACATGAGCCTCAAGCCCCATAGAGAAAAGTACTAGAAGGGACCTGGTTAGAGAGATATCCTCAAGCCTGGGCAGAGACCAAAGATATAAGAGTGGCAAAGAGGGTACCCCCCATCATTGTGATGCTGAAAACTGGTGTGACTCCTATTGGGGTACAACAATACCCCATGAACAAAGAGGCCAGAGAGGGCATCAGACCTCGCATTCAAAGGCTCTTAGAACTAGGTGTTTTGGTCCCTTGTCAGTCTCCCTAGAATACTCCGTTGCTACCAGTTAAAAAGCCAGGCTTTGCCACCCTGGCAGCCCTACTCTACCCCCTTACTAAAGAGACTGGGACTTTCTCATAGACCCCCATACACCAGGAGGCCTTTAAAGAGATTTAAAAAGCCTTGCTTAGTGGACCAGCCCTAGCCCTGCCGGACCTGACTAAGCCTTTCACTATGTAGACAAAAGAGCAGGAATAGTGAGAGGGGTCCTGACCCAAGCTCTGGGGCCATAGAAACTACCTGTGGCCTACTTGTCAAAAAAATTAGACCCAGTGGCCAGTGGGTGGCCATCTTGCTTAAAAGTTATCACTGCTGTGACACTACTTCTCAAAGACGCTGACAAACTGACTCTAGGTCAACAAACTATAATAGTAGCCCCCCATGCCTTAGAAAGCATCGTTAGACAACTGCCTGATTGCTGGATGACTAATGCTCGCATGACCCATTATCAGAGCCTCTTACTGACTGAGAGAGTGCAGTTTGCACCCCTTGCTATCCTGAATCCTGCCACCTTGCTGCCAGAAGCCGAAGACTCCCTACCAGTGCACCAGTGTATAGACATCCTGGCAGAAGAAACCACAACTAAGAAAGACCTCACTGACCAGCCATGGCCAGGCTGCCCCAACTGGTACACAGATGGTGGCAGCTTTTTGGTTGAAGGTAAACGAAAAGCAGGGGCAGCAGTGGTCAACGGAAAACAAACCATCTGGGCCAGCAGCTTGCCTGAAGGGATGACATCCCAGAGAGCAGAGCTAATCGCACTCACCCAAGCCTTGTGGCTGGCCAAATAAAAGAACATCAATGTCTACACAGACAGCAAGTATGCTTTCACCACCACTCACACACATGGGGCGATCTATAGACAAAAGGGGCTTACTCACATCTGCTAGGAAAGATATTAAAAATAAAGAAGAAATCTTGAGCCTATTAGAAGCCATACACTTGCCAAAAAAAACTGGCCATCATACATTGCTCCGGTCACCAGAAAGGCCATGATGCCATAGCGAAGGGAAATCAGATGGCTGACCTGGCTGCCAAACAGGCAGCTCTAAGGAAAAAATAAAGAACTTAAAGACCATTATAAACTCAAAGACGCAGGCTTTGACTACACTCCAGAAGATCAGGAACAGGCAAAATACCTGAGATATGTGGGTATACTCCCCAGGGAGTGGCTAAGACCCAAGATGATCGCTTGGTCCTACCCACCAAAGAAGGGCAACAATATGTAGCCAATTTACACAGGCTCATGCACTTAGAAACTAAGAAGCTCAAAGAAATTGTTAAGAACTCAAACTACTATGTTATAAAACTGTCCAACATTGCCCAGGAGATTGTTAATAAATGCCAAGCCTGTGCCCTCACCAATGCCGGGCACCACAAGAACACCCCCGGAAGGTGGCTAAGAGGTGACCAGCCAGGGGCATACTGAAAAATAGATTTTACTAAAGTTAAACCAGCCAAGTATGGTAACAAATATCTATTAGTTTTTATAGACACTTTTTCAGGGTGGGTCAAAGCCTTCCTCACTAAGAAGGAGACTGCCAATGTCGTGGCAAAAAAAGATATTAGAAGAAATTTTCCCAAGATTTGGCATCCCTAAGGTACTTTCGTCAGACAATAGCCCCTCCTTCGATGCCCAGGTAAGCCAAGGGTTAGCCAGACAATTGGGGATCGATTAGAAGTTACATTGTGTTTATAGACCCCAGAGTTCAGGACAGGTAGAGAGGGTGAGTAGAACATTAAAAGAAACCTTGACTAAATTGACTTTAGAGACCGGCAGAAAAGATTGGACAGCTCTCCTTCCCTTCGCCTTATTCCGAGAATGGAACACCCCAGAGAAATTTAAACTTATACCCTTTGAAGTCCTCCATGGGGGACCACCCCCCTTAACAGGAGCAAGGGGAATGTTTGACCCTGATGTTCCTTTTTCCCAACCCCTGAAAGCCCTAGAAGGCCCTAGAGCTGGTCAGAAAAGACGCCTGGGAATTGCTGGAAAAAAAAAAATGTACGAACCAGGAACCACCACTGTGCCACATACATTTCAAATAAGAGATCCTGTCCTGGTCCTGCGCCACCGTTCTGGCAACCCTGAACCCAGATGAAAAGGACCCTACCTGGTGCTTCTGACAAGCCCCGCCAGCCGCTGCTCCTCTGGCATGCACCCAGCTCCCCCTCCCTACCCCGCCAAGGCCCACTGGCCTGGCCCTGCTCACACTCACCAGGCACTGCACAGAAACCTCCTCCCTCCCTCCTACCACTGACTAGAGACTCTTTAGTCTCATTCGAGGGGCTTCTGAAGCCTCTCAATGTTACAAATCCTAAAGCTGCGACCTCATGTAGGCTTTGTTTGACAGCTGGGCCAGAGGTTTAATTTTCCTAGTTCTAAGATCAGAACTATGTACTAGAAGGAGTGGGGAATGTGAGACCCTGACTTAGAGCATTTCTCCCTGGAAGGTAAAGCCCCTGGATGTTCCCCAAGCTTGTTTTCCCTGATCTCTAAAAATACAGCCAGAAAGAAGCTCTTTGTTCTCTATAGCCAGCAAAGAGTCTTTTTGTTTCTATACTTTACAACCAGAGATGCGATAATTGTAAAAGACCCAGCCAGGCACTTGCCTGGCTTCCTGTGCCGAGGACACGGAGATAAAAATTCAGAAAGAACTTACTCCCCACTCCTTCCTGCCTTGTAAATTTCACCAAGGACACCCAAAAGAGAATAACTCTGCCTAACTCCTCCCAACCCTCCTCCCAACTCCTCCCAATTCCTCAGCTAGCTGTTAAAAGCCCCCTACTGTCACCACTGGGGTCGAACTCCTCTGCCCTGCACAGCAGAAAGAGTTCGTCCTCAGCTAGCTGATAATAAAACCTCTTGCAGTTTGCATCAGGTGTGGTTTTCTCTCAAGTCATTGAGGTGCTGGTCAGCTCATCCTGGGACTTGAGCGGAGGCCCAGCTTAGGGGTCTTACACTGCCAATCTGAAACAGGAAATATAGAAGAAAGAGATGGATTGATAGGAGGAGAAAGTGCTGCTGATGCTACTGAGATAGTGAGTTTAAGATTTGGAGGAAGCTGCAATCACGTTTCCTTCTGCCAAAGGATATGCCCATTTGCTTCTTACAGTCTCGAGCCCAGATCAACATTATTAACACAGTTGGTCCATTCCCCCTAACAATGTGCCATATATTCCTCAGGTGGGCCCACTACACTGAAAGCAGTTGTTGTCTTTTCTATAAAAGGTACCCTGTCAATTTACCAAGGCTCTATTTAAGAAAGCTCTATTGTGGCTGGGATGATAGTTCAGTAGGTAATAACATGTGCTTACAATCCCAACACCGGGGACACAGAGAGAGGAGGATTCCTGGGGTGCACTGACCAGTCAGCATAGCGTAGTCATCAAGACTTCCAGGTCGCAGTAAGAGACCTTGTCTCAAAAACCAAGGTGGATTGCTCTTGAGGTATAACACCTGATGAGTCTGTCCTTTGGTCTTGACCTTTGCATACATGTGTGTGTGTGTGTGTGTGTGTGTGTGTGTGTGTGTGTGTACACATGTGCACGTGTGATACATACATAGATACACACACACAGAGCAAGAGAGGGGGTGGACTTTAATATGCTCCAGGTTGTTTGAGGCATTCATGAAACCTCACTAAGTTTCAACAGAAAGGAAAACAGACTCTACCTGTTTGTGGGTAAGTGTAAAGGCCCTGGGAAAAAGCATGTGGGAGTGGAAATACTGGCAAGGCCTTTTGTGAAAAATACTGTCCGTCTGCTAGTTGAACACTAGAAGCCACCAAGCATGATATTTCTTGGTTCTTTTTTTTTTTTTTTTTTTTTTCACTACTGGACAAAAGCCACTTAAAGAAACCAGTTATTTTGACGCACCTTTTGAGGCCCTACTTTGTAGTGGTGAGTAAGGCATAGGGGCAGGAGTTTGAGGCTGTTGTTTACATTGTATCTGAGTTCAGGAAGCACAGAGAGATGAAAGCTGGCACTCAGCTCACTTTCTCCTTTTTATTCAGCCTGGAATCCTAGCCTACCAGGCAGTGCCACCCACATGCAGCATATCTCTTCTCTCTTCAGCTAAACCTTTCTGGAAACACTCTCAGAGGCACACACTGAACCCTGACAATTTAACAATCAAGATTAACCAGCACAAACATCCTGCTATCTATTTCCACCCCAGTCTCATTTTATGGGGTCTTAGTCATCCTCCATTCCTTTTCCTTATTGTTTCAGAGTGTTCTGCTTCCCCAGGCTCCCCAATTAGATCCACTGCTGCAAGCTCCAAAGAAATCTTGGCTTTCTTGAATCTCCCTCCTTACTCTGTACCCTGGAAACATACCTTTCCTCGAAATTTTCTCCTTTATTTTCCCTCCACTGAAGCAGTTTCCTGGCAATCTCCTGCCTCCAAAAATATTCCTGGACTATTCCTTTTTGTTTACCATCTAATTAGTTTAAAATGTGCCTACTTTGGCATCCTTTATATATTCACTACCCACAATCTTTACTCCTGTGAAATATGGTCCTCCTTCTTAAATATATAGGCTTAGTGCTCTTAAATGTTATCAATGTCTGACCATTTTATATTGAATAATAAATTAGTGTGCTCATCCCTAGGTAAGACTATTTCTCCCACTCTCAGCAGGTTGTATTTATGAATGAATATATATGTATGTGCATGCACTTATATTCATGTAACATCAAGTAATAATAAAAGAGGCCAAGAATTCGAAAGAAAGCAAGGAGGAGCATATGGGATAGCTTAGAGGAAGGAAAGGGAAGGGCAGTATTTATGTAATTATAGTCGCAAAAATAAAAGAAATAACAATTTTTTTGAAAAGTCACCAGTGTCATCTTTGAACTAAGACTCATGGCACCTTCATGAATACCACCTTCACTCTGCACATCAATCAATGGTGAAGCTTCCCTTCTTAAAAGTTGTTCTTTCACTTTCATTGGATACTATGAAATAAAATCTACCAAATCACTCCCTATTTCTCTCCTGCTTTTCTATCGATTCTCTCCTCTTCTTTTTCTTCCAATACTTTAAGGAAGGTGCTCTCAGTGATAGTTTCTCTTGTTCATTTTTAAGGCACCTGTTTTTGAGGCCTCCATATTCTCTTAGCTTCAGAGCAACCAACCAGCTCCCCTTTGTGAGGTAGGCATTCAGTTTTTACCCCAGTCCCCTCAACCTTTGTTTCTTGTCAACTATATGCTGAACAATGTGTCCAAAGCTTCCTTTCCTTACTTCCTTTCAGAGTCTGCCATGAAGACCGCTAACAGTTTTGCATGTTTATTCAGCAGCCTGACTTTGCAACCATCTAGCAGCTAAGTAGGTTTACGCAATTATGTCTGGTTCAATGGAATATGATTGGAGTAAACCTTCAATCTTCTGAGTCATCTCCTTAAAGACAATCTCCTCCAGCCCTGGGACTTTCTTTTCTTCTTAAAGTCATACAGATAAGACTAAAACCCTAAAAGAATGACAAACTGAAGGAACTTGGGTACCCAATGATGGCTAACATCAGTTTTATCAGTAACAAGTAATATGGATGGTGTTGTGGTGTCTGTATGCTGGCTATTTTGTCTGATTTGCTTCAGATCTCAAGAGAGAGGAAAGGATATTATTGATCGCCCCCTCCACTGACATGCTCCACAATCACTCCAACTGGTATCGTTCCTTCCCCCATTTCCTCTACTTTCCTTCTCACTTCTTGTGCTAGGCAAGCAGAGTTTTCTAGGAGAACAGAACTAAAAGAATGTATATGTGTGTATTATATACCATACAATGTATAACATAATGATAACATATAAAATAAAATGGGATGTATTACATTGGCTTACCTGATAGATTGGTTGTTCAACAATGGCCATCTACGTACTAGAGATTCTCAGTCCTCAAAATGAATAGCTCAGAAGTTCCAGTCAGACACTAAAGGCCTGGAAGATTCTGGAATTTGCTGGTTTTTAGTCCCCATTGGAGTTCTGAAAAGACTCTCATGGCAGTGGAAGATGGTGGTAGCAGTAAGGATGGATGCACTCAGCATCAAGACGTGAAGGTGGGCAGATGCCACTTCTTTTTTCCTTGTAACTTCTTGTGTCTGTTTCAGCAAAATGTTCCTTCACAAGTTTGCCTTAGCCTTTCATCTGTGTCTGCTTCAACGAAACATTCCTTCATGTATCTGGTGGGTGGTGGGCTAGAAGGGAGACGAAAGCCTTTAAGAACCATCATTAAAAAATAGGGTTTGAAAAAAAAATAAAGTTACACCCTCTTTTTTCTAAACCAGTCATAGTTAGTTTCAGCTGTCAACTTGCCACAAACCCAGAATCATCTGAGGAGAAGGAACCTCAACTGAAGAAGATGTGCCATCAAACTGGCCTGCAGTTGTATCTGCGAGGTGTTTGCTTAGTTTCTAATTGATATAGAAGGGACCAGCCCATTAGAGGTGGTATAATTCCTAGGCAGCTAGTCCTGGGAGCTGCATAAGAAAGCTCTCTGATCAGGAAAGAGAGGGGAAAGGGGCAGAGGGTGAAAGGTGAAAGGGGGAGGAGGGAGAGAGAGAAAAAGTAAATGCCAGTCAACAACATACCTTAGTGATTTCTGATTCAAATTACTACCTTCACTTCTCTACATTATGGACTATAACCTGTTTGATGAAATAAGCTCTTTCCTCTCCAGGTTGCTTTTGATCACAGCAGTTATCACAATAGCAGAAAACAAACTAGAGCAACCACCCCTTAAAAAGGATTTGCCTACTCTAAAGAAGGACTTTTTCCTCTTGGTTAATGTTTTCTAGCAATACCCTCATAGACCCACTCACAGATGTGACTCCAGGTTGACAATGAAGATTGTCTATGATAATCCCCTTCCTTTTTTCCCAAAAGCTGACAGATGGGAGTGGTAGCACTGCATATCTAGGGCTATAAGAACATCAAATAATCTCAAGATCTCTCTTCATCTCTTTCACTTGGGGCTGAAGTTGAAGTGGTTAAAATGAAGCTGTCTTTGGAGCTAGTTTTCACTTTTCTGAGTTTGTCAAAGTAGTTGGTTCTGACTTCTACCTTGTTACTTGCCTCCTATTGCAAGAACTGAGTTGCTTCCACTCCTGAATGGTGGTGTACTAAATGTCAATGCTAACTATAACTTTATCTTTGTATCATCACTGCCTTTCACAGTGCTGGCACATGTGTGTAGTAATAATTTGTCCAATGTATAAATGGTGGACATATAGTAGATATTCAATAAATGCATATTTTTATCTATGAATGCCAGCAGTTACCATGTATTGGGTTTTCTGTGTGCTATGTACATTTATACCTGTTAGCTCCCAATACTGTTCTTAGTAGCTTGCACTATGATAACTTTTTATAGGTGTGGAAAAGAGAATTGTAAGAGTTAAGAAACAACTAAAGTGCCGGTCAGTGGTGGCACACGCCTTTAATCTCAGCACTTGGGAGGCAGAGGCAGGTGGATTTCCGAGTTCGTGGCCAGCCTGGTCTACAGAGTGAATACCAGGACAGCCAGGGCTATACAGAGAAACCCTGCCTCAAAAAACCAAACACAAAACAAAACATAAAACTAAATTTGCCCAGATCATGAATGGCTAAGTTGGTATCTGAACCCTTTTACTCTAAGGACCTTTTCCTCCACAGCATCATTTTGTCTTTTCATCTATGAGGAGTATTTGTATAGCTTTATTTCTTGAGACCCTGAAAAAATTGGAGCCAGTACAGAAGCCAGGAAGATGGCTATCATTTTTTTGGACTTCTTTTCCTCCATCTCTGTTGCCAACTACCGACCATTCATTGTGAATCTATTTGCCTTAGTCAGTGTTCTTAGTCAGTGTCTTAGTCAGTTTGCTGTTGAAAGATGCCATTACCAAGACAACTTATATAAGAAACATTTAATTCAGGGCTTACTTACAATTTCACAGGGTTAGTTCCTGAGTGTTATGGAAGGGAGTATAGTAGCAATCAGTGAAGCATGGTGTTGCAGCAGTAGCTGAAAACTTACATCTTGATCTTTAGACAAGAGAGAGAGAGAGAGACAGTGAGAAAGACAGAGACAAAGAGAGACAGAGAGAGACAGAAAAAGACAGACAGACAGAAAGACATACAGACATACACAAAGAGAGAGAGAGAGAGAGCCCCACCTCTTCCAACAAGGACACACCTCCTAATCCTTCCTAAATAGTCCATCAATTGGGAACTAAATGTTCAAAGGAGCCTCTGGGGGACATTTCCATTCAAACCTTTATAATACTATTAAAAGTTATTCTCCAGAGGCCTTTCATATTTCTTGGCCCTTGCAAGCAGAAACATCTAACTGCCTTTATTCTAGACTGCATTTGCAAGGATAAGGTAGGCATTAGTGCCTGTCTCCAGAGCAAAAGGCTAGCTGGCTTAATTCTTTGCTCTCATAAAAGCAACAGTTTTCTGGAACATTTCTGTTTATTGTCTTAAGATCAGGGATTCTTCCTGACCCTGTCTGGATCACACTGTTGAAATTAGGACCCATAAAGTATACAAAAAATGCTAAGAATATGGCCGTGACAATTTTGTATGAATATTAAACTAGCATCCATTTATTATCCAGGGTCTCAGTATTCTATGGGCTATATATAAATATAGAACCTGACTTGTTTGTTTGCATATGATATGCATATCTAATATATGGCATATGCGTAAGCTAAGATATGGCATAATCTTAGAGCCTTTTCAATTCTTGATACCTATTTGGATGAAGCACCTTCACACATAGTATACTCCACCTTCACAATGATAGGATGAAAGGGCTGAATGCTCCATGTTACAGATGTGGAAACAAGACTCTGAGATATTTAGAGAGTATTCAAGTAAGGAGCACAGTTTGGATATGAACTCATGACAATGGGATCTCCACAGTCCTGTAGTAACCCTGTGGCCATAGCCCTTTTTTGGTTCACTTAAAGGATAAGCGTAGGTTGCTTAATCACTGTTTGATGTCCTGAAGAGCTTTCTCCTCCTGTAGAGGACAAAACCATTCCAAGAATAGCCTTCTAGTTGGCTTATGAAGTCTTTGGAGACTCGGGGCTATTTGAAACAAATATCTGACTCCTACTATATTTCATTTCTCTGTTATTGCAAAGCTCTACATGGAATTTGAGATTTTGGCAGTCAGTGATTTTTCTCAAGGAAAAGAAACATTAAAACATTTGTTCTTGGAAAAATAAATCAGTGTATGTGACATGTATGCCCACATGTATATAAAATAGAGCAATCTATTCAGGATTTATTTTTATAGCAAGAACTGCTGTTATGCAAATATACACAGAACCACTAATGTTTTAAAGACATATTCTCTATGGAGAACCAGGAATGGAAGGAAGAGGACACAGAGAAAGCAGCGACCAAGGAGTTCATAGACACAGGACAAATCAACTTTTTCTACCAGGTGTTTCCAGCCTTTTGACAATACAACATGAGGTGGATATACTCAAGAACTCCACAATCATGTTACAAAAGAAATCACCAAAAATATCTCAATGTTTTAAGTAAGTTTATGGTTTTGTGCTGGCTTGCCTTCATAGCTATCTTGGACACATGTGGTTTGGAGGCCAAAGATTAGACAAGACTGCTCTGGGTCAAATTTCTTTAAATATCTTTGAAATAAAAGTTGTATTATGACTTGAAAGCATATTCCATATTTTAATTTTACCTGTAGAGGTAGAGCCCCAAATGCTAATGAAAGTCTGTTATGGCTTCTTGAGGAATTATGGTAATGTAATTCCGTGACAGCATCAGTGCCCCTTAGTTTAAGAATTTGACAACCACAGTAATACCAGAAGTTCTATAGATACCAAGTCTCGTTTTTAAAACCTTTTAAAAATGACTTTCCTCTAGGCATTGAGGATGATAGAGCAGATTCATAGTGGGAACGTATCTCACAGTCTACTGGAACCTCACAGTTTGGGCTATGGCTTTTAAGACCCAGGTGCAATGAAAAATAAAAGGGTCTTCAGGGGCCTGTTTGCTTTAGACCTAAGCCTTGAATGCAAAACTAACCTCCAAAGCCTTCATGTGTACACCTCCCCATTCTCAGGCTCAAGTATGATTTCACAATGTGCAGCAGAGCCCCCACCCTGGTTTAATTATCATAACTGTGGCTGCAAAAGCACATGGCAAAGATTATGGTTTCCATGACCTCACTGATTTCTGGAAAACACACTGAAATTACAGAAAAATACATGTATTTTTTTTTTCATTCTGGGATTTAAGTACAAATCTAATCACACATCTCAGCTGCCTCCCCTGAGCCTTTTCTTCCTACTACCTCTCCATCCTCCAAATGTAGATTCTCTTATCTCTTTGCCCAGCACCAAATTCATTAATCCATTTCAGTGAATTCAGGACTAACATATACAACCATTCGTCTACACTCTAAGTCAATAGATGTGCTTCATTTCCTCCTAGATCCCTTTTGGAAATGATCACATAGTGCCTAATGTCAAATGCATAGTATTTTCATAGCCTTCTCCTAACAACCTCAGTTGAACAGGTAGGAAATAGTTTTTAAAAAATTAGACTTCTTTATTTTTATTTTCTGTGTATGAGTGCTTTTTCTGCATGTATATATGTGCATCATGTGTGTGCCTGGTACCCACAGAGGTTAGAAGAGGGAGTCAGATCCCCTGGGACTGGAATTACAGTTGGATGTTAGCTGCCATGTGGCTGCTAGGAATAGAACCCAGCTCCTCTTCAAGAGCAAGAATTGCTCTTAATCACTGAACCAACTCTCCATTTCGTTTATCTGTGTACTTGACATCGTACGTAGTCAGCTGGTATCATGGGAACCAAAAAAAAAAAAAAAAACAGAGTTGAGACTTTTTAATAGACTCTACCAATTCTGTGTCATATCTGTGGAACTGGACCATCTCAGTGTTTCTCACCACACGTTGGTTTTTATCATGAGATTAATTCCCAATGGCCTATTGTAGGCAGATGGCTCAATAATAAGCGGATGGCCTATTAGATGCTTTCCTCTTTCAGAATCACATGTCCTTTTTCCTATTTTTATTTGTTATCCTATTTGTTATCCCAAATATTCTACTTGCATTAACTTTGGGAAGAACCCCAAGCTACAATATTTATCAAAGGCCGAATAGGACTGATGAAGTTTCCATTAGCCCACTGGCTGAACATACAAAGAAGCATGGAGCTGATTGGGAAACCCTTTAAAACCCCAGACAGAGGAGAGAGTTTGTCACCTGTAAGTTTCAAGTGAGAAAATGCAGTAGTTTTGGTTTCTCTTTTGTCTTTTGTCCTCCACAAACCCAAGCAGCCCCTGGTGTGGATTCTTCAAATGTTTGCTTAGCAGTCACCCTACCTACCTACTATCATCTCGTAGTAGATAAAGTTAAGATCAGTTTTGTAATGAAAGCAGCCTTTTCACAAGAGGCATCCAGGTTTCCATTTCAACTTTTCCATTTTTGGTATAATTGAGGCAGCCTAAAAATTCTTTTGAAGTTCAGTTCATTTGTCTGTAAATTCTGGGCAAAATGCTGATTAGATAGGTCATTCAATGAAAACAAAATATTAACACCTACTATGTAATGTTTATGTGCCAGCCCCTTGGGAATACAGTCCTGATTTGTTGCATTTTCTCCCCCTTTGTCCTTCACAGCATAGGTGTGGGCTATGGAATCAGATACCTCCTTTCACTAGGTCCGTGACTATACTCAATCTCAATGCTTTCTTCTCCCTCTAAGAGGGGGACCCATACGTGAGAACTCATATCTCTGATCAAGGTTAAGCACATTAACACAGTTGCAACTACACAGAAAATGCTCAAGTAGCAGGTGAGATATAAGAAGATTACAATAGTTAACTCTGACTGAGCCCTTTATGACATGTCGGATACTGCTTAAAACGTTTTAAATGCATAAGCTTATTTAGGGCACCTGAGAATCCCTAGATGTAGTCACTATTCCTTGCTATTTTCATCATCTTTGTTTTAAGAATAAAGAGTACAGAAAGGCCAGATAACTTGACAATGGTCGCAAGGTTGATATAGAGTTAGAATGTGAACCCAGGTGGTATGAATGAAGAACGCCATGATCTTGGCATTATAATTGGCCTTTTCAAGGCATGGTCCATGTTGGGCTCTGGTGGGCCCACTTTAAACCTACTGAATCAGAATCTGCATTTCAGTGAGCTGGCCAAGGGAATCACTTTCACATCACAGAATTTTGATGAACTAGGGCTCCCTCTCCCCTCCTGCACTGTAGGTTCTTTTCCTTCCTTCCTTCCTTCCCAAAAGCTGTCCCTCTCTGAGTTAGGGCTTTAATACAGCTATTTTCTGAGGTCTCAGAAAGCCTGGGCCAAAGAGAATTAAGTAAAATATAATGGATTATATCTGAGAAACTAGTATGTAAATGCCCAATAAACTCTGAAACACACACACACACACAAGTCGTGATCAGGGACAGAGTTTATGCACCTGTGTAGGCCTAGACCCTCTGCCATCATAGCTACCCTAACAGACTCCATGGGCTTTAAATCATTATGCATTTAACTTTAGCCACTAGGTATTATTGCTGACAGCTATGCTTTCACTCACCTTGCTAGTTCGGGAAGGAATTTGCATACGCATAATTGTTTTGTTTTCTTCCTTTCTTTGTTGTCATGGTTACTCAATTCATTTGCATCTTCAAGCTTCTTTCCCACTAACCTGAAAGCCATGCACAGCATCTCCTTGAAGGAGGAAAAATATCATGCATTCATGAAGGGTGGGGGGGAGAATTCTAATTCCCAAGCGTAAGGGTGATGGTTTTTAGATGAAGGCACCTCTAAAGTAGAAATGATTTTTAAGGTTCAGCCTGAAATCACAATTCATCAGGAGACCTCCTCCTCAGATTCTGAGGCAGGGGAGCTGTGCATCTTGAGTACAGGCATGTCCCAGTGGTAGCAAATGTGTTTTGAGGCAGAAAGCAAGTCATTATTGTAATGTGAAACGCAGAGGCTCTGGCAGACTCTCTCAGTGCAGAGACTATAGGGAAAAAGCATATTCCTCCAAGGCAATTCTGTTCTTCCAGCAGATCCTGGGAAGAAGTCTACTCATTAAGTCTTTGTCTCTGATGATGTAAGTTATAGAAGAAATGCAAAGGTCTTTGCACATTTCTTGGTTACCTACCTCATTCGCATATGACTTTGTGCATTCTTATTCAATCACCTATAGTACATGAACCACTCGAGAACATAATGGCTCCAAGTACCATTTTATTGATCACAGTTCACAATGGGTGAATGAATGTAGTGGAATGAGTCTTCTGCTTATCATGTCTGCTGGGGCAAGTTATCCTAGATGCCTGAAAGCACTAGACTAACCAAGATGACATATTTGCATGGATAGTGATTGATGCAGGTATTTGGTAGGAATCTTGAGTGGGAAGTTGACCAGAACTTTTGGATTCTTTCTCCCTGTGGCCTCTATGCAGGAATTTTGTCTCTCTCAGCATTATGGCTCAGTTTCAAGTGGGAACAGTCCTAGGTAAGACCTAATGTATCAGTCAAGAGCAAGTACTGATTCAGAGAACCTATACAGCAAGTAGAACCAATAGAGTACATACATGATGTAGAAAAGACTTACTCCATTGGGTTATCTATAGTTAGCTGGACTAAGGAAGCAAGAATCTATCTGTTCTAGGAATCTGGACTTTGTCCAGAGGACATAGCTTTTCCTATTACTGTCTCATGTACTGGCTACCTTTTCTCCCTTGCTTCTCGTATCCCTTGACTGGTAGATGAAAGAATACCTTCAGTACTATCCATTTATAATTTCCCATTCTATTCTTTCTTTATCCTATGTATACCACATATCTTTTCAACCTTAAATCTTGGGCCATTGGACCATGACACTCACCTCCACCTCTGGATTAGTCATCTGCTAATTATGTGTCACTCTCCCTCCTTCTCTAAGATTGTCTCTCTCACTGTCACCTTAATACCACTCCTGTCAGGATCCTTGGGGATTCCCATACAATGCTTTTCTGCTGCAGTCCCTCTAGTCACTTTGTCTGCACATCATTTGCACACCCACAGGGCCACTCTGGAATTATTTCTAGTTTCCTTGCTCCTTTCAAAATCTCTGTTCATCGGGAACATCAAATCTAAGTACTTGTTATGCTTTTGTAAAAGGGAGAGCTGAGGGATGATGAAGTTTCCCAGAATATTTCTAATGCCTTCTGGATTAAAAACAGGATGGTTTTAGCCAGGGTTTTTTTTGAAGTGCTGCTTAACAGGCACAGGCAAGCTTCCTGCCAGCTACTGAGGTTCAACATAGTGTGGAGCACAATGCTGAGGACTCATGCTGCCTTTAGAGCCCACAGGGCTCAGTTTGAGACTTAGTTTATGTGTTGGCCAGTGTAGTTTGTGGGGATATTCACACGACTTTTCTGACCGTTAGTTTACTTGAATAGAACAATGAAGCCATTTAGTTGAGTCAGCCTCATTGGATTTATTTTCATTTTTGAATTGTATTTCATCTTTTTTTATTGAGTTTGCATACAAAGCAATGGGATTCATGCTAACATTTCCATATGTATGTGTCATTATTATAGGATTCTTTGAGGTTTAAATAAAATAATACATAAGTTCCTGCTTTTGGTCTGAACAATGTCATAGGAAAAAACACCAACCCACAGTTTTAACAAAAAATGTTCTTGGTTTTAGAAGAAATGAAGGTATACTTGCAAGTTTGGACGGGAAGTTGCTGTTGCATAGAGCTGCATGTTCACACCGGTTCCTAGTCTCCAGTTCTGCCACTTTGGCTTCTGAAATCTGGAACACTGATATAAAGGATTATTACTTACCAGATACTGTGCTAAAGTTATTGGCAAAAATGGATATAGTTTTTAATATCATGGTGTTTTTAGCTGGTTTAGGCTACTCATCAACACATGACTGTGAAAGAGCTGGAAATTAAGACATAGTCTTGGAGGGCCTGCTATAGGTAGATCTGACTTGGTTAGTCTATAGAGAAGAGCATCCTGAGGAGCTGAGAGTGGGAGGAAGGTGGCCATCAATTAGATGGAGAAGTGAGATGGGTGTTTCTCACTGCTGCCATAACAAATTGTAACACATTTTAATAACTTAAAACCACATTGGTTTAAGATCTTAGTCCCAGAGATCAGAAACTCTCAAATCATGATATTGAAAGAACTGCACTGCTTCTCGAGGTTCTGTGGAAGAATATGGTCTCCAGAGCTGGAAGAATCGAAGACCATATATTTCAGTCATGGCTCATTTCTTCATTTTCAAACTCAGCAGCATAGCATCTTGAAATTTCTCTGACCTCTCACCTCTGATAACATCATCACATGCCCCTTTCTGACTCTGACTCTTCTCTCTATATCCTGTGTAAGGATGCTCATGATTATAGTTAAGCCTACTAGACAATCTAGAATATTCTCATTTCAATAGAACCAAACCTACCAAAGTTTCTTTTTTACCACACAAAATAGTGTATTATGGATGTGGGGATGATCTGGCTATGACATCTGTCATTCATTAATCACCATTCATTAATCTGTCATTCATTAATTATGCATCTGTCATTCATTGATTGGCTGATCTGTCTAGCTAGGCAGATGTGCCCTTCTTCCTTCACCACTCCATGAAGCTTCGTGCTCAGTTGAAGAGGATAATCTTTCCTAAATAGAGGCAGACCAGTCTTTTAATCACAGCACACGAGTAGCTTCATTTTCCTGCTAGAACACCCAAACAAGCTCTCGAGATAATGTATTATTGGTACTATTCACATCACTTAGATGTGAATAACTTTGATGGAAGGCTGTGATTCTGTCTCTCACAAAAAAAAAAAATGGCATTTTAGGTGATAAGTCATGTGCCGGGGACTGGAGAGATGACTCAGCTGTTAAGATGATTATTGTTCTTTCAGAAGACCCTAGTTTGGTTCCCAGCACCTATGTTGGGGAACTTACACCTACCTGTAACTCCAGCTCCAGAGGACTTGACTTCTTGTCCCTGGTCTCCATGGATACCTGCAGACATGAGTCATACCTTTGCACCAATACACATACACATACTCATAAATAAAAATAAATCTTTTTAAAAGACAACATGTACTAAATCAAATTATGAGATTCAATAGAATACCTCAAAATGAAAAGACTGAAAGCAGGTCTGTGTGATATGGGCCAGAAATTTGGAGAGTAGAAGGTAAATGGGCTGGGACTAGATCATAAGGATCTTTCAGGATGTGTCAAAGGATTCTGTATTGGTTCCTGAAGCCATGAGAAAACATCTGTAGGCTTGAAACATTGGATTTGTATGTTTATATTTATACCTAAGGAGATAGTTTTGCTATTGGGTGTGAAAGATGGCTGAAGGAGCTAGGAATTGAGGTGAGTAATGATGAATGGGGTTGGCATGGAGAGAAGATCGAGGGTGGAGAAGAGGCATGGGAAGAAATGCAGTAGGGCATGAATAGCTCCTGGTCACTAAGCTTCAGTGAAAAGAAGTGAAGGATGCCAAGAGCTACTATTTGGCTTAAAGTCCTGCATACTTGGAATGAATGGCAGTGTTACTCTTTAAAATAAACTATGAAAAAGGACCAGTTTTGCTTCAGAAACTGGTGAGTTTGGTTTAAGATTGTTTGTTTTGGTACACTTGAGCCATCCTTAAGGAAGTTGCAAACTAGCCATGGATAGTGGAGACAGAAATGTTTGTGTCATTTTACTGTAAATGTATGCAGTACAGTATGATGAGACTGTGCTAGGGAGAGTAGGTAGAGGAGATAAGTTGAGGACAAAGAATTGAGGAAGCACAAACTAATAGCTTGGAAAAGGGCATGGACCAATCAGGAAGCAGAGAGCTCAGAGAGGTAGGGGAAAATCCAAAGGAAGAGTATTTCCTGAAAGCTAAAGGGAGGGACTATTTTAAAAAGTAGTGAGTGGCCATCACTGTGCAAACCATTCAAGAAAAAGAACAGAAACAAAGAAATGTTTGAATGACATTATCAGGGAAATTTTTAAGTGCAGGGTGACCTATGCCAGAATATTTCTGCTTTTATCTGCTAAAGTAACTGAGTCATACTAAAAGGAAACAACCATGGTGTGAACTCACATGAGCATAAACTGTGTGGAGGCACTTTCTACTGTGAGGAACCTTAGTCCTTAACCTACAGCAACAGGCTAAGTTCATAGCCCCCTCTTTTCATCAGAGCCCAGAAGAGAGAAGTGTAGCACTCAACTGGGTAAGGTAGCTCATGCCTGTAATCCCAGCACTTAGGAGTCTTTTTTTTTTTTAATTTTTTATTATATGTTTTCTTCATTTACATTTCTTTTTTCCAATTTTTATTAGATATTTATTTCATTGACATTTCAAATGCTATCCCAAAAGTTCCCTATACCCTCCCCCTTCCCCGCTCCCCTACCCACTCACTCCCACTTCTTGGCCCTGGTGTTCCCCTGTACTGGGGCTTATAATCTTTACAAGACCAAGGGCCTCTCTTTCCAGTGATGGCCAACTAGGTCATCTTTTGATACATATGCAGCTAGAGTCAAGAGCTCCGGGGTACTGGTTAGTTCATATTGTTGTTCCACGTATAGGGTTACAGACCCCTTCAGCTCCTTGGGTACTTTCTCTAGCTTCTCCATTGGGGGCCGTGTGTTCCATCCAATAGATGACTGTGAGCATCCACTTCTGTATTTGCCAGGCACCGGCATAGCCTCCCAAGAGACGGCTATATCAGGGTACTTTCAGCAAAATCTTGCTGGCGTCCAGGAGTCTCAGGCAGGGTGTTGCTGTGAGTTTGAAGCTAGTCTGAGCTCCACAGTGAGCCACAGTGAGCTCCACTTCAGTATGGACTACAGAGGAGAAGGAGGCTTAAGCACTGTATAAACAACTGAGCTCCAACATTGGCCAACTGGTAACATAAATAAATAACCCCTTCATTTCTTTATGACATGTCTTAATCTAACCCACAGCAGTTATTAGTTCTTACTCACATACTACCCTAAGGTCCCGATTCATAATCCAACAAAACTCTGTCCTATTCACTGAAGTGTGCTTCAAAGAAAAACAAGAAGAAAAAAAAAAAAAACCCTCACAATAGCTCATGTCTTCTCACAGGTCTGAGAGATTACATTCCCATTGTGTGTTCTTTGTAATTTCTTTCTTGGGTGTGAAAGTGTTTAAGAAGAGATATTTGTGTAGACAAAACAAAAAGTATTTTTTTTTTAAAGGGGAAAAGGATGTTGTTGTTGTTGTGGGATGGATGTCTGGCTTTACACCAGAAGTTTGAGCTCCTAACTTGTTTTTGGAAAATTATTACAAGACAGTTTCCTGCCTCTAGCTTTTTCATTAAAGAAAAAAGTGTGTGTGTGTGTGTGGGGGGGGGGGGCAAGTATCATAACACTCGCTGCAAGCAAAGGCAACAAAGAGAAGTGATGAGAAGCTTCAATGTGACTTATCTGGTAAATCGAGAAGCAGAAAGACCTGCCCAATTGCACAGATTGTCAACAAAACTGCATATACATATGGAGAAGTTATGTTTAAGAAACTTTATAGCAACTCTCTTGTAAAGAGCCCAAAACTGAAATGAGAGACCCAATCCCTTTTTGTATCAGTTAGCTAATGCTATATAACAAATGACTCCCAAGCAATAAGTCATGCTTCTGCGGACCAGCCAGTAGCCTGGGTTTAGCCGAGTGGTTCTATTGACTCAACATAACCACAGGTAGCTGCTCTTTTCCCCGGCCAGCAGAGTATAATTAAGTATTCCTAAGTATAATGAACAGTCACAAGATATCCAGGGATATCTAACAACACGTAACGGATAGAAAGCTGCCTCTGGCTCTTGTATTCATTCTGCCCATCTTCTGAAATATTCTCTGAGACTTGAAGGGGGTGATGTAGATGTCTCATTTGTGGCTGAACATTCAAGCATCACGTACTCTTATCACTTTGACCATTATGAGCCTCTGCAGTTATTGCTGTCCACTGCAAAAACAAGCTTCTCTGGCAAAACCTGACAGCATCACTAAAGTACAGGCATAAACATAGTTATTTGGAGGACAGCTTGACAGACACACCATGCTCATTTAGCAAAACAACAGCAATGCCTTCCACCCTAGGACCTATGGCCTGTTCAACCATGAGACCATTGACTGGGTTTACAGTATCAGATATGAATTCCCTCTTGGGAAGTGGTCCTCAAATCCAATCAGATAGTGATTGGTGGGGTTGTAGAAAAAGACTCAGTGGGTAAGAAGATTTGATGTACTATCATGAAGAACTGAATTTGAATCCCTGGAACCCATGGGAAAACCTAAGAATGGCACTGCATGCCTGGAACCCCAGTACTGTGGGGAGCTGAAATGGGAGGGTCATTGCAGCCTGCTGGCTTCTAGCTTAGTCCCAGGTTCAGCAAGAGATTCTGCTTCAAGGTAATAAGATGGAGAATTATAGAGCAGGACACTCAATGTCCTCCTCTGGCCTCCATGTATGTGTGCCCTGCATATACATGTGCACATGTATGACTTACACATATGTACACAAAATTAAATAACAAATAATTAAAATAAAAAAGAGAGTATCTGGTTACTACCATAGTAGACTTAGCACTATTGTACTAGGGGCATACATTGTTTGACTGGTATATATTGTATGCAGGACACACAGCTGAGTTAAACCATTGAGGGCAAGTCTCCTTTAGCAGTCCAGAACTGTGAGAGCTACCTAACAAAGAGAAAGTGCCCATCCAAGTTCCAGCTTGATCTCTTTTGAATAGAGTGTGTGCTAAGTTGACTCCTTCAGCAATAGGATATTTTTTTAAAAAAAAAATGCCTTTTTAAGGGGCTGGAAAGATGGCTCAGTGCTTACAAGTACTGGCTGTTCTTTCAAGGGACCTGGGTTCAATTCCCAGCACCCACATGGCAGGTCACAACTATCCTGTTTCCTGGGCTCTGACACTTCTAGCTTCTGCCAGCACCAGGCACACATAGTACACTGATGTACATGCAGGCAAAGTACTCATATACACAAAATGAAAAATTACAATTAAAAATATTTTCAAGCCTAAAATGTTTATTTTTAAAATTTGAACAGAAAACTGAGACATGGTCTGCAGATGTAGTTTAGTTGGTAGAGTGCTTATTTAATATGCAGAAGACCCTGGTTTAATTTCTCATACCTCAAAGACAAATAAACAATTCCCCATCGGTAACCCATGTGTATTTAGAGATATTGAAAAAAAAAACAAACAAACAGTAAAGGTTTCATGTCCCTTTTAATTTTCCAGATTTTTATTTCCTATCTCAGATAACAACTATTGCTGTTCATTGTATTTTTCTGGAGATTTTCTATATATAGTCAACTGATGAATATACCTTTTCCTTCAATAGTAAAATAGTATATACTGTTGAATATCATAACTACATAGAGTTAAATGTACTCAGGTCTACAAATATATCTTTTTATATACATACAAATATATGTGTTTGTATAGATATAATAAAAAGTGTTCTGAGACTAAATATATATTTTTTAATCAGGACATGAAAATTTATTTCTTAGGTCAGAATCATGTGTCCAGGTTTGCCTTGAAGTTGTGATCCCCCAACCTTAGCCTCCCAAGTGCTGGGATTACAGGCCTGACTAAGATCTGTTGTTGTTGTTTTCTTTTTTAATGGCTGCCTAACATTCCATAGTTGGATTGTGGTGTAAGTTGGGAAGCTGATCTTGTAGTGATAGACATGTAGATGGTTTCTACCCGGTTGCTGTTACAGACAAAGCTTCAATAAGCAGTCTTGTACACACATTTCTTCTACATCCTCAAGTATATCTGTTTATCCAATCTGAATTGCAATTTGTATTCTCTTTTGTGTTGCACTGTCAGTACCAAAACCCAGTACAGTTTGGGAGGAAGATAAAGGAATAGAGGAACATCAGAACAAAATTTCAAAACTCAGGAGAAAAATAGAAACAATGGTTAAAAGTTAGATATCATGCCACGTGACTTTCTAGATCTCAGATTTCCCATTGAAAAAAGATCGAACCCCTCTCTGTGTTTTACACAGGAAGGGATTAGAAGCCTGAGATATCTGTAAACAGTAGATCTCAGACTGAGATTATCTACTGTGGGGTTGAAGAGATGGGTCAGCAGTTAGGACAACTTACTGCTCTGACAGGGGACTCAGGTTCAATTCCTTGCACCCATATAAAGTGGCTCGAAATTGTTTATAACTCTAGTTCTAGGGGATTTGACACCCTCTTCTGGAGCCTGAGGCACCTCCATGCATGTGGTGTAAATAAACCCACACAGACACAGATACAATAAAATAATAATAATAACATATAATATTATAACATAATAAAAAATTATTTAAAATCAAACTTATGGTACTCAGCTCTGCCTTCTAAGTTGGTGGCATAATTCCAAGCAATGAAGAAACTGTATTTGTGTTCTATTTCTATTATAGGGATTGCAGAATAAAGGAAAGCAGAGATGGATTTTTTTTAAAACTTAGCCAAGGGAATATTTGGCTTACCCTTTAACAAAATATGAACTAATGATCGTGCTGGTGGCTGATCTCTAAGACAGAGATTAGATAATATTGTGAGAGGAATAAGATTTTCAGCAGAACTCTGAGACAGAAAACTGAACAATCAAGAAACTTTAAAACTACTTAGTTGAAAAACAAGGTTAGGGGTGTGTCTCAGTTGTTAGGGTACTTGCCTAACACCAATGAGGCCCTGGTTCAATCTCCAGTCACTATTCAAACTAGGTATGGTATGTACATGTAATCTCAGTACTTGGGAGGCAAAGGCAGGAAGATAAGTTGAAGGTGATTTCTGGTTACAGAGCAAGTAAGAAGCTATGTTAGATCCTGTCTCTGAAGATAAACACAAAGGGGTACCCTATGTGTTTTATAAAGATAAAATGGCTGAGACTCATATTCTGGCCTTAGGTGAAATCAGCTTCATCTATGTACGTATGAATGTCTTTGGAGAATGGCCATTTTAGGCTTATTGGGAGAGAGGATGGAAGTGAGGCAAAGGAGCAAAAGAGCCAGGACTTAGGAGACCAGAAACTTGAAGCCAGAGTTGAGCAGGGTGAAATGAAGCCTTCTATCAGATGTAATCCTAAACTTTCCAGAGCGATGTAAAGGGCATTGCTACTGCTATTTAATGTCTTTCTGCAGCTAATGAGTTGGTAACAAAAGTGGGGGTCATTTAGGAATGTTCATATGGTAGGAAACATAACTAACACTGTATCAGACAAAAACTTTATCATCAGGATGTTAGAGCAGAAATTATGGGATTATTTCTTCAGTTTTCCCAAGTGAGGGCACTTTGTTAACACAGTGTGATTCTCTGACATTTTCTCCCTTGTGTGTATAGAATGGCTTTCACAGTCTGAGCAAACAAGTCTATAAAGTACAATCTAGGGAAACAAGGGAGAAAGGTATTCTTGTATTGGGAGAAATATTCCTAGGATAAACTAGGAGACTTTACCTATGTCCAGATATGTTTCTCATTCCATCAGTAATATATGAGGTGTGAGAGAAGACAAATACATGTGTATCTTTCTCTTCCTCTTTTTGTACGTGTATGTGTGTATACATATATGCTAATGTGTGAGGTATAAATGCATGCACACTTGAGTCCATGCATGTATGTGGAAACCGGAGTTTGATGTTGGATGTCTTCTTCTATCATTTTCCACTTTATTTACTGAGGTAGGCTTTGTTGCTGACACCACAGATTGAGAATTTAACTAGTCTAGCTAGCCAGTTCTCCCTGGGGATTTCTTGTATTTGCGTCCTGAGTGCCAGGATAAAAATCAAGCTGCTATACCCATTTTCAGCCTTTACTCAGATGCTAGGGATGCAAATTTGTGTCCTCATGGACACAAATCTCTCACTTTAGCCCTCTTCTTCTTCTTCCTCTTCCTCTTCCTCTTCCTCTTCCTCCTCCTCCTCCTCCTCCTCCTCTTCTTCTTCTTCTTCTTCTTCTTCTTCTTCTCCTCCTCCTCCTCCTCCTCCTCCTCCTCCTCCTCCTCCTCCTTCTTCTTCTTCTTCTTCTTCTTCTTCTTCTTCTTCTTCTTCTTCTTCTTCTTCTTCTCCTTCTCCTCCTCCTCCTCCTCCTCCTGCTGCTCCTCCTCCTCCTCTACTCCTGCTTCTCCTGCTTCTTTTCTTTTTCTCCTCCTCCTCCTATTATTATTATTATTATTATTATTATTATTATTATTTCATGTCAGGCAGACTTTAAACTTTCTGTATCTGAGGCTAGCCTGAAATCCCTTATTTTTCCATTTGCTATGGGCCACTATGCCCAGACTGTTTGATCTTTTGATACAGTGTCTTGTTATGTAGTCCAAGCTGGCCTGGAAGTTGCTCAATAACTTGGGCAATGGGTTTTTTTCATTATATTCTTATTATTTTAAAAAAATTAAAAAATTTAAATATATTTTGATTATATTCTTTCCCTCCTCCACCTCCTTCCAGATCTTCCCTTTCCCTACCCTAACCCTAAAAATAAAAACTATTACATTAAATTAGAGAAGACAAACCAACAGAAGGAAAAAAGATAGACACGAGAGTGTTTTGAAACAAGTGAAGTTGTATGTGCAGTGTGTAAAAGCTAAAGGAATTCAAATTGTAACCCTCGCCCCCCATCACTTGGCTCTACATGCATAGCAGAACATTTGGGGCTCATTCAAACATGATACTCAATTCAAAAATTTGTTCCATATGACATGCTCTCAACAAGAAAATGAATGTTGAGTGCAATTGCTGAAGCCATATCACTTCTTGTAGAATATTTGTTTGCTGTGTTTGGGGAATGAGAAAATCAATAGATTGGGCAGAAGAGGGAGTCAGTTCTGAGTGATACAATTTCTCCAGAGTCATTATGACAAAAAGTCATTAATTGGGCACTTGTTAGATGGCATATATCTGTACCTGGAAGCAGGAATCAGGGGATTGAGTGCTCTTGATTGGGTTTTCATTAACTACAGTCACCCATTGAGGATAGTCACATTATCAACCCTGGCCAAATGAGTGTATTGTCATAGAGACAAGGAGATAGCTATCCTGTAGGCTACTACACAGGTGTGCCATGAGTTATCTGTTCTCTTTCGAATTTCTTGGAAAAAAATGCAAGTTGCTAATGTGTGTGTGGGGGGGATGTTAATAGGATGTATATATAGTTTTACTCAGAGAATTAATAAGTCATTGTGCTTCTTATAAGTACTGACTGTACTGAAAGTAATTGATGGTTAGTTGCTGAAGCAAAGATCCTTCAGTATCTAAGAGATAGACAACCCTCCACATCATAGAAAATGGAACAGTTGCACTGAAGCTAAAGATGCATTCATACAATTGTCCCTTTTAGTTATCCAAACTGGCATGCCTCCTTTTTCTCACCAACCTGGTAAACACTCGTGTGACCATCTCTTGGCACCATCCATTGACTCATCCATCATTAGTACGAAACATATCTCAAGTTTCTTTTTAGAGCATTTAACTTAGTACTTCGCCCCATGAGTTATTGATTCATTGTCCTTTGTCAGGCACTGATTATATGTTAAATACTTTGCTTAATTTTGTGGAAAATTTGAGTCAAGTCAAAAATTAAATTTCCAAGGAGCCCACAGCCTAACAGGTAATAGAACACATGAAATCATTTTGAAAGATAAAATTTAGTATTTCTAACATTAAAATGTGACAGATGACTATTTCAGGAAAATATGTGTTAATATCTATTAAATGCCCAGCTCCTTTAAGCTAGCAACTTAAAATACTCATTCTAAGGATCCTTGAGCCTTTTGAAATTTCACATATTGATTTCAGGTGAACCACCATAAAGCATATGCAAAACTGCATTTATACATTTGATTACTTTATTTATAAATCGTTAATATTTTTGTGATTCTTAAATGAAAGCATTGCTTAATTCACTACAACAATCCCCCTTCAGAAAATGTATCTTTTTTATTTTTTGGAAACCTATCTTTAGCTAATGATCAGAAATATAGACAAAGATTTATTAAGGATGTTTATTGTAGCATCATGCATAATAGTATAAAGTAGAAAGAACTCAGACATCAAACAACTGAGTATTAGTTAATTGTAGTACATCTGCACAATGGGATTTATACTCCTATTGAAATGAGACATCAAAAAGTTAGCGACATGAAAATATGCTCGCGATAAATGTGTATTACAACTGTATGCATGGCTTGCACTCAATTACAACATCATTGAAAAGTCCAAGGGAATAACACAAAAAAATTCTTGACAATGATTATCTTGGTGTGTTGTGGGATTAAGAATGATCTTTAAATTTTTTTTGATGCTTCTTAACGTTTCTTCAGTGAGCATGGGTCACTTCAAAATTGGAAAAATGTTAATGTTGTGTGAGAACTAGTGGAAATTTGATAACTTGTACTGGGATACTTCATTTAAATTTTTGTTTTATTTAAGACAGGGTCTCAGGCTGCCCTATAACTTATTGTGTAGCTTATCTCTGAGAGATAATGCCTCCTGCTTCTCTTCCTAAGTGCTGACACTATAGCCATGTACCACCATACCTGGTTTGTGTTGTACTGGTCCAGGGCCTTATGTGTGTTAGGCAAACACTCTTCCAACTGAACTACATCTGCAGGCCCATACAATGCATTAAAAAAAAATAGAATAGCTTCTTAGAGGAGGTGGGTTTTTAGCATAATGTCAAATCACAGCCAAATCCTTGACCTTTTGAGGGAACTCAGAAAAGGTAATGGGGGGAAATGTTAGAATTTAAGGGGAGAGCATCATGTAGAAACTGAGATGGGATTACTACTCCCAGATGTCTTGGTACAGAGAGATCTGGGCCTCTTTCAAGGAAACAGCAATATAGGAGTATAGGTCAACTCTCAAAGCCTCTTGGAAACTCCTGTGTTGTGGCCCGCATAGTATAATGCTCTTTCCTTGTCTGCGATAGGGAGTTCAACATGAAGTTACACTGGATGTGTTAGGCAATAATGGAGCAGTCACAGCTTAGACAGGGGGACTTTTAGGGGAAGAGATTAGCCAAAAATTCAGAGAGTAGGATTATAAGACTTGGGAAAGAAAGATGAGAAAGCAAAAAAAAAATTTAAAAAGATAAAATAAAATAAGAAGCCTGTTATATATTGCTTTGCGACTCAAGTTGTTTGGCAGCCAGATGTCTTGGTGTGAAACGGTAGATCTTAATCCCTTATATATCTGGAGGAAAGCAAAAGCTAGTAACAGATTGATTAATGCCATATGGTGTAAGATTACACTGCATAATGTTTATTAGAACATTTTACTATTCTGTATTAGCTTTAACAAGACAGTAATTTTTAAGAAACTAATTATGCATTTTGACCCATTAATTCATTTGGGAAATAACACTTAAGAAATTCACTTAAAAAGAGAAAAAGTAGCTATTTATACAAACTATTTTTATAACAGAGGAAAAATATATATAACAGAGGAAAACAACTTGCATGAGAACTCTGATATATTTAAATATACCAAAAGAAAAGAATACATTATTGCTATGAAAAGTATTAATTTATAAGTTTAATAGTTATATGGATAAAACAATAAATTTGTGTTAGGAGAAAAGCAAAACATTAATGATTTTTGTATTTCATTGAAGATTCACTTGTACAATACTGTGGGTCAGTCTAAAGAATAGTGGATACTAGAACATTAAAAGGACTTGGGAGTGGGGGTATTTGAGCTGAGTAGCTTTATTTTGGAAAAAAACATTCAGTATCATTTCTCTATATGATGTCCCTACATCCAAAGAGCTAGAGAGCAAAGAGCTATTGTTCTCAGAAGCCCTTGCTAGTCAGCTTTGAGTCTACCAGCTAGAGGCTCCCTCTTAACATTTGGAAGGCAGAAGAGAAGCTGAAACTATTATAATAGCAGAGAAGGGAAGTGGGCTTTGTCAGACAGTAGATATGAAAATTTTCACCCCTTTTTATTTAGCTACTTGCAAGTCACCTATTTAAGTGCTGCAGACCATTAATGGAAAAGCTGAGCACAGCTTCCCTTAACCTCTGTTTCCTAAGCTTCTAATGGCATTGTACGCATTTCATTCTCTGAATTAAAATATTTTTCATCTACTTAGAGCAATTTCTAAGTTTCTGACCAAACTGTGAATGATATAGTATCTTTGCTATCATTATATTTACTTTACATTATAAGCTGATTAAATAGATGAAACATACAGTCAACTACCATTGTTTTATGTCCTTGTGAATTAAGTATATTAAAAATTATATGGCACGTAATACAGTATTCCTACCTAGAAAATATGTCTGATATTTTACCAGCCATCACCAACTCTCTTTGTAATCTCTAGCATATGCTCCTTATCATAAAGGATCCATGGAGTAAGTCAGTAGACATAGTTCTAAGTACTCATTTAGCTTGAACATAGTAGCATGTATGTGCTAAAGTGGGGGGTCCACAGGGGACAGCTTACAAATTGGTATGAAAACACTATTACTTGAGTAAACCAAAAGTGGGTCTATACATTTGTTTGGACATAATCTATATTATTTTGGAAAGAAAGCCTAGTTTCTGTGTTAGTGTGCCTAGTTACTAGAGGAACACTGTATATATTGATGGTCCATATGTTTGCGATATTTTTTTGTTCCTGTGGCAATATAGAAATGTAACTGAAAAGTATCCTTCAGCAACTTGAAGGACATCACACCTCCTCCTTTGTTTCCACCAAAGCATTTCATTTTATTGGAGGAAAAGCAGGGACTCTGGGCTCAATGACAGTCAGAATCTTTCCATGGGCTCTTTGCTTATAAATGCCTTTCCTTTATGGACAGTCCTTTGCAATGCCCCTCTGCCACATTTCTCACCAAGATATGGAAACTATTCCACAACTTTTTTGAGACTGGGCTTGACCATGCAACTTGTTTTAACCAATGGAGATTAAATAAAAACATGGGAGTGGAAATTTGAGAAGAGCTTTTTTGAACTGGCCTCACTCCTTCCTCTTGTCTTTTTAGTAAGCTTGAGAAACCTTTCACATTAATAACCTTGAACCCACCCAAGGTGACATGTGACCTAACTACCCAATTTTTCCAAACACTGTTGTTCAACATCACAGGACAGCTAACACCCACCTCTGAGCATGTCAGCAAGGGCAACCTAGACTAATTAAACATTTCTATTGGTTTGTACCTATACATATAATTCCAGATAAGACCACAAGAGGAGCCACCCAACTGTTCCCAGAACATTTTGACCTAGAAGTTAGTAGTCAGTTGTCAGTAGTCTGTAGTCTGTAGTCAGTAGTTGGACCTAGTAGTTTTGCCATAGACTAGTAAGTAATTGTTTTAAGTCACTGAGCTTTACAGTGATACAAATTAGACTAGCTATAAAGCTGTGAGCTTGGACCAGAAATGGAGACTACGTTCTTTGCCTTTCAATTAAAAAAAGAAATACCCCCCAAAATGATGTCAAAGTTAGTTAATTACAATATATAATCTGTGCCTCAGAGGAATACAAACAAAAAAAGCAATGTTGAAGACTCATTTTCTTTCCTTACTAATTAGAAAATTCTGTCAAATGAGTAGCTCATCATCCAATTCTCATCAAAACTCAATGAAGTGAAAATGAATTTGATTCACTGAGAAATTTAAGAAAATTGAAATGGACTAGAATCTGCACTCTCTCCTCCTTAGGACAGCCATAGCTTTGTCCACAGGTCTGGTCCCAGACTTCCTGAAGTTCATGCTCACGTCTAAGAAGTCTTCCCAAGGTCATCCATCCTGCTTTCCTCAAGGTTAGCCAGTGTTGGCTTCATGGTCTGTTCATTACATTGTGAGGGTGTTTGTTTGTGGTAAATCAAGCTATAGACAACATATCCACCCCCTACCCATAATCTGTACCTCAACTTTCATATGGCATTTATACTCGCTCAACTCTTCTCAAAGTACTTTGAATTAATTTTTAAAGTTAGCGTTCAAAGTGATGGGTTGCATTATTGTTTCTGACCTGGGCCTAATTCTACTTTGCCATTTCCAGTGATTATCAGTGTAAAATCTATTGTCGAAGGTGATATTCACGTTTCATTGTTTGTCTTTTTACTGCCCATATATTTTCCTGGTCTCCTGGAAGACAAGAATCTAAGGTTTAGTTGAAGTTCTACAGAGCTGTTTAGTACTGATTCAACTCTGAATGCGAGAGTTAAGATGCTTTTAGACACCTCGAGTTGGCTCAGAGACATGTTTCAAAGTAAACTACTTCTTCAGGGTGACCTCTAAATAACTAAACTTAAAAATATTTTTCTTCTCACCATACCAGCCCTTTGAGTACAGTCTGAAATGAAACTAAAATCAAATTTGCCCTTGGAAGGATGGGTTAAGAAATGAGTTAAATGGGTGAATTTATTTCAAGGTACTCATTTCTTTAAGGCTTACCCTTACAAAGGAACTTGGCAATGAGGTACAAGGTTAGCAAGATGGGAATCATCTTGAAGCGATAAAATGGGAACATGGAACTATGTTGCTTTGTGGTATTGCTTATCTTATCTTGCTTGGAATTCTGACACAGGACTTGAATAAGTAATTAATTCTTACTATACATGTATCTTATCCTATTGTAGAAGCTGTGGTTTCTTGAAACTAGGAAACCCAAGTTTTTTGCTTTCCTTTTTAAAAATATTTTTATTAGGTATTTTCCTCATTTACATTTCCAATGCTATCCCAAAAGTCCCCCATACCCTCCTCCCCACTCCCCTACCCACCCATTCCCATTCTTTTGGCCCTGGCATTCCCCTGTATTGGGGCATATAAAGATTGCAAGTCCAATGGGCTCTCTTTCCAGTGATGGCCGACTAGGCCATCTTTTGATACATATGCAGCTAGAGTCAAGAGCTCCGGGGTACTGGTTAGTTCATAATGTTGTTCCACCTATAGGGTTGCAGATCCCTTTAGCTCCTTGGGTACTTTCTCTAGCTCCTCCACTGGGGGCCCTGTGATCCATCCAATAGCTGAATCTATCATATTGCTTAGCACTACATAAACTAGACAACAAGCTGTGCGATGACACATAATATTCCATCTTTTTTTTTTTTTTTTTTTTTTTTTTTTACTGTACTCTCTCTAGTACCTTGGAGACTGGCACATGGTAAGTACTCAATAAATATTGAATGAATGAGTGAATAAATGGGGCATCAGATACCTTCAAAGAGCAAACTGATGAATAAATGCATGAGAATGGAGTCTTGAAATCTGGTGCTAGTTGTCTTGAAGAGCCAATAGTTATGCATGTGATTGTAATGCTTCATCTATTTTCCAATTGATTTTAGGTTTTTGCTCAACTTCCCTGCTTTTGGACTTCATTTACCAATAATGGGGTGTGCTGTCTCTCTGCTCAATGTGACACTACTCAGAAGACCTTGGAATGGTTTCCATGGTTACATCTTATGGAATTATCCCTTTGGAAATCTTGTGTTCTTTCCCTTCCTTTAACTTCTATTTCAGATATTTAAATGCACACCTTAGGGGTCTTGAAGAGAGAGTGTGTGTTAGCATTCCCCAGGAGCACTTCAAACCATGGAGAAGGGAAATCAAGGACTTCATATTCTGTTTCTTCTGCTATGTGCAGAGTGGGAACAGATGATGTGATACTGAAACCCTCTGAGGGAGAATAAGAGCCAGAGTGTACCCTCCCCCGCCCAGCAGTCTCTTTAGATTACCAAAAGCTGCTTTTCCTATTCCAGGTGCATTCATATGACAAAACTGGGCACTGAGACCATTTTAAAGCCTTTTCTTTATTCATATTTTATTTCCATCCAATCCTCATGCTAATTTTACTGATGTGTCTTGCCTTGAAGCCTCTTAAGTGGGTAGCTAGTAGATCAGGCAAGAGTGAAGCTAGAGAAAATTGGAAGGTGAAGAAGCCATTGTTTTTAGAGGAACTTCAAAACTGAACTAACTCCTGAGTCAAATGACCTTCTGAGATCCTCCACTCTTTCTCTTCTGATGTTATTTTTAACACCACTATCTATCTATCTATCTATCTATCTATCTATCTATCTATCTATCTATCTATCTATCTATTTATCTATCTATCTATCATCTACCTATCCTCTCATATTACATTTTGACCACAGTTGTTCCTCCCTCTGCCCCTCCCTCTGCCTCTCCCAGTTCCCCCTCCCCACCAGATCCACTCTTCCTCTTTTCCCTTTAGAAAAGGGCAGACCTCCCAGGTGTATCAACCAAACATGGCATATATCAAGTTCCAATAAGACTAGGCTGGATAAGGCAACCCAGAGTTCCAAGAGGAAAAGGGTCCTAAGAGCAGACAAGAGTCAGAGACACCCCTTAGTCACACTGTTAGGAGTCTCAGAATAGCACCAAGATACACAACCATAACATGTGTGCAGAGGACCTAGCATAGATCCAAACATGCTCCCTGATTGTTGCTTCAATCTCTGTGAACACCTATGATACCAGGTTAGTTGTTCTGTTGGCCATGTTCTCCTAGTGTCTTTGACCCCTCTGGCTCCAACAATTCTCTACCCTCTTCTGAGAGATTCTCTGAGCTCCATCCAATGTTTTCCTGTGACTCTCTGCATTTGCTACTATCATTGCCTCTCTGATGATTATGCTAGGCTCCTATCTACAAACATAGCAGAATATCATTAGGAATCATTTTATTGGCTTTTTTGCCAGTTATGTTTTGGATGGGACTAGAAAAAAAATCCTCCTGAGTGAGGTAACCCAGACCCAGAAAGACAGACACGGTATATATTCACTTATAAGTGGATATTAGCTGTAAAAAATAACCATGCTACAATCCACAGACCCAGGGAGGCTAAGTTAATAAGGAGGGCTTAAAGGGGGATGGGGATGCATGAATCTCTCTGAGAAGGGAAAGTAGAATAGATGTCATGGGTATTCTGAGAGCTGGTGTTGACAGGAGGCAAGAGGGATCAGGTATGGGGAGGATGGAGGGAGAGAGTACTGGAGTACTGGGAGAGACAACTAGAATTTGTGGGCATTTCAGGGGCAAGGAAGAAACCTAGTGCAATGCAAACTCTCCAAAATTTATGAGGGTGACCCTGGTGAAGACTCCTAGTAATGAGCAATGGGGAGCCTAAGCTGCCCATCTACTGTAACCAGGCAAGGCTTCCAGTGGAGGGACACCAACTCACTCACAAAACCTTCAACCTACAATTTGTCCCGCCTGCAAGATGTGCTGAGATAAAGGCAGCACAGAACTTGTGAGAGTGGCCAACCAATGACTGGTCCAAGAACTTGTGGGAGTATCCAAGCAATGGCTGGTCCAGCCTGTGATCCATACCATCAGAATGAACTCATGCCTGACACTGTCTGAAAGGCCAAGACCCAGAGGCTGGATAGCCCAGTGACAAGGATAAAACTTTTGGTGTTATTAGCTAATAGCTACCAACACTGAGAAACTTCCAGAGAACTGAGAATCAACTTTCAGACTCAGGTTAGGTACCTCTCAGATACACTCAGGGTTCCCAATGGACTGAAAGTAGATTATACAAGTCATGCATCCAGTAATACAGAAATGCCTCTAGGGGGGGTACCTGTTCCTTTATGACCCCATCCTGTCTGCATATCCAGTCTTTTCTCTGCACCTTCATTTCTCTAACCAGTTTTTTAAAAACAAAGTCTTTCCCTAACTTCTAAAAGTCCCTTTGAAAGGCCATGCTTGGTTTGTTCCCCGACCCCAGAGTTCAGGTTGTTCTTTAGACCCAGTGCACCCCCTCAAGACACATAAGGCAGACAGACCTTGCTACTGGACACACTGCTTCGGCATAAAATCCCAGAGATTGCTTTAAATCTCTTTTGTGGATTTCCTGAATTTTTTAAAAAAGATTTTTAAAATTCCTCATTTAAGGACTGGCCTGATAGGCTAAGCCTATGCCTAGACCACTTGGAAGCCCTCACAGAGGTGGCAACAGTGGTAAGGTTGACATCCACTTCCATGTTGGTAGGGATTATTATTATTATTGTTATTATTATTTAATCACTACAAGTGTAGGTGCTGGAGCCAGACTTTAGAGATCATGGGGTCATGTCCTTTCTTCTTCCTTCTTAGCTAAGTTTTCTTGGGCAAGGTGTTTAGCCTCTCTCTGTTTTTGTTACACCTCCATAAATTGGGGGTAATTATAGCAATCATGCTTGGCTGTTAGTACAAATTAACCCTGTGAAATGCTTAAACCAGTGTGTGGCAGGATCCCCAAAGGAGTCCCCACGTATTGTCTAATATGGTCAACATTAAAGCTTCTTCTCCTACTGGGACAAGTACTAGCCTAAGTCATATACTCTTAGAGTAACCCACACATTACAGCTTCTCGGCTTGTATCACACAACCAAAGTCAGACATCAGTCTCTAGGCTAGTTAAAAAAGGGGGGGGGGTAAATGTGAGAATGCACATATGGGTATAAAAATGAACAATGATATGTTTTCTTTGACATGTTCTCCATGACTAAGTTTGGGTGATATTTATCACCTCATTTTTTTTATTCCTTCCTTGAGTCCCCTCTTCCTTTGAGGCTCAATTTAGTGTTTGCTTAAATTCTTTTTTAAAAGTTTATTTACATTCCAGCCATTGCCCCTTCCTGGTCCCCCTCCCACAGTTCCTCATCCCATTCCTCCTTCCCCTGTCTCTGAGAGGATGCTCCTCTCAATCAGGGCTTCTCACTCCCGGGGCCTCGGGTCTCTCCAGGATTAGGCACATCTTCTCCTACTGAGTCCAGACCAGGCAGTCCTTGGCTGTATATGTATGTGTCAGGGGCCTCAGACCAGTTGGTGTATGCTGTCTGGTTGGTGGCTCCGTCTCTGGGAGCTCTCTGGGGTCTGGGTTAGTTGAGTCTGCTGGTCTTCCTATGGGACCCCTTTCCCTTTCAGCTTCTTCAGTCCTTCTCCTAATTCAAGCATAGGGGTCCTTGACTTCAGTCCAATGGTTGGGTGTAAGTATCTACATCTGTCTCAGTCAGCTGCTGGTTGGGCCTCTGGGAACACAGCCATACTAGTCTCCTGTCTGTAAGCACATCATAGCATCAATAATAGTGGCAGACCTTGGTGTCTTCCCATGAGGTGGAATGAATGGAAATATGCAGCCCCTGGGGGTGAGAGGTGGGGAGATTCTCTAGAATGTACCAGAGACCTGGGAGGGAGAGACTTTCAGGACTCAAAGGGAGGGACCTTAGATGAAATGCCCAACATTGGTGAGAGGGAATTCCAAGAGTCCACTTCCAGTAGAAAGACAGAGCATCAAGTGGAGAGGTGGACTTGCCATCCCATAGTCAAAATCTGTGACCCAGAAGTGTTACTGTTTAAAAGAACTGCAGGGAAAAAAATGGAGAAGAGAGTGAGGAAAAGGAGGTCCAGTGACCGGCTCACATGAGGAGACACTATTACTGATGCTTAAATTCTTTTTTTAAATTGGTATTAATTAATTAATTTATTTATTTTATTAGATATTTTGTTTATTTACATTTCAAATGTTATTCCCTTCCCGGTTTCCTCTACAAGAAACCTCCATCCCACCCTCCCTCACCCTGCCTCGACAAGGGTGTGCCCACACCCACTTGTCCACTCCTGCCCCCCCCCGCCCTCGTTTCCCCTCCACTGGGGCATAGAGCCTTCACAGGACCAAGGGCCTCTCCTCCCATTGATGTCTGACCAGGCCATCCTCTGCTACATATGCATCTGAGCCATATCTCCCACCATGTATACTCTTTGGTTGGTGGTTTAGTCCCTGGGAGCTCTGGGGGTATCTGGTTGGTTCATCTTGCTGTTCCTCCTATGGGGCTGCAAACCCCGTCAGCTCCTTAGGTGAATTACAATTATCTTCCCACACTTTCTCTAGCTCCTCCATTGGGGACCCTGTGCTCAGTCCAATGGTTGGCTGTGAGCATCCACTTCTGTATTAGTCAGGCACTGGCAGAGCCTCACAGGGTCAGCTATATCAGGCTCCTGTCAGCAAACACTTCTTGGCATCAGCAACAGTGTCTGGATTTAGTTTCTGCATGTGGGATGGATCCCCAGGTGGGGCAATCTCTGGATGGCCTTTCCTTCAGTCTCTGCTCCACACTTTGTTCCGGTATTTCCTTTAGACAGGAGCAATTCTGGGTTAAAATTTTGAAAAGTGTTGGTGGCCCCATCACTCAACCGGGGGCTGTGCCTAACCTCTGGATACGGTCTCTACAGGTTCTCTCTCCCCTTTGTTGGGTATTTCAGCTAATGTCATCCCTGTTGAGTCCTGGGAGGCTCTTGCTTTCCTGGCATCTGGGACTTTCTGTTGGCTATCCCCAGTTCCCATCCCTCATTCAACTGCTACACACCTCTGTTCAATTTCCTGACCCTCTGCACTTCCCCCCACATCTCCTCCCACACCCAATCCTGTTCCCCTTTTCCTTTCCTTTCCCTCCTCCCCTCCTTTCTTCCTCCCAAGTCACACCCATCCTCTACCTCCCGTGATTATTTGGTTCCCCCTTCTAAGTAGGACTGGGGCATCCACACTTTGGTCTTCCTTCTTGACCTTCGTATGGTCTGTGAATTGTATCATGGGTATTCTGAGCTTTTTTCTTAATATCCACTTACCAGTGAGTACATACCATGTGTGTTCTTTTGTGATTTGGTTACCTCACTCAGGATGATATTTTCTAGATCCATCCATTTGCCTGTGAATTCCATGAAGTCATTGTTTTATAATGGCTGAGTAGTATTCCATTGTGCACCACATTTTCTGTATCCATTCCTCTGTTGAGGGACATCTGGGTTGTTTCCAGCTTCTGGCTATTATAAATAAGGCTGCTATGAACATAGTGGAGCATGCTTAAATTCTTTTTTTTTAAAGACTTATTTATTTTATGTATGTGAGTACAGTAGCTGTACAGATGGTTGTGAGTTGTGAGCCTTCATGTGGTTGTTGGGAATTGAATTTTTAGGACCTCTGCGCATTCGCTCAAGTCAGCCCTGCTCGCTCAGGCCCAAAGACTTATACATAGATTATTATACATAAGTACACTGTAGCTGACTTCAGAAGCGCCAGACAAGGGCGTCAGATCTCATTACAGATGGTTGTGAGCCACCAAGTGGTTGCTGGGTTTTGAATTCAGGACCTTCGAGGAGCAGTCGGTGCCCTTACTCGCTGAGCCATTTCACCAGCCCGCTTAAATTCTTAAAGCTCTGATTTTTACCAAATTACGCTAAGTATGGGAAAAAGTAAGGGTCTGCGTAACCCTTTAAACTTTCTTTAGCTTCTATTTCCCAGGGGGGGGAGGGGGAGGGGGAGAGCGGGGGGGGGGGCTATAAGGAGTAATCTTGCAGATTTTGCCTTTGATGGGACAACTAGGGCAGAGCTCATGCAGATTTAAGTGTATCTATTTTTTCTCTTCTGTTCATTGGCCTCTCATCCTTTCACCCTGGTTTCTGACCACTGTCACTGTCCCCATGGTCCACTGTCCCCATCATGTTTAGCCATAGCTGACACTGGTTCTTGAGAGACATAGCTTTTCTCTTCCTCCATGTAACATTCATAACACACACACACACACACACACACACACACACACACACACACACACACCATTACAAAACCCAGTAGCTCAAAACAGGCTAGTTCCTTTGCTTTCAGAGTTGGCATTTTGGAATGGGCTCAGCTGAGTGGTACATGTGCCTGCAGTCTGCTGCCACCTAGATAATATAACTCTGTTGCTACAGATTAGCAGGCTGTAGGCTGGGATGGTGGAGGCAATTGGGTGTTAGGCTTCTTATCACTCATCAGGCTAGCCCAGGCTTCTGCGGGGGTGGGGTGGGGGTGGAGTGGAGGGGTGAGGGCGAGCACTACAGGAACAGTAATTAAGGGAAAGCCACAAGTACATTCTTGTCTCTGTCTTGTTACAGGCATTATTTGTTCCTTTGGTTGGGGCAAACCATATGACCAACCTCAGTGTCAGTAATGGAGAGGACTGTCCAGGGATGGATAAGGTGAGGTGAAAAACAAAACAAAACAAATAACAAAACAAACAAGAAACAACTAAAAACAAGACCAACCCCCCCCCCCCCAAATAAAAAATGCCACTACCAACAAAAAACACCTGACTGTTATTATACATGGGACATCTGGTGTAACATTTCAGAATTCATAAACTAGAGCCGGGCAGTGGTGGCACACTCCTTTAATCCCAGCACTTGGGAGGCAGAGGCAGGCGGATTTCTGAGTTCGAGGCTATCCTGGTCTACAAAGTGAGTTCCAGAACAGTCAGGGCTACACAGAGAAACCCTGTCTCGAAAAATGAAACAAACCCCCTCCCCAAAGAAAAAAAACAGAATTCAGAAACTAGATATGAACATTAGTTCCTCTATATTTTAATGTTGATATATCTGTCTATATATGCATGCTAGGATATAAAGTAGAAAGGGGACTGTGAGAAGAGGAAAGGATTTGAAGGTGGGAGAAGAGAAATAGACTCCACATGTCATCAAAGGTCAGAGGAACTATAGGGGAAAGGAAAGATCCAATGGCAAGGCAGGAGGGAGGATGGGGGAAGTGGAGGAGGAAGGTGAACAGGGACAAGCTATGGATGAAAATGTCACAGTGAAACCAGTTACTTTATATGATAATTTTTAAAAGCTTTAAAAAAAAAAGATACATTTGTCTTCTGTCAGGTTCCCTTAAGAAAATTCAGGCTCTAAAACTGACTACATTAATAATGTCTCTTTGTTTTCCTTTTACATTTTATTTAGTGTCTGTGTGTGTGTGTGTGTGTGTGTGTGTATACACATGTCTATGGGTGGGCAGTGCTATGGCCTGTGTGTGGAGGTCAAAGGACAACTTGTGGAATTTGGTTCTCTCTACCATATGGGTTCTTGGGCTCAAACTCAGGCCATTAGGCTTGGTGGCAGGTGTCTTCACCTATTTAGTCATCCCACCAGCCAGTGGTGGTTCTTCACGTCACTTTTGGAAATGGAAGGCTGGCCCCAAATTTCTTTCAGAATCTAAAGGAAGTTTAGTGACTTTTCATCAGAGCAATTCACAGTATGTTGCTTAAAAGTGCATGAGAGTTATACACGAGGGCAAATACCAATTTAATGACTCTTCCATCAGAGCTAAAATATATGCTTTTATAAAAGAATTCCTTTGAACCCAAATGTGTTTGCCATAGGCTTGCTCATTGAGAGGGAATCTTGTTTGAAGAGACATATAAACTACCACTTTTCCAGGTTTATCCGGAACACGTCCAAAAGCATTTAGTTTGGCCAGCTTGCTCTTCAACATAAGAAAACTTCAGTTTCCACCCAGCTTTCCTGTATCTCATTAATCAGAGGCCAGATGGGCTCATTTAGGTGTGGGCCTGTGTCTCTTTAGGCTGATTCATCCAGAATCATATACATAATGATGTGAACACTAGAGAATGTGGCCAAAGCCAGTGAAAATATATGATTGATTAAGAACACTTGTGTGCATTCAAAGCATTCTTTCAGGTGTTTAAATATACTAAGTTCTGCATTTGTAGCAGAGGATGGCCTTGTTGGACATCAATGGGAGGAGAGACCCTTGGTCCTGAGAAGGCTGGATGCCCCAGTATAGGGGAATGCCAGGACAGGGAAGTAGGAGTGGCTGGGTTGGTGAGAAGGGTGAGGGGGGATGGGATAGGGGGTTTTGGGAGGGGAAACCAGGAAAGGGGATAATATTTGAAATGTAAATAAAGACATTATCTAATAAAATTTAAATAAATATACTGAGCAACAATGTCTACAGGCTTTGTTATAACATTTAAGGATGTCTTTGGCTGTAAATAATGATGATCCCATTTAAATGGGCTTTAACTTGGGCATGGTGGTACATGATGGTAATTCCAATGCTTAGTAGGCTGGGCAGGAGGATCATGAGTTCAAGACCACCCTGTGCTATATAACAAGGCCGTGTCTGAGAAATAAGTATAAAATAAGGGTTATATGTAGATGACAATATCTAGAGGCAGAAAGAAAAAACAAAAACACTTTTTTCATGTGCAGATATTCCCAGAGATCTCCACTGGACCTTTGTTTCCTAAGTTCCATTGGTCATAGTTACCTATGCTTAACCTGACATTTAAACAAGGCCTTTGAAAGGAAGAGTCTTGCATCCTCGTTCAGTTTAAACACCATCCCTCTTCATTCTGGGGAGAGATTTAATCTTCTTTGAAGGCTCTGCTTTTTCCTTGAGGGAGTTAAAAAAAAATCCAGTGTGGAAAAAACTTAAGTGCACACTTAGCAAAAAAGGGAGAATTGCCTTGGCTGGACCATCTAGTGTCTATCATAGTGTTCTTCAACCTTATACGCATTTTGAATGGTTTGCTTGACCTTTTATGGAGAAAGAGAGAAGGAAAGCTTTTGCAAACATAAGTCATAGGAGAACTGACTTCTCAAAGGCTGGCTTCCAACATCTGGCAGTGAAGTTGATGGTCAATACAAATAGGAAAGTGAAAAACAATGGCTCAAAGGGTATGGAATTGAGCGAAAGACAGTGTGTCTGAGGGTAACAGTGTAGGCTGCGAATGAAGGGCAATATGGTGTCGGGAGGAGTAGGGCCAAGGCAAGAGATCTGAATAAGAACATCATTCCATAGAAGAATGGTGAGTGCCTCACACATTGTGCTAAAAATGACAGAAGAGAGGATCGTGAAGGGATGTGGGGTGGAGAGGGCAAGAAAGTGAGCCCATCAAATGGAGCTGCTCTTTGATTGGCACAAGCTGGATTCTTAGAGCAGAAGAGTGGTGCCCTGCTTGATGTCCTGATCTTTTACATGGCACATGTTCAACTGACATTGTTGGTAACTGTGTGCCAATGGACTCATTTCCTGACTCTTTCCACCTACTTGGCTGTGTAATGATAAAAGAATTATGATCCTTCTGGGGTATCTCTCAATTAAGGATGCTTAAGATCTGGTACATAAATGCATCTTGGTAGACGTGGTAGTAGTGCATGCCTGTAATCTTAACACTCAGAAGATCGTGGATGATGGTGGGTTTGATGCCAGTCTGGCTACAGAGTAGCACTGCATCAAAATAAAACAAAACTGAGAAAACCCCAAAGCAAACAAAAACAATGGAAGCTTCAGTACTTGACTTTTGTTTGGGCTAATTCCAAGTTAGGCATTCCATACTGTTTCTCGGGGATTTTCCTGCAGGGTAAAATCAGTTGCTCACTATGGTAGCCAGCGAACAATACCTGACCTTTGCTGCTTGCCCACCAGTCTTGTCCACATCTCCTAACTAAACTGGATGAACATAAAACACATCATTTTATCTCACCACCTAGTTAGGTAGGTCCCTAATATACTAGGTATTGAGAGGTCCAACTGATGAATAAAGCAACAGATGAAGGCAAAGTGCTATGGTTGTGCTATGTTGAGGGTGTCCTCCAATGGTTGATGTGTCGGCATCTTGGTCTTACTTGTGACTCTGCTGAGTGGTTATGGAACCTTAAGTGAAGTGTAATGAGATGTGATTGGGTCGTTGGGAGTACTGCCCACTGTGATTAGCATAGTTTAATGGCACCCCAGTTACTTCTCATGAGAGTGGGATGCCACTTACCATGACAGAAGAGCTAGGACCATGGTCTTTAGATTTCCAACCTTCAAAACTGTGAGTTAAATAAACATGTTTTAAACAAAAAAGACTATGATTCATAGATTGGGTGAACCCTCTCAAGCTCATTCAACTGGTGTATAGGAAAGCTTAAGTTGACATCTGGGTCTCATCTATGCTTTCCCTCTAATAACACTTTGTAGCTTAGTCATATTGAACAACATACTAATGCTAATACTGGAGGACCTAAACAAAGCCAAGATTTGTTTGATTGCTCTACCACATGCCCATAATTTATCCTAAGCATCATCTGATTTACCATAAGTGGCCATGGCTTTTGGTTTGCTTCATTTCACCATGTCCACAAGCAGATCTATCTCATAAGTTTCTTGAGCTTTGGCAGTTAATGGGTGGAAATCCTACAACAACCAGATGACTCTGAATTCAAATTCCACTTTGAACCAGAACTGCTATGAGAACTCAGAGTCTGGCTGACCACTGTTTAGAATGCTCTCTACATGGATGAAAGAACTTCCTTGGCAAGAACTAAGCAAGTGATCTCTTCTGTACATGGCTGAGCTGCTGAGAGAGCATGATGGATGACTTTGGAGATGAATCTTAGAGTTAAATATAACAAGACCAGAGACATATTCTGATACTGCACTTGTCATTTCCCTTCTCAGAAGCCTGAACACTTCTATTTTTTTCCTGAGAGCATCTTCTCATACCACTGGAGCCTGCTTAGTCACAACTGGGTAAAAATCCTTGTGTGAGTTAGCACCCCTGGGGAACCATCTTGCCATTCGAGAATGGGAATGGGTAGATTAAATGCTGCAGCTTCTTCATTCAACAGGAGAATGATTCTTAAGCCTATCACACATGCTATCCCGAAGGACATGTAGCCCAACTGAGCCTTGATTGCACAGAGCCGTAACGCACTGATTCACACACACATGTATTGGTTATTGCCTCATCCCTGTGTCATTATTACCTAGTTGTCTAATGTCTAAAATTCATATTATAATTTGAGCATACAGTTTGACACGACGGTTAAAAGAACCCCTGAGTGTAGAGTGGTCTGCAGCTAATGAGTGTTCACATGAGAATATGGTGGTTACTGCGGCAAGCCTTTTGTTTTTGGCCTTTAAACTCCATCCTGCAGTTCCAATTCCTCCACTAGGTGGCAGAGTATCAACAGTCATCATTTGTGGACCGCGTGTCTCTGAGAGTAAGAAAAATAAGTAAGTTAGAGACCCTGAGGGACTATGGTCAGTGAGACGCGAGAAGGGCGAGCCTATGATTAAAAACTAACCCAAAAAAGAAAGCGGTGCCCTGAAATTTCAGCCTCAGTCAGATCGGTGCCTGATTCGAGGCCTTGAAAGGTAGAGATTGTTGGATGAATTCCCAAAGCAACACAGGAACCTATATGGGAGAAGCAGGAGTCTGTCTTTTTGCAAGAAATTAGTGGGCGCCATTTTCCCATGGTGGGGTGAATACTAAGTCATAGGAGATGACTAGAGGGTAGAGAAATGGCAATGTGCCAGTGAAAATCTAAACTATCACCTGAGCAAAGTAGAACTTGATAAGAGCCATGAGATCTGGCAGGCAGCTCTGGAAATCTTCCAGGATTGTTTGGTAGTTCTTGTTTGCAACACTGTTCAAACAATACCAGCTAAGTATGTATGAGCTTCATGGTTAAAAGGTGAGGAGAATGGGGGTATTTAGCGACTGCTTCTGTCATTAACTACTTGAGCATTTGCCTGGGGTATTAACCCCAGAACATGTACAGAAGTGAGATGCAGATGTCTCGGGTAGAAAGCTTTTGAGAAATTTTCGCAATTACTGATGAGCTCAGATGGGTAGATGAAGTAAGAGATAAGAAAACCCACAATGGATGCTACAGAAGTGCTTCAGAAACTGCAGGCTATATACATAACTCCTGTGGGTCTGGTTAAAATACAGAGAGTCCTTATTTAAATCTCAGATGGTGACTGAGATTGAGAATTTTGAGTGAGCACTCAAAGGAGTTGGAGCCATGGATCACATTTTATAGGGAGTAAAGGTCACACTACTTTGCAGCTGCCCTGCTATTAGTTTTGTGTTTGTTTGTTTTTGTTTGTTTGTTTTTAATCATCCCATACCATTATCAGCCTAAACAACACTGCAGTCACTGGGGGTCCTTGGATTTTTGGTGTTCCCTTCTCTGGTTCTTGATGTCTTCATTTCTAAAGTGAGGAGCTCATGTTAGATGGGCTGTTACTAAGTGGTAGATGGGGAGAATGTAGGAGGAACTTTTAAAAAAGACTTGCTTTATCTTTATTTGTGTGTGTGTGTGTGTATGTGTGTGTGTGTGTGTGTGTGTGCTCATGTATGTGGAAGCACCCATATTGTCCAGAAGACATGCCAGGTCCCTCTGAGTTGAAGTTACAGGTGGTTGTGAACCCCTTGATGTAGGTTATGGGAGCAATACAATGGTCCTCTAGAAAGGTCATATGGACTCTTAACTGTTGAGCTATATATCTCCAGACTCTATGGACAGATTTTTAAAAACACAACATTCAATGTTTAGAAAATACCAAGAATTAAATAAATCTATTATACTACCCAGCTATACCACTCCTTGGCCTGAGCCCAAAGGATCTGACATCTTGCTGCACATACACTTGCTCAGCTATGTTCATTGTTGCTCTGCTCACAAAAGCTAGGAAATGGAAACAACCTAATTATCCTTCAACTGATGAATGGATAGCAGAAATGTGGTACATTTACACTGCGGAATACTATTCAGCTGTAAGGAATATGAAATCACGAACTTTATAGGTAAATGGATGGAACTAGAAAAGATCACATTCAGTGAGGTAACCCAGACCCAGAAAGCCAAATGTTACATATTCTCTCTTATTGGAGGTTCCTAGTTCCAAAACTTCAGATGTGAATACATAGTCTATAGTAATACAAAAGCCAGGAAAATAAAATGGGGCCAGTGCCAAAGTCTGGAAAGCAATTGAGAGGGAAATAGCAGGGTACAAGTAATCTGGGAAAGGGGGGGACTTCTTAAGCAGGGGGAGGGAGGTAAATACAGAAGATAGTGGGAGGAGGGTAAAGGGGAATAGCAGTATATGAGAGATCCAATGGGGGAATGGGAAAGGAAACGCTCCTTTGGGAAGGGAAAAGGAGGTAAATACAGGAGAAGGAAGGAAGTGGGTAAATAATAATAAGGATGTCTGAAAAGCCACAAGGAATCATGCCATTAACTATTTACCTAAAACCCCATAATGTATGTAATTCACTGTATAAATATACATATACAGTTTTAAAGAACTTTTCTCATTTGAGCTGATGGTGTTCCCTTTGAGAGCCAAAGACCATCTTAAAAACTCCACTACCAGATATGAGAACCCCTCTTTAGAGTTGTTGTTCAGAGTTGTACAAGAGACACCCCAAGAATACAGCCTAGTGCTGTTGTCCTTGGTTACTCCCCAAAGATGGAAGGTAAGTCCCTATTCCTAAAGACAACATGCCCTTCAGAAACAGGACCCAGAGACCCCTGGTCTGGAATTAATTTGAATTCTTCCTGCCTAAAGGCACCAGAAGGCTTCCAAAGGAGGAAGGCAGCCAGTAGTTGCCTATGAACACATACCAACATGGCATGATAACCCTGAGGTTTCAGTGGTAGCATGTATACCTTGGTGGTAAATAACAGTTCTCTAATTAGGTGTAAGATCTGCTTAACAAGAGGAATACCGTGCCTGGTACTGGAAACCTTGCTAACTGATAGGTGCTAGTGAAATAGGTTATCAGTTGTTCAGTGCCAAACAGTCATCCCTGAAAACATATATACAAGGTACATTATGTGGACTCAACAGTTTTTATTTGAAATATATATATATATATATATATATATATATATATATATATGAATGTGTGAAAATACATATATGCATGAAATAACAATTAGTAAAACAAAACAAAGATTCTGAATTTGAAGTATGGAGAGGGGAAGACTATGTCGGAGGGTTTGGAGAAGTGTTGTAATTAAATTATAATCCCAAAAATAAATTAAAAAAGAAAACCATTAAAATACAAAGTATGAACCAACCTTTTCAGCTGGCAACGATTCACTGAAAGCCACTCTAGCTGCTAAAAGAGTCACATCTCTTACGAGTGGGGGATAGGAGTTTCCAGACGGATGACCTAGAGATGTGTGTGTGTGTGGGGGTGGGTTGGCATGTACATGTGTGTAGGCGTGTGCACACATGTATATGTGTGCTGAGTTTGTTTGTGTGCTTGCATGCCTGAATGCCAGAGATTGAGTTTGAGTATTTTTCTCTATTGTCCTTTACCTTATTTATATGCTGAATTTGAAGCTCATCATATTGGCTACATTGGCTCTTCAGGGAACCCCCAGAACCAGCCTGTCTTTGTTCTTCAGCACTGGGACTAAAGGCACATACCATTATGTCCATTTTGTTTTGTTTTGTTTTGTGGATATTGAAGATCTGAACCCAGGCTCCCAGGCTTGCATAGGAAACATTTTCCCCAGTGAGCCATGTGCTGATGGTCTGAACTCAGATTCCCAGGCTTATACATCAAGTGCTTTACTCACTGAGCCATATCCCCATCCCAAGATGGCCATTTTTACATAGAGAAACATGCTGCTCCTAAAAGGTTGAGGAAAAGGGGCAATCTATAAGACCTTGTGCAGATCTATCTTACCACTGCATTTTACATAGATCTATTATTATAGTGTTATATGAGAATGTCTGTGTACTCATCTTTCCTCCTGGCCTAGGAGCATTTTATAAGGTTAGAATTTGATTTGACTCGATTACTACAGTACATTGCACACAGTACATGCTTAGTGACTCCTCGAATGTGTAATAAGCCTAGGGATTTTTTGCAGCTCTAAAAATATTATGACACTATGAGGTGGAATTACATGCTGGCTGTTTTGTGTTATATCAGTTTATTAGTAATAACCATTTTAAATATGTTGGCTCCTCAGAAAGGCTCTTTCAAGGTTTTATTCTTCTTAGATGGTATAAGCACCTTTGAAGTTTCCTTGTAACAGATTCTAGCCACTCACAACTCCATGTCCAGTATTTAACAAGAGATGCTACTGAGCAGATAGCGTTTACTCATGTTCCAGTGACAGTTGTTTGGCAGAGGAAATGGTTGAAAGTGGTGCTTTTGTGTAAGAAACATCTGCCTTGGTTTTCCATGGAAGGAGAGTCTGTGCAACACACTTGGATGAGCTCTGCCTGGTTGAGCTTGCCAGGGAGAGGCAGAGGCATCACTAATTACATATCTCATATTATAGCTTGGAAATTGATACACAGAGTAAATGGTCTGGCCCACAAAGCCCCCAAATATAAGGAAAGCAATATAGACCTAAGTTCATTTTCAGAATTCCCAGTGTTGCAATGCAGACATAGTTATACAATTCAATTCTTCACCCCTTTTTTCTCCACATGGTACTTAAAACACACAAATAAATGGAGTATCTGGAAGTCAACTTGCAAATTCAGGGATAAAACAGTGGGAAATATATAGAAAATGTCCATACTAACACATAGAATTTATTTGAGGTATTAATTAGTAATTCCCTTGAGTTTGAGGTCACCACCATTGCTTGACTGTGCACAAATTAGGTTGTACTTAGTTAAAAAGACTCTTTTCTGGATCCATGTCACTCAAAGATACTTTCCTAAAAGACAAGAAAGAGGTAGACTCAGCAGGGACAGTGAGAGGCCCAAATGTATAAGATCAAAGAGGAACCCTGTTCTGAGGTTCAAAAGATGAATTCTAAAATTCATTATTCCATAATTACAGGAAGGGAAGGTCAGCTTAGCAGCACCCATTAAGATTAAAATCTACTAGAATTCTGTCAGGCTCAAGAAATAGCAGCAGTGGGATGCAGGTGTCCAATAGCTAAACAGCATTCATAGAACACTTGGACTACTTTTCCAGCCACCCTTGCAGTTTGGAAGGGCCACATGACTGAGTACTAGCCAAGAGAATGTGAGCAGAAGTGAAATGCTCTGCTTCCAGGTCTGTCCCGTAAGTGTCACCCACACATGCATGATTATCCACAGTTCCCACTATTCTGTGTTTTTTGTTTTTGTTTTTTGCTTTTTCCTTTTTTTTTTTTTTTTTTTTCCGAGACAGGGTTTCTCTGTGTAGCCCTGGCTGTCCTGGAACTCACTTTGTAGACCAGGCTGGCCTCGAACTCAGAAATCCGCCTGCTTCTGCCTCCCGCTATTCTGGACTGACACAAAAAGGAGTGGCTTTGAGTGCTTTGTATTAAAGGCAGCAGAGCCACAAGATGGAAGAAAGCTGTGTAACTGACTGATATCACAGAGGAGAGCCCTTTGCCAGTCAGGAATTAATGTGACTAAGAAATAAACCTTTCTTGTGTAAAGGTAGAAAGATACCGGGTTAATCTGCCGTAGAAGCTTTCATATGGTCATTGGCTATAATCATAGCGGTACTGTAGGAAGAAAAAAGTGCTATTTTTCTGTTTGGGGTATTACCCTGTAGAAAGGGTTCAAATTGGAACATAAATAAACCTGAAAGATAAGAGTGATAAGGAAGTGAGAAGCACTTCACAGGAGCGAAAACTTGGGGTTAAAAGAAAAACACACAACGCTTGTAAAAATATGTCTTATTTTCCCTTCCTTCTTCTGTGGTGGAATATCCTAACAAAAGCAAATTAAAGGACAAAAGGGTTTATTTTGGACCACAGTTCTCAGCAAGGAAGTCAAGGCAACAGGAGATTGAAGCAGCATCTACAACCAGGAAGTAGAGGACTATGAATGTATGCTACTGTCAGTTCCCATGCTAAATTTATATAGTCCAGGATTTTAGCCAAAAAATAATGCTACCCACAGTGGGAAGTTCATCACATCTCAATTATTCAAAACAATTCTACCACAGTTAAGTCCATAGACTAATCTTCAGGTGATTATAGATTCTAAGAGCTATACAACACTACCCATCATAGTATATGACAAGGAATAAAGTTTAGGTGTATGCTATAGCACTCATGGGTCCAGACCTAGGCATAAGATTTAGCCTTAGGATTAAGGAAAGCATGTTTTATTCCTGAGATGGGGTCTTATGTATCACAAGATTGCCTTGAAATCACTATATGGCTGATCATCTTGCTTCCTCCTCTCTGTGGCTAGGATGACAGGTGTGTGGGACCACAGTAGCTACTGGAGATGGCCTTGTGAATTGTGGGTAAACACTCTACAAACTTAGTTCTATCTCCCACTCAGGGAAAGTTCTAATAGTAATTCGCACTTCCTAGCAATAGAAGGAGCTTTCCTTTTTTTAAATATTTTTTATTACATATTTTCCTCAATTACATTTCCAATGCTATTCCAAAAGTCCCCCATACCCTCCCCCCACTCCCCTACCCACCCATTCCCACTTTTTGGCCCTGGCGTTCCCCTGTACTGGGGCATATAAAGTTTGCGTGTCCAATGGGCCTCTCTTTCCAGTTATGGCCGACTAGGCCATCTTTTGATACATATGCAGCTAGAGTCAAGAGCTCCGGGGTACTGGTTAGTACATAATGTTGTTCCAACTATAGGGTTGCAGATCCCTTTAGCTCCTTGGATACTTTCTCTAGCTTAGAAGGAGCTTTCTTAAAATCTCCATCTTCAGTGGGTGCTGTTGATTGACCATTCAAGATTCATTTTCTCTTTTCCTCTGACTATAAGATCTCGAATTAACTGATATTTCATCCTCATGTGATTAGGGGAAAGAGAACCCCATGCTCAGCTCTAGGGTTGGATACTGATTACTCTGAACCATTTAGCACATGGAATTGAAGAAGGGATATCTAAGTTCATTTCATTTAAAATATTGGCTTCATTACAAGTGTCTGGGAATGCGTTTTGTAGTGAGCATATGTTACTTTTTGGCTGTCACACAGCTGACCTGCTCCCTTTTCTGTTTGTAAGAAGTCTCCTGTAACAGAAACAATTCATTGTTCACTGAATATTTAGGTTCTTGCAGACTACAGGATTATTGACTGAAGCAGCTGCCTCTTGGGAATTACATTTCCCTCCTTACAAACAGCAGTGTCTATGGTTTGTTACTGCCCATAGCATGGGAGCAATCATGATATAATGTCATGTCTGGGCCAAGGAGCTTAAGTATTAGTTGTACCTTCAACAGTTTTGTTCATCTTCCAGCTGGATGCAAAAGGATTACAAGGCCCAAGGAGACAGCAGAGATCCAACATGGAACAAGTCTGGAATGCAAAATATCTTGAGGAAAGTTGACCGTCAACTGGGAATGCCAGACTGCATGGTTGTGTGACTGAAGAGTACACTTCTATTATGTTACTTCCTTAAACCCTGGACTTGGGTGTTATTGTAGGTAGAATTGTACTAATAGATAACCATTATAAATAGTTTTGGGAACAGAGCAATAACCATCACTGCTGCCTGCTAATAGTTCTCCAAAAGGGTCAAATTCCCTACTTCTATCTGCTCTCACAAATAGCCAAGACATCTTTTATATTATTTATTTAGCACACTAAATAATGAGTTTTATCATGCCAATGTCTACATAATACATCATTGTGTTTTGTTCATATTTCTTCCCCCACTTCCTTTCTCCACATTGGTCTCCTTCTTTCTCCCAAAATAGAATCCCATTCTGCCTTCATATCATGTATATCATATCATCTCTTGTTCACCTCTCATACTTTTCCTCCCATCTCACAGTCTCCTTTCTACTTTCTTATCTTTCACACACACACACACACACACACACACACACACACACACACACATCTATATGAATTTTTATCTAGACTTTCACACCGGAAAGTTGGTACAGCCATGATTAGGATAAGCAGCTAGACACCCATGGTGGGATGCTGAATCTTAAATGAGGGTATATGGAGACAGATATAGAAGTAGTAGTAACAGAAATGAAGGGAAATCTATGGTAAAACTTGGGTTGTGATTTCTGCTGTTTCAGGAGCATCTGGGTTCTGCTGATGTCCAAGTCTTGTTCTCCAGCTTCTATTAAACACTATTAGCCTCTGATATCTTGCTCATTCATTCTTCCTTTGCCTAAGACAATCAACACTTTTCCCCTCTTACCTTCAGTGGTGTTTTAATGCTTTTCACAAAAGAGATTCTTCTTGAACTCATTTTGTTTAATAAAAGTGAACTTTCTCTTATGCAGTTCTGTATTTATCTTTGATTCTGTCCTATTATCTTAGTTTTAGGATCTAACAGCATTTGAAGTGGGAGCCACTCAATTTCCTCTTCGTATTGACTTCCTGTTCAGATAATCAAGTACTTAATAAATTTTTCCTTGTGTTCTCTCTTGCTCTCTCCTGGTTGTCTGCAGTCATTTTCATCTCATTTTACTTACCAGTTGTCCTCACTCATGCTATTTTTGTGATATTTATACTTGCTAATCGTTTCTATTATTGGTTTGTGCCACCTAATTATTAATCTGTAACTTCTGATTTGAGAAGAGCATGGGACTCATTGTCCCAGAGACCTACTCTTGTTATGTAACCTTGGACTGATTATTAATTCACCCAAGAATTGTTTTGCAAAGGGATTAGAATGAAAAAACAAAACAAAACAAAAATTTCAGGGTGAATCACAATGGGCAGCTGATACCTAAAGAGCCCCATGGCTGAGCACCCCATTAACACTTATTCTCTGTGCTTTGATCATTTGTTGGTTTCTGCATTTACCACTGTCCACCTCACAGAGAAACTTCTCTGGTGAGGTGTTAGAGCTGTATTAACCCATCAGTATAGATATGATCAGTTTGTGAAGCAATTTGACACTAAGTCCATTTAGCAGAATAGTAGTAGTACATTAACCCCTGGGGTCTATGAACTTTCCAATTATGGGTTCTTGGCCAGATTTACAGTAGCAGGAGTACACTTGCTTTTGTCTAGTGGCCCTTAAAGCCAATCAGAAAGTGGTTGGTTGCCCCCCCAAACATTGTGGCCCTATTGTATCCATGGACATATACTGCCATGCTGGTCATTGTTGTGATTCACAGGATTCATGGCTGTTTCTTCCAACAGCTTACACCGTACCTTCCGGTACCGTGAAAGCTGGCCACCAAGGAGGAAGCTTCCTGGTTGATGCCAACTTGGCTTGTCCATGTCCTGTGACCAAAATGTGTGGTGCCTTTATCAATAGTGTCTTAATATCAACTTATGTTGGGCAGACAAGAACATTGGCAATAGGATATATTGCTTTAGGGGTTTTCTGGGATACCTTTGTCAAGAAACTCAAAGACAGTACTAGTATTCCCTGTTGGACTTTTCACTTGGCAAAGCACAGCTTCTGAAAGGAACATTATCTCCTTTGTAAGGTAACTTTACTTATATTCTATCTATCTATCTATCTATCTATCTATCTATCTATCTATCTATCTATCTATCTACCTACCTATCTATATCTGTCTGTGTATCTATCTATCTATCTATCTATCTATCTATCTATCTATCTATCTATCTCTCTATCTCTCTATCTGTCTATCTATCTATGTAAAGCTTATAAAAAAGTTGTTTTTCCATATGGCATTTTCAAGCATCCTTGGTGTTAATTATCTCTCTTCCCCATGTCCCTTCTACTGTATACTTCTGTCTTTCTCCCCACCTAAACCTCCTTTCCATTGTTCCCATTCATATCACCTGTATTGGACTATCCCTCTCCCTTAAGATCATTCTTTCCCCTTCCCACCAATTGTCTCTTTCTAGTTTCTTAGATTATGTAGATAGTCCTAGTTAAACACAGACACCTATATCACCACCCCACAAGGCCCAGGGAGCATTGCAGAAGAAGGGGTAAAATAGTCTAAGAACTAGAGGTTAGGGAGGACTGGAGTAGGACAGTATTTTTCTGAATATAACAAGACTAATAAAATCACAAAGTCACAGCAACTGTGGTAACCTGCACAAGATCAAGCCAATCAGCATTCTAGCATGGAGGAGGGAGGGGCTTAGGAGCCTTCACTCCTAACAGAGGAACTGTTGACAGTTGATAGCTTCTGGGAAGAGGGGAGGTTAGTTTTCTTTCCTGGTATGGCCCCTGATAGGTCTACAATGCTCCAGTAGATGGCCATACACCCAAAAGTTTATGGGAAACACAAATTAGACTTGGTGGGTTAATTTCTACTTTAAAAAGACTATATGAAGTTGGGAGGGAATGTGGAGGTGGGGATGGATTTGGGGGAGTTGGAGTAAATATGAGTGAAATACATTGCATGAGATTCTCAAGAAAGAAATAAAAAATTCTCAATTAAAATGCATGGCCTGTCCTGGAAATTGAACTGTGAGTTCACAGTCTTCTAATAGATGATGATAACTATACAGTTCAGTTTCTCTCTAGTTTATACTTAAAAAAAAAAAAGACACATTTTTGCTATGTGGATCAGGCTGACCTTGAACCTGTAGCAATCTTCCTGCCTGTTTCTGCCTCAAGGGCTGGGATTATAGGCATGAGCCACCAGGTCCAGCCAAACAGTTTTATACTTTTCATTTATCCTCAAATACCACTCTTGAAATAAATCCTAACAGCAATGCCTGGCTTCCGTCTTTTATCCACCCTTCATGTACTGTGTACACAAGACATTGGAGATGCCACAGTGACCTTTTACATGACTCAATTTCTAGAGAATTTCTAGAGAAGGCTTCTACAACACTTCTTACTAGTCACTTGGATTTGGCTCTGCACTGCTTTTGGAACTCAATTATACCTCTCAAAGTCTGTACTGGTGGCTAGATTTGACAGCTTCCAACACTGGGTCTCAGTTTCCTTATCTGTAAAATAAGATGACTTAGCAGATTCCCTCAGAGTCCTCTCCCAGTTCTCAGCCTGTCATTATGTCCCAAAGTGATTTTATGACTTCTGAGTGTCTGATTAGACTTTTGATGGAGTTAGTGTCATCTTTTCTGCCTACTATTTTGACTAATAAGCATTATATGGTGATTTTCAGTATCTTAGGTAAACGGTTTCAACCACTTGGCCACACATGGAAGCTTCTTCATGAGCTCCCAGGAAGCCATGCCTTTTTGTTATCACTGTCTAGACCATTTTTTTTTTTTTGTCTTCTCACAGTTCTTTCTCCTCAGCTTCCTCAGGTATATTTTTGTCCTTTCCCTTTCCTTCCCCCATACCACAGAAGAACACTTCTGTCTGAAGTTCTTTTGCTGAAAGCCTTCTCAGGCTCCCTCTGCTGGGGTGGAGCTTGTTGTCATAGAAACCTCCCATTAAAGACTCTGAGGTCAGCACTGAAGCCAGCCAAATCCACTCACATGGGTGGCCACAAAAGGTCAGGACAGAGTATCTCTCTAAACCTGGCTATTTGCTAATAGGAAACAAAGTATTTTGTTGTTCTGATAGCTTTTCATAATGTTCCCTCTTTTTCTTATGAGCCACTCTAAGGAGTAAAGAGAGAACTACTGGCAATTTTGTTCTATTTGCTAATCTTTTCTAATATTTTTTACAGATAGATCCGTTTTTCTTAGACCATCTTTTGACTTTGAAAATATTATCATCTCTTCTAAAACATGTTCTTTGAGTCCTTGAACTTGAGCCAAGATGAAAAAAAAAGGCAAGGAACACAAGCTTAGATGGCTAATAATAATATTGAAACAATAATCATTGATATTCTTTGATAGCAATAAATAAATACACAGAGCAGGAGTCTCTGCTCTGAGAGTTTATATGCTCCTACACGCCCCCGCTTTATTGGGGTTTTCTAAGAGCCAAATGAAACTTGAAGAAAAACAGTAATGTTTTCTAAAAAAATTAGAAAATTCTAGACAAAATTTATTATTTTTTTTAGAAAATTCCTCCATAGAAGTCCAAGGCCCAGTAGAGAAGCAGTAGATTAGGGATAGTGAGATTTTATGAGGAAGGAGATCACTATTGAACACCCGAGCTGGGCCAAATCTTTTCAAGTGGGGCCCACAATAAGTGAAAATAAGAAGGCTTACAATGTGGGAATCCCAGGCCTTTAGGTCCTTCCTACTATTAAGAGCAGCTTCCCCCTCCCCATACAGGCAAACGCTTCATGTGAGGCTTGGGAATAAAAGCTGTGTTGCCAACTAAGACAAAGAAAGAAGTATCCACACACACAAGAGACTGGCTGGGCTGTCAGGCTGTATTTGTGTCTGCCTGAGCTGCTCTGAAAAGATCCTCTTCTCTGGAATCACTCCCACCCAGACAATAGCAGGATGGAGAGGCAGCACTCCCTCTCTGTGCTGAGCAACAGACTGCAGATGTGGGACTGGAAACCTTCATCTCAGTCGCTACTAATAGCTAGAGCAGCACTGCTGTTCCCTCTGCTTCCTCTGTTACTAGGTGTATTAGTCAGGGTTCTCTAGAGTCACAGAACTTATGGGTAGTCTCTATATAGTAAAAGAATTTATTGATGACTTACAGTCGGCAGCCCAATTCCCAACAATGGTTCAGTCGCAGCTGTGAATGGAAGTCCAAGGATCTAGCAGTTGCTCAGTCTCACACGGCAAGCAGGCGAAGGAGCAAGAGCTAGACTCCCTTCTTCCAATGTCCTTATATTGTCTCCAGCAGAAGGTGTAGCCCAGATTAAAGGTGTGTTCCACCACACCTTTAATCCCAGATGAAAGGTGTAGCCCAGATTAAATCTCCTTAAACTTGGAGATTTAATCTTCTGGAATCCATAGCCACTATGGCTCAAGATCTCCATACCAAGATCCAGATAAGGATCTCCAAGCCTCCAGATAAGGGTCACTGGTGAGCCTTCTAATTCTGGATTGTAGTTCATTCCAAATATAGTCAAGTTGACAACCAGGAATAGCCACTACACTAGGTGATTATGATGAAGAGTCTGGCCATTCCATGGTGGATGGAGATGGTCCAAGACAATAAGTCATCGATGAAACCTCCTTCCACATACCTTTCAGGCTAGGTCTCTTTCTATTCTTTTTTTTTTTTTTTTGGTTTTTCGAGACAGGGTTTCTCTGTATAGCCCTGGCTGTCCTGGCACTCACTTTGTAGACCAGGCTGGCCTCGAACTCAGAAATCCGCCTGCCTCTGCCTCCCGAGTGCTGGGATTAAAGGCGTGCGCCACCACGCCCGGCTCTATTCTTTTTTAAAGTCTACTGCCTACCTACATCAAGGCTGGATGGAGCTTTCCAAAATACAAGTCAAATTTTTGAACATAGATCTCTTTCAAACCCTCTAATGATGTCCCATTATGATCTGCAGAGGCGCTAACCCATCTGCCTCATACCCCTTTACTTCTCTAATTTTATCAATGATCACTCTGTCTTTATTATTTTTCATTTTTTACACTCCATATTTTATTCCCCCATCTACCCTCTAACTGTTCCACATCTCACACCTCCTTCCCATCCCCTGTCTCCACATGGATGTCCCCACCCTCCACCCCACCTGACCTCTAAACTCCCTGGGGCCTCCAGTCTCTTGAGGGTAAGGTGCGTCATCTCTGATTGAACACAGACCCTGCAGTACTCTACTGTATGTGTGTTGGTGGCCTCATATCAGCTGGTGTATGCTGCCTGTTTGGTAGTCCAGTGTTTGAGAGATCTCGGGGCTCCAGATTAATTGAGACTGCTGGTCCTCCTACCAGGTCACCCTTCTCCTCAGCTTCTTTCAGCCTTTCTCTAATTCAACCACAGGTGTAAGCTGCTTCTGTCCATTGGTTGGGTGCAAATATCTGCATTTAACTCTTTCAGCTGCTTCTTGGGTCTTTCAGAGGGCAGTCATGCTAGGTCCCTTTTTGTGAGCACTCCATAGCCTCAGTAATAGTGTCAGGCCTTGGACCTCCCCTTGAGCTGGATCCCACTTTGGGCCTGTCACTGGACTTTCTTTTCCTCAGGATCCTCTCCATTTTCACCTGTAATTCTTTCAGACAGGAACAATTATGGGTCAGAGATGTGACTGTGGGAAGGAAACCCCATCCCTCACTTGATGCCCTGTCTTCCTGGTGGAGGTGGGCTCTGTAAGTTACCTCTCGCTACTGTCTGACATTTTATCAAAGGTCCCTCCTTTTGAGTCCTGAGAGTCTCACACTTCCCAGGTCTCTGGTGCATTCTGGAGGGTCCCCCCAACTTCTTATCTCTTGATGTTGCCTGATTTCATTCTTTCTGCTCGCCCTCAGGGCTTATTGTTGCTTGACATGGTGGACACACCTGTAATCTCAGTCCTCGGGAAGCTAAGGCGGAAGGGCAGTGAATTTTGAGACCAACCTGGGCTACTTTATGAGTTTCAGGCTAGTCTAGAATATAGATAATGAGACTGTTGCCAAAATCACTCACTCATTTTCTCACCCCTCTGTGTTTGTTAACTACAACAAGAACCTGGCTGTGTAACAAACCACCCCCTCAAAGTGACCAATAATAAGCATTAATTTCCAAATGTGTGAGTTTAGCTGAGACTTTACTGACCTAAGGTAAGCTTAGCTTGGTTTTTGCTGCTTTTTAGGCTGTGTGTTGCAGAACAGTCTTCAGTATTGAGACCTGGAATGAAGGGTAGTAGATATTCAAAACGCATTCTAGTGGTCTATCATCAGCATACTAAAGGAAAGCCAAGGAATACCAGCAATTTGAGATCTCTGTTCCCTTCACATCCCACTGTCATTCTATTTGTTAGAGGAAACTGTGGGGAGCATAGGAAGACATGACTGAGTGAAATCCTGAGAGAATGGGTGTTGTTGACATGGCAACAACCATGTCCAAGACCCTCCAGCCACAGGAAAATTGCCAAGCCCTCCCTTCTGCTCCAGGCAAGAATTTGGTAGTATTTGAAGAAAATTCCCACCATAGTTTTCCCTCCCTACCCCTGAATATTTATGGCCTGAGGGCTGCTCCCATACAGAGACTCCTCTTATAAGATTAGCTTCAGCCTGTCTTCTAGTTGAGCTGTGTACCATAACCTCTGCCTACTTGTTTAGCTTCTGAGGTGCTATTGCTTTCCCATTAGAGAGCCCGGTCTACCTAATCACAGCTTTTCTTTGTCTGTGGTTTTGTTTTGTTTTTTGTTTTTTTGTTTTTTTAAATTCCCTTGCTGCTCAGTCAGATCCAATTCCTGGATCCACATAGAATGTGGTAGTCAAACAATAATGAGGAGACTTGAGTGATGGATCAGTTTGTGAAATGTTTGCTGGACTTGAGCTTGACCCCTGTAATCCATGTATAATTTCCAGGTTTGGAGGTACATACTTTTAATTGCAAGACTATACAGGCAGAGACAGCCAGGTTGCTGGTGTTTGCTGGCTATCCAGGCAGTATAATCTACTTGACATATTTCAGATCAATGAAAAGCTCAAGGAAACAAGGTAAATGGCTCTATTAATGACTTTTCTATTGTGATAAATCATCATGACTAAGGCAACTTCTAGAATAAAGTTTATTTGAGCTTATGATTCCAGAGGGTTAGAATCCTTGATGGCAGAGAGATGGCAGCAGGTGGCAGGCATGGCAAATGGAGCAGAAGCTGGGGGCTCACATCTTCAACTGTAAGCACAAAGCAGAGAGAGAACTCAAAGTGATGTCTATCTTTAAATGCCCAGAGCCTATCTCCAGTGACATACCTACTTTAACAAAGCCTTCTAAAACAGGGAGAACCACCAACCAGGAATCAAATATCTAAAATTTCAAGACTATGGGGGACATCTCATCAAACTACCACAATGGCTTCTGAGGAATTACAGCTGAGGTTAATCTCTCTCTCCCTCACACACACATATTACCTACTTGCCTGTTTTTTCTCCATTTTAAATTTCTCTTTTCTCCTGGGGAGGTGGTTATTTTTTACCTTAACTGTGACATATTTTACTTACTTATTTTGCTTATTATCTGTCTCACTAGTTAAATAGAGTTTTGCTAAGAGCAGGGAGTTTTATTTGTTTTGCATAGTACTAGATAATTGGTACACTGAACAGTGAGAAAGTAAGTGTGCCTATTATCACTGACTCCTCACTAAAGGAAATTCAGAAATGGGTTGTATGGCTTGATGGCAAGAGATTCTATTGTCGAGGACAATACTTGAGTCATATTATATGGAGACATGAATCTAGTGCTAAACTGGAAGCTTCAATGTTATACTGACTAGATTTCATGGTGCTGAAATGTACTATGCACACTTCCACAGGACAAAAGTAATCATTGACCTTACCCACCTGAACTCTGCAAGCTACGATAATGACTGGCTTGGCAAGATATGCCTATGGATACAACAATGGCATGAATATTATAGGAGTTATCAATCACATTCTGATTGGATTTAATGCCCAGTACTGAGAGCTGGCCCCCAGCTGGAGCTTGTCTAGGTCATAAGCCCTATGGAAAAATCCAATACTATTATTTTTTTAATGAACATGATGATAAACTGAATCTTAAGTTCTTACATTTATACTCATAGATCAGTGTATCTCTCATAAGAAAAGCTTTTTTTTTGATGGCTATTAATACTGAGACCCAGAACTAGTCAATATGCTGAGAATAAGACACTGTGGAATTCTCAGCACTAGATGGTATATCTATATCACAAACTACTCTTTCCTCTCCCCACAAGGCTTAGGGCTAGTCATGAAAGGATGAAAGAAGATTTAAAGAGCCAGTTGTAATAGATGCCTGCAGGGAAACTATTTTCTGGCCATGACCAATGACTGTGAATACATGTACAAGATCTTCACAAGATCAAACTAGACAAAAATCCAAGCATTGAAGTCCCATGTCTAGCTGTGGAGCTATTGGCACTTTATGGCTGCTGGGAGAGGGAGAATTCAAGATGTGGTCCCTGAGAGGACACCCAGGTGTGTCTAGACCCGTGCAGATACTGGCAGTATTTCATGGACTCCTCAGGTTTTTAAAAAGAGCTCATGAAGTGGGGAGAGAAAAGTAGTGGAGTGGGAAGATAAAGATGGAATTTGAAGGGCTAGAATAGGGAGTGGATTTGATCAAAATATGTTATATGCATTAGATTCCTAGAAAAAAATGGGTTCTAGCATCTTGCAAACTTATGACTTGCAAGACATTGATCCGGTTACCACTATTACAACTACCATCAACATAACCATCACTATCTTCATCACTATTAGCAAGATCACATCATTAGTACCAAATTTTCTACCTATATCATCTCTACCACTACTACCATGTTATGATCATCATAACATCAACAACAACACCCCATCATCTTTGTTGTAGTTACTATCATCATATTCTTTGTAGTTATCATCATCATCATCATCATCAGTACCACTACTGTCAGCATTATCGATATCAATACCACCACATCACCACCAGCATCACCACAGCTACTATGGCCATGTCTACTAACTACATCATCATCATCCACACAACTATTTATTGGTATGCTTCTACCACCACCACTGCCAATGCTATTATTAGAGCATCTAGCTCTGCCATATCACCGTCACCATGACCATTGCCATCCCATGCCTCCTGCTGTCACCTTCATTGCTCTCACATTGCTATAACAATCACTATTATCAGTGTCTCCATTAGATCGTCATGACTGACAGAGGAACTGATTCCACACAGCAATCAGCAAACTAATGGCAGCACAGGAAGCAAAAGGAAGGAAATTTCTGTCCCAGTGGACTTACTTCAATTAAAAAAAACCAAAACCAAAACCAAAACCAAAACCAAAACCAAAACCAAAACCAAAACCAAAACCAAACCAATAAACCATTTATCTTAAGCTCTCCAGAGTAAATTTATAACAATTATGCAGAGATATTCAGTCTTCCAATTCCACCTCCCAGGTGGCACTGAAATTGTCTCTTCCTCCTTTATCCTTTGGAAGGAAAAGTAAAGTCTTTTACTGAGTCATTTCTTTGCCATTAAAGATCCATTTCTTATTGAATAATAATGGACCATGCCCTTGATCTTTCTGCATCCTGAAACAAAGGCTTGTCCTGATTTGCTGCCTCTTCTCCAGTTCTTTGTAAACACTGGCTGACAAAAATACATGGGTGCTCCATGAAATCTGCACTCCAGAACAATTACTCTCTTTGCTTATACAGAAAGGCAATAAAGTCTTCCCCCAGCTCGACTTTGTGTGTGGAGGTGGGGGTGGCATGGGGAGTTAAGAATCTTTATTCTTTAAGGCCAGATTTCACCTTCATTTTGTCTGGCCTATGACTCATTTCACATTTGATGAAGCTTTTACTTCCCTTACTTATTTTTGCTGAAGGCATTAAATAAATTGCTTTGAAGCATGTAAGTATTCCAAATATTCTACAAAAAGATCTTCCTCAAAATAGTGTACTGTAGGTCTAGGAAAGGTGTGTTGGGGATAGTGAAAGGCGGGAGGATTTTATTTAATTCTGAAAAGTGAGTTTTCTTTGAAGGGAAGAAATTGCCACTGCTTTGGCTTTGGTCCCAAACCTGCTGTTATGATAACACACAGGGAGTGCAGTGTAGACTATATTCTTGATGACAACACATCTGATTTTGATTCCATCAAACATAAAGGAAAACCTGTCTTGCTGGGGACGGGGTGGTGGAAAGGAATGCTAAGGCTTCCAGAAGCTTTCTTTTTTGTGGGCATGAGAGAATGTCCCACAAGGCAGATGGAGAAGGAGATGAAAAGGCCTATCCTGTAAGGAAGCAAATAATGGCCAGAAAATTATGTGGCTGAAGTCTGGTGTCTACTGTGGATATCTGACACACAATAGAGTTACACAAAAATTGCTATAATATTTTAAGTAAGTTTAAATTTTTTGTGGGGGACCCATTCCTAGATATTCTGGGGTACATATGGCCTGTGGTCTGTGGGTTGGCTTTATCTGCATGCTTGTTCACTTCTGGTTGACTGCAAGACTCCAACTTGTGCTCCACTGAGGGACAGGGTGAGGCAGCGTCACAGGAGCACAGGAGCACAGGAGCCACTACCAGACCGAAAGCAGCTTAGCCCATGAAGCTCTCAGGAGAAACTATTCTGTGAGGGTCTACAAGATTTCTGCTGAGTTGAGAGACTTCTTTGTGAAGCGGGACAATTGGATTGGTTTTACCAAAATGGTGTTCAGTTTACAGTTCCTTTGTACCCAAAGTGAGAGTTCTTGTCAGACTGGGATGTAAGGGGATTTGAGCAGGGATGCAGGAGCTCTTGACTCTAGCTGCATATGTATCAAAAGATGGCCTAGTCGGCCATCACTGGAAAGAGAGGCCCATTGGACTTGCAAACTTTCTATGCCCCAGTACAGGGGAATGCCAGAGCCAAAAAGTTGGAGTGGGTGGGTAGGGGAGTGGGGGGGGGGGAGGGTAGGCTTTTGGGATAGCATTGGAAATGTAAATGAGGAAAATACTAATAAAATATTTAAAAAAAAGACTATCATGGACTCTAATAGACTGTTGTTATTAATGAGTGCCAGGCCTGGTTGAATGCTTCGACATACCATCTTCTTTAATAAAATGCATTAGTACCGTATAAATAAAGGTCATCCTGCCAGACAGTGGCACCTGCTTTTACCCTGACATCCATGGCAGCATTGCCTGACATACGGCAGTCAGATTTAAAAAAAAAAAAAAAAAACAAAACATTTGGAGAGGTGTGGGAAAGAAGGAGAGCAGCAGTAGAAACATGTCCTATGAGTGAGACTGTGGCCCTACCTTCTTACTCTTTGAGCTTCATAAGTGAAACCTCAGCTCCATAATGGATCAGGGCTCTGGTAGATATTGATGTTTTATGGCTCAAGTCTAAGGGCACAAAAAAAATGGAGGTAAGAGAGTGTTAAGCACCAGGTTGCCCAGAAAGCACACTCTGGTAGAGAGATTCTTGAGCAGATGTTATTAGGGTCATAGGATCAACCTGTGGAAGAAGGTAGGTTTCGGTGCATAGGGTTAGGTACATGCAGGTGTTGGTTGGGTGGAGGGTGGGGTTGACTGCAGTGCCTTGGCAACAAAGGCCTTTGTTGTTCCTATTGAGGATTCTGGAGCAGCCACCTGTGCACCCCAGGAAAGGGCCTGGACTTTGGGTGGCAGAGCTCTTCCCCTATCATGAAGATGCTCAGCTGCCAACATTCCAGGCAGCTGAAAGCAAAGGAATCCTTTAGTCCTGATGAGAGGAGCAGAGTGCCATATTACAGCATCCATTCAGGGCTATCCAGCCTGTTGACTTCAGGATATGACGTTGTCAGCTACAGAAGCATTGGTCCACATCTGTAGGTGTTCTAGGATGCATTTGGCCTGTGGATTGCCAGTTGGAAATGCCTTATTGAGCTTGAAAGAAAGACAAGTAATTTTCTGCAGAAGACACCCATTGACAGATAACATACTAATATACTTGTTTGTAATATCAAATCTAGCCAATTCAAAAACAGTTGAATGCTTACTGGTATCTTGGCATTGGAGATACACAGATAATTAAAACAAGAGAAAGACAGGTTCTTCAGTCTTGCGTGCACCAGACTGGCCAGCAAGAACGACGCTGCAACAGGATCCTTCTGCACACGTTTATTGGGAGAGCTTGATTGCAGAGGCAGAGACCCGGAGCCCAGAACTGGTGCTGCTCACACACGGATTGGTTATGCACTATACCTCATTTGCATGTTCCTCATCTGATTGGTTACTCTCTCTCAGTATCTCCCAGAACCTCATTAACATACCTCATTTGCATGTCTCACATCTGATAGGTTATTCTCTCTGTACCTTACAGAACCTCATTATCATACCTCATTTGCATGTCTCACATCTGATTGGTTAACTCTCTTAGTACTTTGCAGAGCCTCATTATCATGCCCGGGCCAGGCAGTGTTTTGGCGAAAAAACTTTACTGCATAAGTATGCATTGGTTGTTTGCCCAAACTTATGCGTGGTGGCCAGCAGTAGCCTGTGCCACCCTGCAACGGCACATGCAGCTTCCCACACTTCAGGAACCAATGTGATTATAGGAGCGTTGGACAGGTAGAATGGAATACAGACAAGTTTGCCAGCTTAATGTGTGAGCTTCCCAGTTTCATGCAGCATTAATCTATTGATTCTGTGTCTTATAGCATTCCATTTACTGAAATTCGCCTTTTAAAACCATTTGTTATGGGGAAGTATTCTGTCTCATTTAAAATTTCTTTTTCTTGACTATGCAATTGTTTGTAGTATCACGTAACTAAATTAATTTTAAAAAATATTTCTTGCACTTTGGGGACTGGAGAGATAATTCATCAGTTAAGACCATTTGTTGTTCTTGCAAAGCCCTGGATTCATTTTCCAGCAGCCACATGGCAGCTTACAACCATCTATAAGGATATCTAGTGCCCCCTATTGGTCGCCACAGGCATTGCATACATGTGGTGCACATACATGCAGGCAAAGCATTCATACACATAAACATAAATACATTTTTAAAAATATACTTGGATTCCCTTTTGGATAAATAAATGTTGATTGCAATATGAATATTTGAAATTTACTGATAATAGAAAAGGAATGAAGCTAAAACCCATGATAGCCACATCTGTAGAGATGGGATCAGGATTTATATTTTTCACATTGTATCCAGAGATTGTTCCCCTAATACTGCTTATATCCATTACCCCACAGACATGCACACATAAAATATCTTTCCTTACTTTAACTAGAATACTTTTTTTTTTCAAGACAGGAGTTCTCTGTATAGCCCTGGCTGTCCTGGAACTCACGTTGTAGACCAGACTGGCCTCGAACTCAGAAATCCACCTGCCTCTGCTTCCTGAGTGCTGGGATTAAAGGTGTGTGCCACCACGCCTGGCTAACTAGAATACTCTTATTGAAATATCTTCTCTGCAGCAGATTAAATGAAGCCTCCTGATAACCATGGCAATGGTTGTGTGTATTTGAATGTGTCTCCAAAAAGCTCATGTATTGGAAATTTGCTCCACGGTGTGACAATGTTAAGATGTGATGTGATGTTTATGAGGTAGAGTTTAGTCATTTGGGGCTGCTACTTTTGGAAGGGATTAATATAGTTCTCTTGGAACCACAGTTAGCATCTCACTCAAATGTCACAATCCTATAAATGCTTGATTGTGGCAAAAACTGCCCTGATTTTATTTATGCAGGATTAATTTAGAAATTAATCTGGGAACAAACAAATTGTTTTCTAGAATTAAGTAAGTTATCATTGTAAAAGACTTGAGAACTCAACCTCCAACAACATCTCTCTCTTTTCAAAATAAAACTAAGCTTTCTCCGCTTAGTGGAAAAAAATATTCATAACCAAAAACCATGCCTGTCTCTCCTTTGTCCTGCCTGCTTCTCTCTGCCTCCTTCCTCCTCCAGCATCTTGCACTGCCTCCTAAGGAACTTCCCTGTCTTCTCCCCACTGTCCTGGACCATGCCTCCAGGCCCTCGTTTGTGCTTTTGCATCTGCAATTCTCAGAATGCTATTCAAATCTTATACCATTTCCTCTAGGAAGACTTAATCCATGCTTCTGTCCAAGTCAGAACATCTTATTCTTCGTTCTTGCAGTACCCAGGTACATGATAATCATGGGCTTATTGTACCATAATATAACTGTAGATATATTTATCTATCTCATCAAAAGCATCTAAGCAAAAATGATTAGGCCAAGGACTCTGTCTTCATCTTATTATTTGTCTTTGTAGGTACAGAGCTTGGTAAATATACAGAAGTATATCCAGGCTTGGCTTAAATTCTTCAAATAGTCTTGACTCTCTCAAAAGCAGCCTATTTCATTTTCTCCATTTTCAAACATTCTTTCTCCTGGCGGGGCTGATTTCTGCCTTTTTAATAATTTCTGTCCACTTGTCCTTGTTCCATCCTCAGGAAAGAAGTCCATTAGAAAAGAGCAGTGCTCTGCTTGATGAGCTGGACTTTGGCAAAGGATGCAGCTTGTCTTGAAACAGTTCAGTGCTTTTTGGAGGGTGGGCACAGACTCTTCTTTTCTCTGAGTATTTGGAAATAGGAAAAGTAAGGAGGCAAAAAAGCAAGAACAGCCGGAGCACCCCCTGAAGTGTCTCAGTCTAGTCTGCTGTTGTGCTGTGTTCCCACAATCTGTTTCCCTGAAAACAGTCTGCTACCATCATGCAAACAAACTAGTCACATTCAGAACATTTGTTGCATGGCGATGCCAGTTAACCTTTTCATGCAGACTCAGTGGGTTTAACTGCATCCTCTGATGTCTGTGCTAGATGCTCCACAGGACTCGCTTGCTAGCTGCTCAGAGTGCAGCTGTGCCACAACTCCTAGCCCTAGCCTCAGACTTGGATGCCATCTGCCCCAGAGTTCTGAGTTCTGGCACCATTTATACATAGTTCTCTGGAAATGTTAAACTTCACTATAGACTAGACTTTCTATTTTAAAAAAAATTATGGGCATGAGAATTTCCCAGGGAGTTTATTGAAAATACATAGTCTTGGACTTCTATACCTGATTGTTCAGAATTGAGCATTTGAGGATGAGACCCCTGTTCAATGCATTTATTTATTTTAAAAGGCTTTTAAATATGAAATGCTTTAAGTGGCTTGTACAGTAGTGACTCTACTTATGCCATTGTTATAGATCTATGTGGTTATCATTTGTGCTTAGTCACCCCCTTCCTCACTATCTCTCTTTCTCTCCATCTTCCTCCCCCTATATATAGCTGCTCCCCTTTCATCCCTCAAATAGTCCACCTTCTGCTTTTTCAGTCCACCAAACTACGGGCTATACATTTTAAATGGCCTCTTTGGGTGATCCTTTTTACAATATAAAGTATACAAACCTAGACTTTGGCAAGATAATCACCAAATATATCATTATTACCCTGTGCTGAATATTCCTATGCATCTAAATACACACTAGCCTATATCAATGTCTATCTAAGTTGTAAATGGGGATGATTCATACAATTGCTGTGTGCTGGTTAAGGTAATACCAACTACCATAACAAAGACATCATCAAATGTTGGTGGCTGCTGGCAGGTAACGTTTACTACTAGGTTACATAAAGCTCTAAGAAACTATGTTTGGGGAGTGACTCGCCTCCACGTGGTGATTCTGGAATTTGAGGCTTTCCATATTGGAAAAATGTCTTGTAGAACCTCTCTACATTCAAGAAAGAGGAAGTGGGACAAAATACCAATTGCTGAAGCCCTGTGGCATATAAATGACACTTTCCACTCACACTATGTTGCTTATTCACCTGCAAGAGAACATGTACTCTCTTATAATGTTCTCTTATTATATTATTAAAAGCCAACACAAAAATCTGGTTGTTGATTTCAAACAATTGCCATTTGTTTAGCTCATAGTTCTGTGGGGAAGAGTTTGGGGACTATGTTCAGCTAGGTAGTTATACTCCTCTGAGTTGGGTGTATCTGGGCTCAGCTGGGCTCTCTCTTGCATATGTGGTCCATTGCCACATTGGCTGGTGAGTGCAAGGTGTAGGATAGTCTGTGCCTCATTCCTCAATGGCTCAAAGTAGGTTTCACATATAGTAGCCACTGTCACTTAGCTGAGCAATCTACAGAAACAGGGATGAAACAGCATGGATAAATAGAAGATGCAGAGTTATGGGTATTTTTAGAACCAATCTCAAGAAGGAAAATGTGCTCTTTCTCTTTCTCTCTCTCTCTCTCCCTCTCTCTCTTTCTCTCTCTCTTCCTCTCTTCCACCCTCCCTCCTTTCCTCTCCATTCCCCTTCTCTCAGGCTTTAATGTACATGTCTGTTTTGATAAATCATATTTTGTTGAGCATTTGTTATGTAGCAGACTCCATACGAGATAATTTATCTTATTTAACCACAACTCACCTACTGAACAGATAAACGAAGCAGGGTCAAAGAGCTGAAAAAAAGTACACAGTCATTTACCTAGTAAGCAATAGTGTCAAGGCACCTTCTAGGATGCAGTTTAAGCTTGAACTGCCTAAGGAAAAGGGAAAAACCAAATTTTTTTCCAGGATAGTATTAAGAATGTAGGAATGTCTGAGAATTGATTTAGAAAGTGACTCTAGCCTTCTGACCTGAAAGATAAGGATGAAGACTGCAGTCAGTTTTGGCAGATGACCATCATTGGCCCAGACCATCTCAAAGGCAAAGCAGTTATGAACAGTGACCCAGCTCATGGAATGTGCTGTTTTGCTTCTTGCCCTCTTCACGGGGCTGGGGGAGGGTGGTGGGGGAAATTCCTGTTTTTGATCAAAGAGTCCTTGTTAGTGTTAGAGGATCCTGGGTAAGAGGAAGGAGGTAGAAGGGAAGTGAGCAGAGGATAGAAACATGCATCCCAGCAGTAGAAAATACCAGAGCAGAAAAGGCTTTTGAAATCCCCTAGCCAGATATTTCCAGCCTTTCTCAGGAATGAGGGCCCAGATAAGATAGCACTTTACTGAGCCCACAGATAAGGCTTGTCAAACACATAACTCAACCAACATTTTCCAGCAATCACACAAGCTCTCGGCAGTCTGTGGCTCATAGGTTGGAAACCACTAGCAGAAGCATAGGTAGGTTTAATTTGGAAAGGAAACTCTATTAATTTGACAGTGGTGGGCATGCTAGAAGCCCATATTGATATAAATTCTCAGGATATGACTAGCTGTTACAGCAAAGATTGCTGTGAGTGATGTTGATAGCATACGTTGGTCTGGAAAGACACTTTGAATGTCTTTTAGCATCTGAGTTGAGGTTCTGCATACTCATATGCAGACCCCACCACCTGCAAACCCATGAGACTTGTGGTTTATAGAAAACCCTCTGTTCTAAGAGTATAGGTGGAGCAGGGGAGAGGAAATAGAAGGGAGAGGCAGGGTATATGGAATATGGTAGGGAATATGTTCACTATACAAAATATAATTGTATGAAAATGTCCTTATGTTGCATAATACCATTCAAAATTGATATATGTAAGGAAAATTAAATAATATTTTTAAATGCCATTTTATTATATTTTGTTTATGAATTTGCCAGTAGAATAAGTTTAATTACTTAAAAAAAATACCAACCAAAGAGCATGCACTGGATGGTCTGAAGCCTCCAGTTCATATGTATCAGAGGACTGCCATGTTTGGCTTCAGTGGGAGAGAATGAGCCTAATCCTATAGAGACTTGATGTCCCAGGGAAGGAGGATTGGGGGCGCACCCTCTCAGAGGTAAGGGGGAGGAGGGATGGAGAGAAGAACTCTGTGAGAGGGGATTGGAGGGGAAACATTTGGGATCTAAATAAATAAAATAAGGAACAAAAAAATCTGTGTTCACTAGAGCTAGACTGAACTTAATCCTCACTCCATCTATCTTCTGATGAGGTTAAAGTTTAGAGAGGCAAGAGTTAGACTTTCTAGAGCTTTAGAGCATGTGTGCTAGGTCTCTGCCATCTCCGACCCAGTGACATGTTTTTAAGAGGATGTGAAAGATCATATGCATTCTCTCTGCTCCACTCTTAGTTAATGGCAAGAACAGATCTCCATCCCTGAGCTCCCAATAATGTGTTTTCCATGACACTAACCCAGTTATGAAAATTTATCTTACCATTAATATCCAAGCATGATATACTCTTCAATTTTCTTTCACATTTGTGCCTGCTTTTTTTTTCTTCTGGAAATCTGCTTCTGTGTTTTTCCAACACACTTCGGTTTCCTTCTTTAAGAAACCAAAATTAAACAAAGCTTATTTTTGGATTTTCCTGCAAAATTTAATTAGCTATTGAGATAAGCATCTCAATTTTGCTCTATTTCTATGTCCACTCTCTCATTACTGTATATCAGTGCCCAAACACCAGACTTTGAAATTAGAGGAATACTTCCCTGTTGAAGTAAAGCCCTGGTATAATTCAAAACCAGTTAAAAGCCTTCTTTTCTTATTCTTTCCTTCCCCAACCTCTAAGGCTCCTTGGTCATTTTATTCATTAATTATATTTGCATATGTAGCTTGGGCCTGAACTCTGCAGCTAGTCCCACAGCACCCAGAGAAAGCTCCACTCCCAGGTGCTCTAACATGCCCAGGATCATAGGATCTGAGGTGAGGAGGACACAACATCTGTCCCAAATCTACTGGGAGTAACTGGGACCAGTGGGATCCAGAAATGCAGGAACCCTGCCTAACCAGTCAGTGGCTTGGTTCCTTCCGGTCTGGGCCGGAGCCCTGAGCAGACCTTGGGCCTGAACTCTGCAGCCAGTCCCACAACAACACCCAGAGGAAGCTCCATTTCCAGGTGCTCTAACACACCCAGGATCATAGGATCCCAGGAGCTTGTTCACACTAGGATCTCAGGGTCCCAGAGGCAGCTTTACTCCCAGGAACTCTGACACACCCAGGATCTCAGGATCACAGGATCACAGAGACAGCTGGACTCTGAGGAGTTCTGACACAACTAGGATCACAGGAAGGGCAGGCTCCAGTCAGATATAGCAAGGACAGGTAGCACTAGTGACAATCAAATGGTGGGAGGCAAGCTTAAGAACATAAGTAACAGAAACCAAGGTTACTTGGCATCGTCAGAACCCAATTCCCCCACCATAGCAAGTTCTGGATACACCATCACACAGGAAAAGCAAGATTTGGATCTAAAATCACTTATGATGATGATAGAGGACTTTAAGGACATGCATCCTGCAGGGTGTGGTGGCGCACGCCTTTAATCCCAGCACTTGGGAGGCAGAGGCAGGTGGATTTCTGAGTTTGAGGCCAGCATGGTCTACAAAGTGAGTTCCAGGACAGCCAGGGCTATACAGAGAAACCCTGTCTCGAAAAACAAAAACAAAAACAAAAACAAAACAAAACAAAAAATGGACATACATAACTCCCTTGAAGAAATACAAGATGACAGGTAAATAGGTAGAAGCCCTTAAAGCCAAAACACAAAAATTCTTTAAAGAATTACAGGAAAACACAATCAAACAGGCGAAGGAAATGAACTAAACCATCCAAAATCTAAAAATGGAAATAGAAACAATAAGGAAACCACAAAGGGAGACAACCCTGGAGATAGAAAACCTAGGAAAGAGATCAGGAGTCATAGATGTAAGCATCACCAACAGAATACAAGAGCTAGGAGATTTAGCAAGAGATGTGTGGTTATAATAAATACATATGTTTAAGAAGAATCCAAGAAGGATGGGATCCATATGAACACAGTACCAGTAACATAGACAGCCTGAAGAAGTGAAAACAGAACCAAATACTCCATACTATTCACCTCAATATATCAAATGACCCCTCCACAAAATGGTGTTCAAGTGGAAAAGACATGATATCAATCTGCATTTAAGTGCAGCAGATTCTAGTCAAAACATTCCAGGTCTCAAGTATTTTTGGAAACCTGAGTATATAATGTACTCCAAGACTTTTGTAGTCCTGGGATGAAATGAGGGCAGTCTTCAAGTTATCCATGCTTCCCAAACTAATTTGGAATATCTATGGTATCTACCCTGGAATTTACTGAAGTAAACGCATTGGAGCTTCTTCATCAGATGCTGAAAATCTAGAGAAGAAAACCCAATAGCAACATCATATAACAATTTATAGCTATCAAATTACACCAGATTTTCAAAGCACTCATAAGGACTGCATTTGTTTCTCCTCCAACTCCTTCACCCTTTCTAAGATAATCATATACAACCAATACCCATCCTATGTTTGAATACATTAAGACTCAAAGAATTTAAGAGAGAGTTCTGAGATTCCTAACCATGGAAGAAGAGGACAAATGGGTACAGTGAAGGATTGAAAGTATGACTGACTTAAAAATCAGTGATACAATAGAAACAGATGTATAAAAGTTGGAGTCTTAGACAGATGCACTTAGCACTTAAAATGAGGAGAATGCATAGAAACAAACACTTATCTAGGACTAATTGGCTATTCTGGGTCTTTTGTTGTTCCATATAGAATTGAGGATTTTCTTTCTATTTATGTGCAGAATGAGATGAGGATGTTGATTGTGATTTCATTGAATTAGTAAATTGTTTTTGGTAGGGATGTCTTTTTTCACAATGTTAGTTCTACCAAGTTATATGCTTGGGAGGTCTTCAAATTCGAGTATGTTTCTTAATTTCTTTCTTTACACATTTAAAGTTTTCATTGTAGAGGTTTATTACCTCTTTTGTTATGTATATTCTAAATAATTTATTTTATTTGAGAAACTGGGAAGAGGAGTGTGTCCATGATCTCTTTCTCAGCATACTTGTTACTCATATGTAGTAAGACTGGTAAATTTTGTAAGTCAATTATGTATCATAACACTTTGTTGAAATTATTGATAATTTCTATAATTTTCTAGTCAAATTTTGGGAACATTGGGTATAAGATAATATTATCGGCACTTGAAAATAAAAAAAATTTGCATATATTAAACAGAATAGTAGATTACATTTTATATTTCACTCATTTATTTAATATTCTTGGTCCTTTTCTATTTTAATGTTTTTCAGGAATTCAAGATTTATTAAGTTTTGCTTACTCGTATAAATAACCCAGACTTTCAAATTCACAAAACTTGTGATTCCTATAAACACTATTTACTAGAGCTAGAGTGAAGTTAGCTTCTCCACATCTGTCTTTTGAGGGACACTAAGTTAAAGAGAGGCAGAGTTAGAATATTTCAGTTTACAGAACTGCAAAGCAATTTTCTAGAATCCAATATGCAAAATGGTCAATTTGCTGAATGGTTACCGCACGGCACAATTTTGCCTTTGTGAATCCTTTTGTTCGCTTGATGGGTTTTCATTTTTAAGGAATATTGAATTTGCCTTTGCCCTAGTTCCTTGTCACTACAGTTGAATCTGGGAAGAATAAAGAACACGAAAGATTATATAAATATGAATAACTTTTATTAACAATATGTCTATTATAATATAACAAAATGATGTGTGGATATTCAGAATGTAGTTTTGAATAGGACCCCATTAATGAAGGATACTAGGAGAGGGTATGTGCTAAAACTCCATTCCTCTTATGATTCGAGAGCATAAAAATATTTTGCTTACAGCTTTCAATTTCTCTTTTTTTCACTTCCCCTCCATTCTGGCAACATTTCTTCTTTAGCATATCTCAAATCCTTCAAAACATCAAAACCTTTTCATTCTCATTTGCTCTTCTCTGATGCTTTAGATGTCCTCCCCTCTCAGCATCAGCCTTTGGGGTTGCTGGTAGGAAAAACTTCAGGGAACCAGATGTGATAGATGACTCCAAGGAAACAGAGTCTTCCAGACACAACAGGACTGACAAACATATGAACTCATAGAGACTGTGACAGCGCACACAAGATCTGCACAGGTTCAAGGTAGATAACATCTGAGCACTGACAGGGGAAATAGACACAAAGTCCTTCCCCTAGCTAAGAAGCTACTCGAAATTGGCAATTGCTGGTAATTGCTGGGTATATTCACCACACTCTGGAGAAGGCCCCGTGACTACAGTAATTAACCAAATTTATTCTGCCTCACTCCTTTAGAGGGTTTCAATTCAAGATTGTTGCAAAAACTGGCAAAGCAGCTCAGTCTATGGTGGTGGGATCATGTGGTAGAGGCTTTTCACATGGCGGTGGATCAGGAAGCTGAAAGTGAGGCTGCAAGCAGGGGCCAAGCTAGAACCTTTAACGTTCCATTCCTAATGACCTATTTCTGCCAGCTAGTCCTTACCCTGAAAGGTCCTAAATCTTCCCCAATGTCCCTACCCATCGAGACTAAGTATTCAAAATGTGAGCCTCAAACATGTCAGATTCAAACCATAGTAGTCTGTTTGGCATTTTAAAAAATTTATTTTTAAATGTTTTTTCATACGTTATATTGATTAAATTCTTACCCTGCCCCAACTGCTTCTAGATCCTTCCCATCTCCATACCCATCCAAATTCATGTCACTTCTTCCTCTCTTTCAAACAAAGTTGAAAATAAAAACAAACTATCTTTAAAAAAAAAAAGAAAAGAAAACCTAACAAGACAAAAAATTACCCAAATGAAAAGTGCACAAAAACCACGGAGTCTATTATGTATTGGCCAACTACACCTAGTCGTGGGGCCTTCTCCAGAGTGTGGTGAATATACCCAGCAATTATCCAGCAATTGCCAATTGCAAATAGCTTCTTGGCTAGGAGAAGGACTTTGTGTCTATTTCCCCTGTCAGTGCTCAGATGTTATCTACCTTGAACCTGTGCAGATCTTGTGTGCGCTGTCACAGCCTCTATGAGTTCATATGTTTGTCAGTCCTGTTGTGTCTGGAAGACTCTGTTTCCTTGGAGTCATCCATCACATCTGGCTCCTACACCCCTTCTGCCTCCTTTTCTGCATAGAGCCCTGAGCCTTGAGGGGATTTGAGAAAGACGTCCCATTTAAGGATAAATACTTCTTCCTTCTTCGTAAACATCTCAAAAATATATAACCCATTTCTGGTCTTTAGAATTTTATTTGGTAGCATAAAATATATAATTGGGGCACTGTCTCCTCCATTATATGACAACTCCATTTAAACTCCTTTTTATGCTTGTATATATATTTAGGAAGTTTCTATATTAGTTTTCCATACAGCTTTTCAAAAGACATTTAGTCTTAGTTAGCCTCTCCACAGTCCCTTCTCTACTCTGCCCTCTCACCCCTTTCATCCCTCTGTTCTAATTTTCCTTTTATTCTTTTATAATACTATATTCTATATCCCTTGTCTTGGAATATCCTCTCTTCCTCCTCTAAGAATATCCTAAATGAAACGCATGTATCAAAAGCATAAAAGCTAACATATATAAGACAACATTTCTCTTTCTGGATGATTGTTTCTAGTTCTACCCATTTACCTGCAAAGTTCATTTTTCTTGGCAGCTGAATAATATATATTACATTTTCATTATCCATTCATCAATTTGTAGACATCTAGTCTGTTTCCAATTTCTGGCTATTATGAACAGAGCATCAGTGAACATGGATGAGCAAATATCTCTCTCGTAAGATATAATCTTTTAAGTATATGGCCAACAGTGGTACAGATGGATCTTGTGGTACACTAATATTCAGCTTTTTGAGACACTTCCACACTGATTTTCATACTGGCTGTATCAGTTTGTACTCCCATTAACAATGAATAAGTGTTCCCATCCACCCCCCCATCACCTTCAGCATCTGCTGTCATTTGTTTCATTACTCTTGGGCACTCTCACTGGGTAAGATGAAATCTCATGAGCACACAAAAGTAGTAACCTTTCTACATACAGATAACAAACATACTGAGAAAGAAATCAGGGAAACTACCTTTCACAACAGCCTCAAAAATACCTTGGATTAATTGTATCCAAACAAGTGAAATATTTGTGTAATACAAACTTTAAGATCTTGAAGAAAGAAAATGAAAAAGAAGGTGGAAAGATCTCCCGTGCTCATGACTGAGTCAGGGGGATTATTATTAGTAAAAATGACCATCCTACCAAAAGCAATTTGCAGAGTCAATGAAATGCCCATCAAAATTACAATGCAGTCCATCACAGAAGCTGAAAAAAAATGATTTTCAACTTCATATGGAAACACACAGGCCAAAACCCAAACCAGACACAAATAAACAAATAAACAAACAACTCAGGATGGCTAGAGCATCCTGAATAATAAAAGGACTGTTAGAAGTATCACTATCCCAGATTTCACATTGTATAACAGAGCTTTAGTAATTAAAAAAAAACCCAGCATGGTATTAGCATAAAAATAGACATAGTGATCAAAGGAATCAAATTAAAGTTCCAGCCATAAGTCCACACATCCATAGATACTGATTTTTGACAAAGAAGAAAAAAAATACACATTGGAAAAAAGACAGCATCTTTGGTTCATTCAAAGTAGATGGTTAGCTTGCAAAGGAATGTAAATAGATCCATATTTATCACTCTGCACAACACTCATCTTCAAATGGATCAAGGATGTCAACCTGGGGTCTGACGCCCTGAATCTGTTCAATGAGGTAATAAGGAATAACCTTGAACCCATTGGCACAGGACAGAAGTTTATATACTGGACCCTAATAGCACAAGTATTGAGATCAATACTTAATAAACAGGACCACATGAAGCTAAAAAGCATCTGTAAGGAAAAGGACACCATCGTTTGAGCAAAGAAGCAGCCTACCGAATGGAAAAAGTCTTTATCAATTATACATCTGAGAGAGGGTTAGAATCTGAAATATATAAAGAACTAAACAAAGAAAGAAGGAAAGAAAGAAAAACAATAAACTCTGTACATGAAGAACATAAGGAACCCAATTGAATATATGGTATAGAACTAAGCATAGATAATTTTTTGATTTTTTATTAGATAGTTTCTTTATATACATTTCAAATGCTATCTCGAAAGTTCCCTATACCCTCCCCCTGCCCTGCTCCCCTACCTACCCACTCCTGCTTCTTAAAACAATGAAATACAAATGGCTGAGAAACACTTAAAATATGTTCAACATTCTTAGCCATCAGGAGAACACCATTTAAAATTCCTGTCTCTCCTGTCTGCTCCCTGAGGGAGACACATAGCTTAGGGAAGAATCTAGGCCTCTCATTTAGTCTTTGTCAGAGGACATTTGCATCCATAGATATTGTGGGAAAAAATGTGAATGGGGACAGAAGAAAGCCTTTGCTGTAGTTACCAGTGATGGAATGAAGGTTAAGCATGAGATGGAGGTGAGAGACAAGAGAATGGAAAGACAAGAAAGGAAACAAGGAAATGAGAGCTTTGAGTTAATGTGTTTATTTTTCTCATAATAGTAGCAGTAGATTGTTTTTTCAAATTATTGTATTTGGGGTATGTATTTATTGGAGATACAATTTACATGCGGTAAAATAAAATTTCCACAAATAATGTACAAGTTTCCTTGGACCCCTCTGAAGTCAATTCTCACCTCCCCTGAGGCAATCATTGCTATGATTTCTGTCATCGTGAATCAGACTTGGAAGCCCTAGAATTTCACGAGAATGAAAATGTGCAACATGTATTCTTGCTTCTTCACCCAACAGAAGCGTTTTCAAGGCTATGTTGTGTATGTTGGCAGCTCACTTCATTTTATTGTTGTATTGTGTTCTATTATATAACTATAACACATTCTATAAGTTGTCATAAAGTTAAACATTTATGTCATTTCCTGTTTTTGTCTATTCTGGAGAAAGCTACTGTGAACATTCATGTATACATCTTCTTATGGACACATGTTTTCATTTCTACCCAGTACATACTTAGGAATGAAGTTATGGGATCACAGAACAGTTGGGAAGCTTTGCCTCTGGATTATTCAGTCCCCCCAGCTCTTTGCCTGGTTGCCTCCCTGCTGAATCTAAGGTATTGAGATTTCAGAATAAATTGTACAGATGGTCTTCATTTATTTTCCTGTAAGTTTTAGAGAGGGAGCGTCTGGGAAGAAATTGATGCACCACTTTACGTGTCCATGACTTAGACCCAGGCAAGGTGGTACACACCTTTAATGCCAGGAAAGAGAAGCAAGCCAAACTCTAAGTTCAAGGCCAGCCTGGGACAAAACAAGTTCCAAGTAAAGAACAGCTTAGATCCAGGTGTGATATTACACATCTTTATCTGGGCCCTACCTTCTGCTGGAGGCCTACATAGGACAATGGAAGAAGGAAGGCTTCCTTTTTCTTTGCCTGCTCACTCTTACTTGCCAGTGCATCTGTTGGAACCTACTTCAAGATTCCAGTGTATACAGAAGACCAGCTGAAACACCTAACCTTGTGGGACTGAGCAACTACTAGATTCTTTGACTTCCCATTCACATCTGCTCACTGTTGGGTTATTTGGACTGCAGACTGTAAGTTCAACAATTTCCCTTAATATATAGAGACATTCCGTAAGTTCTGTGACTGTAGAGAACCCTGACTAGTACAATGAGTAAATGAACAGAGTATAGTCTTAGCTTTTCTTTTAATAATTCTGAAGCAGATAGTTTTATGAATTTTTTTCATTTTCCCCCAAGATTCCTTTAGATGGTATGTGTCTGTCTTGTGGGTTCATAATAGACACTAAGTTAAAATTTGTTTCTCAGAGTAGATTATGAATGAATTAACGGATGAATGAAAACATTAGACAGGTAGACAACAACAACAAAAACAAGTTACTGTAATAAAGACATCTAACGGTACAGTACACTATGAAATGAGGATATTTGTTTTTCAGGAATGTGGTCCAGACTGGAGAAGCAGCTCTGCTCCATAGTTAATCATAAACCCAAGGTCCTTCTGCTGTGTGGCTCTGGCCTTCTCTAGGTGGGTTGCTGTGGGTTGTACATGGTGCCATGTATGAAGTATGTCTACTCTCCTAAATGTTGGTTCTAGTAGTGGTCTAGCCATGTCTTTTTGCATTCCACTCAACTATCTGACCAAACCTCATCTCAAAGCAGACTATGAAAAAGTAGTTCAGTTGTGTTTCAGGAAGAAGGGATACTGGGTCACAATAGTTAGAGTTTGGATTTCTTTAAAAAAAAACCCAGCTATGTTATTATGAATATGTTTTTAGTCCAAGATATGGTATATGGGGATGCTTCAATTCTCCCACAGCCATTGTCTTTATTTTTGATGTCTTCAGATAGTTTAATTCTGAGGGAATAAATGAATGGTAGAGCCCCAAGAGAGCTTATAGTGGCTGTTGCTTCCCTGCCTCCCACCTCGCTGCTGTTGCGTTTGCTATTGCTAGATTTCTGGATTACTGGGTTGCTGGTTTGCTGATTTGCTGATTTACTGTAGCAACAGTAAAACAGCAAACAGTAAAACAGTATTTGCTGGACTGCTAGATATTATGACAAAGATTAGACTTGCCCCAAGAAACAGGACAACCCTAATCAGCATGAAGTAGTCTATTTTGCTGGCTGAAAGAGGTCTATGCCCTTTTCCTTCTAACCCTCTTTCTCTCCTACCTATTGTTGGGAGGTTGGAAGGGATTAGGGTGGAATAAGTGTTGGAAGGGAGGTAGACATATAAGAACCTAATAAAACAATAAAGCAAATATGCCAAGAGATCACAATGAGTAAGTCATGGTATTTGCCCTTATGAGCAAGTCTTTAAATCACCTAAGAGGTTGCTTGTGCACCACTGCTCTCTTCATACTCTGAGGGATGCACAATGTTCTTCGGATGTCACTGACATTTGATTCTCCACTGACTTGTATATGTCTTCTCATACAGTGATGTGATTGGATTTGGGCAAGAATTATTTACTATTTCTGAATTCTTGTCTGAGGTTATTATAATAGGCAAGGGCTAAATGTGTTTCAGAAGCAGGGTATGGCAAGAGGGGAGCGAGCTGAGGGATGTTGTTCCTTCCCCCATGTATTTAACACCCAGTGGGGACCTGAGATTAAAGTCTCTAGTCTCTGTCCTTTCCTGAAAAATGCTCTCAAACCAGATGTGCCCTTTCCCATTCACCACTATTATCCAACAATTTTCCCCTCCTCTCTGCCTTCACAGATCCCAGTAGTTTTGACTGTCTATGACAGTATATAATTGAATGCAGGGTATCTTCCCTCCACTGTGATTAGTCAAACTTCATCCATATGCAGTTGAATCATCTTTAAGATGAAGCTAACGTCTCCGGGCTACAAATTCCTCCAGGGGTGCTGAGTGGCAAGTGCTTGGCTGTTCCTCTATGATGACACTAATGCCAATTCTATTAGCCGAGTGCTTTCTCTACTCTGCTTTTACTCCCTCTTCTCTCATGACCTTAGCACTGCCATTTTCTTTATGTCAGGCCTATCACAGTCTACGAGCTAAGCTTATGTTGTCAACAGGTTCCTTGAAATGGCATCCTATATTTGGCTTGTAACCAGATTCTGGGACTATCTCCATGGCAATCATAGCCGATTAGAGAGAAAAAAAATTCCCCTCAAGAGAAAGAGCTAGAGTTTAATGAATCTCAGAGCAAAATTATTCATCTCAAAATAAATGATATTCTCTAGATGCTAGAACAGCTGCTGAACAAAACACATTCTCTGGCAAGTGAGAAGCAGGACGACCTGCAGATCTCAAATTAAAATACAAAAACAAACAGGTGTGCACGATTTTATGAATGACAGAGCTCACACACTTATGCTTCTAGTGACATAGCAGATGTTTCTCCACTTCTTGAGTCTAGGCTGGTCATGTGACTTGCTTTGGGCAAAAAGATACTAGAGAATACGAAGAAAGCAGAGGCTTCAAATGTGCTTATGCATTTTTAGTTTTCTCTCTTGTGGCACTGGAACCATGAGACCTAAACTAGCCCTTTAGATGGTAGCAAATAACTTCACCCAATAACCTAGATAATAGCTTGACAGTGCCAGATACATGAGTGAGGTCTTCTTAGTCTCCCAGCATCTGGATAACTCATGCGCTCTGTCTTGTAGACAAATGAGAAATCTCAACCCACACTAAAAGAGCTACATGTAAAGACTTCAGGCTATGATCTAAATACAAGGAAGTTTTGTTTTAAGTTGCTATGTTTTGAAGTGATTTGTTATGTACCCCAAGCTAATAGAACTCAGCAACTAGTGCAAGTATGTGGCATATGTTCATATGTAAATGTGCCTCTCACATCTTTATCCATGTCCATACAAATTATTCCCAATATGCCCTGAGATCAGTGTTCTTAGGTGAGCTCTTTATGTGAATACACTGTAGGAACACCAAGCTCTAATATAAACATAAGCAAATAAAAACATAGACAAAGGTAAGGGATTTAGTCTCCTTCCCTCCACCATTCCTCTCTTGCTCCAAGCCCCTGAACTGGAATTCCAGCCAGGCAGAAATTTGAAGGAAGGCAGTACCTAGAACATGCCAGAGCACCCAGTTCCTTGGGCACATTACCTCAGCATCAGGGATGATAGAAGATATGCATGAATACTTACATTCCTCCAAATGCAGGGAGATGAATAAATATTGGTGTTTTTTCCTACTTATCATGAAGTTTGCCTTATCATACTTAAGTTTTCACCAGCATGGGGAGCTATGTGCTAGTGTAGTACACCCTACTGCACTGCACTTCAGTGCCCTATAAGGACTTGCTGTTGGTGATGGCTTTCTTAAGACAAGTCCCCTAAGAGTGTTATTATATATAAGTTGTGACTATTGATTCATAAAACCATAGAGGTGGCATTTCCAGGCAGGGGAAGTAGGGTTAAGGGGAGCTAGGCACCTTTGGTCAGATAAAACTTACATGGGAATCTGCTTTTAGTATTAGTTTGCCATATTTGATACCTATTTCTTGGCTGCTGTCAAATATGGAGACTTATGTTTTAGGAAAATAGCAGCTCTAGGTTTTTTTTTTCTTTTCTTCTTTTTTAATCAAAAGTGCCTGGCAATAGAAATCGTTCCTTTTATTGTTTTCTACATCCCACTTCTTTCTTTCATTGTTATGTAGTTTAGCTGTGAAAAATCAGTCTTTTTCTTTAAAACAGCTTCATTAGGCATTATTGATATACTCCACTCTATATACTATAAAAGTCACCTGCTTAGTGTAAATTACATTACTTGACAATTGTATAAAATTGTGCAACCCCCAATAAAAACCAGTTTTAGGATATCCAAAGATCCTCTCTGCCCCATTTCAATCAGTCCTCATTCCAATTATCAGTCCAAGGTAATCATAAATCTACTTCTTACCTCTCTAAGTTTGCCTGTTCAAATACTTCATATAAGCAGAATCATATAATGTAGGTGTAAAGTTGCTGCATTAATCTTGCATCATTGGAAGATTTGACTGGCCACAAGAATATGCTTCCAGAATGATGCACTGGCTTGACAGACAGTTCAGTGCCAGCCTGATGCCAAGGGATCTCGATTCCTAACCACAGAACTCTCTTCCAAGACCACTTGTGTGTGCTTTACATCATGACAATAGCCAAGATCAGGTGTCAAAACAGAAAGCAAGGTAAAAGCAACAAGACTCCTGTTATAGCCTTCAAAAAAGTTACCTACTACTATTTCTAGCTCATACGAGTTGTAAAGTTTAGCCTTATCCGAGGAGCTGATTACCAGGAGGCATACATAACCATGTCAGTAGCTAAGATGCCCTGTGTAGCTTGAGCAAGCTTCAAGAGAGACAGAAGAAAGCCTTAGGTGGAGGTGAGAGCAGCCTGGGAATTAACCCCTGTTAACTGCAGGTGAATCCTGAAGTGACCAGAGGCTTTGAGATGGAACCTCACCAGCATTTGTTATGTGCTCCAAGGCTGTCATTAAGGAAGCAGGTTTTCAGGTTCACAGGTGATAATGAAAAAGAAAAATCTGTGACATTAGCATGGTTACAGGTAGAAAAAAATGATAGGTTGCTGACCAAGTATTTATGCTTTGGGGAAAGCCCTCTGGTGACATCTGTACTAGGCTGAGGTTTGGGTTTTAGAAGCCCCTCATCCCTGAAGAGGGAGCACCCAGAACACCAGAGCCAGCCTGCTCCTCATGTTGCTAGAGAATAGAATCACAAACCAGCCCTGGGCAAAGGTCCAGCTACATTCCTGAAACATGGGAAGGGAGCTGGAATCCAAGGCAGGATTCAAGATTTAGAGCCTCAGTATGGTAAGGTTCTCCTCAAGCTAAGCCCAAGGAGGAGGAAATGATGACAGATGTCTGTTGGCAGCATTGCCTAGCCCTGGATTTAAAGCACAGACAGGACATCAATGGGCTCAGTCACTCATGTGACCTAATTCTGCTGCCAGACAAAGGAGCAAAAGTAGGAGGAGATGGGTAGGCAGGAGTAGCAGAGTGACCAAGGAGGAAAAGAAATAAATCTTTGCTGAGGAGCTGAAGCTGGAGGGACCATACATCCTGGGTGGCCTGTGGAAATACTGATTTAACCTATTATTGTTATACAATAGTTATTAAGAGTTTTTAACTCTCAAAAGCATCCAGATTTGGGTAAGTCATTATATGTCCATCCTTCCCATGGCACCCTGTACTCTCCTGATCATAACTTTTCTTTATAATCAACTGCAAAACATTGAATGCCTGGTTTGTTTGCTCAGCTGCCATTTGTGGGAGAATAGGGACCACCCCTATCCTTTCACCCTACTCTGCCTGAAGTATCGGCACTTGTGATGTGTTCCATATAGACTTTATTATTGAATGAATGGTGATTGAATTGATGAATAAGTACAGTCACTATTTTAAAAGGTGTGGCAAGTTCTAAATGGAAGGGAACAAGGAAGAAGGTCATTAGGGCTGAGATTCCAAGGACAGACACTGGAGGCCTGTTTTATTTATTTATTTTAATGAATTTAAGCACTTATTCTTTGATAGTTTCAAACACACACACACACACACACACAGAGAGAGAGAGAGAGAGAGAGAGAGAGAGAGAGAGAGAGAGAGAGAGAGAGAGAGAATATATGTACTAGTCCTATTACCCTCAGACTACCTCTTCTTACCCATGTGTCACTCTTCTAGACCTCTTCTTCCTACAGATTCCCAGGAGGCAGGTTTGAAAGCCCCAGGTCAATCAACGCTGTATTCAAACCTGCTCCTTCATTGGGTACCAGTTGGCTCTAGGACTAGAAGGTATGAACTCAGAAGCAAAGCTGTTGCTTGTGAAAAGTTCAAGGTTGGGAGATGTACAGCAAAGCCTTGGGTATGAAGCAAGAAACATTGCATCTCTGCTCTCCAGGCATTTTCTCTGTCAGCGATTCCAAAAGTCAAAAAACAGTGTTATCAGTGGCAGGGTAACCATTAATGCAAATTATTTTTTGGTATTATTTCTTTTTTAGGGAGAGCGAGCCAAGTACTTTTGCCATCAAACATGGGCTATTTATGGTCCACTCACATTTGCTGAGAGCCACTGGGGCTGTCATGTGGTTCTAAGCAGAAACCATAGTCCGCCATACAGAGCCAAGAACATGGAGATCATATATGGGAAACCAGGGGTTGGGGCTGAAGGATAAAAGCTGCAGCCAAAAACTCTACTGAAACTGCTAAATAGTGGCTAATTTAGGAGGGAAGCATCAGCACCTCCAGTGGTGGAGTTTGATTTATCATCCCTAACTTGTCCAAAAACATAAAAAAAAAAATCGTCCAAAAATGTTTGGACCTTCATTCCTCAATACAAGTCACTATTCATCTCTTTCTTGGGGCTTTTGGAAATTGAGCGAGGCCACTTCCTAAGGAAAGGGACATTGCATCATAGGTCTTGTTCTGCCAGAAGGTTCTTTCTTGTTCTTTCTTGTTCTGCCAGAAGGTTGTTGTCGAACAGTTCCGTTCCTTTTTGTTGTCTTCCTGACTTTTTCTTTTTCGTGTGAGATGGGATCACTCAGATGCCCATATCATCACAAGATGAAGGGCCTGCCCACTGTTAGGATAACATTTACTGCTTGCAATCTCTTCTCCAGGCCTTTCCAAGCATAACTCCAAAGCATAGCCTTTTTAAAATGTCTCCAGGAAAGTAGCAAACTTCTCAGACGACTCCCTGAGATTTATTTACCCAGCACCTGTTAGAATACGTGTCATTGGGTAGACTGAGTATTATAGTTGCAAGGTGAAGGATAGGTGTACAGGCTGGAGAAAGATGGAGCTGCCCAAAGGTGAAGAGATAGACATTGAAAACTAGGGCACAGGTTCCAAATCAATCTGGCATGACTTTGTAATAAATTCCATTGGTACATAGTTATTAGTATTCACTCACTTATGTACTTTGTTCTGAGATGTGGTCTCACTCTGTATCTTAGGCTGTCCTGTATACAGCCCAGGCTATATACTATATAGCCCAGGCTGACTTTGAACTCATGGTGATCCTCCTGCCTCAGCCTGTCAAGTGCTGGGATAATGGATACAGACCAACATGCCTGGCTCCCATGCAAGTATTCCCTATGACTGCTTTCCTAATACAATAGTATAGTGTCAGAGATTTTATGATCCTTTTGCTGCTTAGTTTTTATGTCAACTGGATAGAAGCTAGGATCATCTGGGAAGGGGACACCTCAGTTGAAAAAACACTTGCATTGGATTAGCCTATAGGCAAGTCTGTAAAAGAATGTGATGATTAATGATTGATATGAGATGGTCCAGCCCACTGTGGATGGTACCACCCCAGGTTTGTCAGTCTTTGGTTGAACAGGCCATGAGGAGTGGTTAAGGAGACAGCATTCCTCCATAGTCTACACTTTCAGCTCCCACTTTCAGGTTGCCTCCCTCCTGGAGTTCCTGCCCTGAGTTTCTTCCATGATGGTCTTAAAAGATGTAAGCTGAAATAAACCCTTTCCTCCCGCAAGTTGCTTTTGGTCATGGTAGCTTTATCACAGCAATAGAATGTGAACCAAAACAGTCTCCAGACACTGAAATATTTACGAATACCTAAAAGATTTGCCGAATTCTGCCAGAGGCCCTGGTAGAGGTGGAAATGATTTTTCTTTGCTGCAGTCGGTTTTCAGAGAGTGTGAATTGGAACAGAAGGTACGGGCCATTTGTGAGGAGAGAGGGAGCAAGCTTGTGTGGAGAGAAAATAGCTTTTCTCACCTCATCAGGTCCAGATCCAGAGACTGTGATTCTTAGGGAGTGAAAGCCACTTGAATGGATTGGCTATCCCTGTCCTGCTATCTGTATTTGCATCCACTTACTCCCACCTGGACTCACTCACTCATTCTCTCATCCAAGGACTAACCAGGCCCAGTCCTGCCTAACTTCCCAGATTGGATGAGATTGGGTGGTATGATCCAGGAGGTATATCTATGTATTCACATATTCTTATAAACCCCTGTTGGGACTCCAAACGTGGTCTTTGCAAGAAAAAAGGTGTTTTGTTGTGTTTTTGTTTAAATACAGATGAATTGCCCTAAAAAGAGAAAACCACCCACAAACTAGTGTGGGATTTCTGTGGTTTTTTCTTTTTTTCCTACACAGGAAAGGAAGGGTTTGTTGTTGTTTTGTTTTATTTTGTTGTTGTTTTGTTTGTTTGTTCAGTGCCAGTCATGCAACTGGTCCAGAGGACACAAAATAGTAGAAGCTTGAGCTCTAGCTCAAAATATGGAGAGCAGTGACGCTATCATTTTGTTTGGGCATGAGAATTCAATAGTAGCTGTCTGAAGAGATCCAGAGAAAGCACTGCAGAGGAGAGATCACCTTTTCCCTGGCTTCTTATATTCAACGTGAGCCATAGTAAGTAACTGAGAGTCAGCTGGGGACATTATAGGTACATGGAAAACTACTGATGCTTTCCGGATTCCAATGAGGTGCTTGGTACTTTTAGTGACACCGTCTCATGGCATCATTAAAACAACTCTAGGACGTGATGTGTAGGAGTGGTAGTTGGGGGGCAAAGTCTGTGTTCACTAACAGCACTATTTTGACTTTATATGAAATTTAAAACTGATCTAGACCTTTCCTCCTTCCTTATAAGATTCTTTGCCACCCCCCTCCCCCGTCTTGGAGGATGTGGACCAATCCTGGTGCAATGTTTGTCCCCTAATCAGATGACACTGATCTCCTAATATGAGGGTTGCCAGTTATTCATTGAGTCAGTTTACAATGGAACTGGATTATGTGTAAAGAGTGACAAAGAAAGCAGCGATGCCACTTTTCAACAACTAGATGTGGGTGGTATGTACAGGTCATTCACTGACTAGTGGGTCAAGTGGGCTCTCTAGGGAAGGTAACTCACAGCGACCGGAAGGGACTGGGAGATGCTTTCCAGAACCAGTGACATCTCCGGTATCTCTTGTCATGGCCAGGGATACAGCAAACATGAACACCAAGAAAACAAAATAAACAACAAAACAAAATAAACCAACAAAAAACCCAGAAGGTGTTTTAACTGCTAAATTCCCCTGGGAGGGAGGAATTGTAAAAGTTGAAGGGGAGGGTGCATCTCACTTTCCACCCACAGCATTAGTGAGCTGTACCATAAAATAGAGCATGGCCATAAATGAAATCACAGAAGACTCGCTTCCAAAGGCTTCACCTTGAAACCTTAACTCCTACATGGGGAGCACGCTGTTTATTACCACTGCTGCTGGGAAAGGGAGCCTGCAAGTGTAATGCAGAGCAGACAACATCTAAGGAGTAGAAGATGATAAGATTTATGGTGGGAATAAAACCCTGCGTAAATTGCCTCTTGTTAAATGTGCGTGTTGGGTCTGTTCTTAGAGAAGTTCAATCCAGGAGAGCACAATGGTCTTTCTGAAAAAAATTCCTTGAATTGTTTGTACCTTTATTTCGGTCAGTCGTTGTAGGCTAACATATTAAGTGGCTCTGTTAAGAAAAGATCCATGAAAGGGATGAAGCATCATGCTCCCTTAGACTCCGAGTTATTTAGGATTTGTTCACTTGAGTTACTCCCCCCTTCCCTGACTCCATCACAACTGCGGTGTAACTATCACTTGCGTCTCACCACTATCAAACAGTACTTTGTTAGGGGCTTTTTAAAAATTTCTCTTTATATCCTAACCACTGCCCCCCTTCCCAATAACCCCTTCTCACAATGCTTCCCCCCTCCCCTTCTCCTCTGAGAGGTAGAGCCCCCCCCCATCCTGGCACATCAAGACTCTGCGTGGCTAGGTGTATCCTCTCCTGCTGAGGTCAGACAAGCTAGGAGAACATATTCCACGTACAGGCAACAGTTTAGGGGATAGCCTCCGTTCCAGTTGTTCAGGACCCATATGGAGACCGAGCTGCACATCTACTACATAGGGGTGGAGAGGGCTAGGTCCAGCCTGTGTATGCTCTTTGATTGGGGTGGTTCATACTATGAGAGCCATTAAGTGTCCAGGTTAATTGACTCTGTTCCTGTGGAGTTCTTATCCCCTTTAGGGCCCTCAATGTTTCCTCCAACTCTTACATAAGAGTCCCCAAACTCCATATACTGTTTGGCTGTGGGTGTCTGCATCTGTCTGAGTCAGCTGCTAGGTGGAGCTTCTCAGAGGACAGTCATGCTAGGCTTCTGTCTGCAAGGATAACAAAGTGTCATTAATAGTGTTAGGGATTGGTGCTTGCCCATGGGATGGATCTCTAGATGGGCTGGTTATTGCTTGGTCATCACCCCAGTCTCTGCTCTATCTCCTGTCCCTGCATTTCTTGTAGACAGAATGCATTTGGGGTCAAATGTTTTGTGGGTGAGTTGGTGTCACTGTTGCTTCATTGAAGTTCCTGCCTGGCTATAGGAGGTGGCCTCTTCAAATTCCATATACTAATTACTATGAGTCTTAGCTAAGGTCACCCCATCTTGGGAGTCTCCCTATCCCAGGTCTCTGGGATGCTCTTGAAATCCCTCCTTCTTCCCCATGGCAGCTGCAGATTTCCATTCATTCTCATGGCCAACTGGCCATCTTCCCTGTTTCTTCCCATACCTGATCCTGAGCCCGTCCCCATTCCCCTCCCCAGCCCCTCTCTTACCCAGTTTCCCCCTCTTCATCTGCCTCCTAAGACCATTTTTATTCCTCCATCTAAGTGAGATTCAAGCATCCATCCTATCTTGGGCCTTCCTTCTTGTTTAGCTTCTTTGGATCTGTGGAGTGTAGCATGGCTATCCTGTACTTTATGGCTAATATGTCATTTTGGGTCTAGGTTGCCTCATTCAGAATGATATTCTCAAGTTCCACCCATTTGTCTGCAAAATGTATGATGTCTTGATTTTTAATCACGGAATAGTATTCTGTTCTGTAGATGTACCACATTTTCTTTATCCCTTCTTCAGTTGAGGGTTATCTAGGTTGTTTCCAGTTTCTGGCTATTATGAATAAGTATGCTATGAATATAGTTGAGTGAGTATCTTTGTGGGATTGTAGGACATCTTTAGGGTATATGTCCAAGAGTGGTAAATCTGGGTCTTGAGGTAGAACTATTCAGTTTTCTGAGAAACTGCCAAATTCATTTCCAAAGTGGTTGTACCAGCTTGCAATTCCACCAACAATGGAGGACTGTTTCTCTTTTTCCAAGTTTGCACTCCTACCAGCAATAAGGAAGTTTCCTCCTTGCAGTACCACATCCTCGCCAGCATCTGCTGTCACCTGAGTTTTTGATCTTAGCCATTCTGACTCGTGTGAGGTGGAATCTCAGGGTCGTTTTGATTTGCATTTCCCTGATGATTAAGGATGTTGAACATTTATTTAGGTGCTTCTTGGCAATTCCATATTTCTCAGTTGATAATTCTTTGTTTTAACTCTGTACCCCATTTTTAACTGGGTTATTTTTTCAAAGTTACTAATGTAAGCTGACCATGTTTCATGAAACGGTCCTAAGAGTGTTTGAATGGCATCTGTTCTTACCTGGATCTGCTATATTAACCATCATGGAGATGCTTAATAGTATTTTTGAACTTGTGCGGTCTCACAAAACTGCACATTTAAGCACTTGGCATTCTCTCTTTGCCCTTCCAAATACACTATGTCACATGAATTGTCACTTCCATGAATGCATTTTGGTATGCATTAATGTTTCTATTTTAATACTAGTGTCCAATCCCAGTTTTCATCCGGCTGAACTTCTGGTTTCATTTTCTGCTAATTACAAAAAGATGCCCTAAGACATTTTAGGCATGATGAGTCCTGGGTAGGTGTAAATTGTTTGCTGTTGTTGAATACACCCTGGGAGGGAACTTTCTAGAGTCTGACAGGATGTTGTTCCAGATGTCAGAAATCTAGTGCCAAAAAAATAAAAATAAACTCTAGTTACTAAATTGATCATGGTCTGGAATTTCATATCAAGAGAAAAGCTTCAGGCAGAAAAAAATGTGTGAAATACTTAGAAATGGTCCAGAAATTTAGCAAATGCATGGTTTAGCAATGTTCTGTAAGGTAGAAGATGGATGACTATAATTGGCAAAAATCATTTTTTAATGTTATATGAGGGATGAGAATTGTAGCGAGATCTGAAGTTTCTTAAGAATTTCCTTATCCACTCTCTATACTCTAACTATGAATGAGAAAACCTGAAACCCATAGGGGTAAAGTGAGGAGATCACAGACACACAATGAACTGAATGTAAAACCACTCTTCTGATTTTCTTTACCCATAAGCCTGAAGCATCATCTCTAGCATTTTTGTTCATAAGAGCCAATGTACCAACCATCACTTCCAGACCTATCACCAAGGAGAGTCAAGAGAAACAAGGAAACCGTGGGTAGACACCCTCAGAGATGATTCTTGGCTGTGCTAGATGATTGGAACCCACATTTGGTAGCTACTTCAGGAGGCTTACCCAGGCATTAGCTCAAGGGTTGGCATGCAATATACACCGCATTAAAAATTAAACCAATTGCTGAAACAACATGAGAAATAGAAAAGTATATTTTAACTTTGTACTGGCTTCCCAGAGATATAAATCAGTTGTGGCCCTAAAGCTGTTTCTAACTGAAATAGTAAAGGCAGGAAAGGCAGTAAGTAGTCTGATTCAAAGGATGTAAAAATAATTATCAACTTTCACCACGTTCTTAGTAGAGACCTACCACAAAGGGACTCTGTCCCATCTCTGCAATTCTCTAATAATTCCATTAGTGTGCATTGTATTACATGCTAACACCATGTGTTCTCTGGAGTTAGAGGTCATACTTGTCTTTACTCACTCATTTGTACACTTAATGCTTTTACTGAGTGTCTGCCATGAGTCACTAGATACGGAAAGGGTACTAAGTGGAGTACAAGGTAAGATAAATGCTGCCTTAAACTCTCTAGTAGATCTTTCCTTATTCACAATAGAAGCCAAGTCCTTATAACCAGTAAAAAGAACTATTATGATTGCAAAATCCTTTACTTCTATGTTACAGTATAAGGCTGCTACATCAAATGACCAACTTCTTTCAGTTCATTTAAACTAGTTTACTCATGTGTTAATTCAGTCAACAGACACTTAGTAATCTTTTCATCAGGAACTGTGCTGCGGTCTGTAGTCCTGGTGAAAAATGATGTTGATCTGGTCGTGAACCATATTATCTATAAAGAGGTATGCCAGCATTATATAGGTTGGGATATATTTTAATTAAAACACATTGAGGTAAGTCCTCTGAAGAAAAACTTGCATAGGGAATTGAAGAATGGGAATATCTAATTTATATCAGGGGTGAGAGGTGAGAGAAGGTATCTACTCAGAAAGTAAACTTTACATTGAGGCCTTAAAGAGGGGGATGAGTTAAGCAGAGGAGGAGGTGAGGGAGGAGTTTTTAGGTAAATGGGACAGACCTACAGCAAGGTTCTGAAGCTGGTACTTTATCCTTGAGTTTGAATCTTTTTAAACTACTCATGCAACCAGCCAAAGCAGTCATATGAAGAGGGGTTGGGGCTTAAAATATAAGGAAGGTCTCTAAAGGTATAAAAACACACAAGAATTTTGGGAGAAGCTCTGTAGAGTAAGCACATACATGAAGCTATTTTTCCTAGACACAGGCCCTGCCCCCAATACATCCTCATCACCCTTATGACCAACCACCATCAACATTACCATCCACTATTGCAGGTCTGTGGGTTCCAGGGCTTCCAACCCAGCTCAACCTTACCAGGTTTCCTGGCACAGTCCACTGTCCCACTCACTATCTTCACCATCCCCATCTCCTTCAGCACAGGTTTGCAGCGGTTCTCAATCACAGTCTCTTGGTACTTTTAACATCCCTTGATGGTGCCTTTAATTTGCTCAAAAAGTCATTTTAACTAGAACCTCTTCATTTGAACCTTCGGGGTTAACTTTTATTTCCTGTTGGAATATTGATTCATATGGGCAAACCAATAGCACCTGCAATAACACAAGTTGAGTGTTCACAACTTTCATACAGACATTAACAGAAATACCTGGATGTTGAAAGAGTCTTTCTTTGACCAAGCTTTAGACAGGTTTTTCTGAGTCCTATTTTTGACTACAGCTTGGTTTCAACCCACTGAACCAAACCTTAGCAAGAATCCAGTGAAGTCAGTTAAGTGAAGCCTTCCTCACATACCCGATCACTCTCCATATGTAATCCGATTCCTTGGCCTCTATAACCAGTAGCTGATCATTTTGGCCTATGTGTGGCAAAGTTCTATTAACACTCAATGTCTCTGAATACTTTTCTAATCACTGTGCCCATTGGCTGCAAGTTGTCAGCTGTCCTTGTCCTATTGAGAACTGAGCCTGAGCTCTTTTCCCCATGATGAGAGTAGTGTCACTTCTCACAAGACACTTGGGTAATGTTTTCTTGCTGTTTTCATAATTGTCAGAATTCTTTTTTTTTCCTTTTTTTAATTAGGTATTTTCCTCATTTACATTTCCAATGCTTTACCAAAAGTCCCCCATACCCTCCCCCCAACCCCCCTACCCACCTACTTTTTGGCCCTGGCATTCCCCTGTACTGGGGCATATAAAGTTTGCAAGTCCAATGGGCCTCTCTTTCCAGTGATGGCCTACTAGGCCTTGTTTTGATACATATGCAGCTAGAGACATGAGCTCTGGGGTACTGGTTAGTTCATAATGTTGTTCCACCTATAGGGTTGTGGATCCCTTTAGCTCCTTGGGTATTTTCTCCAGCTCCTCCATTGGGGGCCCTGTGATCCATCCAATAGCTGAATGTGAGCATCCATTTCTGTGTTTGCTAGGCCCCGGCATAGTCTCACTAGAGACAGCTATATCAGGGTCCTATCAGCACAATCTTGCTAGTGTATGCAATGGTGTCAGCGTTTGGAGGCTGATTATAGGATGGATCCCTGGATATGGCAGTCTCTAGATGGTCCATCCTTTTATCTCTGCTCCAAACTTTGTCTCTGTAACTCCTTCCATGGGTGTTTTGTTCCCAATTCTAAGAAGGGGCAAAGTGTCCACACTTTGGTCTTTGTTCTTCTTGAGTTTCATGTGTTTTGCAAATTGTAACTTATATCTTGGGTATTCTAAGTTTCTGGGCTAATATCCACTTATCAGTGAGTGCATATCATTTGAGTTCTTTTGTGATTGGGTTACCTCACTCAGGATAATGCCCTCCAGGTCCAACCATTTGCCTAGGAATTTCATAAATTCATCCTTTTTAATAGCTGAGTAGTACTCCATTGTGTAAATGTACCACATTTTCTGTATCCATTCCTCTGTTGAGGGGCATCTGGGTTCTTTCCAGCTTCTGGCTATTATAAATAAGGCTGCTATGAACATAGTGGCACATGTTTCTTTCTTACTAGCTGGAACATCTTCTGGATATATGCCCAGGAGAGGTATTGCAGGATCCTCCAGTAGTACCATGTCCAATTTTCTGAGGAACCACCAGACAGATTTCCAGAGTGGTTGTACAAGCTTGCAATCCCACCAACAGTGGAGGAGTGTTCCTCTTTCTCCACATCCTCGCCAGCATATGCTGTCACCTGAATTTTTAGTCTTAGCCATTCTGACTGATGTGAGATAGAATCTCAGGGTTGTTTTGATTTGCATTTCTCTGATGATTAAGGATGCTGAACATTTTTTCAGGTGTTTCTCAGCCATTCGGTATTCCTCAGGTGAGAATTCTTTGTTTAGCTCTGAGCCCCGTTTTTAATGGGGTTATTTGATTTTTCTGGAGTCCACCTTCTTGAGTTCTTTATATATATTGCATATTAGTCCCCTATCTGATTTAGGATAGGTAAAGATCCTTTCCCAATCTGTTGGTGGCCTTTTAGTCTTATTGACGGTGTCTTTTGCCTTGCAGAAGCTTTGCAGTTTCATGAGGTCCCATTTGTCAGTTCTCGATCTTACAGCACAAGCCATTGCTGTTCTATTCAGGAATTTTTCCCCTGTGCCCATATCCTCGAGGCTTTTCCCCACTTTCTCCTCTATAACTTTCAGTGTCTCTGGTTTTATGTGGAGTTCCTTGATCCACTTAGATTTGACCTTAGTACAAGGAGATAGGAATGGATCAATTCCATTCTTCTACATGATAACAACCAGTTGTGCCAGCACCATTTGTTGAAAATGCTGTCTTTCTTCCAATGGATGGTTTTAGATCCCTTATCGAAGATCAAGTGACCATAGGTGTGTGGGTACATTTCTGGGTCTTCAATTCTATTCCATTGGTCTACTTGTCTGTCACTATACCAGTACCATGCAGTTTTTATCACAATTGCTCTGTAGTAAAGCTTTAGGTAAGGCATGGTGATTCCACCAGAGGTTCTTTTATCCTTGAGAAGAGTTTTTGCTATTCTAGGTTTTTTATTATTCCAGATGAATTTGCATATTGCACTTTCTAATTCGTTGAAGAATTGAGTTGGAATTTTGATGGGGATTGCATTGAATCTGTAGATTGCTTTTGGCAAGATAGCCATTTTTACAATGTTGATCCTGCCAATACATGAGCATGGCAGATCTTTCCATCTTCTGAGATCTTCCTTAATTTCTTTCTTCAGAGACTTGAAGTTTTTATTATACAGATCTTTCACTTCCTTAGTTAGAGTCACGCCAAGATATTTTATATTATTTGTGACTATTGAGAAGGGTGTTGTTTCCCTAATTTCTTTCTCAGTCTGTTTATTCTTTGTGTAGAGAAAGGCCATTGACTTGTTTGAGTTAATTTTATATCCAGCTACTTCACCGAAGCTGTTTATCAGGTTTAGGAGTTCTCTGGTGGAATTTTCAGGGTCACTTATATATACTATCATATCATCTGCAAAAATTGATATTTTGACTTCATCTTTTCCAATTTGTATCCCCTTGATCTCCTTTTGTTGTCGAATTGCTCTGGCTAGGACTTCAAGTACAATGTTGAATAGGTAGGGAGAAAGTGGGCAGCCTTGTCTAGTCCCTGATTTTAGTGTGATTGCTTCCAGCTTCTCACCATTTACTTTGATGTTGGCTACTGGTTTGCTGTAGATTGCTTTTTATCATGTTTAGGTATGGGCCTTGAATTCCCAATCTTTCCAAGACTTTTATCATGAATGGGTGTTGGATCTTGTCAAATGCTTTTTCCTGGACTAATGAGATGATCATGTGGTTATTGTCTTTGAGTTTGTTTATGTAATGGATTACGTTGATGGATTTCCGTATATTAAACCATCCCTGCATCCCTGGAATAAAACCTACTTGGTCAGGATGGATGATTGCTTTAATGTGTTCTTGGATTCAGTTAGCAAGAATTTTATTGAGTATTTTTGCATCGATATTCATAAGGGAAATTGGTCTGAAGTTCTCTATCTTTGTTGGATCCTTCTGTGGTTTAGGTATCAAAGTAATTGTGGCTTCATAGAATGAGTTGGGTAGAGTACCTTCTACTCCTATTTTGTGGAATAGTTTGTGCAGAACTAAAATTAGATCTTCTTTGAAGGTCTGTTAGAACTCTGCACTAAACCCATCTGGTCCTGGGCTTTTTTTGGCTGGGAGACTATTAATGAGTGCTTCTATTTCTTTAGGGGACATGGGACTGTTTAGATGGTTAACTTGATCCTGATTTAACTTTGGTATCTGGTATCTGTCTAGAAATGTGTCCATTTCATCCAGGTTTTCCAGTTTTGTTGAGTATAGCCTTTTGTAGAAAGATCTGATGGTGTTTTGGATTTCTTCAGGATCTGTTGTTATGTCTCCCTTTTCATTTCTGATTTTGTTAATTAGGATGCTGTCCCTGTGCCCTCTAGTGAGTCTAGCTAAGGGTTTATCTATCTTGTTGATTTTCTCAAATAACCAACTCCGAGTTTGGTTGATTCTTTGAATAGTTCTTGTTTCCACTTGGTTGATTTCGCCCCTGAGTTTGATTATTTGCTGCCGTCTACTCCTCTTGGGTGAATTTTCTTCCTTTTTTTCTAGAGCTTTTAGGTGTGTTGTCAAGCTGCTAGTGTGTTCTCTCTAGTTTCTTTTTGGAGGCTCTCAGAGCTATGAGTTTCCCTCTTAGAAATGCTTTCATAGTGTTCCATAAGTTTGGGTATGTTGTGGCTTCATTTTCATTAAACTCTAAAAAGTCTGTAATTTCTTTCTTTATTCCTTCCTTGAACAAGGTATCATTGAGAAGAGTGTTGTTCAGTTTCCACGTGAATGTTGGCTTTCCATTATTTATGTTGTTATTGAAGATCAGCCTTAGTCCATGGTGGTCTGATAAGATGCATGGGACAATTTCAATATTTTTGTATCTGTTGAGGCCTGTTTTGTGACCAATTATATGGTCAGTTTTGGAGAAGGTCCCATGAGGTGCTGAGAAGAAGGTATATCCTTTTGTTTTAGGATAAAATGTTCTGTAGATATCTGTTAAGTCCATTTGTTTCATAACTTCTGTTAGTTTCACTGTGTCCCTGTTTAGTTTCTGTTTCCACGATCTGTCCATTGATGAAAGTGGTGTGTTGAAGTCTCCCACTATTATTGTGTGAGGTTCAATATGTGCTTTGAGATTTACTAAAGTTTCTTTAATGAATGTGGCTGCCCTTGCATTTTGAGCATAGATATTCAGAATTGAGAGTTCCTCTTGGAGGATTTTACCTTTGATGACTATGAAATGTCCCTCCTTGTCTTTTTTGATAACTTTGGGTTAGAATTCAATTTTATTTGATATTAGAATGGCTACTCTAGCTTGTTTCTTTAGACCATTTGCTTGGAAAATTGTTTTACAGCCTTTCACTCTTAGGTAGTGTCTGTCTTTTTCCCTGAGATGGGTTTCCTGTAAGCAGCAGAATGTTGGGTCCTGTTAATGTAGCCTTCTGTTAGGCTATGTCTTTTTATTGGGGAATTGAGTCCATTGATATTAAGAGATATTAAGGAAAAGTAATTGTTGCTTCCTATTATTTTTGTTTTTAGAGTTGGCATTCTGTTTTTGTGGCTGTCTTCTTTTTGGTTTGTTGAGGTATTACTTTCTTGCTTTTTCTAGGGCGTGGTTTCCGTCCGTTTATTGTTTTGTTTTGTTTTGTTTTTTTCTGTTATTATCCTTTGCAGGGCTGGATTCGTGGAAAGATAATGTGTGAATTTGGTTTTGTCGTGGAATACTTTGGTTTCTCCATCTATGGTAATTGAGAGTTTGGCTGGGTATAGTAGCCTGGGCTGTCATTTGTGTTCTCTTAGGGTCTGTATAACAGGATCTTCTGGCTTTCATAGTCTCTGGTGAAAAGTCTGGTGTAATTTTGATAGGCCTGCCTTTATATATTACTTGACTTTTCTCCCTTACTGCTTTTAATATTCTATCTTTATTTAGTGCATTTGTTGTTATGATTATTATGTGTCGGGAGGAATTTCTTTTCTGGTCCAGTCTATTTGGAGTTCTGTAGGCTTCTTGTATGTTCATGGGCATCTCTTTCTTTAGGTTTGGGAAGTTTTCTTCTATAATTTTGTTGAAGATATTTGCTGGCCCTTTAAGTTGAAAATCTTCATTCTCATCTACTCCTATTATCCATAGGTTTGGTCTTCTCATTGTGTCCTGTATTTCCTGGATGTTTTGATTTAGGATCTTTTTGCATTTTGCATTTTCTTTGATTGTTATGCCGATGTTCTCTATGGAGTCTTCTGCACCTGAGATTCTCTCTTCCATCTCTTGTATTCTGTTGATGATGCTTGCATCTATGGTTCCAGATTTCTTTCCTAGGGTTTCTATCTCCAGAGTTGCCTCACTTTGGGTTTTCTTTATAGCGTCTACTTCCCTTTTTAGGTCTTGGACGGTTTTATTCAATTCCACCACCTGTTTGGTCGTGTTTTCTTGCAATACTTTAAGGGATTTTTGTGCTTCCTCTTTAAGTTCTTCTACCTGTTTAGCAGTATTCTCCGGTATTTATTTAAGTGAGTTATTAAAGTCCTTCTTGGTGTCCTCTACCATCATCATGAGATATGCTTTTAAATCCGGGTCTAGTTTTTCGGGTGTGTTGGTGTGCCCAGGACTGGGTGGGGTGGGAGTGCTGTGTTCTGATGATGTTGAGTGGTCTCGGTTTCTGTTAGTAAGATTCTTACATTTGCCTTTCGCCATCTGGTAATCTCTGGAGTTAGTTGTTGTAATTGTCTCTTCTTAGATTTTGTTCCTCAGGTGTTTATGTTAGCTTCTATCAGTAGACCTGGGAGACTAGCTCTCTCTTGAGTTTCAGTGCTTAGAGTACTCTCTGCTGGTAGGCTCTCCTCTTGCAGGGAAGGTGCCCAGATATCTGGTGTTCGAACCTGCTTCCTGGCAGAAGTTGTGATCCACTCACAGAGGTCTTAAGATCCCATGGAGGGTCCTGTGTTTACCTTAAGGGTGTCTTTAGACTCAATGCCCAAGTTACCCCTGTGCTGGCGTGGACTGGAAGGGACTTGTGCCCCTGATCAGGCTGAGTTTTCTGCTTCCCTAATTAATGCAGTCTCAGGTCCCGTGCAATTGGATTGGAGCAGACGCTGTGTTCCACTCACCAGAGATCTTAAGATCCCGTGGCGGGTCTTGTGGGTAGCTGGAGGGTGTCAGTGGACTCTGCACCCTAGCTATCCTGGTGCTGGCCAGACCGGAAGGGACTTGTGCCCCTGATCAGGCTGGGTTTTCTGCTTCCCTAATTAATGCAGTCTCAGGTCCCATGCAATTGGATTGGAGCAGATGCTGTGTTCCACTCACCAGAAGTCTTAAGATCCTGTAGCGGGTCCTGTGGGTAGCTGGCGGGTGTCAGCCAACTCTGCGCCTTAGCTACCCCGGTGCTGGCCAGACCGGAAGGGCCAGTATTCTTTTTCTTGTGTAATTATGTTGGCTTGCTTTGGACATGATTATGTTCATCATTACACCCCTAGACACATCAGGACCTTGAGTGAACACCTAAACCTTTTACTACACTCCTGATTGATTAGAATCCATTGGCAAATCTGACTCTTCAACCGCTGCTCTGGGTGACAGGGTGTTGAAACCTGGGAAGGACAAATTTTGATTTTTAAGATTCTAATTATAATGACAACACTACCTCAGCTTTCTTTATTTGAAAGGTACCTCTTAACTGGAAGTTTCCCCTGACTCTTTGTTTCTAGTGAGGATTCATTCATTCCCTGACTCATAGGACTGCAAGTTTCTCTTTCCAGCTTTTTGTTTCAAGTACAGGTGTGTTTCCTAATTCTAGTTCTGGAAGTTTTTGTCCTGCACATGCATACACATGTATGCACGTGCATATGTATGTGTATATGTGTGTGTATGTCCTCTTGATGTCTTTGTTGAATCCTGTTTCTTCCACAGGAACTTATCAGTGGACTGAAATCCCTCTTTCCAGATCACTGCTGACTATATACTCTGCTTCTATGGGACTAAGTCTATATGCTTGTTGGCATATGACTAGGGATAATTTGGCACTATAGTGTTTCCTCAAACTAGCTCTTCAAAAGCCTTTCCTGTTCTAGAACCTCAAAACCTTTGACCTTTAATTCAGTTCCTGTGTGTCTTTTAATATGGCCCCCTTCCAATCCTTATCTCTTCTATGTCTCTATTCAGCTCCTGTCAGACATTTCCTTTCCCATTCCAGCCCCTCAACTTCTTGTTATCATTGAGCTTAAGGAAATTGGTACTTTCAAAGGGCTCAGAACAGCCTCCCAATGGGAACTATTTAAGGCTAAAAAGGGAAACAAGCTAATTGAAGACAGACTAGATCCTTTATCCATCAAAAGTATACTGAAACAGTTAGCTACCTGCCTGATATTTACAAAAGGTCCTTCAAAATTTAGTTCACAGCCTCTACAATATTACATATCAGGACAAAAGAAAATCTGAAAAATCTCTTTGTGCAAATATTGGCTAAAAGCGTTAGCCTTCATGTTCAGCAGATAACCTTAACATTTTCCATCTGCCATAAATAAAATTCAGATAAGAGTGTAAAGTGGAGCAAAGACAAGAGCCAACTATTTTATTCAAACCAGTGAATTTTAAGTTTGAACATTTACCTGACATGCGATAAAAATTTGAGAGCAGAACGTGTACATTCCCCTACAAGGAAGCTATGTTGTGTTTGTTTGTATATTTACATGTGTATGCAAATGTACTATGCTTCTATGACCATCCCTACCTCCAGATTACATTTTCAAATCATTGCCTAAAATTTTACAAGGAAGTTCTATTTCAATTGATTTGGTATGAATAATTGCTCATATAAATTAAATATTTCTAAAAGTTCATGAAATGCCAAAACTCACTTAAATATTTTTAAGCTCATAATTTAGGTGTCTTTGGTGAATATGGAAAGGGTGGCCTCATTATTATTATTATTATTATTATTATTACTATTTTATGCCAGCCTATGAACTTGCAGATGAAGGAAAGAAGAGAAAGAAAAAAGAAAACAAAAGGGATAGGAAACATACTTTTTAAAATTACGGACAAAATCTATCTAAAATTTGGGAACATGGACCATTAGATTCATGAAGCCCAAACGATCAACAATATTAAACTTCGAAAGTTCTATGCTATAGCACATACTAGCTAAATTGTTAAAGGGCAAAGGCAAAGAAAGAGTAAGCTTTGAAACTAGTAATGGGGTGGGGCAGGGAGGTCATTAATAGTGATTCTATTAGGCTCATAGATTTGAATTCTTGGTTATCAGGGAGTGTCTCTACTTAAGAAGAATAAGGAGGTGTGGCCTTGTTGGTGGCTACTTGTTGGTATGTCACTGAATGTGCTTTGTGATTTCTAAAACCCAAGCCAGTCCCACTGTCTTTCTTTCTGCTGCCTGCAGATCTGGATGTAGAATTCTCAGCTGCTTCTCCAGCACCATGTTTGCCTGTGTGCCACCAAGCTTCCCACCATGACTATAGTGGACTAAACATTTGAAACTGTGAGAAAGCTGCAATTTAATGCTTTTTAAAATAAGAGTTGACATGGTCAGGGTCTCTTCACAGCAATAGAACACTGACTAAGACAGTCCATATGATTATTGTCTTAATTAGCTTTAATTGTCAACATGCCCTAGAGTTCTCTTTTAAACGGAAATGTTTGATTAATGAACTGCCTATTTCAGATTGGGCTGAGAGCATGTGTGAATTGAATTACTGCCCTGACCTACCTCAGTGATGGACTATGACCTGGACATGCAAGCTAACCCTTTTTTTTCTCCTTAGTTACTTTTGGTCATGGTATTTGTGACAGTAACAGAATGAAGCTAGAACAACTTTCATAATTTCCAACAGTAACCCTTTGAACCAAGAGGAAGTGAAATTATATCATAAAAATGTTGAAAGAAGGGGCTGGCAAGATGGCTCAGTGGGTAAGAGCACCCGACTGCTCTTCCGAAGGTCCAGAGTTCAAATCCCAGCAACCACATGGTGGCTCACAACCATCCGTAATGAGATCTAACGCCCTCTTCTGGTGCATCTGAAGACAGCTACAGTGTACTTACATATAATAATAAATAAATAAATCTTTAAAAAAAATGTTGAAAGAAAACAACTGAAAATGTACCACTCAGAAAAAGTAGCCCACAAACATAAAAAAGTGACAAAAGAGAAATGCTATCAAAAGCAATGAAGATCACCAATAGACCTCTGTCTGTGTGTGTGTGCGTGTGTGTGTGTATGTGTATGTGTAGAGAAAGAGAAGAGATATTGATTCTTACGATAACCTTTTTTAAATTATTTATAGTTAAGAGAAATGTGAGTCATTTCAGTGTTTAAAACTTTTGGTTTTTAATAATCATGTTACTTTATACAGTGATTTTTGAAATTGTCATTGTTACTTGTGTTAAATAGATATTTTATAGTGACATAGGATGTTATTTGGTCTAATACTCTAAATCTTATGACATTTCTAACACCTTTTTCTTCGTCAAATCCAATTATAGATAAAATTTAATGATCTCAAACTAAGCTTGAAATGTTCTTAATAAACATGTGAAAGGATTTTTTCCTTTGTGAAAAACTTAAGATACAATTAGCATTACTTGATATGTTTAATTAAATGAAAATAATTATCAGTTGAGGAAAAAAATTCTTAGTCTTCCATAGATTGTATATAAACTTCCTAGAAATTTGTCAACATTCTGGCCATCTTTGGTCTATCCTAGTATAATGTTAGTGTTGTAATTCCCACATTTTGTTTGTTTGTTTGTTTTTGTTTTTTTCCTATACTTTCTACCCCTCTATTTTAAAAATTACTATAATTTGATTCTTTTTCTTTGACTCAGGATGCTGTATTACAGGCTTGCTTCTAATTTACAGTGTAGATGATCTTGACCTTGAACTACTGATCACTTTGCCTGCACTGCTGAGATTACAGATTACTACCATGTTCAATTCATGAGGTGCTGAAGCTGTAATCCAGGACTTTATGCATACCAGAGAAGCAGTATGCCAACCGAGTAGACTCAATCCATATAAGATCTTTTAGTGTTCTTTTTTTCAGTGTTGATGATAGAACTCAAGGCAAGTATCCTGTCACTGAGTTAGTTAGACCCATCCTGGTTCTTATTGTTTTTAATGGATACCACAGAATCAACTGCTTGGTAAATAAACTCTGTGGAAACTTTTAATCACTGATAGTTTAATTCGTCACTCATAGCATTTACCTTACTCTTTTTCATCTTTAAAGCATTTGTAACCAGTTAGAAGCTTAAGTACTTCCTCTTTAACAAAAAGTGATTGAAAAAAAAGAGACCTATGGTAATGAAGTATGACAGGTATATTATTGTACAGACTTCTGGAGTAATTTCTTAAATAACTTTGTGACTATTCACTAGACTAAGACATTCCAGAACTCTACTAGAGGCCGGCTGGTTCACAAAACAAACCCAAGGTCAAGTAGTGTAGGAACTAAGTACAGGAGACTAACTGAACTGATGATGAATGCTTATAATCTTTATGCACTTCATGTAGAATTTTGCTAGTTTGTTCATATCCTATTTTCTAAATGTAAGGAACACCTACATTTTTCTTAAGATATTTAAAACTCAAATTATAGTATAATATGCTTTTGTAAATTAAAATTAGATATCTTTTCTTTTCTGCCTAGGTGCTCTAGAATCTGGAAATTCTTAAGTATTCTCATTTCTACAGTAATACTATTATCTACCTGAATGCAATAAGAAGTGTCTTTCTTATACCATACACAATTCAAAAATTGGTTATACTCTTAAGGCTTTTAGTGGGATGTCACATTTGAGAACATTGCATAAAATCAGATGCGACCAGTCAGTTTGAAGGGGCAAAGGCTGACTTAAAGAAACTAATACTTCCTAAGCCTTTTAGAAAAAGCCAGCCCAGTACCTTGAGCACAAGTTTCCTAGACTTACACATAAGAAAGGACACTCATTCATCCTGGATGACCCGAGAACATTGGTACAGTTTAGGGACCATAGAAGGAAGAGAGGAATTGTCTCAAATTTAGAGGCAGTATCAGTCAAGTGTGATGGTGAATGCTTGGCTTGACTTCCTAGCCTCATAGAACATTTGGAATATTACCAGAGATACCCTTTGAAAATTTCGAGTACAGCAGACTTCCACAGGATCATGCATCTGTTCTCTTTTCTGCTGCTCTTCTATAAACAAGAAGTCCAAATGTAAAGGACTTGAAACAAGAATAACCTTATTTGGTTAGCAAAAAATCAAAGAGGATAGGGAATGATAGAAATTTTGTTTCAAAGAAAAACTGTAGCCCATTCTTCACACTTTGTCAGCCCTTACCAAATTCTCAATTCTTCTGATTTCCTCTAATAATCTGGTTGCAACTCTCCAGTTTAATATTTCTGACTTTCTCCCAGTGTTCTGATGGGAGCACTAAGCGTGGAAATCTTATTGTTTGCATCCTTCCTGGTACATCAGATTCTCTGTAGCTAACCTCCCCAGTCCCTCATCTAGGATCTAAAGCAACCTAGCAAGCTGAAGCTGGCCAATGGGTGACCTTTCTACTGGGCACTGATACTGGGAGGGCTGTTCAGACATCTCTGTGTTCAATCATGAAGGCAACGTCTCAACTGGGTGCTCTACTAATAAAGTTAGCAGATGGGTCCACTGCTTAGCAAAAAGCAAGCAAGTGAGAAACAAGCTCTGATGCTTCGACAGAAGGAAGATGAGACATTGGCAAAGCTTTCTGTCCTGATAACTTTAGAGGGGCCCCTTTGAGCATCCTTTGTGACTAAGCCTCACTCTTGGACCTTGTCAGCCTGCCTACTCCAATTTGAGTAAGAACCTTGCTTGGATAGTTAATCTAGAATTCTCCCATCTTTGATATCTGATCATTCTTGCTTGCCTTTAGGAAAGAAATCATAATCATAATAATCAACATCAACAACAACAATAAAACAAAACAGCCTGATAAGTAGATTTAGTAAGAATTTAGTAATTTTCGAGTCACTCTATTCATCACTTGTAAGTCCATATTGTCTTTGACTAGTTTGGAGTTGAGTCTAACCTTCTCTCCCATTAAGTCTTGACATCTGTCATGATACTCCTGAGTTGTCTTTACAATGTTATTAACATGGTTAAATTTTTAAATCATTTAGGAGTGAATGTTATAACCAGTTAGAGGGAGAATTCAAGAAACAGACACATGTATAGACTGGGAATGTTGAGATGAATAGGAAAGCAGAAGCAACAGTGGCCTGCTCTTACATGGTAGGAAAGGGAAGTCAACTGGTCAGAATTCCCACGTCTTCATTATTAATCAGATTTATTTCCAAATCCACTTGGAATAATCAATGGCGATAGAAAGCTAGAGTTATATAATTCAGAGAGATGGGTACCAAACTGTTGCTGATTTTATAAAGGTTTTACTGGAACCCATTCATTTATGAATTGTTGGTGTCTATTTTCCTTGAGTTAAGTTGAACAACACTGAACATAAAGGTTGTGGAGCCTAAATTATTTCCTGTCTGGTCTTTCACAGAAAATGTTTCTCAACCTCCATGCTCCAGGCACTGCATAGTTTTCCACTGAATAACACTTTTCCTGCTTCTAATGAGGAGTATACTGCTGTTACAAGTAAAAGAAGGAAACCAGTAAGTGGTAGGACTAAAACTCTAACACAGGTTAATCTGATCCAATTATAAGTGTGGTGATCAGGATGCAGTTTAGCTTCTCCTAGTAACAAAAACAATTGAAACAAAAACAAAACTCTGGAACTACAGTCCACGCTGAGCATGGCATCTCTTTCAAAATTATCTCTATCATTAAAGAAGAAAGTGTTGTAGCTCAATAGATGACCTGTGGGTTCATGCATGCAGGTTCAGGATTAGGAATGACAAATGCTTTGATAACTCAGGAGGCCAATTTTACCTGCATTGCTTGATCTCAAACTAACTTTATAAAAGTAACAAGTTAAATTATAGTACATTTGTACAAGACAGGACTATAGTTGTACATCCTCAAACAAGGAACTTAGGCAGAAAGAGAAAATGATTTCATTTTGTAGCACTTTTCTTGTGAATATTTGTTCTTTAGTACCTATTCAATAATTAAGTGTAAGCTAACTTCAATTGTTGCTTTCTTAAATAGTCAACCCTTCCCTTCTCCCTGTCAATTGCATTTTTTTTTATATTAAGGCAATTTAAAGAGTCTCTGAAAGGAATTATGTAAGTTAATAGGCATTTAAAAACTCCTTCCTTCCATCAGTATTTAAAATGTCTAAATAAAATCCCTTTCTTCCTCTTCCCCACTTTTTGAATGGAAAAGTGTAAAGGAACAGTCCAGTGGTTAGTGAATTTCTGAGATCAAGCCCAGGCCAGCCATTTAAGCAGCCAGATTTGGAAATCATATCTTTAGTATCAGGTTGCATGGGAAATCTGTCAAATCTTTTTTTGAACATGTTCATAAATAATAGTTCCCTGAGTATCACTAATAGTCACAAGGCACAGTGGGTGAATTTCAATGGCTGAACTGCTGTGGAGAAAATGAATGGACTGTTAATAGAATCACTGTTGAATAATAGCTAAATTATTAAAGTGTAGTGGGGGGGTGTCACTTCCTTAGTGTGGCAAATTAGATTTGAATGTCTCAGGAATATTACATTGCACAGCCATTTGTGGGGATTTTAGACCTTTCTATAGCCTTCTCTCCTTTAACAAAGCTCATGTTTATTTCTGTTTTCATGGGCTTTCATTAGTGGAGGGTGTAGCAGAGCGTATCAGTTTTCTGTCATAGCCCCTCAGTGTCCACCTCTGTGCCAAAAGCTTTTTATTGCAAACACCTGCCATGCTTTGCCAGCAGAACTTCTATAACCCTAGGAGCATCTAGCCCTGTTTGTAATCAAACCCAGAGTGCTAAAATGCTAATCCCTGCAAAAGCCACCCTCATCTAATGATGGATGTTGAGTTGGCAAATAAATTCTCTGCTTCTCTTCTCTTTGGCGTAGATGGGAGTAGAGAAACTAGGCTATGGACAAACAAAGAGCTCTAGAAATCCCCAGCAGGACTGGTCTCCAGTTGTCTCCAGTGTTCGATAATGTTTCGGGTGTTGGCTGCCTGCCCTTCCTGTCTCTCCTTTACTGGTGTTTCCTGGAATCACCACCCAACTCCCACTGAAATCCTTCTCTTGGATTCTGCTTCTAGGGCAATTCACATCAAGACAGAGGGAGACTATAAAGACACTTCATTAATTGTCATTCAGCAAAGGAAACCCCCTAGATCATTCTTTTTTATAGAACAACCTTGCATTGTCATTCCGTTTGGGATGCTGTAACAGAATACTGTAACTGGATGATGTAAACCATGAATGCTTATTTCTCACAATCTTGGAGCCTGGAGGTCCAAGATTAAGGTTCAGGAGTAGCGTGCATGTTTAGCTATGCAAGAGGGCCTGGCTTTAATCCCTAGCATTAAATAAGAAAGGTGCTGGCTTATTGGTGTCTGATGAAGGGTTTGCTTCTTGGCTAGTAAATAGCCTACTTTCATGAGTCCTTATATGGTCAAAAAAGAATGAGGGAGTTATCTGGGGCACCTATCACAACTGTCTATACATAACCTAATCTACTATCCAACTCACTTTCTTAATACTATCACCCTAGAAGTTAAGATTACAACATACGAATTTTAAGTGACACAAACATTCAATTCATAGCATATTCCATATCTCTTACTCCTATAAGAAAGATCCATGTTATATTGGGAAAGCCGTAGATTTTTGTGGGATTAGATTCAATCTTAAATTCAGATCTTGTTTTTGTTATTGACTGGCTGTCTGACCTGTGGGACCTTACTCAAATTATATTGCCTCAGCAAGCCTCAGTTTCTCCAGGTGAAGGATAGAGATCTAAAAGTTCCCTTCAGAATTGTTAAGAGAATTAACTACATAATATATGTCAACAGCTTAATATATGGTAATGTCCCAATAAATATCAGATCCTTGATCCCAGGAAGTTACTTTTGGTTTGTGTAAGTAGAATATAATGTTTTTGTTCTTACGGCATTCCTAATGGAAAGATAAAGCTTAAAGATAAGCTCTAAAGTTACAAAGCTAAACTTAGTTGTACTGATAGTCTGCTTTTGTAGTTCCATAAACAACAACAACAACAAAAAATCACGACCCTAAACACCCAAAATAAAACAGGGAGAAGAAACCTGTAACACTAAATGTGGAGCTCAGCACTAACAACTGAATAAAGGAAAGAATGAAAATAGTTTAAAAATCATGAGTGAATGATAAAATGGACAGAAACTAAAATTTACAGGCTATTTAAAACCTGGAATTTCTGACTGTTTAAAACCTGCAGCTGGATCAAGGGTGTCGGACAGCTAAAAGAATTCCTGATAATCTAACTGCTGTAGTTGCTCCTCATGTTCCTTGTCTCAGACGAAAGCTTAAAGGCCATTGCACCAATGTCTCAGGCTGACAGCAGATCCTAGTTCTGTAGCCTGCCTCTCATGAGTTCGTTACACTAAGGCTTTTGGTTTTCATTTGCTCTCTGAAATCTAGTGGACCTTGATGATTTGAGCACCCCGCTGGCACATTATGCAACCACTTAAAATGAGTGGAATGATGAGTTCACTAGTTGGCCTAAAGGATGCATGCAAACCTACTAATTAGCCTTTCATTCTCCGGGGACTGGAACTAGATGATGCCGTATATAGATAGGAAGCCAAAACTTGTATGGAACCTGGAGCAACTTGGTCAACTGAGGCCAGAAAATAGCATGCTCTCTTTGAATTGCATAGGGCTTTCCAGAAGGGGTGGCTAAATTTAGTTGTCAAACTTGACACGCTTGACGAGAGGAAAACTCATGTAAGGAATTGCTTCCATCACAATTGTCGTAGGTATGTCTACGAGGTATTTTCTTGATTGCTAATGGGTGTAGGATGCCAAGCCCACTGTGGACAGTGCCAGCCCCAGTCATGTGGGCTTGGGACTGGCTAAAAAACGTAGTTGGTAGCAAGTTACTAAGCAGTGTTTCTCCATGGTTTCTGCTTAAACCTCCTATCATGACTTTCCTGCCTTGGCTTCCCCATGGTGATGAACTATAACTTGTAAGCTGAAACAAACTTTGGCCTCCCCAACTTTCTTTTAGTCATGGTGTTTGTCACGGCAACAGAAAGCAAACTAGGACAGGATCCCTTCAGGTCATCGATGGGACACATGGATAAGGGAGTGAGAAAAGCTTGCGAAGTAGCTTCCTGTGTCTGTCTTGATCATTTTCAATGATAACTGGAGAGCTGAATAGCCTTTGGGTTGGAAAACTTCCAGCATTACCATACAGAGGCCTACTTGACACTCTAAATTATGTCTTGTGAAATGTTAGCCCTTGTGACAAACTTCTTACTGGAGTTGGATAGATTAGTCCCTGCTACTGTGCTGGAACCCTTCTGTTTTCTCATCATATTTCCTTGGGTTCATAACCACAATTCCCAATAAGGGAGTCACATTGACCAGCAGAGGCTTCCTGGTCCAGGGTGATCAGGGTCACCTGTTGTACTAATGTCGATTTATTAATAATCACAGCCAAGTCTTTCAAGATGAAACTAGTGGGTCTGCTGAAGTGGCGATTCTCTCAGTACAGTTACCTTCTGAGATACTGATACAGGCCTCACTGTTCACTGACTCTCCTTTCTGGTAATACTAGCTACTTCCTTTGTACACAGAGATTGGATGGTAGCTGGGGCCTTGCTACCTCCCTGCGGGTGTGTAACATTCCTATTCTCACTTTCCTGGCATTCCTCTCCCTCCACCCTATTTCCTGTCTCCTCAGTTGTTATGAGCTTTCAGTTTGTGGTGGAATCAGTAGTGATGCCCAAAGATTTGAGTACTCAAAGCTAAGTTTCCTAGAACGCCACTGAACATGGTAACCATGAGACTGAAAGGCATACAGGGTATCAAACGAGAAAAGAAATCAACTGATATATTTGATTACACTTAAAAGAGGAAGCTAGGTTATCAAAATACATTAAAACAGGGAAACATATAAGCTGTAGAGAGGAGGAAGTCGTTTTCTACAACTCTCACAACAAAGGGTATTTATGTAGAAACTATTTTAAAAACTCCTATAAATTAAGGGAAAAACTCAAAAATGAGCACATTATTTGAGTATGAATCATACAGAAAAGAGTATTCAAATGACTGATAAACACATGCTCAATATCATTACTAATAAGAAAAGTTACAAGGTAAAAAATCCCTGCTGCTTTCTGAACACATTAACAAGAATTAAAACATCAGACAATACCAATTAGAACTAAGGATGTGGGACAACTGGAACTCATACAATGCTGATAGTAATATCAGCTGGTACTATTGTTGGGAGCCAATCTGATATTATGGGTTAAAGGTGCAGGTACATTCTATGCCCCTGCAATACTTAGTATAAGTTTCCATCTGTATAGTTTAGTTTTGTTTTGTTTTGTTTAAAAAGGGACAAAGCCAGTGTTAGAATTTGAATGTGAAATGTTACCCATTGGTGGTAACCTGGTTACCAGCTGGTGACACTGCCTTGAGAGGTTTATATGACTTTTACGAAGTTGGGACTTTTGGAGAAAGTCGGTTCCTGGGAACAGGTCTTATGTGGCCTGGATTTTATTTGACTCTTCTGTTTTCTGGTCAGCTGAGATGTAAATGAGCAGCTTCCTGCTCCTATTGACACCACAATGGACTGTACCCTCTCAAACAGTGAACCAAAATAAAACTTATTCCCTTGTCTCTTTCAAGTATTTTATCCCAGTGATTAGGAAAGTAACTAAACTGGGTGTGGTGGTGACGCACGCCTTTAATCCCAGCACTCGGGATGCAGAGGCAGGCAGATTTCTGAGTTTGAGGCCAGTCTCGTCTTCAAAGTGAGTTCCAGGACAGCCAGGGCTATACAGAGAAACCCTGTCTCGAAAAAAAAAAAAAAAGATAACTAAATCATGTCTAAATCTATAGCTTAGGGATGCATACTTATGTGGGAATAAAACACTTGCTATTATTGTAACTATTTAAATAAGATCAAGGGCATAGTTAATTATTGGAAGGAGAGAGGCAATTGTGATACACAACCATTCACAATCCTTCATGTTTGTACTTTTGGTGCTTTTCTATATGTGTGTGGACACACTTATTATATTTAACTATAATAAAGTTCTAAGATTTTTCAAAGTCTTTTCCTAGGAACACTAAAATTGTACTATGCATTGCTTGCAATAAAAGGATTCCATGGTCAAACCCATTTTGGAATCAGTAGAATAAGTGGAAGTGAAAGGTCTTTAATATGGCCAAGAGAGAAATATTGTAACATTCTCAGAGAGGACAAAAGTAAATAGTGACTTGTGTGACACTTTACAGAGGATACCTGTGATGGTTTGTATATCCTTGCACCAGGGAGTGACACCATTTGGAGGTGTGGCCTTGTTGGAATAGGTGTGACCTGGTTGGAATGGGTGTGTCACTGTGGGTGTGGGTATAAGATCCTCACCCTAGTTGCCTGGAAGTCAGTCTTCCACTAGCAGCCTTTGGATGAAGACATAGAACTCTCAGCTTTGCCTGTGCCATGCCTGCCTAGACACTGCCATGCTTTCACCTTGATGATAACGGACTGAACCTCTGAGCCTATAAGCCAGCCCCAATTAAATGTTGTTTTCTATAAGACTTGCCTTGGTCATGGTGTCTGCTCTCAGCAGTAGAACCCTAACTAAGACAATACCCCTAGGAAAAGTACATGGGAAAATATCATAAAGCAAGCAGCATTTTCACCAAGTTTGTTGATTTTGTCTAACCAAGGACTTCAGAATCTGAATGTAAAATATAAAATGAAAAGGAGTAAATGAAGCTCGGGGTGGTGTTGATCCAGAGGCCCTCACTATTCTTAAAAATCCCCATTGTTTCAAGTGTCTCTGCAATTGGCTTCAGTTGAGTAGCAACGGGTGAGCCCACACCACACTCCTGGAGAATAAGGCCACATTCTAAGGTTGATCTTTCTGGCTATGCTTTTTCTGTTTTTTATAAGGACCTTGGTGATAACTTCCTATTTGATGTCAGCTCCATTGTTTGTAGACAAAATTATCCTGATGGGATCCAACATTTGTTTTGGTATTGCTGTTATACTATTCCCTTCACTAGGACACTGTTTTGATTAGCTGTTCTGTAACAAATCACCTAAATCTAGTGGCTTAAAAGAAGAAGTATGATCCTGTGGTCTGGCAATTGAGACTGGGCTCAGATAACTGAGTCTTCTGTTTGTCTCTGTTGGGTGATATGCGTATACTTTCAAGCAGCTGCTGGAGTTGCTAGGATATTGGCTGAAGTAGCCATTAGACTTCTTGCCCTGTATCTCTCTTATTATTTGCCAGACATAACTCGATAAAAGTTTTCATGTGACAGCTTATATTGAAAATTCCAAGCATGAAAGGACAATGAGGGTAAATTCAGTGTGCAAATACCTTGAAAGTGTTGTTTACATCACACCTATTGCTCTATTGGCAAAAATAAATCATATGGCCAAGGCTAGAGTTCATCTAAACAGAGACTATGCAAAGTCATAGATACAAGGAGACTTGAGTAAAACTGGCAGCCATTACTCCTGCTGTCTGCCAGAGGTATTTATGACATCATAACCATTTATTTTGAATCTTTCTCTAAAACTGATCTGACTTATGGTGCCTGGAAAACCAGTCACTGCCAAGTTAAATTAAAAAAGAATCTGGAGACAGATGCAGATACCCAAAGACAAATATCGGGCAGAGGTCCAGAACCCCTATGGAAGAGTTACAGTAAGGATTGAAGGAACTGAAGAGGATGGCAACCCCCATAGGAAGACCAACAGTGTCAACTAACCTGGACCACTGGGACTTCCCAGAGACTGGGCCACCAATCAAGTGAATACTTAGGCTGGTCCAAGGCCTCCAACACTGCCAAGGACTGGCAAGTCTGGTCTCAGTGGAAAAGGATGTACCTAATCCTGTAGAGACTTGATGCATCATTGTGGGGAGATTGGGGGGAATGTCCACTCAGAGGTGAAGGGGGGACGAACTATGCAAGAGGGACTAGGAGGCTGGAACAACTTGATAGAAAGAAAGAAAAAGCAGCAAAGAAAGAAACAAACAAAGAAAATATTTTTAAAAATCTGTTCATCTTTTAAATGAATGGTATGAATAGAGGCCCACTAAACAGTTTCTCTCAAGAAAAGTGTAGAAGATGTTAGTCATGGAACTTTTTACTTATAATGTAAAAAAACAAAACAAAACAAACAAACAAACAAAAAACAAAAACAAAACCCAGGAGGATTCTTGCAGACACCGTTTGTTAGATTTCATTTGTTTCGGAAATACGGATGTTATAACCTCAGCTAGTTTCATTCTTCCCTTAGCAAAAATATGCTCCCTGTTTTTGTTTTGTTTTATTTTGTTTTGTTTTAAACACAACTTCGTTCTGTTTACAATTTAACTTATTGCAAACTTCAAATTATTATCCAGGACTGGACATATTGACTCTGTTAGAAGAGAAGTCTGTTACATTGGCTAATTTTGACCATGGGAGGCAGTCATGAAAGGCAGAGCAGGCCCAGGCCTGCTTTCTATTGTCCTCAGGCGTTGACAGTCGGTGACTGTGGCCACACTGGTTTGGAAGGAGGCTTAGCATATTTGGGGGTGATTTCCCTCGGAAATTATAAGGATCCTCCATTGACTCCAGATGCGGTCACTGGTCTTGAGTCTACCTACTCCCTGGGGGCACTGTCTTGTGCTGTGTTTATACTAAAGAAGACACAAGAAAGGGTTTTCACCAACAATTTTATATCCCCAGCCTTATTTCCCATGGAAAATATCTCATATCCCTTTCCTTTGTCATTGACTATAGATAATTTAGAACTTGGTGAGGTCATAGCATCTAAACTTTTAAAAAAGGAAGATGGAGAGTAGCCTTTTCTAACAAGTTTTTGACAAGAGTAGTATCATTTAATCTTTACATTAAAGCTGGGTGTGGCAGCACTTGGGAAGCTGAGGCAGGAGGATTGCTTTGATTTCAAGACCAATCCCGGCTGTATAGTGAGATCCTATTTAAAAAAGAATGAACACAAACTTCCTAACAGGGCTGGAGAAATGGCTCAGTGGTGAAGAGCACTGACTGCTCTTCTGAAGATCCTGAGTTCAAATTCCAGCAACCACATGATGGCTCACAACCATCTGTAATGGGATCTGATTCCTTCTTCTGGTGTGTCTGAAGACAGCTACAGTGTACTTACATTAAATAAATAAATAAATAAATAAATAAATAAATAAATAAATAAATCTTGGGGCCAGAGCAAGAGGGGCTGGAGAGAGAAGAAAAAGTGTCTGAAGACAGCTACTGTGTACTTACATATAATAAATAAATCTTAAAAAAAAAAAAAAACTTCCTAACAAACCTGTTCCCTCTATTTGACACAAGGAAGACCAGGGCACCAAAAATTACTTTATTTCAGGAGTCATGACTTAGGAATAGTGATTTCAGGATTTCAACCAAGGTCTAATCTAATTCTAAATGTTTGATTTTACCTTCTTAACTATATATTTTTTCTGTTGAGAGGTCTGGGGGTATAATTAAACAATACCACTACCATCATCACTTACAGACTTCAGTTGGGCATGGCTATAGAGTGTGCAGGACTGTGCTGTCAATATAGCCTAAAAATATCTCTTGAACACTGGAATGTGAGACAATGAATATTATAAATAGCTCTCTCTTGCTGGTGGTCTTGGTGGAGAGGAAAATCATACATTATAAATCCCTTGTCAATTGACAAACCTGCTTTTAGTTAGATGTTTAACAATCTCCAGTCTCTTCAACAAATGTCTGTAAGGCCATTTGTAAGAAACAGAAAAAAATGGGATCATGGGAGTTCTTCCCAGCCACATGCATGCCAACATCTTATTTTTTTTTCTTTTTTTTAAATTTTTAATATTTTTATTACATATTTTCCTCAATTACATTTCCAATGCTATCCCAAAAGTCCCCCATAGCGCCCCCCACTTCTCTACCCACCCATTCCCATTCTTTTGGCCCTGGCATTCCCCTATATTGGGGCATATAAAGTTTGCAAGTCCAATGGGCCTCTCTTTCCATTGATGGCCGACTAGGCCATCTTTCGATACATATGCCGCTAGAGACAAGAGCTCCGGGGTTCTGGTTAGTACATCATGTTGTTCCAACAATAGGGTTGCAGATCCCTTTAGCTCCTTGGGTACTTTCTCTAGCTTCTCCATTGGGAGCCCTGTGATACATCCAATAGCTGACTGTGAACATCCACTCCTGTGTTTGCTAGGCCCCGGCATCGTCTCACAAGAGACAGCTATATTTGGGTCCTTTCAGCAAAATCTTGCTAGTGTATGCAATGGTGTCAGCGTTTAGAAGCTGATTATGGGATGGATCCCTGGATACGGCAGTCTCTAAATGGTCCATCCTTTCATAACAGCTACGAACTTTGTCTCTGTAACTCCTTCCCTGGGTGTTTTGTTCCCAATTCTAAGAAGGTGCACAGTGTCCACACTTTGGTCTTCATTCTTCTTGAGTTTCATGCGTTTAGCAAATTGTATCTTATATCTTGGGTATCCTAAGTTTTGGGCTAATATCCACTTATCAGTGAATACATATTGTGTGAGTTCTTTTGTGATTGTGTTACCTCACTCAAGATGATGCCCTCCAGGTCCATCCATTTGGCTAGGAATTTCATAAATTCATTCTTTTTAATAGCTGAGTAGTACTCCATTGTGTAAATGTACCATAATTTCTGTATCCATTCCTCTGTTGAGGGACATCTGGGTTCTTTCCAGCTTCTGGCTATTATAAATAGGGCTGCTATGAACATAGTGGAGCATGTGTCCTTTTTACCGGTTGGGACATCTTCTGGATATATGCCCAGGAAAGGTATTGCTGGATCCTCCGGTAGTACTATGTCCAATTTTCTGAGGAACCGCCAGACTGATTTCCAGAGTGGTTGTACAAGCTTGAAATCCCACCAACAATGGAGAAGTGTTCCTCTTTCTCCACATCCTCGCCAGCATCTGCTGTCACCTGAATTTTTGATCTTAGCCATTCTGACTGGTGTGAGGTGGAATCTCAGGGTTGTTTTGATTTGCATTTCCCTGATGATTAAGGATGTTGAACATTTTTTCAGGTGCTTCTCTGCCATTCGGTATTCCTCAGGTGAGAATTCTTTGTTCAGTTCTGAGCCCCATTTTTTAATGGGGTTATTTGACTTTCTGGAGTCCACCTTCTTGAGTTCTTTATATATATTGGATATTAGTCCCTTATCTGATTTAGGATAGGTGAAGATCCTTTCCCAATCTGTTGGTGGTTTTTTTCTCTTATTGATGGTGTCTTTAGCCTTGCAGAAGCTTTGTAGTTTCATGAGGTCCCACTTGTCAATTCTCGATCTTACAGCACAAGCCATTACTGTTCTATTCAGGAATTTTTCCCCTGTGCCCATATCTTCAAGGCTTTTCCCCACTTTCTCCTCTATAAGTTTCAGTGTCTCTGGTTTTATGTGAAGTTCCTTGATCCACTTAGACTTGACCTTAGTACAAGGAGATAGGAATGGATCGATTCGCATTCTTCTACATGTTAACAACCAGTTGTGCCAGCACCATTTGTTGAAAATGCTGTCTTTCTTCCACTGGATGTTTTTAGCTCCCTTGTCGAAGATCAAGTGGCCATAGGTGTGTGGGTTCATTTCCGGGTCTTCAATTCTATTCCATTGGTCTATTTGTCTGTCACTATACCAGTACCATGCAGTTTTTATCACAATTGCTCTGTAGTAGAGCTTTAGGTCTGGCATGGTGATTCCACCAGAGGTTCTTTTATCCTTGAGAAGAGTTTTTGCTATCCTAGGTTTTTTGTTATTCCAGATGAATTTGCAGATTGCACTTTATAATTCGTTGAAGAATTGAGTTGGAATTTTGATGGGGATTGCATTGAATCTGTAGATTGCTTTTGGCAAGATAGCCATTTTTACAATGTTGATACTGCCAATCCATGAGCATGGGAGATCTTTCCATCTTCTGAGATCTTCTATAATTTCTTTCTTCAGAGACTTGAAGTTTTTATTATACAGATCTTTCACTTCCTCAGTTAGAGTCACGCCAAGATATTTTATATTATTTGTGACTATTGAGAAGGGTGTTGTTCCCCTAATTTCTTTCTCAGCCTGTTTATCCTTTGTGTAGAGAAAGGCCATTGATTTGTTTGAGTTAATTTTATATCCAGCTACTTCACCGAAGCTGTTTATCAGGCTTAGGAGTTCTCTGGTGGAATTTTTAGGGTCACTTATATATACTATCATATCATCTGCAAAGAGTGATATTTTGACTTCATCTTTTCCAATTTGTATCCCTTTGATCTCCTTTTGTTGTCGAATTGCTCTGGCTAGGACTTCAAGTACAATGTTGAATAGGTATGGAGAAAGTGGACAGCCTTGTCTAGTCCCTGATTTTAGAGGGATTGCTTCAAGCTTCTCACCATTTACTTTGATGTTGGCTACTGGTTTGCTGTAGATTGCTTTTATCATGTTTAGGTATGGGCCTTGAATTCCTGATCTTTCCAAGACTTTTATCATGAATGGGTGTTGGATCTTGTCAAATGCTTTTTCCGCATCTAAGGAGATGACCATGTGGTTTTTGTCTTTGAGTTTGTTTATATACTGGATTACGTTGATGGATTTCCGTATATTGAACCATCCCTGCATCCCTGGGATGAAACCTACTTGGTCAGGATGGATGATTGTTTTGATGTGTTCTTGGATTCGGTTAGCAAGAACTTTATTGAGGATTTTTGCATAAATATTCATAAGGGATATTGGTCTGAAGTTTTCTATCTTTGTTGGGTCTTTTTGTGGTTTAGGTATCAGAGTAATTGTGGCTTCATTGAATGAGTTGGGTAAAGTACCTTCTGTTTCTATTTTGTGGAATAGTTTGTGAAGAACTGGGATTAGATCTTCTTTGAAGGTCTGATAGAACTCTGCACTAAACCCATCTGGTCCTGGGCTTTTTTTAGTTGGGAGACTATTAATGACTGCTTCTATTTCTTTGGGGGATATAGGGCTGTTTAGATCATTAACCTGATCTTGATTCAACTTTGGTACCTGGTATCTGTCTAGGAACTTCTCCATTTCATCCAGGTTCTCCAGTTTTGTTGAGTATAGCCTTTGGTAGAAGGATCTGATGGTGTTTTGGATGTCTTCAGGATCTGTTGTTATGTCTCCTTTTTCATTTCTGATTTTGTCAATTAGGATGCTTTCCCTGTGCCCTCTAGTGAGTCTGGCTAAGGGTTTATCTATCTTGTTGATTTTCTCAAAGAACCAGCTCCTTGATTGGTTGATTCTTTGAATAGTTTTTCTTGTTTCCACTTGGTTGATTTCGCCCCTGAGTTTGATTATTTCCTGCTGTCTACTCCTCTTGGGTGAATTTGCTTCCTTTTGTTCTAGTGCTTTTAGGTATGTTGTCAAGCTGCTAATGTGTGCTCTCTCTAGTTTCCTTTTGGAGGCACTCAGAGCTATGAGTTTTCCTCTTAGAAATGCTTTCATTGCGTCCCATAAGTTTGGGTATGTTGTGGCTTCATTTTCATTGAACTCTAAAAAGTCCTTAATTTCTTTCTTTATTCCTTCCTTGACCAAGGTATCATTGAGAAGAGTGTTGTTCAGTTTCCACGTGAAGGTTGGCTTTCTATTATTTATTTTGTTATTGAAGATCAGCCTTAGCCCATGGTGATCTGATAGGATGCATGGGACAATTTCAATATTTTTGTATCTGTTGAGGCCTGTTTTGTGACCAATTATGTGGTCAATTTTGGAGAAGGTACCATGAGGTGCTGAGAAGAAGGTATATCCTTTTGTTTTAGGATAGAATGTTCTGTAGATATCTGCCAGATCCATTTGATTCATAATTTCTGTTAGTTTCACTGTGTCCCTGTTTATTTTCTGTTTCCATGATCTGTCCATTGGTGAAAGTGGTGTGTTGAAGTCTCCCACTATTATTGTATGAGGTGCAATGTGTGCTTTGAGATTTACTAAATTTTCTTTAATGAATGTGGCTGCCTTTGTATTTGGAGCATAGATATTCAGGATTGATAGTTCCTCTTGGAGGATTTTACCTTTGATGAGTATGAAGTGTCCCTCCCTGTCTTTTTTGATGACTTTGGGTTTGAAGTCAATCTTATCAGATATTAGAATGGCTACTCCAGCTTGTTTCTTCATACCATTTGCTTGGAAAATTGTTTTCCAGCCTTTCATTCTGAGGTAGTGTCTATCTTTTTCTCTGAGATGAGTTTCCTGTAAGCAGCAAAATGTTGGGTCTTGTTTGTGTAGCCAGTTTGTTAGTCTATGTCTTTTTATCTGGGAGTTGAGTCCATTGATATTAAGAGATATTAAGGAAAAGTAATTGTTGTTTCCTGTTATTTTTGTTGTTAAAGTTGGCATTCTGTTCTTGTGGCTGTCTTCTTTTGGGTTTGTTGAGGGATTACCTTCTTGTTGTTTCTAGGGCGTGGTTCCTGTCCTTGTATTGGTTTTTTTCTGTTATTATCCTTTGAAGGGCTGGATTCGTGGAGAGATAATTCGTGAATTTGGTTTTGTCGTGGAATACTTTGGTTTCTCCATCTATGTTAATTGAGAGTTTGGCTGGGTATAGTAGCCTGGGCTGGAATTTGTGTTCTTTTAGTGTCTGTATAACATCCATCCAGGATCTTCTGGCTCTCATAGTCTCTGGTGAAAAATCTGGTGTAATTCTGATAGGCTTGCCTTTATATATTACTTGGCCTTTTTCTCTTGCTGCTTTTAGTATTCTATCTTTATTTAGAGCATTTGTTGTTCTGATTATTATGTGTCGGGAGGTATTTCTTTTCTGGTCCAGTCTATTTGGAGTTCTTTAGGCTTCTTGTATGTTCATGGGCATCTCTTTCTTTAGATTTGGGAAGTTTTCTTCTATAATTTTGTTGAAGATGTTTGCTGGTCCTTTGAGTTGAAAATCTTCATTCTCATCCACTCCTATTATCCGTAGGTTTGGTCTTCTCATTGTGTCCTGTATTTCTTGGATGTTTTGAGTTAGGATCTTTTTGCATTGTACATTTTCCTTGATTGTTGTGCCGATGTTCTCTATGGAATCTTCTGCACCTGAGATTCTCTCTTCCATCTCTTGTATTCTGTTGCTGATGCTGGTATCTATGGTTCCAGATTTCTTTCCTAGGGTTTCTATCTCCAGTGTTGCCTCATTTTGGGTTTTCTTTATTGTGTCTACTTCCCTTTTTAGGTCTAGTATGGTTTTGTTCATTTCCATTATCTCTTTGGATGTGTTTTCCTGTTTTTCATTAAGGACTTCTACCTGTTTGATTATGTTATCCTGTTTTTCTTTAAGGATTTGTAACTCTTTAGCAGTGCTTTCCTGCAATTCTTTAAGGGATTTTTGTGCTTCCTCTTTATTGTCTTCTACCTGTTTACCAGCGTTCCTTTGTATTTCTTTAAGTGTGTTATTAAAGTCCTTCTTGAAGTCCTCTATCATCATCAGGAGATATGCTTTTAGATCCGTGTCTAGCTTTTCCGGTGTGTTGGGGTGCCCTGAACTGGGCGAAGTGGGAGTGCTGGGTTCTGATGATGGTGAGTGGTCTTGGTTTCTGTTAGTAAGATTATTACGTTTACCTTTCGCCATCTGGTAATCTCTGGGGTTAGTTGTTGTCGTTGTCACTGTTTAAAGATTGGAGCAGAAGTTGTGTTCCACTCACCAGCAGTCTCAAAATCCTGTGGCTGGGGTCGTGGGTAGCTGGCGGTACCCCCGTGCTGGTCCAGCAGGAAGAGGCCTGTGGTCCTACTAGGCTGGTTTTCTGCTTCCCTAACTAATGCAGTCTCAGGTCCCGCTCGCAATTGGATTGGAGCAGAAGCTGTGTTCCACACACCAGAAGTCTTAAGATCCTGTGGCGGGTGTTGTGGGTAGCTGGCGAGTGTCTGCGGACCCTGCGCTCTAGCTTCCCAGGTGCTTTTCTGACCGGAAGAGCGCCAACATCTTATTGTGCAGTGCAATTGTATAAAGTTAGGAAGCTCAGGACAGACAAAAGAGCACTCTAGGTATTTGAGTTGTAACTTCTAGGTGTTAGATCATTGAGAGAAGATATTTCCCATTTACATAGTGAAATCAACCACAAATCTGCCTGCAACTAGACTGTGACCTTTTATTTTTTTTACAAGTAACTTTGAACTCTCAAGGCCTCACTTTTCTCAAGCAGAAAATGGAGATAACAGCATGGGCATTGTGTGCAATTGTCTCAGAATGAGGACTGAGATAACAGGAACATTGGAATGCCTAGTGTGTGCATGTTAAGTACTCCCTAAACCAGATAGAAGTATGATGGTTTGTGTAGGCTCAGCCCAGGGAGTGGCACTATTAGAAGGTGTGGCCCTATTGGAGTAGGTGTGTCACTGTGGGTGTGGGCTTTAGACACTCATCCTAGCTGCATGGAAGCCAGTATTCTGCTAGCAGCCTTCAGATGAAGATGTAGAACTCTCAGCTCTGCCCGTACCATGCCTGCCTGGACACTGCCATGCTCCTGCCTTGATGATAATGGACTGAACCTCTGAAACTGTATGACAGCTCCAATTAAATGTTTTCCTTATAAGAGTTGCATTGGTCATGGTGTCTGTTCACAGCAGTAAATCTCTAAGACACAAAGAGATTGATACTTCATTATCTGGATTATAAGCATCCACTTCCTGATTAATGTAAGAGGAAGTGAGAGTCTACTCTTGAGGATTAGGGATGTTCAAGCAGTAAAATCTATGCAATTAAAAAAACTTAAAATGCCTGAATCTGAAGCATTTCTAGTTCCAAATATTTTGGAGGGTCAAAGTATCCTTATAACATCCCATTAGCCATTTGGTTACAGGGCTTAGGTAAAAGAGGTCAAGATAATTCACCTCTGGATTGGAGGAGTGTCAAGGTCACATTTGGAAGCCATGGACAATAAAAATAATCTGAGGCTATTTTTCCTATTCACCTACGGGTGAATACTCTTAATAATTATGCATACATTTGTCTATTTATTTAATATACAAATACATGAAAACCTTTCCATTCAAACAAAAGAAATCTCACAACTTTTTCCAATAAGAAAAATGTAAGACACATTAGAATAAAAAACAGTTCTAGGAACATTAGAACAATCCCGTGATAGGGACTCAACATGACAAATGTAGCCAATGTCTCATGGCTTGTGTGGTACTAAGGACTGAATTTCAGCAGGGACTCTGCCAGTAAGCTACATCCCCAGCCCTAACCGATATCCCTTGTATGATTTTATCTCAGTTGTTGTTGATTTTGCAATACATGCCTCTACATTCCTCTCTATATACAGTTCTGTTCAAGTTTCTCATTGGTTCCTGCTGTACATATTTCAACCTCTGACATGTTTCCAGAATATCAAAAGCTTATAATCCATGGATACTATTAAAGTGTTTGTCCTGAGCATTGAGCAATCTCTCTCTCTCTCTCTCTCTCTCTCTCTCTCTCTCTCTCTCTCTCTCTCTCTCTCTCTCATTGCTGGGTTGCAGTGGAGTTCAGGTCCTAGGTGAGGTGTAGCTAAAATAGAAAGTAGTTGTAGATTAAAAGTCATTCACCTTTACAACGATGAGTAATGTTGTAGGGATATATCTCCCATTGATTCTCCAAGCACAAATATGGTCTAGCTTTCTTTCTCCACTTTGCCAACATGAACTGTAATGACACCATTCTTTTACCTTGTAATTTCTTAATCCTCTGTGAGGCACCTTTTCATCTTCCATTACCATAGTTTTTATAGTACTTTCTAGTACTGCAGATTGAACCTAGCTAGGGCCTTTTATATATGGACCAAAGGTTTTATTCATTTGTACAATTACATTTTGAGGCAGAGTCTTGCTAAATTGCCTAGGTTGGCCTTGAACTCAACACGTAAATCAGACAGGCCTTGACCTTGCAATTCCCCTGCCTCTTCCTCTCCAGTAGTTGGGATTACAGGCCTGTGCCAGTATAGCTGATTCATTGACATTTATATTGGGTTGTTATTATTATTGTTAATATATTTCCTGCTTCTCCCTTTGTCCAATTTTTCCTCTGATAGTAATATTTTAATTAAACAGGTAATATGTATTAGTGCCTTATGTAGATTTAACTATGTTATTTTCATATATGTATATTATCCACTTTGCTTATATTTCTTCCCTGCCAGCTTTTCCTTTTCCCCATCTCCACTGCTTCCCTTCTACTCTCAGAAACATCCCTTCTTTCATGTCATATATATGACACTTCACATATGACAGTAACTATGTGATACTTAAGAGACTCATGCTTCATTTAACATGCTAATTTCCAGTTCCACCCATTCTCCTGCAGATGATCCAATTTTGTTCTTGTCTATAATAGACTAAAACTCCATTTTGCGAGGCTGGGGAGATGGCTCAGTGGTTAACAACTTGTTTCACAACCTAGAGGACCAGCATGAGGATCCCAGTACCCACAAAGCAAACTGGCCATTCTGAACATCAGCTGAATCGCCATCTCTGAAGAGTCAGAGACAGGAGGATTGCTGGGGTCTGCTGGGTTCCAGCCTAGCTGAGAAGGCATAAGCCCCAAGTTCTGAGGGAGATTGTAGTACAAAGGAACATGCTGAGAGTGACAGAAAACAGTACCTGATGCTCGATTCTGGATAGCACGTGTATACAGGCACACACACTTACACACACAAATTAATAAGTGAATCTTATAAAGAAAATTCTCCGTTGTATATATACCATACGTTATTCAGTCATTTGTTGATGGACACGTAGACTGAGTTCATCATGGCTGTTGTAAAAAGTGCCACAATAAATGTGTCTGTGCCTTGGACTACTCACCTCCAGTCCTTACCTCCCCTTGGAGGTCTGAGGTGAGGTGGCCCAGAGTCAACAACACAGACTTTGGGAGCAGGCTCATCTGAACTCTGCTGCAAGCTCCTTTAATACCCTCCACCAGAGCCCCATTGGCCCAAGAAATCATCTCTTCTAAACAGCAATTCCTGATTGGCTGGCATTGTCTGCACCAGCAATCCTTGGTCTCAGTCCTTAATTAAGTCCTCCTGCAGGAGATGCTTTTGCGACTGTGCAGCCCCTGGCATTTGCATAAAGGTGGCCCTGCCATTCCTGCTACAATGCAGTTACTTCTGGAATATACCACCAGGGTCTTGTTTGAAAGTACTGGGGCCAGGGGCCAACTAGGTCAGTGAGGTTTTGTAGTTCAAGTTCATCATCTGATTATCCTGCTTCTGCAACTCTTACTAGAATGTTTTTGACATGTAAATAGTCCTCCTTTGTTATATATGTTATTCCTTATACTTTTAACTTTCCTCATGCTGTTCCTCCCTTATAGGAATTTCAAATTTTTATAGATGTACTTTACATGTGAAATTTTAAATGTCAGCATGTGAAATTTACAAAACAATTTAACATTATCAAATATCTTGAGCCTTTCCTTGACGTAGATTCTGTCTTCAATATCATTCAAAGATATTTCTTATATAAAACATATAAAATTTTCACATTTGCTTTGAAGATAGTGAACTTAAAATTTATCTGAAATAACAAAATACTTGGTTTTAGGTGCAACATATTCCAAATCAGAGTCTCCACAGTGAGGACTATATGCATATGTTTTTAAAATACTCAAACTCTCAGTCCAGGAGGTCTGATAAATACACACACTCACCTCTATTATTCCCAAGGCACATGGAAGTATATTGTAGAATAATAAATTGAGAATACAACTACTACAAAATAAATTCCAGGTGTATTTAAAACACAGTTGTGAAAGTCCAAAACTTAACTTTTAGAAGAATTCAAAGGAGAATATTTGTATTGATCAAAATTCTCTAGAAAAATAGGATTGGTTGTTGGAGAGAGAGAGAGAGAGAGAGAGAGAGAGAGAGAGAGAGAGAGAGAGAGAGAGAGAGATTATTTTAAGGAATTGGCAAATTGGCTCATAAAATTGTGGGGGCTGGCAACTGTGAAATCCTCAGATCCTTGAGACAGACTGGGGATTCTGGCAAGAGCTGATGTTGCAGTTTTGAGTAGGAAAGCAGTCTGGAGGCAGAACTGATTTCTTTGTGAGGAATCAGCCTTTTTCCTCTTAAAGCCTTTAACTTCTTGTATGAAACCTACTCCCATTGCGGAGAATGATCATTATTAATGCAGCTTTCCCAGCGTTCAAAGGCCCTGAATTGGAACCCCAGAATTGAGCAAGTCTATGATATGGATATCAATTGTATCCCAAAAATATCTTTACGGCAACATCAAAACTCAAGTGTGACCACACAACTGAACACCGTGGGCCAGACAAATTTACACATAAAATTCACATTGGAAATGTGCTTCGACCCTGGAAGGGTTCATTAAACAAGAATGCACACCTACAGGGAGAGACACACACTAAAGGACTTAGTTCAAAATGTGAAGAAGAAACAAGGGCATATTTTCTTCTCATGGATGGTTTTCCTCATCTGGAATATTCCTGGGTCCATCAGAATCCATTTTGGACAGGACGCTCCATGGGAAGCATTAAATCTCATTTCCTTGCCAGAGACGTAGATTTCTTTTTTAACTTCTGTGATTCATGATAAACACTAAGAAACACAGTACAGAACATAAAAGAGACAAATGTGTTTTAATTTAGGTCTCCCTCAACCTAGATATTAGCTGTGGTACAACAATATACTAAGCCAAAATGCTGAACAAGGATGGATTTATTGTTGCCCTAATTTAAAACAAGCCTGATTTAGATTTTTTTGTTTAATGTAACCTCAAAACACAACTTGCCAGACATGATATGGAACACATTATGCGCCTAACCATAAAACAAAACTCTCCTTAGTATAACAGACTTGAGAATGATCTTTCTATTAATAGCGCTTTCCAATAGCTTGATATCGTAGACTTGATTCCTTCGGGTTTTGTAGGCTGCTGAGGACTGAAAGCAAGGAGTTTCATAGGATTTTATGTAATAAAGCAAGGAGGTCATGAACTAGCCATTGATGTGTGTATGTGTGTGTGTATGTGTGTGCATGTGTGTATATCTGAGTGCAAGGTGTGTATGTATATGTGCACATGCTTAGAGGCCAGAGGACAACATGGGGTATTCTGGTCTATCACTCTCAGCTTTACTCTCTTGAGATGTAGTTTCTTTTCTTCTTCTTCTTCTTCTTCTTCTTCTTCTTCTTCTTCTTCTTCTTCTTCTTCTTCTTCTTCTTCTTCTTCTTCTTCTTCTTCTTCTTCTTCTCCTTTTGTTTTGTTTCGAGACAGGGTTTCTCTATATAGCCCTGGCTGTCCTGGAACTCACTTTGTAGACCAGGCAGGCCTCGAACTCAGAAATCCGCCTGCCTCTGCCTCCCAAGTCTTTCTGAACCTGGATTTAGGCTGACAGTTGGCAAGACCCAGAAATCTTCCTGTCTTTTCTAGTACTACAGTTACAGCATGAGAGAGCATGACCAGCTTTTTGTGTGGTTGCTGGGGATCCTTATGCACGGACAACAAACACTCTTACCCATTGAGCTCTTTCATCTCTGGTAAAAATTGAAGCTTTTTTTTTTTTTTTTTTTTTTTTGACGAGCCCAGTTCCATCTCCAGTGTTTTGTTGTGGATTTTTTGAAGCGGGGGTTCATGTAGCCAAGGCTGTCCGTGCACTCCTGATCCTTCTGCATATGCTTCTCAAGGTTGAAATTCCAGGTCCCATTTACAATGCCTGGTCCCAGGGCCATCTGTAAAAAGTCCCTGTTGTCAAGAAAGCAAGGTGAAGGAGTCACGTGACTAACAGATTCTTTATCTGCCATTGTGTTAAGTTGAGAGCAGTTTAGAGTATGTTGGTACTTTAGTCTCTCATTTGATACAAACACCTCAAACATAGAGAGCACACAGAGCAAGTGGATGCCAGAAAAGCAACCCTTTCTATCCCTTTATGTTTAGAAGGCCTCATATTATGCCAATGACTTAAATGTTTGGATAGAACCCATCAGAAATGTACCCATTGAACAGATAAAGCTATTTTTTGTGAATATAAGGTAAATTTGATCTGTTCTGCTAGTCTTGAAATATTTTTAAGATGTTTAATTGAAAAATGTTTCTACCCACTGGTTCCTTTAATAGAAAATATGAAAGAAGATATTTCTCTCCTCTTCCCCCAGTGTATTATAGGATTAAAAAAAATTATTTAAAGAAATGCTTGTTCTACTTTTTTAGTAATGGACTCTGAGATAAAAATTAAAAACAAAAAGAACAGAAAAGGAATGAGTTTGGAAACAAAAGAATTACCAGAATGGGGAGACTAGTAAACATAGTTCTGAACTGAGTAACATGATCGGAATCTTGCTCTGGGCATAGCCAGGGTTCTCATTTGGAGGAAAGAAGATGGTCTATTGATAAATCTCTTTCTATCACCATGGTAACTATTAGATAGACTTATTGTGCAACAGGTTTCCAGGTGCTCTGGCTCCCCTTGTGCAGCTAAAGTGTGTTCAAGCAGCCCCAGGACTTTCCTCCAGCGAAAAGAGGCAGGTGTGTGCTGTAAATGGTGAAATGGGAAAGAGATATGGAGGAAGATGGTAAAACCCTCAGGCAATCTGTGCAAATGGCAGCACCTGCCTACTGGCTCCACAATGGCTAATTTGTCAGTCTTCTTCACAGAAAAGAGCAAGCCCTGATTGGAGGGACTATGTCGGTCATGTAAGAAAGATGACACAAACCACCACATTTTCTTTAACGTTCCTGTCCCTTGATTGAGTTAATTGCAAAGGAGTCACACTGGACTTGGGTGTGATCAGGTATGGAGAGAAACCACAGGAAATCATTCATGAAGGGGTCCCAGACCAGACCAGTGGATTTACTGAGAAGGAGAAGAAATGGAGAAACAGAACCAGGAACTTCAGTGGCTGTTATTATAATAAATTTAGAAAGTAAATAATATTGAACAACACACCTATTGATACAGAATGCGAATTATTTGAATGACCTTAGAACATATTCTGCCACATATTCAGTAGTCGTGTGAAGCTGAGGTACAGTGCAACTCCAGAAAACCATACATTACAGAAGGTCCGGGAGCTTTGGACAGGGCATGCTGAGATCAAGGGCTGGGATGCAATGGACTTCACTTTCCGTTCAAAACTCTCGTTTCCTTCCTCTTTATATTCAAACTTATAACAAGTTCCATTTTACCACTGGGATTTCCCTGAAATTCTTGGAGCACCGAGTTAACAGCACAATAGTACATATTTTAAACTGTCAGTGGCTACTTTTCATAAATAACTTTTGATTCCTTAGATCTAACTTGAGTTTGGTGAAATGAAATGTTAATTTGGAATTCGTAAACATGGACCTGCAGATGTTCTGTTCTGGTAATCAGAGTCATCTTCACTTTTTTATTACTGATTTTCATTAGCTATTTTTGTCTACAATTTAATCTTTATACAAAGCAGAACAAAACATGATCTTAATAAGCAGGAGGCAACAAACTACAAAGTAACAGAAAACAATGACAATATCCAACTTTCTTACCTTCTCCACCATGAACATTTCTACATGGCTGGCCACAGGATATTGCTGCTGGGACAAATTTTTAACCAGACCAAGTATAGCCAAGAAGAATTTGGGTGTGGCATTTCCAAAATCTTGAGGTCTGCTACTGCTTTAGTTGGCATGTAGCAAAACTTTTAAATTGTAAGAATTAGCTATTGTCCATTGAATTGCAGATTATCATAATTTGGATACCCAAAGACCCTGACGCATGGTTTCCACGTCAAATTGATGGGTAATTTCAGGAAACACTGTCAGGGAGAGATGGAAGAGAATGAGGAAGGGGTAAACAGTCAATAAAAAATAGAGTAGCTTGTTTGCACATGAGAACTCTGCATTCTTGTGATGCAAATTATCCTACCAAGGGCAAGAGAGCTGGGACACTTACTCATCATTTTTCCATAGTCACCCTCTGAGGGATGCTGGACGAGGATTCAGGAGCTTCTTGGGCTTATTGAATCCATAAGCAGACAAAGTCCACAAACACACACACACAAGCGTATTTGAACAATTAGGCCAGAATTCAGGGAAGTGGTAAGTGATGAGATGGGTGGAGCCCTTATAGTCTGCTACATCAATTTATTTTTACTTCTAGGCAGTCAATTAGACCTAAGTTTTCTAAAGTGTGGCCCACCTATGTCCCAGTAGAGCCGATCCACTCACTGGCTTAGAGGAGTTAGTGAGTCACCACCAAATGGAAAAAGAAAAAACAAAACAAACTTCTTTAATAGGCAACTTGACCTCTAGTCAGATCATCCCAAATAGTGGAAAGTGAGGAAGGAGTTTTTGGTATTAAATGCCTCTGTATTGGAAGGGTGGGGAATTAACAAAATTCTGGCTTTGGCACAAAGGAAGACATGGAACTATTTATTTTAACCACTCATCAGAGGAGGGTGCACAGGCTGCTTGTGCATTCATGGAATTTTTTATTGAGAATTACGAAATGCTTTCTGCTTAGGCTGATGAAGCCAAGCTGGGGCATCTGTGGGCTGAGAATATACAGTTGCATATGTGCCACTGTTTAACTGTTTGCAAAACATGCCATATGTTGACAGACTGACATATGTTGAGCTATGCTGAAGATCACAGAGAAAGATGAGCTGAGTAACAAGAAAGAGAATGAAAGGGAAAGAATCCAGAGAGAAAAGAAACCCTGTGACTTTGGGTAGATGCTAAACCACTTAAGCAAGGGTCTGCCTTACTCACCTTTAATCTCCAGTGTCTACAGTTGCACCAGTGACATACATGTTTGTAATGAGCACACACAACATGCTTAGAACCTTGTCTCCTACACACATTTGTATGGCACTTGCTGGCTGAATTAATGCTTTAGGAGGGGCTGTTTAAAGCTAGGAAGACTCTTCGCTTTCTCTGGATCACTGTCTATGACAGGTTGGGGCCAGTCCTTGTCTTTACTTAGAAGGAAGCTAAGAGGGACTGAGGAAGTCATAAGAATGCAGCAGACCAGGTAGGATCACTTTCAGGGCACAAATCTTGAGTTCCCTGAGGCTTCCAGAGGGGAAGATTTTTCAGTCTCGGGCTCCTTGCTACTTCACATGCATATTGAAATCCACCTGCTGAGGTTTTTTTTTTTTTCATTTTTTATTAGATATTTTCTTCATTTACATTTCAAATGCTATCCCTAAAGTCCCCCATACCCACCCCTGATCCCTTACCCACCCATTCCCACTTCTTGACCCTGGCATTCCCCTGTACAGGGGCATATAAAGTTTGCAAAACCAAGGGGCCTCTCTTCCAAGTGATGGCCAACTAGGCCAACTTCTGCCACATATGCAGCTAGAGACACAAGCTCTGGGTGTACTGGTTAGTTCATATTGTTGTTCCACCTATAGGGTTGCAGACCCCTTCAGCTCCTTGGGTACTTTCTCTAGCTCCTATATTGGGGGCCCAGTGTTCCATCCTATAGATGACTGTGAGCATCCACTTCTGTGTTTTCCAGGCACTGGCATGGCCTCATATGAGACAGCTGTATCAGGGTCCTTTCAGCAAAATGTTTCTGGCATATGCAATAGTGTCTGTGTTTGGTGGCTGATTATGGGATGGGTCCCCAGGTGGGGTAGTCTCTAGATGGTCCATCCTTTCATCTTAGCTCCAAACTTTGTCTCTGTAACTCCTACAAAACAAGCAAGTGAGAGATAATCTGACTTTTACTGAGGCTTCACAGGATCTGTAGGCTTGGGGGTGGGGTATCATCATAATGATAAGTTTTCTAATTTTTTTTGTTACCTATTTTTAAAATGATTATTTTTTTCAGTGTAGGTGAGTGTGTGTCTATGTGTTAGTATGTGAATGTTTGTAAAGGCACCTGCGGCAGCCAGGGGCAGCAAATGCCCTAGAACTGGAGTCACCCGGTGACATACGCTGTCTGAGTGTTGGGAACTTTAGGTCTTCAGAAGAGCAGTGAGTGTTCTCAACAACTGAACCATCTCTTGAGCTCTGTTGTTTACATTTTTTAGACAGGATCTCCCTATGTAGCTCAGACTGACCTAGAACTATCAATGTCCCCACTTCAGCTTCCCAAAGTTTGGAATTAAAACCACATGCAACCATGTTTTGCTTCTGATTTGTTTTCATAAATAATATCTGCATTTCTGTAAACCTTTGTGCTGGTCAGTTTTCTTTTTTTTTTTTTTCAACTTGATACAAGCTGGAGGTACCTCGAAAGCCTTAGTTGAGGATTAATCGCCATGGTCTAGGCCTATGTGCAGACTATGAGGGTATTTTCTTAATTGATTTATGTGGTGGGGCCTAGTCTACTGTGGGTTGTGCCACCTGTGGGCTGGTGGTCCTGGGTTATATTAAAAAAAAGCAAGCTGAGAGAGCCAGGGGGAGCAAGCCAATAAGCAGCATTCCTCCATAGTCTATGCCTCAGTCCTTGCCTCCAGGTTCCTACTTGGAGTTCCCTCCCTGCCTTCCCTCAGTGATAGATTGCGACATGCAATGTGCAAATCAAGGAAACCCTTTCCTGCCATGTTGCTTTGGTTATAGTATTTCATCACTGCAGCAGAGAGCAAACTAACATAGCCTTCCTTGACTTCCTCAATGGCATTTTGTGGATCTTCTAATGAAGAGCTTAGATGTATTTTGTTAAGAATTGCTGGGTAGCTAGTACTTTTTGATGCTATTAAAATTGTGTATTAAAAACAATTTCATGGCAGAGGCAGGCAGATTTCTGAGTTCGAGACCAGCCTGGTCTACAGTGAGTTCCAGGACAGCCAGTGCTATACATAGAAACCCTGTCTCGAGAAAAAAACAAACAAACAAACAACAAAACAATTTCATTTTGTTTCTTGTTAGCATATAGAAATATAGTTAATTTTTCTTATTTTGTTTTTTCCCCACTATGAATATATTTTTTAATCAGGCCTGATGTAGCTCAGGTTAGCATCCACCTCCCTGCAGAGCTGATGTGGATCTTAAGCTCCAGATTCTCCTGCTTCCACCCTCCAAGTGCTGGGATTCTAGATACACTCCAGGATGTCAAGTTGATTTTGGACTTTTTATGCATACAATGACATAATCTGAAAATGGGCTACTTTTCTCGTGTTTTTCTTTCATTTAAAAGCTTTCTGCTATTCTTGGCTTGTGCATTAGCCAATGTCTCCAGAACAACACTGAGCAGAAAATATTCTAAAAAGTACTCATCTTAGTATTTTTTTAAATATTAAATTTTGTTGTTATCATCTTCTTTATCATCATCATTAGTGTTTGTGTGTGTGTGTGTGTGTGTGTGTGAGAGAGAGAGAGAGAGAGAGAGAGAGAGAGAGAAAGAGAGAGAAAGAGATGTTTAGAGATGTTTTCAGCCTTGAAAACAAAGTACTTTTACCTGCCTATGTATTTCCCCATCCCACATGTCTTCTTTATAATATAATACCGGAGGGAATGTTTTGAAGGTGACAGGTACATGAGGATTCATTAGAGCAATTTCTATGCTTTGTGTATGCTTGAGAACTTCCACAGTAGCAAAAAAAAAAAAAAAAGTTAGGTTACAGTAAAGCTTTCAACACTTCATCATTACAGATGCTGTTCGCTGTAGGGTTTGGGGAGACACTTTGTATTAGATTAAGAAAGTTTTCATCTCCTTTTAATTTGTTAAAAGTCTCAAATTATCATTAGAAGCTGTACAAATAAGGCTCTTATCTATATGTATTGAAATGCTAAAAATCCTAAATCATGACTACTAATCGTACAAATAAAATCCTTACCTTCATCTATTAAAATGAAAGCATCATTTCCCCCTTTAAACTGTCATTGTAGCAAATTAATCAGTCTATTTGTTTGTTAATAATAAACCAGCCTTGCATGCCAACTCCATTCTGCAGTACTCGGGTTTGTTTGCTAGCATCACATCAAGGCCTTCTAGCCCTGTATAGGATCAGATCACAAAGTTGGGCTTGGATTCTGGTTTTTTCACTCTGGAGAAGCTTAAGAGTTAAAGCAATTTCTTTCTTAATCGTTTGATTATGGCAATCAGAGAATACACCCAAATTCTAGATTTTCTTTTGTTAATTTTATTTAAAGTATAATTATAAAGAACTTGCAGATTAGGAAAAAAGAAAGAATGGAAATCTGCAACTGACTCAGGTGGAGAGGTAGGGGGTATCTCCAGAGACCTGGGATGGGGAGGTGCTCAGCAATCAATGGGGGTGTCCTTAGCTGTGACTCACAGCATTGGGGATATGGAGCCTGGGGAGACTGCCTCCTTTGGCCAGGCAGGAACCCTGGTAGGGCAATAGGAATACCAACTCACCCACAAAACTTTTGACCCAAAAATCTATCCTGTCTACAAGAAATGCAGGGATTGGGGATAGAGCAGAGACTGGGAGAAGGGCCAACCAATAATCAGCCCATGAGACTCATCCCATGGGCAAACAGCAATCTCTGACACCAATACTCTGTTATGCTTGCAGACTGTAGTCTAGCAAGGCTATCCTCTGCAAGGCTTCACCCACCATCTGGCTCAAACAGATGCAGACACCTATAGTTAAACAGTGGATGGAGCTTGAGGACTCTTATGGAAGAATAAGAGAAAGGATTGCAGCCCCTAAGGTGATAGTAACTTCACAGGAAGGTCAACAGAGTCAACTAACCTGGACACTTAATGGCTCTCCGAGACTGAACCACCAACCAAAGAACATACACAAGCTGGACCTAGGCCTTCCTGCACATCTGTAACAGATGTGCAGCTTGGTCTTCATGTGTGTCCCGAACAACCGGAGTGGGGGCTATCCCAAAAGCTGTTGCATGTGTGCAGGGTATGTTCTTCTAGCTGGGCTGCCTTGCCTGGCCTTAGTGAGAGAGGAAGTGCCTAGCCTCATAGAGACTTGAAGTGCTGGATGGGGGATACACAGGGGCCTCCACCTGCTCAGAGGAGAAGGGGAGAGAGGGATGGAGGAAGAATTATGGGAGGGGTCACCAGGAGGGGGACTATGAGTGGGATGTAAAAAAAAAGAGTCAAAAAAGAGAGAGAAAAGTCTTTTAAGTTTCAATTATAAGATAGTTTTAATAATCATGTTTTTGAGCAGAAAACCGGCCTGAGTAGGGCCACAGGCCTCTTCCGGCCTGACCAGCACCGGGGTAGCTAGAGCGCAGGGTCGGCTGACACCCACCAGCTACCCACGACCACTGCCACAGGATTTTGAGACTGCTGGTGAGTGGAACACAGCTTCTGCTCCAGTCCAATCACGCGGGACCTGAGACTGCTTTGGTTGGGGAGGCAGAAATCCGGCCTGAGTAGGGCCACAAGACTCTTCCGGTCAGAACAGCACCCGGGTAGCTAGGGCGCAGGGTCTGCTGACACTCGCCAGCTACCCACAACACCCGCCATAGGATCTTAAGACTTCTGGTGAGTAGAACACAACTTCTGCTCCAATCCAATTGCGCGCGGGACCTGAGACTGCATTAGTCAGGGAAGCAGAAAACCGGCCTGAGTAGGGCCACAGGCCTCTTCCAGCCTGACGAGCACCGGGGTAGCTAGAGCACAAGGTCGGCTGACACCCGCCAGCTACCCACGACACCTGCCACAGGATTTTGAGACTTTGGGTGAGTGGAACACAGAGTCTGCTCCAATCTTTAAACAGTGACAACGATAACAACTAACCCCAGAGATTACCAGATGGCAAAAGGTAAACGTAATAATCTTACTAACAGAAACCAAGACCACTCACCATCATCAGAACCCAGCACTCCCACTTCACCCAGTCCAGGGCACCCCAACACACCGGAAAAGCTAGACACGGATCTAAAAGCATATCTCATGATGATGGTAGAGGACATCAAGAAGGACTTTAATAACTCACTTAAAGAATTACAGGAGAACATGGCTAAAGAGTTACAAGTCCTTAAAGAAAAACAGGATAACACAATCAAACAGGTAGAAGTCCTTAAAGAAAAACAGGAAAACACATCCAAAGAGATGATGGAAATGAACAAAATCATACTAGACCTAAAAAGGGAAGTAGATACAATAAAGAAAACCCAAAATGAGGCAACACTGGAGATAGAAACCCTAAGAAAGAAATCTGGAACCATAGATACGAGCATCAGCAACAGAATACAAGAGATGGAAGAGAGAATCTCAGGTGCAGAAGATTCCATAGAGAACATCGGCACAACAATCAAGGAAAATGTAAAACGCAAAAAGATCCTAACTCAAAACATCCAAGAAATACAGGACACAATGAGAAGACCAAACCTACAGATAATAGGAGTGGATGAGAATGAAGATTTTCAACTCAAAGGACCAGCAAACATCTTCAACAAAATTATAGAAGAAAACTTCCCAAATCTAAAGAAAGAGATGCCCATGAACATACAAGAAGCCTACAGAACCCAAATAGACTGGACCAGAAAAGAAATACCTCCCGACACATAATAATCAGAACAACAAATGCACTAAATAAAGATAGAATACTAAAAGCAGTAAGAGAAAAAGGCCAAGTAACATATAAAGGCAAGCCTATCAGAATTACACCAGATTTTTCACCAGAGACTATGAAAGCCAGAAGATCCTGGACAGATGTTATACAGACACTAAAAGAACACAAATTCCAGCCCAGGCTACTATACCCAGCCAAACTCTCAATTAACATAGATGGAGAAACCAAAGTATTCCACAACAAAACCAAATTCACGAATTATCTCTCCACGAATCCAGCCCTTCAAAGGATAATAACAGGAAAAAACCAATACAAGGACGGGAACCACGCCCTAGAAACAACAAGAAGGTAATCCCTCAACAAACCTAAAAGAAGACAGCCACAAGAACAGAATGCCAACTTTAACAACAAAAATAACAGGAAACAACAATTACTTTTCCTTAATATCTCTTAATATCAATGGACTCAACTCCCCGATAAAAAGACATAGACTAACAAACTGGCTACACAAACAAGACCCAACATTTTGCTGCTTACAGGAAACTTATCTCAGAGAAAAAGATAGACACTACCTCAGAATGAAAGGCTGGAAAACAATTTTCCAAGCAAATGGTATGAAGAAACAAGCTGGAGTAGCCATTCTAATATCTGATAAGATTGACTTCAAACCCAAAGTCATTAAAAAAGACAGGGAGGGACACTTCATACTCATCAAAGGTAAAATCCTCCAAGAGGAACTATCAATCCTGAATATCTATGCTCCAAATACAAAGGCAGCCACATTCATTAAAGAAACTTTAGTAAATCTCAAAGCACACATTGCACCTCATACAATAATAGTGGGAGACTTCAACACACCACTTTCACCAATGGACAGATCATGGAAACAGAAACTAAACAGGGACACAGTGAAACTAACAGAAGTTATGAATCAAATGGATCTGGCAGATATCTACAGAACATTCTATCCTAAAACAAAAGGATATACCTTCTTCTCAGCACCTCATGGTACCTTCTCCAAAATTGACCACATAATTGGTCACAAAACAGGCCTCAACAGATACAAAAATATTGAAATTGTCCCATGCATCCTATCAGATCACCATGGACTAAGGCTGATCTTCAATAACAAAATAAATAATAGAAAGCCAACCTTCACGTGAAAACTGAACAACACTCTTCTCAATGATACCTTGGTCAAGGAAGGAATAAAGAAAGAAATTAAGGACTTTTTAGAGTTCAATGAAAATGAAGCCACAACATACCCAAACTTATGGGACGCAATGAAAGCATTTCTAAGAGGAAAACTCATAGCTCTGAGTGCCTCCAAAAAGAAACTAGAGAGAGCACACATTAGCAGCTTGACAACACACCTAAAAGCACTAGAACAAAAGGAAGCAAATTCACCCAAGAGGAGTAGACGGCAGGAAATAATCAAACTCAGGGGCGAAATCAACCAAGTGGAAACAAGAAAAACTATTCAAAGAATCAACCAATCAAGGAGCTGGTTCTTTGAGAAAATCAACAAGATAGATAAACCCTTAGCCAGACTCACTAGAGGGCACAGGGAAAGCATCCTAATTAACAAAATCAGAAATGAAAAAGGAGACATAACAACAGATCCTGAAGACATCCAAAACACCATCAGATCCTTCTACCAAAGGCTATACTCAACAAAACTGGAGAACCTGGATGAAATGGAGAAGTTCCTAGACAGATACCAGGTACCAAAGTTGAATCAAGATCAGGTTAATGATCTAAACAGCCCTATATCCCCCAAAGAAATAGAAGCAGTCATTAATAGTCTCCCAACCAAAAAAAGCCCAGGACCAGATGGGTTTAGTGCAGAGTTCTATCAGACCTTCAAAGAAGATCTAATCCCAGTTCTTCACAAACTATTCCACAAAATAGAAACAGAAGGTACTCTACCCAACTCATTCTATGAAGCCACAATTACTCTGATACCTAAACCACAAAAAGACCCAACAAAGATAGAAAACTTCAGACCAATATCCCTTATGAATATTGATGCAAAAATCCTCAATAAAGTTCTTGCTAACCGAATCCAAGAACACATCAAAACAATCATCCATCCTGACCAAGTAGGTTTCATCCCAGGGATGCAGGGATGGTTCAATATACGGAAATCCATCAACCTAATCCAGTATATAAACAAACTCAAAGACAAAAACCACATGGTCATCTCATTAGATGCGGAAAAAGCATTTGACAAGATCCAACACCCATTCATGATAAAAGTCTTGGAAAGATCAGGAATTCAAGGCCCATACCTAAACATGATAAAAGCAATCTACAGCAAACCAGTAGCCAACATCAAAGTAAATGGTGAGAAGCTTGAAGCAATCCCTCTAAAATCAGGGACTAGACAAGGCTGTCCACTTTCTCCATACCTATTCAACATTGTACTTGAAGTCCTAGCCAGAGCAATTCGACAACAAAAGGAGATCAAAGGGATACAAATTGGAAAGATGAAGTCAAAATATCACTTTTTGCAGATGATATGATAGTATATATAAGTGACCCTAAAAATTCCACCAGAGAACTCCTAAGCCTGATAAACAGCTTCGGTGAAGTAGCTGGATATAAAATTAACTCAAACAAATCAATGGCCTTTCTCTACACAAAGAATAAACAGGCTGAGAAAGAAATTAGGGAAACAACACCCTTCTCAATAGTCACAAATAATATAAAATATCTTGGCGTGACTCTAACTAAGGAAGTGAAAGATCTGTATAATAAAAACTTCAAGTCTCTGAAGAAAGAAATTATAGAAGATCTCAGAAGATGGAAAGATCTCCCATGCTCATGGATTGGCAGGATCAACATTGTAAAAATGGCTATCTTGCCAAAAGCAATCTACAGATTCAATGCAATCCCCATCAAAATTCCAACTCAATTCTTCAACGAATTATAAAGTGCAATCTGCAAATTCATCTGGAATAACAAAAAAACCTAGGATAGCAAAAACTCTTCTCAAGGATAAAAGAACCTCTGGTGGAATCACCATGCCGGACCTAAAGCTTTACTACAGAGCAATTGTGATAAAAACTGGGTGGTACTGGTATAGTGACAGACAAATAGACCAATGGAATAGAATTGAAGACCCAGAAATGAACCCACACACCTACGGTCACTTGATCTTCGACAAGGGAGCTAAAAACATCCAGTGGAAGAAAGACAGCATTTTCAACAAATGGTGCTGGCACAACTGGTTGTTAACATGTAGAAGAATGCAAATTGATCCATTCCTATCTCCTTGTACTAAGGTCAAGTCTAAGTGGATCAAGGAACTTCACATAAAACCAGAGACATTGAAACTTATAGAGGAGAAAGTGGGGAAAAGCCTTGAAGATATGGGCACAGGGGAAAAATTCTTGAATAGAAGAGCAATGGCTTGTGCTGTAAGATCGAGAATTGACAAGTGGGACCTCATGAAACTGCAAAGCTTCTGCAAGGCAAAAGACACCATCAATAAGACAAAAAAACCACCAACAGATTGGGAAAGGATCTTTACCTATCCTAAATCAGATAAGGGACTAATATCCAATATATATAAAGAACTCAAGAAGGTGGACTCCAGAAAGTCAAATAAACCCATTAAAAATGGGGCTCAGAACTGAACAAAGAATTCTCACCTGAGGAATACCGAATGGCAGAGAAGCACCTGAAAAAATGTTCAACATCCTTAATCATCAGGGAAATGCAAATCAAAACAACCCTGAGATTCCACCTCACACCAGTCAGAATGGCTAAGATCAAAAATTCAGGTGACAGCAGATGCTGGCGAAGATGTGGAGAAAGAGGAACACTCCTCCATTGTTGGTGGGATTGCAAGCTTGTACAACCACTCTGGAAATCAGTCTGGCGGTTCCTCAGAAAATTGGACATAGTACTACCGGAGGATCCAGCAATACCTCTCCTGGGCATATATCCAGAAGATGTCCCAACCGGTAAAAAGGACACATGCTCCACTATGTTCATAGCAGCCCTATTTATAATAGCCAGAAGCTGGAAAGAACCCAGATGTCCCTCAACAGAGGAATGGATACAGAAATTATAGTACATTTACACAATGGAGTACTACTCAGCTATTAAAAAGAATGAATTTATGAAATTCCTAGCCAAATGGATGGACCTGGAGGGCATCATCTTGAGTGAGGTAACACAATCACAAAGGAACTCACACAATATGTATTCACTGATAAGTGGATATTAGCCCAAAACTTAGGATACCCAAGATATAAGATACAATTTGCTAAACGCATGAAACTCAAGAAGAATGAAGACCAAAGTGTGGACACTGTGCCCCTTCTTAGAATTAGGAACAAAACACCCATGGAAGGAGTTACAGAGACAACGTTTGAAGCTATGATGAAAGGATGGACCATCTAGAGACTGCCGTATCCAGGGATCCATCCCATAATCAGCTTGTAAACGCTGACACCATTGCATACACTAGCAAGATTTTGCTGAAAGGACCCAAATATAGCTGTCTCTTGTGAGACGATGCAGGGGCCTAGCAAACACAGGAGTGGATGCTCACAGTCAGCTATTGGATGTATCACAGGGCTCCCATTGGAGAAGCTAGAGAAAGTACCCAAGGAGCTAAAGGGATCTGCAGCCCTATAGTTGGAACAACATGATGAACTAACCAGTACCCCGGAGCTCTTGTCTCTAGCTGCATATGTATCGAAAGATGGCCTAGTTGGCCATCACTGGAAAGAGAGGCCCATTGGACTTGCAAACTTTATATGCCCCAATATAGGGGAATGCCAGGGCCAAAAGAATGGGAATGGGTGGGTAGGGAAGTGGGGGGCGCTATGGGGGACTTTTGGGATAGCATTGGAAATGTAATTGAGGAAAATATGTAATAAAAATATTAAATATTAAAAAAATCATGTTTTTATTGACTTTACATTATTTTTCCTTTATTAGAAAATTTGATTTCAAGACTTGAATCTCATCAAATTTGCTGTGTTGTTTTATAACTCAGCATAATTAGCATTTTTAAACTATTTTAAATTTTAATAGTATAATTACATCTATGTATACTATCAATTTAGTAGTAGCAAATAAAAGTGTATTCTGGAAGTGTTAGATACAATAGTGCTGTATTTGTTAGCTGTTTTGGCAAATTCTTTTATATTTGTATTGATTTTTCTTGACTAGTGGTTCTACCAATCATTAGGAGAGTCATATAATCTCCTCATATGATTACTAAAATTATCAATTTCTTTTTGTAGTGTTGTTATCTTTTATTAATATATTTAGAGGTCCTGCTATTTGCACATCAGCAAATTGTTATATCATCCTGGTAAATTTCCACATTCCTATTGTGGAGATATGTTCCTTTGAAGTTTGATACAAACATAGCTTTTATAGATTTTGCTTATATTTGGCAGTGTGTATCTTATTTTACTTTCTTTTGCTTGGCATTCTTATGTTTTCAGTGTGTTCCTTGTAAACAAACTTTCCTTGGGTTTCATTTTTATTAGTGTATATTAATTTTACAGTCTAGTGGATTTTGTTATGCCATTTTAACATCTAAGTGTAAGGTTCTTTGGTTATACTTATTTACCTATTACCCACACTTACATCCTTTCCCCTGCTTACCAGTCCTTTTCTTCTTCCCTTGCACTCTTTATTTTACTTTTATATACTTTTTCTCATAGGTTCCACTCCACATAGGAGAGAAAGCATTCAATACTTATCTTTCTGAGTCTGGCTTAGTTTGCTTAACATGATGATTTCATTTTTCTGCAGATGACATGATTAGTGGTTGAATAGTACTGGTACATAGATGTCACATTTTTATAACCATTTATTTATGTGTTGATGGGCATATAGGTTGATTTTAAAACTTTACTGTTTTGTGCATAACTCGGCTACTGTGAATAGTGCAGAGATAAGTATCGTGGTGATTTTGATTTATGTGTATATTTTAGGAAGGGTATAGATGGATCATGTGGCAGTTATATTTTTTGTTTTTTGAGGAACTTCCATATTGATTTTCATAGTGCATTTCCCTGAAGGATAAAGAGGTTGAACAGTTATTTTTATGTGTTTATTTTGTGTGTTTATTCATTTGAAAAATGATCAGTTCATTTGTCTTTGTATTGGTCATCTCTTCATAACCTAGTCTTTTTTTTTTTATATTTTTATTACATATTTTCCTCAATTACATTTCCAATACTATCCCAAAAGTCCCCCATAGCGCCCCCCACTTCCCTACCCACCCATTCCCATTCTTTTGGCCCTGGCATTCCCCTATATTGGGGCATATAAAGTTTGCAAGTCCAATGGGCCTCTCTTTCCATTGATGGCCGACTAGGCCATCTTTCGATACATATGCAGCTAGAGACAAGAGCTCCGGGGTTCTGGTTAGTACATCATGTTGTTCCAACAATAGGGTTGCAGATCCCTTTAGCTCCTTGGGTACTTTCTCTAGCTTCTCCATTGGGAGCCCTGTGATACATCCAATAGCTGACTGTGAACATCCACTCCTGTGTTTGCTAGGCCCCGGCATCGTCTCACAAGAGACAGCTATATTTGGGTCCTTTCAGCAAAATCTTGCTAGTGTATGCAATGGTGTCAGCGTTTAGAAGCTGATTATGGGACGGATCCCTGGATACAGCAGTCTCTAAATGGTCCATCCTTTCATCCCAGCTACGAACTTTGTCTCTGTAACTCCTTCCCTGGGTGTTTTGTTCCCAATTCTAAGAAGGTGCACAGTGTCCACACTTTGGTCTTCATTCTTCTTGAGTTTCATGCGTTTATCAAATTGTATCTTATATCTTGGGTATCCTAAGTTTTGGGCTAATATCCACTTATCAATGAATACATATTGTGTGAGTTCTTTTGTGATTGTGTTACTTCACTCAAGATGATGCCCTCCAGGTCCATCCATTTGGCTAGGAATTTCATAAATTCATTCTTTTTAATAGCTGAGTAGTACTCCATTGTGTAAATGTACCATAATTTCTGTATCCATTCCTCTGTTGAGGGACATCTGGGTTCTTTCCAGCTTCTGGCTATTATAAATAGGGCTGCTATGAACATAGTGGAGCATGTGTCCTTTTTACCGGTTGGGACATCTTCTGGATATATGCCCAGGAGAGGTATTGCTGGATCCTCCGGTAGTACTATGTCCAATTTTCTGAGGAACCGCCAAACTGATTTCCAGAGTGGTTGTACAAGCTTGCAATCCCACCAACAATGGAGGAGTGTTCCTCTTTCTCCACATCCTCGCCAGCATCTGCTGTCACCTGAATTTTTGATCTTAGCCATTCTGACTGGTGTGAGGTGGAATCTCAGGGTTGTTTTGATTTGCATTTCCCTGATGATTAAGGATGTTGAACATTTTTTCAGGTGCTTCTCTGCCATTCCGTATTCCTCAGGTGAGAATTCTTTGTTCAGTTCTGAGCCCCATTTTTTAATGGGGTTATTTGACTTTCTGGAGTCCACCTTCTTGAGTTCTTTATATATATTGGATATTAGTCCCTTATCTGATTTAGGATAGGTGAAGATCCTTTCCCAATCTGTTGGTGGTTTTTTTGTCTTATTGATGGTGTCTTTAGCCTTGCAGAAGCTTTGTAGTTTCATGAGGTCCCACTTGTCAATTCTCGATCTTACAGCACAAGCCATTACTGTTCTATTCAGGAATTTTTCCCCTGTGCCCATATCTTCAAGGCTTTTCCCCACTTTCTCCTCTATAAGTTTCAGTGTCTCTGGTTTTATGTGAAGTTCCTTGATCCACTTAGACTTGACCTTAGTACAAGGAGATAGGAATGGATCGATTCGCATTCTTCTACATGTTAACAACCAGTTGTGCCAGCACCATTTGTTGAAAATGCTGTCTTTCTTCCACTGGATGTTTTTAGCTCCCTTGTCGAAGATCAAGTGACCGTAGGTGTGTGGGTTCATTTCTGGGTCTTCAATTCTATTCCATTGGTCTATTTGTCTGTCACTATACCAGTACCATGCAGTTTTTATCACAATTGCTCTGTAGTAGAGCTTTAGGTCTGGCATGGTGATTCCACCAGAGATTCTTTTATCCTTGAGAAGAGTTTTTGCTATCCTAGGTTTTTTGTTATTCCAGATGAATTTGCAGATTGCACTTTCTAATTCGTTGAAGAATTGATTTGGAATTTTGATGGGGATTGCATTGAATCTGTAGATTGCTTTTGGCAAGATAGCCATTTTTACAATGTTGATCCTGCCAATCCATGAGCATGGGAGATCTTTCCATCTTCTGAGATCTTCTATAATTTCTTTCTTCAGAGACTTGAAGTTTTTATTATACAGATCTTTCACTTCCTTAGTTAGAGTCACGCCAAGATATTTTATATTATTTGTGACTATTGAGAAGGGTGTTGTTTCCCTAATTTCTTTCTCAGCCTGTTTATTCTTTGTGTAGAGAAAGGCCATTGATTTGTTTGAGTTAATTTTATATCCAGCTACTTCACCGAAGCTGTTTATCAGGCTTAGGAGTTCTCTGGTGGAATTTTTAGGGTCACTTATATATACTATCATATCATCTGCAAAAAGTGATATTTTGACTTCATCTTTTCCAATTTGTATCCCTTTGATCTCCTTTTGTTGTCTAATTGCTCTGGCTAGGACTTCAAGTACAATGTTGAATAGGTAGGGAGAAAGTGGACAGCCTTGTCTAGTCCCTGATTTTAGAGGGATTGCTTCAAGCTTCTCACCATTTACTTTGATGTTGGCTACTGGTTTGCTGTAGATTGCTTTTATCATGTTTAGGTATGGGCCTTGAATTCCTGATCTTTCCAAGACTTTTATCATGAATGGGTGTTGGATCTTGTCAAATGCTTTTTCCGCATCTAACGAGATGACCATGTGGTTTTTGTCTTTGAGTTTGTTTATATACTGGATTACGTTGATGGATTTCCGTATATTGAACCATCCCTGCATCCCTGGGATGAAACCTACTTGGTCAGGATGGATGATTGTTTTGATGTGTTCTTGGATTCGGTTAGCAAGAACTTTATTGAGGATTTTTGCATCAATATTCATAAGGGATATTGGTCTGAAGTTTTCTATCTTTGTTGGGTCTTTTTGTGGTTTAGGTATCAGAGTAATTGTGGCTTCATAGAATGAGTTGGGTAGAGTACCTTCTGTTTCTATTTTGTGGAATAGTTTGTGAAGAACTGGGATTAGATCTTCTTTGAAGGTCTGATAGAACTCTGCACTAAACCCATCTGGTCCTGGGCTTTTTTTGGTTGGGAGACTATTAATGACTGCTTCTATTTCTTTGGGGGATATAGGGCTGTTTAGATCATTAACCTGATCTTGATTCAACTTTGGTACCTGGTATCTGTCTAGGAACTTCTCCATTTCATCCAGGTTCTCCAGTTTTGTTGAGTATAGCCTTTGGTAGAAGGATCTGATGGTGTTTTGGATGTCTTCAGGATCTGTTGTTATGTCTCCTTTTTCATTTCTGATTTTGTTAATTAGGATGCTTTCCCTGTGCCCTCTAGTGAGTCTGGCTAAGGGTTTATCTATCTTGTTGATTTTCTCAAAGAACCAGCTCCTTGATTGGTTGATTCTTTGAATAGTTTTTCTTGTTTCCACTTGGTTGATTTCGCCCCTGAGTTTGATTATTTCCTGCCGTCTACTCCTCTTGGGTGAATTTGCTTCCTTTTGTTCTAGTGCTTTTAGGTGTGTTGTCAAGCTGCTAATGTGTGCTCTCTCTAGTTTCCTTTTGGAGGCACTCATAGCTATGAGTTTTCCTCTTAGAAATGCTTTCATTGCATCCCATAAGTTTGGGTATGTTGTGGCTTCATTTTCATTGAACTCTAAAAAGTCCTTAATTTCTTTCTTTATTCCTTCCTTGACCAAGGTATCATTGAGAAGAGTGTTGTTCAGTTTCCACGTGGAGGTTGGCTTTCTATTATTTATTTTGTTATTGAAGATCAGCCTTAGTCCATGGTGATCTGATAGGATGCATGGGACAATTTCAATATTTTTATATCTGTTGAGGCCTGCTTTGTGACCAATTATGTGGTCAATTTTGGAGAAGGTACCATGAGGTGCTGAGAAGAAGGTATATCCTTTTGTTTTAGGATAGAATGTTCTGTAGATATCTGCCAGATCCATTTGATTCATAATTTCTGTTAGTTTCACTGTGTCCCTGTTTATTTTCTGTTTCCATGATCTGTCCATTGGTGAAAGTGGTGTGTTGAAGTCTCCCACTATTATTGTATGAGGTGCAATGTGTGCTTTGAGCTTTACTAAAGTTTCTTTAATGAATGTGGCTGCCTTTGTATTTGGAGCATAGATATTCAGGATTGATAGTTCCTCTTGGAGGATTTTACCTTTGATGAGTATGAAGTGTCCCTCCCTGTCTTTTTTAATGACTTTGGGTTGGAAGTCAATCTTATCAGATATTAGAATGGCTACTCCAGCTTGTTTCTTCATGCCATTTGCTTGGGAAATTGTTTTCCAGCCTTTCATTCTGAGGTAGTGTCTATCCTTTTCTCTGAGATGAGTTTCCTGTAAGCAGCAAAATGTTGGGTCTTGTTTGTGTAGCCAGTTTGTTAGTCTATGTCTTTTTATCAGGGAGTTGAGTCCATTGATATTAAGAGATATTAAGGAAAAGTAATTGTTGTTTCCTGTTATTTTTGTTGTTAAAGTCAGCATTTTGTTCTTGTGGCTGTCTTCTTTTAGGTTTGTTGAGGGATTACCTTCTTGTTGTTTCTAGGGCGTGGTTCCTGTCCTTGTATTGGTTTTTTTCTGTTATTATCCTTTGAAGGGCTGGATTCATGGAGAGATAATGTGTGAATTTGGTTTTGTCGTGGAATACTTTGGTTTCTCCATCTATGTTAATTGAGAGTTTGGCTGGGTATAGTAGCCTGGGCTGGAATTTGTGTTCTTTTAGTGTCTGTATAACATCCGTCCAGGATCTTCTGGCTTTCATAGTCTCTGGTGAAAAATCTGGTGTAATTCTGATAGGCTTGCCTTTATATGTTACTTGGCCTTTTTCTCTTACTGCTTTTAGTATTCTATCTTTATTTAGAGCATTTGTTGCTCTGATTATTATGTGTCGGGAGGTATTTCTTTTCTGGTCCAGTCTATTTGGAGTTCTGTAGGCTTCTTGTATGTTCATGGGCATCTCTTTCTTTAGATTTGGGAAGTTTTCTTCTATAATTTTGTTGAAGATGTTTGCTGGTCCTTTGAGTTGAAAATCTTCATTCTCATCCACTCCTATTATCCGTAGGTTTGGTCTTCTCATTGCGTCCTGTATTTCTTGGATGTTTTGAGTTAGGATCTTTTTGCGTTTTACATTTTCCTTGATTGTTGTGCCAATGTTCTCTATGGAATCTTCTGCATCTGAGATTCTCTCTTCCATCTCTTGTATTCTGTTGCTGATGCTCGTATCTATGGTTCCAGATTTCTTTCCTAGGGTTTCTATCTCCAGTGTTGCCTCATTTTGGGTTTTCTTTATTGTGTCTACTTCCCTTTTTAGGTCTAGTATGGTTTTGTTCATTTCCATCATCTGTTTGGATGTGTTTTCCTGTTTTTCTGTAAGGACTTCTACCTGTTTGATTATGTTATCGTGTTTTTCTTTAAGGATTTGTAACTCTTTAGCAGTGTTCTCCTGCAATTCTTTAAGGGATTTTTGTGCTTTCTCTTCATTTTCTTCTGCCTGTTTAGCAGTGTTCTCCTGCATTTCTTTAAGTGTGTTATTAAAGTCCTTCTTGAAGTCCTCTATCATCATTAGGAGATATGCTTTTAAATCCGTGTCTAGCTTTTCCGGTGTGTTGGGGTGCCCTGGACTGGGCGAAGTGGGGGTGCTGGGTTCTGATGATGGTGAGTGGTCTTGGTTTCTGTTAGTAAGATTATTACGTTTACCTTTCGCCATCTGGTAATCTCTGGGGTTAGTTGTTATCGTTGTCTCTGTTTAAAGATTGGAGCAGAAGCTGTGTTCCACTCACCAGCAGTCTCTAAATCCTGCGGCGGGGGTCGTGGGTAGCTGACGGTACCCCGGCACTGATCCGGCCGGATGAGGCCTGTGGCCCTAATCAGGCCGGTTTCTGCTTCCCTAACTAATGCAGTCTCAGGTCCCGCGCAATTGGATTGGAGCAGAAGCTGTGTTCCACTCAACAGCAGTCCCAAAATCCTGCGGCGGGGGTCGTGGGTAGCTGGCGGGTGTCAGGCAACCCTGTGCTCCCGCTACCCTGGCACTGATCCGGCCGGATGAGGCTTGTGGTCCTACTCAGGCCGGTTTCTGCTTCCCTAACTAATGCCCATAACCTAGTCTTAATACTTTCCTATGATCTTATTTTCCATTTACCAATTCTTTCTTCAGCTGCTGATATTCCAACCAATTGCATGTTTAATATTGATCGTTTCATTACTCAGTTCCAGAATTTTATATTTTTTTTCTGTTCAGTTTGCCACATTTTGCAGGAAATATTAAAAAATGGACCAGCACATTCCCGCACTTGTGCCAGCAACTCTCTGCCCCGGTGGCCTGGTCTGCCATACACTAGCAGGCAATGAATGGCCGAACTGTTTTTATCTCATGGAGACTCTGACTCAGAACTCTACATTCTCTCTACCCAGCTCGCTAGGTTCCCACTGGCAGGTTGCTACCATGTCATCCCCAAGCTTCAAAGCCCTCACAGCCTTTGTGCTGCACATCAGGTAAACCCAGGCTTTGCCTCCATACCTTTCTCTCTGGAACCCAGTTGAATCGTCGAGAGAAGAAAAACACCACATAAACTTCGCTCAGAAACAAGGGTAACTCAATCTCTGGGAGCAACAACTAAACCCCATTCTTGTAAGCCTTATTAAATCTCATTCCTCTGGTGGTGAATTCTGACAGATGTGCCAAGATACTGGGAAACTTTAGCAGCTACATTTTTTTTGTATTTTTTTAATTATGTATTTTCTTCATTTACATTTCCAATGCTATCCCAAAAGTCCCCCATACCCTCCCCCCCCCCCACTCGCCTACCCACCCATTCCCATTTTTTTTTTTTTGGCCCTGGGGTTCCCCTGTACTGGGGCATATAAAGTTTGCAAGTCCAATGGGCCTCTCTTTGCAGTGATGGCCAACTGGGCCATCTTTTGATACATATGCAGCTAGAGTCAAGAGCTCCGGGGTACTGGTTAGTTCATAATGTTGTTCCACCTATAGGGTTAGCAGCTACATCTTGCCCTCCTACTATCAGCATTCCAACTCTCTCTCCTCCTCCTCCTTCTCTTCCTCAGTCCAACCTAGAAGTTCCACCTACTTGCCCAGTGATTGGCTCCTTTATTTATTAGGGGATTGGTTCACAAGAAGTCACCTGGGTACATGACTCACTCCTTGTCCACAACCCCTCTCAGGAGAGCAGAATTAGCATCAAAATACAAACAGTACTAGGCCCATCCACAACACTTCTGTGTCTTGTTTTAACAACCTTTGGTACAATAAACAGTACTTTTATATTTTTTCCTAACAATTCTACATTTATTGTTGATCTGTGACTTTTTTCCTATTGCCTGCTGTATAAATGTCCTCAGTTGTACTATCTTGCTTCCTCATGTCTCTGGTTATGTCTGGTTGTGTAATGTGACTGTCCTTGGGAAATTATTTGGATTCATTATATTTACCTGATATATTGCTGATTTCTTTTGGGTAAGGTTGCTGTTGCATTTTTCTGGGCCCTATAGACCCTATACACTCTAGGACCACTTTTATCCAAGGTCAGTACTTGGGATTTTCAGTATTCTCAGATGACGGAGAAACCAGGTTGGAGACCTTGCTAAGGGCTCTTTTACACCCTTTGTGGCATTTCTAAGGGGACAACTGTTAGAAGCATAGGGAAAAAAAAGAGTGTTGTTTTATCTGGGCCCCCACATTTAGCTTTTTACTTTCTAATCTCATGAATCTATTAAAGGTGCATCTTGGTGTGTAATCTAAGCAAGGACTATTTGACAGGATAAAAGCTATGGTCAAAGATCTTTGAGTTTCTTTGATAAACTTCTAAGATATCTGTTTTATTCTAGATCTCAACCTGAGATCTGTCCAGTTCCTTGAAAATTTTTAAGATGTTTCATCTGTTTCCTGAAAATTAGCAATCTACTTCTTTTCTAAAACCCATTTCTTGTGAACTGAGCTGTGTCTTCCTCAGTTTAATGGACAGAAGCTCTAACTCCCCCATGTGACTGGATTCGGAGATAGGTCCTGTAAAAATGAGTTGAAATTAAATGAGGTCATAAGGGTGGAGTCTATAACTCGATATAAAAAAGAGTATATATATGCACAGACAACAAACAAATACCATCCAAGGACACAGTAAGGAAACATCTAGCTACAAGCCAAAAGGAGGGCCCTCATTAAACCTTCAATTCTATCTTTTACTTTGGGTGTGTCTCTGGATGTACATGAGTGGGCTGACATGAGCCAGAGCACACCTGTGGAGATCAGAGAAGAACCTGTGAGAGTTAGTTTTCCTCTTTACACATATAGGTTTGCGGGATGGAACTCATGTTGTTGGGATTTAAGGCAAGCCATTTTTTATCCACTAAACCATCTTACCAGGCCAAAAGAATGAATCTTGCCAATACTTTTGGTCTTGAGCTCTAGCCTTCAGGACTGTTAGAGATATATTTGTGTTATTCAAGCTATTCTGTGTTATATCAGGTCTGGTTCACCAACTAGACCACTAATACTAAATTCTCTCTTGCCTGGCTGAGACTGTACCAACTCAGTTCTATTTTCAAGCTGTCTACCTAATAGAGTCGAGCAATAGGGGCCACTAGAAAGCAAGAGGAAGAAGGAAGGATGCTCTCTTTTCTGTTCCTGGAAACATTACACCAAAAAAAATGACTGCCTGGTGTGGTAGTTCTTTTCTATAGCTGTTAAAATCTAATTTTCACTTTTGCCAACACTTCAGATCAAGCCCTCCCCTACAGCCCTCATCCTCTTCCCAACCAAACTCCCACACCACTGATGCTGCTTCCTAAGAGGTTTGTTTGGATTCCAGCTCAATGAGATGTTCCCCCAAGCTTCTAAGTTTTAATAATTCTAGCCTGTTTCATTTGTTCTGTAACCTGTTACTCTTTAGCAGATGCTATTACCAATACATTAGAACTGTCTTTTTTACCCTTTTAATTATCTTATATCTTATACCTAGTTAATAATTTTTCACATTAATTATCTTACTTAAGTTAATGATTTTTGTTTCCTGACTGGATTTCAGTTGACTCATATTTCATCCCATTTTTTAAAAATCTGTCTTCTGTGTGAATGTTGGTCTAAATTACTATTTTCCTGTTACCCAAATTGGAAGCTCCCCAAAATGTTTTTATTGTTATGCAAACAACGAATTCATGAATCCACTGCATCATTGCAAAAGCTAAACTAGCAGTCTTTGCTTTTGCTCCAAGATGAATAATGTGGAGGCCTTCTTTCTATGATACATTAAAATGTATCATAATCCTATTTCTTGGGTGGGGGGATGGAATGTTTTCATTATGTTAAGAAAAAACATACACTTCTGGTTTCACAAGAGGGTGTGCCCTTCCAAACTAGATAAGAAAAAAAGTAGTATAGCCTGCAGTTTGAGGGTTCCTGGAAAGCATTTTAACAGGATGGCTTAATCCCAGACACCATTTGCCCTAGTGTCTCTGTCTCTGCTACCTCATAGATTTTGACTGAGGCTGCAGATGGCCCACTAAAATTCTGCCAACTCATGGTGAAATATACAAAGAGGGTCTTGGTCATTGTCTAGTGCAATCATTCCTAAGTAAAGAAAATGAATTCTGGGGTCCTGTAACCTAATTAAGAGAAACTAGGAGTAGGGCACAGAGTTCCTGACTCCACTGCAGTTCTTCATTCATACCAGGCTTTCATTTCTTGAAATGATGTGTCCACCTATCTCAAGCCTATTTTCTTATTTGTTTCCTCATATCAACTCTTCCATTCCCTTGGTCTTCCTACATCCTCAACGTATATTTTGTTCCAGCTGAGTACTACAATCTACTCTTCTCCTAGCACAACACTAACCCTGTTTCCCTGGCACTCTTCATTGCCACTGTTTCTTCTATCCAGGTTTATTCTCCCCCAAACTTATCAAAACCCACCTTATCTTCAAGATGACCTTGTTTGGACTGTTGTTATGCCACCTTTCCCAGAACATAAACGTGGAATTAACCTCTTCATCTATTGTGTTGCTCTTCATCTTTTGTACTAGAAGTACAGAAAGGCATCCATCTGCTACTTATAGCAAAGTGTTTATGCTCACTATTGTGTATCATCATCCCACCTACATTCAAGGATTGTTGTCCCATCCTCCTCATGGTCTATTATAGGAACTTGAACACGACAACAATTAGAAACTATTACATGTTTACTGTCCATTCTACTGAATTTTAAAGTTTTTACAGGGGTTGGCTCATTTATTTCTCTCAATAGTCCTATGAAGGACTTATTATTGTTGTTATTCCTGTTTTCTGCATGAGAAAACCAGTTTGTTTGCTAAAGAGAGACAGAACAGGGGTGGATTTGGATGGCATGAGGAGGTGGAGAGGATCCTGGAGGAATTGGGAAAGGAAAACTATACTCAAAATTTATTGGGAGAAAAAATCTATTTTCAATAAAAAAGCAAGCAAAAGAAACTTTTCTAAGATGACACAATTGATGGTTCATTCATGAGGCTCAGATATTTCTGACATGAAAGTTCTACTTCTCATCCATAACAGGGCACTTTCTTCTAGGGACAATCCAAGGATTTGAACTTAATACAATGCTGTTAAATATTTTGTTTATTTTTGTACAGTCCAGTCATTAATCCCCTCCTGGTATGCCCTTCTACAGTTCCTCATCCCATTCCTCCTTCCTACCCCTCCTCCAAGAGGATGTCCCTACTCCCTCCCCCACCCCAACAGGCCTCCCCACCCCTGGGACCTCAAGTCTCTCGAGGGTTAGGTTCATCTTCTCTCACTGAGGCCAGACCAGGTGGTCCTCTGCTGTGTATGTGTTGGGGGCCTCATATCAGCTGGTGTATGCTGCCGGACTGGTGATCCAGTACCTGAGAGATCCCAAGGGTCCAGGTTAGTTGAGACTGCTGGACTTCCTATGGAGTCACCCTCCTCCTCAGCTTCTTCCAGCCTTTCCCTAATTCAACCACAGCAGTTTCTGTCCATTGGTTGGGTGTAAGTATCTGAGTCTGACTTGTTTAGCTGCTTGTTGGGCCTTATTAGTGATAACCAGAAGCTGGAAACAACCCAGATGCTCCACAACAGAAGAATGGATACAGAAAACATGGTTCATTTGCACAATGGAATACTCTTCAGCTACTAAGAATAAGGACATCATGAGCTTCGCAGGCAAATGAATGGAACTGTTAATTTTTTTTTTTTAGTTTTTATTTAAATAGCAGTTAAAGATTTGAATTTGTGAAATCTGCTGGCCTCCCAGAAAGGAAGCAGAAAGAGAAACACCAAATAAAAGGTTGAACACGCAGATATTTCTCAGTAAAAATTTAAATGAGCTTCATCAAATTATTTAAACCCTTTGATCTTCTCTCTTTATATAAAGAGTCAAGTATAAATTTCCCCCTGACAGATGACTGTATGAAGTTCACTGTGGCATATGAGACTTTTGAAATCCATGCAAGGTAAGAGAAAAGCACGAGTCATTGCTAATTGGCTGAAAGGTTGTAAGAACCCTGTGGGTTCCTAAGGCTTGGAATCATCATGGAGTCTGTCATTTTGGGTCAGTGTGGATGCCTTCTGCTTTAGGATTATTCCCACAAATCGAAGGACGTGACTATCACTGGAGACAGTGATTCTGTAGGACCCTAAAGATTAGGACAGGCTTCTGTTTCCTTCCTGGGTCCTCCAGACATTGGATATTTGCTGAAATTTTTTAGTGTAAGGGTGCATAACAAATCACTCCTCAGAACATTTGGCCTGAAGGAAAGAAACCTGAGGAGTTAGGTCACAGTTGGCCAGAGGTACTACTGTATTTGACTTGGAGCAGTGACAAATAAGTGATGGAGAGCGGCAAGATCAGACACAGCTTCCAGTCTACTCTTGGAGCACTGTAGTGATGTACTGTGCCTAAGAAAGCTATAGCCTCAAATTAAAACCAGACAGTCCATCTAGCCCACCTTGTATTAGCTAGGTGACATTAGCTAAGTCACCTAGACTCTAAGTTGTGTTTTCCTCCCTTGTCAACCAGAGATAATGATACTCTTCTGAAAAGATTATTATGATGGCTTAATAGCATACCTCAGCTTCCCAAACCTGAGTCATGCACATTCTCATTGTATCACTCAGGGTAATTCTGATGAAAGCTTAGAAAAGGGATCTGTTACACACGTGTGGGCAGGGCTCAAGAAAGCCAGCTACGGGAAATCACACGACCCACGTCTAGCGACTATGAGCAACTGTCATCTGGTTATGACTGAAGGGAGTACGAGGAGAAAGTATGTACAGAACTAGGGTACAGTTTAGCAAAGGAGCTGGGTCCATGACCATGAGTAAAGGGACCAGACAGCCTGTGAAGCCACTGCTAGAGAGGATGAGCAGATTGAAGAAATGTCCCAGCATTATCCTTCTATCCTCAGTTTCCTGTTGGTGCTCCCCAGTAGCCAAGAAGAGTCAGATGCAAGAGGGGTCTATGGTGTGGTCCACCTGGCCAGTGTCTTTCTCGGCACTCAAGGAAGGATGAGGAGCTGATGGGAGCCAGAAAGAACTCTCAAATCTCATTGATTAATGCTGGCCAACTTCCTCCTTAAAACAAAACTGTTGTACTAACCAAATAAATTTACTTTCAAAAGGTGACTTCTTTTATATGTGGGAAGTAGGGAGAGTCTATATATATTTGACTGACTCTCTCTCTCTTTCTCTCTCTGAGTGTGTGTGTGTGTGTGTGTGTGTGTGTGTGTGTGTATGTGTGTGTTTTGCAAGTCAAAACTCAATCTCAAATGTCATTCCTCAAGACCTTTGGCTCTCTCTCTCTCTCTCTCATTTGTATTTCTGAAATTCTTTTATTTATTTATTTATTTACTTACGTATTTTCCTCAATTACATTTCCAATGCTAGCTCAAACGTCCCCCATGCCCCACCCACTCCCCTACACACCCACTCCCACTTTTTGGCCCTGGCATTCCCCTGTACTGGGGCATATAAAGTTTGCAAGTCCAATGGGCCTCTCTTTCCAGTGATGGCCGACTAGGCCATCTTTTGATACATATGCAGCTAGAGTCAAGAGCTCCGGGGTACTGGTTAGTTCATAATGTTGTTGCACCTGCAGGGTTGCAGATCTCTTTAGCTCCTTGGATACTTTCTCTAGCTCCTCCATTGGGGACCCTGTGATCCATCCAATAGCTGACTGTGAGCATCCACTTATGTGTTTGCTAGGCCCCGGCCTAGTCTCACAAGAGACAGCTTGAAATTCTTTAAAATATATTTATCTTATTATTTTGAATTGTATAAATTCACACTGGTCAAAGACATTAGATCCCTTTGAGCTGGAGTTATAGACTGCTGTTACTCATCTGACCATGGGTGCTGGAAACTGACCTCAGGTCCTCTGCAAGAGCAATACAAGTTCTTAACCTCTGAGCCATGTTGTTTTTTAAAATAGACTCTCTTCCTGGCTTAAAGCTCATTTATCAAGTATGCTGGGATGGTTGGCCAGTGAGTCCAGAGAGAGCTGTCTGTCTCTGATTCTCCAGCACTGGAATTATAAGCACATACAAATAATAATACTCAACTTTCTACAGAGGGGATGCTGGGGATTGAACTCAAGTCCTCATGCTTGAGCACCTGCATGGCAAGTATTTTAACATCTGAGACATCAGCAGAATCCCTCAAAAGAAGACTTCTTAAACCTCATCCGAAGCGATGGCATCTGTGTAACCACAGATGGAATATGTTAGCTTTCCCTTTATACTACACATACTTAACATGAACATAGAAAGTGTGTGTGTGTGTGTGTGTGTGTGTGTGTGTGTGTGTGTGTGTGTGTAATACTAGGGCTTGGATCATAGTAAATACTCAATGAAAGGTTAAGTTCTGTTGCTGGACATTGCAAATGAATGTACAGTGGAATTATTACTGTGCAAATTCAAAGGAGCACTTAAAATATATGCCACTGTCATAAATATGATATTTTCCCCCACGTGATTTTAAACTAGGCATTTCTAGCTTATGAGAAAGATTATATAAACAAGTGTATTTTTTCATAACTGGCCCATTTTAATGAATTTGATTGTTTGGCCCATTGATTTTTCATTAGATTTTTTTGGTTTCTCCAGGCAAGCAAGCACATCATCTGGGAATGGTGATGAGGCTTTCTCTATGTTGCTGTTTAACAAGTTAGATTGGGCAGAACCTGAAGGGCAGTGTTAAACAACAGCGGTGACATTAGGAATCTTTCAATCTTCCATTTTGTTTTAATAGAAGTGCTTCTAGCTTGTTGTTGTTTTTATTTTATAAAAAGAATTATTTACTGATTTTTAGTGTATGTGTGAATGCCCATGTTTATGTCTGTACACCATATGCATGCCCACGGGGGTCAGAAAAAAGTGTGTTGAGTTCTCCAGAACTGGAGATGCAGATAATTGTCAGATGCCATGTGGGTGCTTAGAATCACATCGATACCTCTATAAGAGTAGGGGTTGCAGTTAACCGCTGAGCCATCTCTCTATGCTCTAGTTTGCTCGCACTCTCTCTGTTTCTGTCTTTCTGACTCTGTCTGTCTCTATTTCTCTGTCTCTCTGCCTCACTGTCCCCCTCTCTCTTGGTTTATGAGAGATATTCTTTATCTTGGTTAAGAATTATTATCAGAATGGACAATAGCTCTTGTCAAATGCCTTTTAAACATTTATTGAAGCCTTACATTTCTGGAATACATACAGCTCAATTACAATGGATTTTTAAGCATAGTTTTCTTCTAGAAGAGTGTCATCTTGGTTGAATAAAAGGAGAGGGTATCTGACAGAAAGTCATGTTAAGGATTTTGAAGGACTAGGAAAGTGCATAAAGTCAAAGTACATGTTATTTAATTTGAAGGTTATTAATTAAAATGGAAACATATTTCAATGGTCTGCAGGTTCCTGTGCCTGATTTTTACCTTCAGAAGAACAGGACTCAAGGGCGGAACATTCTGCTCTTGCCTGACCCTGTGTTCTCTGAGAATAGAATTCCAGGGAAGGATTAGTTCTGGCCTTGCAGTTCTCACTTTTCTGAAAGTTAGTCTACCATCAGACTTCTCATTTTTGTCTCCACTTGGAGCCGAGTAAGTTTAGCTCAGTATGAGCAAGAGCAGCTGACTAAGCAAGTGACAGACCCAAAGATAACCCCAAAGATAACCTAAGAGTTATTTGCATGTCTCAGAGTGCGGAAAAGGGCGTACACACAAATGGGATGTGCTCTGTGATGTGTCTGTGTCTGTGATCTCTATAAATCAAGGCCACTTTCTTGTCTATCTCCTCTCAGTGCACATTCAGGAAACACTACCACCACCACCATCTCAGTCATCTAAAATCATTGAAAAGCTGTTTAGATTTTCCTTGTAGTTTCTATAAAATGTATTGTCCTCCATTTTTCTCCTTAAAGCCTTATTTGATCAAAACTTAACAGTCGTCCTTCTCTCTAAAAGTTCCCAGACTTTCGGTCTAGCCAAGTTGGCTTTGCCTCATTTCAATTCTATATCCCTTCTTCCTTGGCATTGATGGCTCACCATCCTTCCACCTGTCTAGGGATCAAGGGTTGTGTACTTCATTCTCTCACCCAATTCCCAGATCTGTCCAATGAAGTTTAAAATCAGGAAAAGGACAACATCCTTAGTATAGATTTTAAAAATTTAATCTTATTTTTGCTTGCCTATGACACATGCAGAGGAAAAGAAAAGCTTTCAAGTTTCTGTATGCAGCCAGGAGTTGAATTTCTCCTCTGGTACACCTTCCACCATGTTCCTGTCTACCTCCACTGGCCATTACAGAACAGCTAGTAAACAACAAAGAGGTCAAGAGCATGGAGACCCATGTAATCCAGGACTTGGAAGGAAATTCTGTGTGTAATAGAATGTTGGGCCTTTTAGCAAAATTATGGCCACAAAGAGTGCCATTTTTTTTCTACTTGGCTGGATTCCCTTGAAGATGAAACTTTCCCTAAAAGCATTATTAAGGTCTCATGCAAAAAGGTACAAAAAGAATGGGGTTCATTAAGCTGTCCTACCTCTCAAAGCTTGAGGAATTTCAAGGGCTAGGTTGCATCAAGGAGGTGGAGGGTCCTTGCCATCCACAGTTTCTGTCCTGACCCTTAACCTCTGCCCACATTCCCGCTCTCTAAACCCTGGAAGCCCCCAGCCAGTAGAGTGATGATTCTATTTTTAAAGATCAGGCATACTCCAGAGGAATAATGACTGCTCTTTTTCTCTACCCTGTGCCAATCAGTGACTCATCAACCATTTTCTAAATGACTATGTTTTTATTCCCCAGTTTCCTTCACAGTGCAATATTAGAGAAGATTAAATGCAGTCCCTCACTGCCTCCCTCTGCTTGTCTGTGCCTTGTTTTAGAGATGGTAATGTCCCCAAAATAGAAGTTTTTCATTGAATACTGATTATGTCATGACAGTGAAACGAACGCGCGCGCGCGTGCGCACACACACACACACACACACACACACACACACACACACAGAGACAGAGAGACAGAGATACAGAGACAGACAGAAAGACAGAAACAGAGACAGAGACTGTGTTGGAGAAACATCTATAGCAATTCCAGGAAAGGATGGGTGAAAAGAAAAGAAGGTAGAACCTTGGAGTAGGAAAACTATGGTACATCAACTGGATCCTATTATCTCCCATCATGCCTGGATTTTTATGATTAAAACCCTTTATTAAGGACGCTGCTGACACTTTCCATAGTCACTTTCTAACTTATGCTATTATTTTACTGCCAAATACTTTATTTCCTTTATAAGTGTTTTTAGCTTTCCCCACTCCTATGCCAGGCACCCATTTATACTCCCTTTTCAGTAAGTTTTCCCATTCCCTGTGGTCCTTTGTGACAACCTGAAAGAAAACTCCTTCTGGAATAGGTCTCATTCTCCTTACTCATTCTGCTGGACATAGTTGTTTCCTGACTCAAGCTTGCCTTTTGCCCCACGGGCAAAGAAAAGAGAGTTGGAATGACAAACTCAGCCATTTCTGGAACACCACCGCCACACCTATCCTGTGGCTGCTGAGTCTATCGTGACAGAAATCCTAATATCAGTTTTTAGCTTGTCCCTGTCAGACTGTTTCATAGATGTCTTGAGTATCTATCTCTATCCCAATTTACCTTATATTGTGACCTAGAAGCGTCATCTTTGTGGGGTATAGCACCAGGACTACTTATCCAGAAGCTTCCATTTAAGCTTCAATCTTAAGAGGAGATGGAAGGTGGGAAGGAAGAGCTGAGAGGACACCTAGGTGCAGACATTTACTATGCTCAACTCCTTTTCCTGGCTGACTCTGTCCTTAATCTCAAAGTCATGGATTCTTTCCAGGAAGCCTTTCTTCTTATCTCTGTACCCTACTGTTTCTTATTTCCTTTGGGTATGGGGTGGTAATAGCTCTCTCCTGCCTTTGTCTTGTCCTGCATTGTTTCCATTTGCCAGCACTGTGCAATCATATCTATCTATCTATCTATCTATCTATCTATCTATCTATCTATCTATCTATTATTTATTCGTGTATAGATCAGAGAATAACGTTGAAGGGGTCTGTTCTTTCCTTCCACCATGTATGTTCTAGGGATTGAACTCAGGGCATTAGACTTGGCAGCAAGCACCTTTAGCCATCTCCTGGGCCCTGAGAGTAATTAGTCTCAATAAAAAAGATTCTTCCATCATCCTTGCTCAAATATGTAATCAATTTCCTGTTCAGATCCTAACTATCTCTGTTCTTTCTAGCTTACCCGCCTCCAGTGGCTTTACCTATTTTGTGGGTTTTTTCTTCTTACCTTCTGCACATCTTCTGCCCCCATCAGACCTCTAAGATGATATACAATGAGCCTTCTAGAGTACCTGATAACTCTTTGGGAAACAAGACCAAAGGGATCACAGTGGCAGCAATGAACTTTTGTGGAGCAAGAAGCAACCTCCCACATAACTACTCCCACAAGTCTTCAGACTTATGGTCTAAATGTGATGTCCATGAACTTCAGCTGGGTAGAACATAGTTGAGAGAAAGAATGACTCATTTGGAGTTAGACTACTAACTGTGGCCCAAGGCATCCATGTTCTCTGTGTAAATCCTAAGCCTGCATAACTTCTTTGTAAACAATCCTTAGATCATCTAAGGCCACAGTCATCTCAACAGCAGCAGAATCTCAATAATCACAATGATCATAATTATAATAGTTATAATGGCTGTCAACTCTCGAGTGCCAACTCTGAGCCAGGCACTGTGCCTAGTGTTTAGCCTCACTAAACTAAATGGAAGTTTCCATCTCATTCTTAATAATTGCCACTCCACAATAGTGGAGAAAAGGACATATCAAATCCCAATTCATTCCAAGGCTGTCACCAGCGTGATTCCACTTCTGACTCATGTGTTACTTTCTACATCATACAAAGGACCATGGGCTTCATTTTGTGTGGAGGTCTGGACCTCCTGGAGGGTCTCCTCATCAGTAAATTGCTGCTCTCTTCTCAAGGATTTCTAGGAGATTGGGCAGTGATTTGAGGCAGTGATTGAGTATCACAACTGTTACTTTCACCCATAACATATCCAGACAATATTGAAGGCTAAAGGTACATCAAAAGAAAAAAAAAACCACCACACATAGTGAAAGAAAAGATGTCAAACCAATGAAACACCTGAAGACTTGAATTTAGCTGTTGGGGGGTATTCTTAGTTCCATCCTGGTTCCCCTTCTTCTTCTTCAACTTTGCTTCCCTCTTTGGGAATCCTGCCTTAGTCAATTTTCATCATCCCATTCCCCCTGCTTTGGGAGTACCACCCATTTAGGGGTTATTCTCAGTCCAGGAAGTGTCTTTCTTTTCCCAACAGAATGGAGTATATTCAAAGACTAGGGTACCTCTAACACATCCTCCTGGGTGCTATTTTGTCCACTTTCTCTAAAGACCTACATTCTAGAAAGGGGGAGATGCCTATCTTCAGCATGCCCAGGCATACTGGGGAAACATCCCATCTCTCTCTCTCTCTCTCTCTCTCTCTCTCTCTCTCTCTCTCTCTCTCTCTCTCTCTTATCTATCTATCTATCTATCTATCTATCTATCTATCTATCTATCTATCTATCTATCCTTCTAAGGATAAAAGCATAGCCTATATCTAGACGACAGACAATAAAGCCTCCCTTCCCTAAGGGCTGTGATATTTTCCTCAGCCCTACATCACCTCATGCCATGTTACACAAGTTGCTCCCCTTCAGGTTGCTCAGTCTATAGAAATAGACGATTTAGTGACCTATACGAAGTCTCTGGTTGGGTAGAGAAATGGCTCTTATAGGTGGCTTTGGATTGCTTAGCTGGGGTTCTTTATCTACCTAACTTCTGACTGGGGGGAGAGGTGATTTCATTTCTTCTGATTTCATATCTTAACGCTAGGCTTTCAGTGTTTTGGGGGCTGAAATTCTTTCCCCACATTCTTTGTTCTACCAGACAGACCATCAATCATGTTAAATCCAAGAAACTGACCGCACCCCCATCACATTTCTCATTAATTCCGAGTGATACTATCACTTTCTCTATTTCTAGAACCTTTTCTTTCTCTATCAGCTGCACCACTGCCTCCACACCAGCTGCTGTCCATCTCATCAACCTTCTTGGCCACTTTCTGCCGCTGCTATTTACTTTTTTCATTACTTATAAGTGATCATGTCTCCTCCAACAAAACCACAAGCTTCAGGAGGGCAGGAATTTTGTCTGTTTCGTTGTTGTATCTCTTGCATACAGCACACTACTCAAGGGGTGGTGGGCTCTCAAGGCTTATTTTCTGAAAGAATGATTCAATGGTTGAACCTAATTCACATACATTGGAGGCTGGGAGATAAGGTCTCTAACACTGTCTTCCACATAGCAAAGTTATCATGGAATACTAGTTGGAGAAATGACTATTTCTTTTGCTCAAGGCCATACAGCTAATTAGTGTCCATACTTAAGTCTGCTTGCTTCAGTTGATTTTTTTATCTTATAAGTCCAGGCTGCACCCTAGACCAATTAAAGTAGAACTTGTAGGAATGCCAGAGGGTCTAGATAACATTGTTTTCTAAGTCTCCTAAGTGATTCTGATGTGTAGCCAAGATTGAGAACCATATTAAATCATGCAATAGGGTCAAGGTAACAACACAGTCCTCTCATTCTACATCTAATAGACAAAAGACATTTGGGGAAAATTAAAGGCATGTTTGGAAACAGCAGTGAAAGAAAAGGAACATGCCATGGGCTAGGACCACACTGCTGTAAGAACTAGCATGTGTTAATCTCCAAAAGTGAGCTCCAAAGTCAGAGAAATGGTTTTATAAGGTGGGTGTAGAATAAAATAAATAATGGGAATATATTTGAGACTAGTTACTAAGAAGCTATTGCCCAATAATCTGCTTAGACCTCAGGAAACTGATCCCAGGGATTTAAGAGGGGTTCTTTGTGTGCTTCATTTAAAATAGGCAAAATTCCAGCTGTGTTTGTGAATGGAGACTTTTTTGGATGTTGAAGAATAAAAAGCTGTAGGAGTCCTTTTTCTTTATATATATAAACCAGCGTGGCAGAGAGCAGCCATATTTTTTGGTTCATTTCATTCTAGAATCACCAAGCCCTTTGGTCAAGTTCTGGTTTTTGGAACTGATGATTGTGATGCTGAGGAATAGGGCTTGCAAGAAAAGTGAGGAAAGAAAGGATGGCTGGCTTGTCCAAGGAAAGCTTTAAGTAGTCAAGGGAAATCTCTAGAAGAAATGTTCTGCTTAGGGTTCCCAATTTTAAGTCTCAGGCTCTACCCTTTGGATAGTACTCTAACCACAGCATACTAAGTTCATATAATTAGAACCCTTTACAATAACAACCAATGGATGATTTCTTAGACTATAAGGAAACACCAAAATAAACTGCCACCTAGTAGTCCAGAATTGGATTTTCTTTAGTCTGCTTGCACTCTATATAGCAAATAGATATTGGTATTGCAGTGTAAAATATTTAAGTGTTATCAATAAATGTAGCACTTAACTGAAGTTATGTGTTATCTTTATGTGGTCATACTTCTATTTTCAGAGAAAGATCCAGAGGGACTTTGCAGAGGTATGAAAATTCGTAGACGGATCTGTCAACCACTTCTAGGCTTTGGTTACTTGGTTAGTTAACATATATGGGAGAACAAAACTGAAGGTTCCTACTGATTTCAGAACTTCACTAGGATGGAATGCTATGTTTTACAGGAGGAGAACAGGTCAAATATTAAAAAGCTCCTGGAGTTGGTACAAATGGGACCAACTTGGGTAGCTTTCTTAACACACAGTTCTCCCAGGCCACCTTCATTTTATACATTGTTTTCTCCTAGTATCATGGACCTAATCTGCAGTATGAACTCCCTGCACTTTAAACATTAAAGACAAAGGAATATAAAAGAATTTAGCTTGGATTAATATTCAATACCATTAGTTATAAATGTACATTTTAAAATATTTTTATTAGGTATTTTCCTCATTTACATTTCCAATGCTATCCCAAAAGTCCCCCATACCCTTCCCCCCACTCCCCTACCCACCCACTCCCACTTTTTGGTCCTGGCGTTCCCCTGTACTGAGGCAGATAAATTTTACATGACCAATGGGCCTCTCTTTCCACTGATGGCCGACTAGGCCATCCTCTGATACATATGCAGCTAGAGACACCAGCTCCGGCGGGTACTGGTTAGTTCATATTGTTGTTCCACCTACAGGGTTGCAGATCCCTTTAGCTCCTTGGTTACTTTCTCTAGCTCCTCCATTGGGGGCCCTGTGATCCATCCAATAGCTGACTGTGAGCATCCACTTCTGTGTTTGCTAGGCCCCGGCATAGTCTCACAAGAGACAGCTTTTTAAAAGGCAAAGGGTTATTTAGTTCAATTTCTTCTTTCTAAGATTTTGAAGATTTAAATATCAAGGTGTTAAGTTTGGAGACAGATTATTATAATTGATTTTTGATTAGAGAGTCTATAAATAAAGCTGGGAGATTTTACAGGTAAGAAGAGACTTGTGTGGTTTGTTTATTTCACACCTGCTTTAGATTTTTTCTACTACTATAAATGAAATATCTGAGACCAGTACATTATAAAGAAAAATTTATTTACTTATTTAGCAGTACTTGAGATTGAACCTAGGGCCTTGCTAGGAAGGTACTCTGTCACTGAAAAAATAATTTAAATAAAATTAAATGACAATAGTAGAAGAAATATTTGATGCAATTTTAGTCTGTGAGTCTAACAAATTATAGCATAAATAGTCTTTGCTGACAATAAATGTAAATATGAAATGGATAAAGCCTTATGACATGTTTTAAATTTCACATTGCTCTTGAGGTACCAAAAGCACCCTGATATGGACATAAGATCCAGTGGAAATTATTATTATTATTATTCATGTTTGTGTGGCACATTTAAGTTGTAATGCAGTATTAAAAATCTTTCTGTGTCTTTCCTTAGCCAGTAGGTAATTGAGAGTCAAGCAAAATGCTTTAGGATTAGCAATTAGAACTATTAGGATGCTATGGTTGTCAGAGACAAGATATCTACATTTATTAATAATTGAGTGATGGCCGTGCAAATTTCTCAAATTTCTGTTAACTTTAACCTGAGCAAGGAGGCCTTCTGATGGTTTGTTCAACGAGGAAATGGAAGTTACTTTTTTTTTTTTTTTTAATTCAGAATAAAATGTGATGGTGGGTAATGTCTTGGATGAGGCTCCCGATACTAGAACCTAATGTGTGAGGGAGACTTGGGGGTGGGGTACAAAACATTTCATGAGGGATTTCTCTCAAAGCAATCAATGAGATGTGAAGAAAGAAAGGGTGAAAGGAGAAGGAGCTAAGCAAAGGTAGAGATTCTGAACAATGTTTTTATCTTTTGCTTTTCCTTTTTTCTTTTCCTTCTTCTTTTGGAGACAGGATCTCTCTGTGTGTAGCCCTGGTTGTCCTGGAACTCACTTGTTGACTAGGCAGATCCACCTGCCTCTGCTTCCTAAGTGCTTGGATTAAAGGTGTGTGCCACCACGCCCGGACCAAACACAAATTTTATTTTGCTCCCTACTTGGAAGACAAGGTTTACAAGGTTAAGTCCTTGCCCAGTTTTGTTCACAAACCTAAAGGGAGGTTCATTTACTTTTTGGCACTCAGGTGCGTATACTCACACACAGACACAGGCAGACAGACAAATACACACACACACACACACACACACAATTTGGAAGTAATTTTTTGTTGTTGTTTTTTTGGTTTTTTGAGACAGGGTTTCTCTGTGTAGCCCTGGCTGTCCTGGAACTCACTTTGTAGACCAGGCTGGCCTCGAACTCAGAAATCCAACTGCCTCTGCCTCCCGAGTGCTGGGATTAAAGGCGTGCGCCACCACGCCCAGCTGGAAGTAATTTTTAAAGAAACTTTAAAAAGTAAGGGAGTTGTTTTCTACACCATACAAGAAATATAGACAGAGGAGAGCCTGGATACAGGCACATTACTTGCTTTATAATTTATAGATCAGGCTCATCCGGCCGGATCAGCACGGGGTAGCTGGAGCGCAGGGTTGCCTGACACCCGCCAGCTACCCACGACCCCTGCCACAGGATTTTGGGACTGCTGGTGAGTGGAACACAGCTTCTGCTCCAGTCCAATCACGCGGGACCTGAGACTGCTCTGGTTGGGGAGAGAGAAATCCGGCCTACATAGGGACACAACACTCTTCCGGTCAGAAAAGCACCTGGGCACCTGGGGCTCAGGGTCGGCTGACACTCTCCAGCTACCCACAACACCCGCCACAGGATCTTAAGACTTCTGGTGAGTGGAGCACAGCTTCTGCTCCAATCCAATTGCGCGCGGGACCAGAGACTGCATTAGTTAGGGAAGCAGAAAACCGGCCTGAGTAGGACCACAGGCCTCTGCCGGCTGGACCAGCACCGGGGTACCATCAGCTACCCACGACCCCCGCCGCAGGATTTAGAGACTGCTGGTGAGTGGAACACAGCTTCTGCTCCAATCTTTAAACAGTGACAACGATAACAACTAACCCCAGAGATTACCAGATGGCGAAAGGTAAACGTAATAATCTTACTAACAGAAACCAAGACCACTCACCATCATCAGAACCCAGCGCCCCCACTTCGCCCAGTCCAGGGCACCCCAACACACCGGAAAAGCTACACACGGATCTAAAAGCATATCTCATGATGATGGTAGAGGACTTCAAGAAGGACTTTAATAACACACTTAAAGAAATAGAGGAGAACACTGCTAAACAGGCAGAAGACACTAAAGAGGAAGCACAAAAATCCCTTAAAGAATTGCAGGAGAACACTGCTAAAGAGTTACAAATCCTTAAAGAAAAACAGGATAACATAATCAAACAGGTAGAAGTCCTTACAGAAAAACAGGAAAACACATCCAAACAGATGATGGAAATGAACAAAACCATACTAGACCTAAAAAGGGAAGTAGACACAATAAAGAAAACCCAAAATGAGGTAACACTGGAGATAGAAACCCTAGGAAAGAAATCTGGAACCATAGATACGAGCATCAGCAACAGAATACAAGAGATGGAAGAGAGAATCTCAGGTGCAGAAGATTCCATAGAGAACATCTGCACAAAAATCAAGGAAAATGTAAAATGCAAAAAGATCCTAACTCAAAACATCCAAGAAATACAGGACACAATGAGAAGACCAAACCTACGGATAATAGGAGTGGATGAGAATGAAGATTTTCAACTCAAAGGACCAGCAAACATCTTCAACAAAATTATAGAAGAAAACTTCCCAAATCTAAAGAAAGAGATGCCCATGAACATACAAGAAGCCTACAGAACTCCAAATAGACTGGACCAGAAAAGAAATACCTCCCAACACATAATAATCAGAACAACAAATGCTCTAAATAAAGATAGAATACTAAAAGCAGTAAGAGAAAAAGGCCAAGTAACATATAAAGGCAAGCCTATCAGAATTACACCAGATTTTTCACCAGAGACTATGAAAGCCAGAAGATCCTGGACGGATGTTATACAGACACTAAAAGAACACAAATTCCAGCCCAGGCTACTATACCCAGCCAAACTCTCAATTAACATAGATGGAGAAACCAAAGTATTCCACGACAAAACCAAATTCACACATTATCTCTGCACGAATCCAGCCCTTCAAAGGATAATAACAGAAAAAAACCAATACAAGGACAGGAACCACGCCCTAGAAACAACAAGAAGGTAATCCCTCAACAAACCTAAAAGAAGACAGCCACAAGAACAGAATGCCAACTTTAACAACAAAAATAACAGGAAACAACAATTACTTTTCCTTAATATCTCTTAATATCAATGGACTCAACTCCCCGATAAAAAGACATAGACTAACAAACTGGCTACACAAACAAGACCCAACATTTTGCTGCTTACAGGAAACTCATCTCAGAGAAAAGGATAGACACTACCTCAGAATGAAAGGCTGGAAAACAATTTTCCAAGCAAATGGCATGAAGAAACAAGCTGGAGTAGCCATTCTAATATCTGATAAGATTGACTTCCAACCCAAAGTCATTAAAAAAGACAGGGAGGGACACTTCATACTCATCAAAGGTAAAATCCTCCAAGAGGAACTATCAATCCTGAATATCTATGCTCCAAATACAAAGGCAGCCTCATTCATTAAAGAAACTTTAGTAAATCTCAAAGCACACATTGCACCTCATACAATAATAGTGGGAAACTTCAACACACCACTTTCACCAATGGACAGATCATGGAAACAGAAACTAAACAGGGACACAGAGAAACTAAGAGAAATTATGAATCAAATGGATCTGGCAGATATCTACAGAACATTCTATCCTAAAACAAAAGGATATACCTTCTTCTCAGCACCTATGGTACCTTCTCCAAAATTGACCACATAATTGGTCACAAAACAGGCCTCAACAGATACAAAAATATTGAAATTGTCCCATGCATCCTATCAGATCACCATGGACTAAGGCTGATCTTCAATAACAAAATAAATAATAGAAAGCCAACCTTCACGTGGAAACTGAACAACACTCTTCTCAATGATACCTTGGTCAAGGAAGGAATAAAGAAAGAAATTAAGGACTTTTTAGAGTTCAATGAAAATGAAGCCACAACATACCCAAACTTATGGGACGCAATGAAAGCATTTCTAAGAGGAAAACTCATAGCTCTGAGTGCCTCCAAAAGGAAACTAGAGAGAGCACACATTAGCAGCTTGACAACACACCTAAAAGCACTAGAACAAAAGGAAGCAAATTCACCCAAGAGGAGTAGACGGCAGGAAATAATCAAACTCAGGGGCGAAATCAACCAAGTGGAAACAAGAAAAACTATTCAAAGAATCAACCAATCAAGGAGCTGGTTCTTTGAGAAAATCAACAAGATAGATAAACCCTTAGCCAGACTCACTAGAGGGCACAGGGAAAGCATCCTAATTAACAAAATCAGAAATGAAAAAGGAGACATAACAACAGATCCTGAAGACATCCAAAACACCATCAGATCCTTCTACCAAAGGCTATACTCAACAAAACTGGAGAACCTGGATGAAATGGAGAAGTTCCTAGACAGATACCAGGTACCAAAGTTGAATCAAGATCAGGTTAATGATCTAAACAGCCCTATATCCCCCAAAGAAATAGAAGCAGTCATTAATAGTCTCCCAACTAAAAAAAGCCCAGGACCAGATGGGTTTAGTGCAGAGTTCTATCAGACCTTCAAAGAAGATCTAATCCCAGTTCTTCACAAACTATTCCACAAAATAGAAACAGAAGGTACTCTACCCAACTCATTCTATGAAGCCACAATTACTCTGATACCTAAACCACAAAAAGACCCAACAAAGATAGAAAACTTCAGACCAATATCCCTTATGAATATTGATGCAAAAATCCTCAATAAAGTTCTTGCTAACCGAATCCAAGAACACATCAAAACAATCATCCATCCTGACCAAGTAGGTTTCATCCCAGGGATGCAGGGATGGTTCAATATACGGAAATCCATCAACGTAATCCAGTATATAAACAAACTCAAAGACAAAAACCACATGGTCATCTCGTTAGGTGCGGAAAAAGCATTTGACAAGATCCAACACCCATTCATGATAAAAGTCTTGGAAAAATCAGGAATTCAAGGCCCATACCTAAACATGATAAAAGCAATCTACAGCAAACCAGTAGCCAACATCAAAGTAAATGGTGAGAAGCTTGAAGCAATCCCTCTAAAATCAGGGACTAGACAAGGCTGTCCACTTTCTCCATACCTATTCAACATTGTACTTGAAGTCCTAGCCAGAGCAATTCGACAACAAAAGGAGATCAAAGGGATACAAATTGGAAAAGATGAAGTCAAAATATCACTTTTTGCAGATGATATGATAGTATATATAAGTGACCCTAAAAATTCCACCAGAGAACTCCTAAGCCTGATAAACAGGTTCGGTGAAGTAGCTGGATATAAAATTAACTCAAACAAATCAATGGCCTTTCTCTACACAAAGAATAAACAGGCTGAGAAAGAAATTAGGGAAACAACACCCTTCTCAATAGTCACAAATAATATAAAATATCTTGGCGTGACTCTAACTAAGGAAGTGAAAGATCTGTATAATAAAAACTTCAGACAACCCTCTTCCGGTCAGAAAAGCACCGGGGCAGCAGGGTCGCAGGGTCTGCTGACACTCACCAGCTACCCACAACACCCGCCACAGGATCTTAAGACTTCTGGTGAGTGGAGCACAGCTTCTGCTCCAATCCAATTGCGCGGGACCTGAGACTGCATTAGGTAGGGAAGCAGAAAACGGCCTGAGTAGGACCACAGGCCTCATCCGGCTGGATCAGCGCCGGGGTAGCAGGAGCGCAGGGTTGCCTGACACCCGCCAGCTACCCACGACCCCCGCCGCAGGATTTTGGGACTGCTGGTGAGTGGAACACAGCTTCTGCTCCAATCCAATTGCGCGGGACCTGAGACTGCATTAGTTAGGGAAGCAGAAACCGGCCTGAGTAGGGCCACAGGCCTCATCCGGCCGGATCAGTGCCTGGGTAGCAGGAGCACAGGGTTGCCTGACACCCGCCAGCTACCCACGACCCCCGCCGCAGGATTTTGGGACTTTTGGTGAGTGGAACACAGCTTCTGTTCCAGTCCAATCACGCGGGACCTGAGACTGCTCTGGTTGGGGAGAGAGAAATCCGGCCTACATAGGGCCACAACCCTCTTCCTGTCAGAAAAGCACCGGGGCAGCTGGGTCGCAGGGTCTGCTGACACTCACCAGCTACCCACAACACCCGCCACAGGATCTTAAGACTTCTGGTGAGTGGAGCACAGCTTCTGCTCCAATCCAATTGCGCAGGACCTGAGACTGCATTAGGTAGGGAAGCAGAAAACGGCCTGAGCAGGACCACAGGCCTCATCCGGCTGGATCAGCGCCGGGGTAGCGGGAGCGCAGGGTTGCCTGACACCCGCCAGCTACCCACGACCCCCGCCGCAGGATTTTGGGACTGCTGGTGAGTGGAACACAGCTTCTGCTCCAATCCAATTGCGCGGGACCTGAGACTGCATTAGTTAGGGAAGCAGAAACCGGCCTGAGTAGGGCCACAGGCCTCATCCGGCCGGATCAGGGCCGGGGTAGCGGGAGCGCAGGGTTGCCTGACACCCGCCAGCTACCCACGACCCCCGCCGCAGGATTTTGGGACTGCTGGTGAGTGGAACACAGCTTCTGCTCCAATCCAATTGCACGCGGGACCAGAGACTGCATTAGTTAGGGAAGCAGAAAAACGGCCTGTGTAGGACCACAGGCCTCTTCCGGCTGGACCAGCACCGGGGTACCGTCAGCTACCCACGACCCCCGCCGCAGGATTTAGAGACTGCTGGTGAGTGGAACACAGCTTCTGCTCCAATCTTTAAACAGTGACAACAATAACAACTAACCCCAGAGATTACAAGATGGCGAAAGGTAAACGCAATAATCCTACTAACAGAAACCAAGACCACTCACCATCATCAGAACCCAGCACCCCTTCTTCGCCTAGTCCAGGGCACCCCAACACACCGGAAAAGCTAGACACGGATTTAAAAGCATATCTCCTGATGATGATAGAGAACTTCAAGAAGGACTTTAATAACACACTTAAAGAAATGCAGGAGAACACTGCTAAACAGGCAGAAGACAATGAAGAGAAAGCACAAAAATCCCTTAAAGAATTGCAGGAGAACACTGCTAAAGAGTTACAAATCCTTAAAGAAAAACACGATAACATAATCAAACAGGTAGAAGTCCTTACAGAAAAACAGGAAAACACATCCAAACAGATGATGGAAATGAACAAAACCATACTAGACCTAAAAAGGGAAGTAGACACAATAAAGAAAACCCAAAATGAGGCAACACTGGAGATAGAAACCCTAGGAAAGAAATCTGGAACCATAGATACGAGCATCAGCAACAGAATACAAGAGATGGAAGAGAGAATCTCAGGTGCAGAAGATTCCATAGAGAACATCGGCACAACAATCAAGGAAAATGTAAAATGCAAAAAGATACTAACTCAAAACATCCAAGAAATACAGGACGCAATGAGAAGACCAAACCTACGGATAATAGGAGTGGATGAGAATGAAGATTTTCAACTCAAAGGACCAGCAAACATCTTCAACAAAATTATAGAAGAAAACTTTCCAAATCTAAAGAAAGAGATGCCCATGAACATACAAGAAGCCTACAGAACTCCAAATAGACTGGACCAGAAAAGAAACACCTCCCGACACATAATAATCAGAGCAACAAATGCTCTAAATAAAGATAGAATACTAAAAGCAGTAAGAGAAAAAGGCCAAGTAACATATAAAGGCAAGCCTATCAGAATTACACCAGATTTTTCACCAGAGACTATGAAAGCCAGAAGATCCTGGACGGATGTTATACAGACACTAAGAGAACACAAATTCCAGCCCAGGCTACTATACCCAGCCAAACTCTCAATTAACATAGATGGAGAAACCAAAGTATTCCACGACAAAACCAAATTCACACATTATCTCTCCATGAATCCAGCCCTTCAAAGGATAATAACAGAAAAAAACCAATACAAGGACAGGAACCACGCCCTAGAAACAACAAGAAGGTAATCCCTCAACAAACCTAAAAGAAGACAGCCACAAGAACAAAATGCCAACTTTAACAACAAAAATAACAGGAAACAACAATTACTTTTCCTTAATATCTCTTAATATCAATGGACTCAACTCCCCGATAAAAAGACATAGACTAACAAACTGGCTACACAAACAAGACCCAACATTTTGCTGCTTACAGGAAACTCATCTCAGAGAAAAGGATAGACACTACCTCAGAATGAAAGGCTGGAAAACAATTTTCCAAGCAAATGGCATGAAGAAACAAGCTGGAGTAGCCATTCTAATATCTGATAAGATTGACTTCCAACCCAAAGTCATTAAAAAAGACAGGGAGGGACACTTCATACTCATCAAAGGTAAAATCCTCCAAGAGGAACTATCAATCCTGAATATCTATGCTCCAAATACAAAGGCAGCCACATTCATTAAAGACACTTTAGTAAAGCTCAAAGCACACATTGCACCTCATACAATAATAGTGGGAGACTTCAACACACCACTTTCACCAATGGACAGATCATGGAAACAGAAACTAAACAGGGACACAGTGAAACTAAGACAAATTATGAACCAAATGGATCTGGCAGATATCTACAGAACATTCTATCCTAAAACAAAAGGATATACCTTTTTCTCAGCACCTCATGGTACCTTCTCCAAAATTGACCACATAATTGGTCACAAAGCAGGCCTCAACAGATATAAAAATATTGAAATTGTCCCATGCATCCTATCAGATCACCATGGACTAAGACTGATCTTCAATAACAAAATAAATAATAGAAAGCCAACCTTCACGTGGAAACTGAACAACACTCTTCTCAATGATACCTTGGTCAAGGAAGGAATAAAGAAAGAAATTAAGGACTTTTTAGAGTTCAATGAAAATGAAGCCACAACATACCCAAACTTATGGGACGCAATGAAAGCATTTCTAAGAGGAAAACTCATAGCTCTGAGTGCCTCCAAAAGGAAACTAGAGAGAGCACACATTAGCAGCTTGACAACACACCTAAAAGCACTAGAACAAAAGGAAGCAAATTCACCCAAGAGGAGTAGACGGCAGGAAATAATCAAACTCAGGGGCGAAATCAACCAAGTGGAAACAAGAAAAACTATTCAAAGAATCAACCAATCAAGGAGCTGGTTCTTTGAGAAAATCAACAAGATAGATAAACCCTTAGCCAGACTCACTAGAGGGCACAGGGAAAGCATCCTAATTAACAAAATCAGAAATGAAAAAGGAGACATAACAACAGATCCTGAAGACATCCAAAACACCATCAGATCCTTCTACCAAAGGCTATACTCAACAAAACTGGAGAACCTGGATGAAATGGAGAAGTTCCTAGACAGATACCAGGTACCAAAGTTGAATCAAGATCAGGTTAATGATCTAAACAGCCCTATATCCCCCAAAGAAATAGAAGTAGTCATTAATAGTCTCCCAACTAAAAAAAGCCCAGGACCAGATGGGTTTAGTGCAGAGTTCTATCAGACCTTCAAAGAAGATCTAATCCCAGTTCTTCACAAACTATTCCACAAAATAGAAACAGAAGGTACTCTACCCAACTCATTCTATGAAGCCACAATTACTCTGATACCTAAACCACAAAAAGACCCAACAAAGATAGAAAACTTCAGACCAATATCCCTTATGAATATTGATGCAAAAATCCTCAATAAAGTTCTTGCTAACCGAATCCAAGAACACATCAAAACAATCATCCATCCTGACCAAGTAGGTTTCATCCCAGGGATGCAGGGATGGTTCAATATACGGAAATCCATCAACGTAATCCAGTATATAAACAAACTCAAAGACAAAAACCACATGGTCATCTCCTTAGATGCGGAAAAAGCATTTGACAAGATCCAACACCCATTCATGATAAAAGTCTTGGAAAGATCAGGAATTCAAGGCCCATACCTAAACATGATAAAAGCAATCTACAGAAAACCAGTAGCCAACATCAAAGTAAATGGTGAGAAGCTTGAAGCAATCCCTCTAAAATCAGGGACTAGACAAGGCTGTCCACTTTCTCCATACCTATTCAACATTGTACTTGAAGTCCTAGCCAGAGCAATTCGACAACAAAAGGAGATCAAAGGGATACAAATTGGAAAAGATGAAGTCAAAATATCACTTTTTGCAGATGATATGATAGTATATATAAGTGACCCTAAAAATTCCACCAGAGAACTCCTAAGCCTGATAAACAGGTTCGGTGAAGTAGCTGGATATAAAATTAACTCAAACAAATCAATGGCCTTTCTCTACACAAAGAATAAACAGGCTGAGAAAGAAATTAGGGAAACAACACCCTTCTCAATAGTCACAAATAATATAAAATATCTTGGCGTGACTCTAACTAAGGAAGTGAAAGATCTGTATAATAAAAACTTCAAGTCTCTGAAGAAAGAAATTATAGAAGATCTCAGAAGATGGAAAGATCTCCCATGCTCATGGATTGGCAGGATCAACATTGTAAAAATGGCTATCTTGCCAAAAGCAATCTACAGATTCAATGCAATCCCCATCAAAATTCCAAATCAATTCTTCAACGAATTAGAAAGTGCAATCTGCAAATTCATCTGGAATAACAAAAAACCTAGGATAGCAAAAACTCTTCTCAAGGATAAAAGAACCTCTGGTGGAATCACCATGCCGGACCTAAAGCTCTATTACAGAGCAATTGTGATAAAAACTGCATGGTACTGGTATAGTGACAGACAAATAGACCAATGGAATAGAATTGAAGACCCAGAAATGAACCCACACACCTATGGTCACTTGATCTTCGACAAGGGAGCTAAAAACATCCAGTGGAAGAAAGACAGCATTTTCAACAAATGGTGCTGGCACAACTGGTTGTTAACATGTAGAAGAATGCGAATCGATCCATTCCTATCTCCTTGTACTAAGGTCAAGTCTAAGTGGATCAAGGAACTTCACATAAAACCAGAGACACTGAAACTTATAGAGGAGAAAGTGGGGAAAAGCCTTGAAGATATGGGCACAGGGGAAAAATTCCTGAATAGAACAGTAATGGCTTGTGCTGTAAGATCGAGAATTGACAAGTGGGACCTCATGAAACTACAAAGCTTCTGCAAGGCTAAAGACACCATCAATAAGACAAAAAAACCACCAACAGATTGGGAAAGGATCTTCACCTATCCTAAATCAGATAAGGGACTAATATCCAATATATATAAAGAACTCAAGAAGGTAGACTCCAGAAAGTCAAATAACCCCATTAAAAAATGGGGCTCAGAACTGAACAAAGAATTCTCACCTGAGGAATACCGAATGGCAGAGAAGCACCTGAAAAAATGTTCAACATCCTTAATCATCAGGGAAATGCAAATCAAAACAACCCTGAGATTCCACCTCACACCAGTCAGAATGGCTAAGATCAAAAATTCAGGTGACAGCAGATGCTGGCGAGGATGTGGAGAAAGAGGAACACTCCTCCATTGTTGGTGGGATTGCAAGCTTGTACAACCACTCTGGAAATCAGTTTGGCGGTTCCTCAGAAAATTGGACATAGTACTACCGGAGGATCCAGCAATACCTCTCCTGGGCATATATCCAGAAGATGTCCCAACCGGTAAAAAGGACACATGCTCCACTATGTTCATAGCAGCCCTATTTATAATAGCCAGAAGCTGGAAAGAACCCAGATGTCCCTCAACAGAGGAATGGATACAGAAATTATGGTACATTTACACAATGGAGTACTACTCAGCTATTAAAAAGAATGAATTTATGAAATTCCTAGCCAAATGGATGGACCTGGAGGGCATCATCTTGAGTGAAGTAACACAATCACAAAAGAACTCACACAATATGTATTCATTGATAAGTGGATATTAGCCCAAAACTTAGGATACCCAAGATATAAGATACAATTTGATAAACGCATGAAACTCAAGAAGAATGAAGACCAAAGTGTGGACACTGTGCACCTTCTTAGAATTGGGTACAAAACACCCAGGGAAGGAGTTACAGAGACAAAGTTCGTAGCTGTGATGAAAGGATGGACCATTTAGAGACTGCTGTATCCAGGGATCCGTCCCATAATCAGCTTCTAAACGCTGACACCATTGCATACACTAGCAAGATTTTGCTGAAAGGACCCAAATATAGCTGTCTCTTGTGAGATGATGCCGGGGCCTAGCAAACACAGGAGTGGATGTTCACAGTCAGCTATTGGATGTATCACAGGGCTCCCAATGGAGAAGCTAGAGAAAGTACCTAAGGAGCTAAAGGGATCTGCAACCCTATCGTTGGAACAACATGATGTACTAACCAGAACCCTGGAGCTCTTGTCTCTAGCTGCATATGTATCGAAAGATGGCCTAGTCGGCCATCAATGGAAAGAGAGGCCCATTGGACTTGCAAACTTTATATGCCCCAATATAGGGGAATGCCAGGGCCAAAAGAATGGGAATGGGTGGGTAGGGAAGTGGGGGGCGCTATGGGGGACTTTTGGGATAGTATTGGAAATGTAATTGAGGAAAATATGTAATAAAAATATAAAAAAAAAAAGAAAAACAAACAAACAAAAAACAAAAACAAAAGACAAAAAAAAAAAAAAAAAGAAAGAAAGAAAGATGTACCAAACTCAGACATAAACCTTAGATGGCTAAGCAGCGAACTGAACCGAAAGGACTGTAATGCCAAATATTCTACGTATTGGGATATGTATCATTGTATCCAGGTCAAATCCAGTCATCTCCATATATCAGCATCCGCAATCGACTGGCTCGAAGGCAGCTGGGAGGGTGGAGGTGCTCCTTGGACCAGACATCCTGGAAGCTGGGTCAGCGTGATGCTCACACGGATTGTCAACTTGACCAGTCACCTAGTAGGGCAAACCCCTAAGCATGCCCGTAAAGGATTATCTAACTAGCTTAGTTGAGGGAAGAGCCACCTTAAAAGTGGGTAGGACCATTCCGTAGCCTAGAGCCCTGTATGGAGTAATAAGAAGAAAGCAAGCTGAGCTCTGCTTTCTGACTGTGGGTGGAACGTGTGTGACCTCCCTGCCTCATGCTCCTGTCCCAAAGCCTCCTCTGTCATGATGAACTAGACGGTCAAACTGTGAGCCGGCATCAAGAAAAGCAACTAGCATATCCAGGAGCTATATTCTCCTGTCACTGGGCGTGACCCCGGTGTGTGGGACTCTCGGTGAAATGGGGCAGTCTCTGAAGCTTGCAACTGTGACCTTTGCTCTGTTTGTGAGGATGATCCCTCCTGCTGCTCTCCTCCCTTCTGCCTCCTTCCTCCCCTGCATCCCTCCCTGCCTTCATCTCTCTTACTCCCATCCTCCCATTTCTCCCTCTATCATCTCCCCTTTTATCTATTCCTTCTCCAGCCATTCATTCCTTTTCCTACCATCCATCCATGCATGCATCCATCTACCTTTCCATCTATGTGTCATTTTACTACCCACCAATCCTTCAACCTCTTTCTTCATCCATCCATCCATCCATATATAAATCTATCTATCTATCTATCTATCTATCTATCTATCTATCTATCTATCTATCTATCATCTATCTATCTATCTATCATCTATCTACCCATCCTTTTATCCATTCCACTCTTTTATATTCATTTCTCCATCTATCTCTCTTTTAACACCCACCAATTTTCCCCTTTATCCCACCCACCCATCCATCATCCATCCATCCACCCACCCATCCATCTATCATCCATCCATCTATCATCCATTCATCCATCATTCATCCATCCATCCATCATCCATCCATCCATCCATCCATCCATCCATCCATCCATCCATCCATCTGTCCATCCATTCATCCTCTTAATCTATCCCACCTTCCACCCATCTACCCCTTCCTCCATTCCCCATCCTTCCCATCCATCTGTCCAGTAAGTATTTATTGTTTCCAACATACCAAACGTTGTACCTAACATTTTGGACAACACAGAAAAACAAAAATGTAAAAAAAAAAAAAAAAAAAAAAAAAAAAAAAAAAAAAAAAAAAAAAACTTCAAGTCTCTGAAGAAAGAAATTATAGAAGATCTCAGAAGATGGAAAGATCTCCCATGCTCATGGATTGGCAGGATCAACATTGTAAAAATGGCTATCTTGCCAAAAGCAATCTACAGATTCAATGCAATCCCCATCAAAATTCCAAATCAATTCTTCAACGAATTAGAAAGTGCAATCTGCAAATTCATCTGGAATAACAAAAAACCTAGGATAGCAAAAACTCTTCTCAAGGATAAAAGAACCTCTGGTGGAATCACCATGCCGGACCTAAAGCTCTACTACAGAGCAATTGTGATAAAAACTGCATGGTACTGGTATAGTGACAGACAAATAGACCAATGGAATAGAATTGAAGACCCAGAAATGAACCCACACACCTATGGTCACTTGATCTTCGACAAGGGAGCTAAAAACATCCAGTGGAAGAAAGACAGCATTTTCAACTTATGGTGCTGGCACAACTGGTTGTTAACATGTAGAAGAATGCGAATCGATCCATTCCTATCTCCTTGTACTAAGGTCAAGTCTAAGTGGATCAAGGAACTTCACATAAAACCAGAGACACTGAAACTTATAGAGGAGAAAGTGGGGAAAAGCCTTGAAGATATGGGCACAGGGGAAAAATTCCTGAATAGAACAGTAATGGCTTGTGCTGTAAGATCGAGAATTGACAAGTGGGACCTCATGAAACTACAAAGCTTCTGCAAGGCTAAAGACACCATCAATAAGACAAAAAAACCACCAACAGATTGGGAAAGGATCTTCACCTATCCTAAATCAGATAAGGGACTAATATCCAATATATATAAAGAACTCAAGAAGGTGGACTCCAGAAAGTCAAATAACCCCATTAAAAAATGGGGCTCAGAACTGAACAAAGAATTCTCACCTGAGGAATACCGAATGGCAGAGAAACACCTGAAAAAATGTTCAACATCCTTAATCATCAGGGAAATGCAAATCAAAACAACCCTGAGATTCCACCTCACACCAGTCAGAATGGCTAAGATCAAAAATTCAGGTGACAGCAGATGCTGGCGAGGATGTGGAGAAAGAGGAACACTCCTCCATTGTTGGTGGGATTGCAAGCTTGTACAACCACTCTGGAAATCAGTCTGGCGGTTCCTCAGAAAATTGGACATAGTACTACCGGAGGATCCAGCAATACCTCTCCTGGGCATATATCCAGAAGATGTCCCAACCGGTAAAAAGGACACATGCTCCACTATGTTCATAGCAGCCCTATTTATAATAGCCAGAAGCTGGAAAGAACCCAGATGTCCCTCAACAGAGGAATGGATACAGAAATTATGGTACATTTACACAATGGAGTACTACTCAGCTATTAAAAAGAATGAATTTATGAAATTCCTAGCCAAATGGATGGACCTGGAGGGCATCATCTTGAGTGAAGTAACACAATCACAAAAGAACTCACACAACATGTATTCATTGATAAGTGGATATTAGCCCAAAACTTAGGATACCCAAGATATAAGATACAATTTACTAAACGCATGAAACTCAAGAAGAATGAAGACCAAAGTGTGGACACTGTGCCCCTTCTTAGAATTGAGAACAAAACACCCAGGGAAGGAGTTACAGAGACAAAGTTCGTAGCTGTGATGAAAGGATGGACCATTTAGAGACTGCTGTATCCAGGGATCTGTCCCATAATCAGCTTCTAAAAGCTGACACCATTGCATACACTAGCAAGATTTTGCTGAAAGGACCCAAATATAGCTGTCTCTTGTGAGACGATGCCGGGGCCTAGCAAACACAGGAGTGGATGTTCACAGTCAGCTATTGGATGTATCACAGGGCTCCCAATGGAGAAGCTAGAGAAAGTACCCAAGGAGCTAAAGGGATCTGCAACCCTATTTTTGGAACAACATGATGAACTAACCAGAACCCCGGAGCTCTTGTCTCTAGCTGCATATGTATCGAAAGATGGCCCAGTCGGCCATCATTGGAAAGAGAGGCCCATTGGACTTGCAAACTTTATATGCCCCAATATAGGGGAATGCCAGGGCCAAAAGAATGGGAATGGGTGGGTAGGGAAGTGGGGGGTGCTATGGGGGACTTTTGGGATAGCATTGGAAATGTAATTGAGGAAAATATGTAATAAAAATATTAAAAATCAAAAAATAAATAAATAAATAAAATATCCTCATAAAAAAATAATTTATAGATCAGGAACCACTTCTCCTTGCATTTGATCCTACTTTGCTAATGCCATTCAACCTCATGTATGGTTATAGACTGGCCTTTCTACCTCAGTCTGAAGTCTATTCTCCAAGGTCAAAAAAAGCGTGAAGCAGCAGAAAGGATAACACTTGTGTTGGGAAAACAAAATTATGTCCAGAGGTCTCTAGCAAATTTCTATGTAAATGTCATTGTCCAGAATTATGTCATGTGCATGGAAAACAGGATGGCTTGTGCCACTGCCACATGGAACAAACTTGGCATTCTACTGGGAAAAAAAGATGGCGGTGGTGTGGGTAGTTATCTTTCATTGTAGCAAAATTACATGAAGCCCATGGGTGTTGAAAAATAAAATCAATATTTCTTCTTTCTACAATGACTAATGCAAGACTAAGAGAATGATAAAAAAAAATATATTGTTTAAAACGTAGGTTCATTCTTCTTTCTTCCTTGTCCTTCCTTGTCCTTCCTTGTCCTTCCTTCTTTCCTTCCTTCCTTCCTTCCTTCCTTCCTTCCTTCCTTCCTTCCTTCCTTCCTTCCTTCCTTCCCTCCCTCCCTCCCTCCCTCCCTCCCTCCCTCCCCCTCCCTCCCTCCCTCCCTCCCCCTCCCCCCCCCCTCTCTCTCTCTCTTTCTCTCTCTCTTTCTTTCTTTCTTTCTTTCTTTCTTTCTTTCTTTCTTTCTTTCTTTCTTTCTTTCTTTCTTCCCTTGTTTTGAATTGTGACTTTCAGAGGGGTGTGATTCTTTCCAATATCAACAGGAAGAGAATACTTTCAACATGGTTCAGAACAGATAAGGGTGAGGTTGTGATGGAGTCCCATGCTCGAAATTTCTGTTTTTTAACAGAATTCTGGATGATGGTTTCCTGTCCTTCTGGCTGCCTGGTATTTCTTCTGAGTACTGGTAAGGGCATCAGATAATCTTAACTTCTTAATCTTAACTTCTTTCCTCTTGCAGTGTTTCTCTCAGTGTCTTTGTTAGTATAAAAGACTCCCAGGTGCCGTTGTGCCTCATGGAGAGTCTTATGTTTCTTTATGGAGAAACTGACATTATTTTCAGACTCTTATTGAACCCATTATGAGACCATTGAGACAGGATGGGAAATAAAAATGACTACTTTTTGCACTGGCTGTTATTCCTCCTGAATCTTTATAATTTTGAAGTGGAGAAAGAAAATAATTTAACAACATTCAACAAAAATAATTTAAGAGGCATGGCTGGTGGATTGTCTCACATTTGATCCCAGAAGTCTTAGAGTTCATGCATAAATATAAAAAGGGCCACATAAATTTCATTGACATTTTTAGTTAAAAATTTCCTGCTGATAGAATCACCTTTTCCATCAAAGGTGATCTTGGTGTACAATTGAAAAGCTGTCCCTCTGGGAAAGTACCTCTTTGCCATGAGTTCTGAATTTCCATTTACAGCATTCTTTCTCGGAGTGGTTACTCATGCTGGCTTTGAATTGATGTGTTGACCTTTTTGTGTTTTTATATCCTCCATTCATAAAATTGGCTGAACATTTTGGTAGTTTTCACACCAACTCAAATATCCTGACCCAAAAAACCGCATACCTAACACCAGTGATATCAGCTTTCAAGGACAAGACATTTCTGCAATTATGTTTTAAATTTTGTATCCCCTTCCCACCCTGTGTGTGTGTGTGTGTGTGTGTGTGTACAAATAGTGGCCAGAAGACAACTTTCTTTCTACCATCAATTATCTCTGCCATGTTGGTCTTGGAGAGGAAACTCAGATTGTCAGGCTTTGCAGTGACTACCTTTACCAGCTGGGCTATTTGGACATTGCAAGTAGATTTTGAATCATATTAATTAATAGGGTATAGTAATTTCCTCACAAAGATTAAGACTCCTTCCTTGCTGCTGATTGGCTAGATACTCATTTGTTGTTATTTGTTTGTTTGTTAGAACCCATTGAATGGAATATCATAATATCACTGTGACTTTCCTGTGGTGAAGTTAACTTCTTCTACACCCACATAACATACTTTATCCTCTGGTTTTCTTATTAGATTTACTAACAGTCCATTGTTGTACCATTAAGATTTAACAGTCCAGGAAGAAGAACATGTTATTATTCAACTCTTGGCAAGACCAGCCCTGGTGTAGAAAAGTCATTATGTTTCAGGAAGTTTTCACTTTCTTTCATCCTATTTCTTATTCTTAATGGAAGCTTTCTATTCTTCCCAGACCTTCTGATGTTGTAAAAGGAATAGGAGTAAAGAGGGGCAAGTGGACCAGAAAGACGTACAAATCAAGCAAAGTCATTTCCAGTGCCTGCACTTACATCAGTGATTAATCAAACTAATGGGGAGTTCTAATTCGATGCTTTGCTACCCTTACGCCCTGTAATTGTGGTGTCTCTGAATCCAAAGGAGACACGTTGGGCTCTGCATGCCCAGGCGCATAGCTTTTAAATCTTCATAACTCTATAATTACTACAGTGCTTTCCTTCAAATCTGGCTCAATTTCACTTCCTTAATGAGTACCACAATCTTGATAAAGTTTGAAGTTTGCTGCCTCTGCTGTTCACAAGGACGCTATCCCAGACTGATAATGTGAGTGGCAGATTTTACACATTCAAGTTCCTCTCCAAAGGAGCAGATTGATTTAAGGACCACCATTGTCAGAAGCACTTCTTCTGGGTTAAGGCCAGAGCTGAGTGTTTTCATCAGAGAAGGGTGCTTGCAGAGCAAGTTCTAAACAGTTAAAAAGGAGGGGCACAAGAGGCTTATGAACCCCTGGAGAATGGTTGTTTAGTTTTATTAGTGCCATGTGCCCTAGAGACTGTGGTTCATCTTACCCAATTGAAGACTTTCCTTATAGCAAATGTATTGAAAATCTCCCACTTCCTCCTCATAAACTCAGCCCCCCAAAGAGTCAAACTTACAAGTCAGCTTTCAAAACAAATCAACCTATTTTCCCACATTCTTTCTGTACTGCCTGGTTTGCAGATCATTTTTAAAGACACGTTGAAATGCCATTTAATAATTCTGTCAGGAATAGATCTTCTCTTGCAGCTGCTTTGAGGGTCTCCTCATTTCACCACGTGGTGATGCTTGTACTCTGATTTTCTCTTTGGGCATTGGGATTGGGAGAGCCAGCACTAAAGTCCTGGTGACTTTTAGATTCCCTGCTCCAGTCTGTATCCCAGACAATGGTAATTGCTCTGGGATTCTGGATACTACTTAATTTCTATCTCTATTATGGCTTGTCTGGCTTGTCCCTACAATTCTTTGTTTACATATCTGCCTACACTACTAGACTGCACCTTTTCAAGCAATGTTTGTGCTTTCTTTCTTTTTATATCCCTAGAACCCCACAGAGGTTCCCAACCACAATAAATCTTTGCACCTAGTCAATGGAAGCATCCGGCACAAGTCTATTATAAAAGCAGAAGAAAGACTATGTGAAACTCCATTGTTGTTCACTATCACCATTTGCTTGAACTCTCTCAATTAGTTTGAATTATGTAGTCACAGTTCTGACTAAATCCAGACTTGGCATGCTTAAAATTATATTTAGTTGTAAAATGTGAGGCTAGGATTTTTGAAGATAAGAACTACCAGTGGAAACAACGAGTAATCAATGATTCTGTATGGAAAGATAAAAAGGCTGCTTGGAAGAGTATTTGGATTCACAGTCTTCAGCATCTGAGGGAAACCATTTGATGTCATTTCTTTTTTTTTTCCTTCCTCTGACAATGTTCTCCTGTCAGTAAAATGCTGAGAGATACTCGTATATTTAAAATTTGATAGACTAAATGAATCTCTTTGAGGAAGAAAATCATCAATTAAAATAAAGAAAACTTTCAATAGCAGTATATTGTCTATCTCCCTTTCAAATTATACTCATGATTATCTGTCTGTCTCTCTGTCTATCTGTCTATCTATCAATCTAATCTATCTACCTATTATCTATCTAACTCTCTGTTTATCTATACATCTATATATCTGTCTATCTATACATACATTTACATATGCTTACAAGAGATCAATATCGTGATGTAATAATGACATTTCTTCCTGGTGATTCATGATGAACGGTATTCAAAGTAAAGCTCAAGGTTGCTGAACTAGGCTCTTCCGGCTGGACCAGCACCGGGGTAGCTAGAGCACAGGGTCAGCTGACACCCGCCAGCTACCCATGACCCCCGCCACAGGATTTTGAGACTGCTGGTGAGTGGAACACAGCTTCTGCTCCAGTCCAATCACGCGGGACCTGAGACTGCTTTGGTTGGGGAGGCAGAAATCCGGCCTGAGTGGGGCCACAAGCCTCTTCCTGTCAGAAAAGCGCCGGGGTAGCTAGGGCGCAGGGTCGGCTGACACTCGCCAGCTACCCACAACACCCGCCACAGGATCTTAAGACTTCTGGTGAGTGGAACACAGTTTCTGCTCCAATCCAATTGTGAGCGGGACCTGAGACTGCATTAGTTAGGGAAGCAGAAAAATGGCCTGAGTAGAGCCACAGGCCTCTTCCGGCCGGACCAGCACCGGGGTAGCTAGAGCGAAGGGTCTGCTGACACCCGCCAGCTAACCACGACCCCACCACAGGATTTTGAGACTGCTGGTGAGTGGAACACAGCTTCTGCTCCAATCTTTAAACAGTGACAACGATAACAACTAACCCCAGAGATTACCAGATGGCGAAAGGTAAATGTAATAATCTTACTAACAGAAACCAAGACCACTCACCATCATCAGAACCCAGCACTCCCACTTCGCCCAGTCCAGGGCACCCCAACACACCGGAAAAGCTACACACGGATCTAAAAGCATATCTCATGATGATGGTAGAGGACTTCAAGAAGGACTTTAATAACACACTTAAAGAAATACAAAGGAACACTGGTAAACAGGTAGAAGACAGTAAAGAGGAAGCACAAAAATCCCTTAAAGAACTGCAGGAGAACACTGCTAAAGAGTTACAAATCCTTAAAGAAAAACAGGATAACATAATCAAACAGGTAGAAGTCCTTAATGAAAAACAGGAAAACACATCCAAACAGATAATGGAAATGAACAAAACCATACTAGACCTAAAAAGGGAAGTTCTATCCTAAAACAAAAGGATATACCTTCTTCTCAGCACCTCATGGTACCTTCTCCAAAATTGACCACGTAATTGGTCACAAAACAGGCCTCAACAGATACAAAAATATTGAAATTGTCCCATGCATCCTATCAGATCACCATGGACTAAGGCTGATCTTCAATAACAAAATAAATAATAGAAAGCCAACATTCACGTGGAATCTGAACAACACTCTTCTCAATGATACCTTGGTCAAGGAAGGAATAAAGAAAGAAATTAAGGACTTTTTAGAGTTCAATGAAAATGAAGCCACAACATACCCAAACTTGTGGGACACAATGAAAGCATTTCTAAGAGAAAACTCATAGCTCTGAGTGCCTCCAAAAGGAAACTAGAGAGAGCACACATTAGCAGCTTGACAACATACCTAAAAGCACTAGAACAAAAGGAAGCAAATTCACCCAAGAGGAGTAGACGGCAGGAAATAATCAAACTCAGGGGCGAAATCAACCAAGTGGAAACAAGAAGAACTATTCAAAGAATCAACCAATCAAGGAGCTGGTTCTTTGAGAAAATCAACAAGATAGATAAACCCTTAGCCAGAATCACTAGAGGGCACAGGGAATGCATCCTAATTAACAAAATCAGAAATGAAAAAGGAGACATGACAACAGATCCTGTAGACATCCAAAACACCATCAGATCCTTCTACCAAAGGCTATACTCAACAAAACTGGAGAACCTGGATGAAATGGAGAAGTTCCTAGACAGATACCAGGTACCAAAGTTGAATCAAGATCAGGTTAATGATCTAAACAGCCCTATATCCCCCAAAGGAATAGCCGCAGTCATTAATAGTCTCCCAACTAAAAAAAGCCCAGGACCAGATGGGTTTAGTGCAGAGTTCTATCAGACCTTCAAAGAAGATCTAATCCCAGTTCTTCACAAACTATTCCACAAAATAGAAACAGAAGGTACTCTACCCAACTCATTCTATGAAGCCACAATTACTCTGATACCTAAACCACAAAAAGACCCAACAAAGATAGAAAACTTCAGACCAATATCCCTTATGAATATTGATGCAAAAATCCTCAATAAAGTTCTTGCTAACCGAATCCAAGAACACATCAAAACAATCATCCATCCTGACCAAGTAGGTTTCATCCCAGGGATGCAGGGATGGTTCAATATACGGAAATCCATCAACGTAATCCAGTATATAAACAAACTCAAAGACAAAAACCACATGGTCATCTCCTTAGATGCGGAAAAAGCATTTGACAAGATCCAACACCCATTCATGATAAAAGTCTTGGAAAGATCAGGAATTCAAGGCCCATACCTAAACATGATAAAAGCAATCTACAGCAAACCAGTAGCCAACATCAAAGTAAATGGTGAGAAGCTTGAAGCAATCCCTCTAAAATCAGGGACTAGACAAGGCTGTCTGTCCACTTTCTCCATACCTATTCAACATTGTACTTGAAGTCCTAGCCAGAGCAATTCGACAACAAAAGGAGATCAAAGGGATACAAATTGGAAAAGATGAAGTCAAAATATCACTTTTTGCATATGATATGATTGTATATATAAGTGACCCTAAAAATTCCACCAGAGAACTCCTAAGCCTGATAAACAGGTTCGGTGAAGTAGCTGGATATAAAATTAACTCAAACAAATCAATGGCCTTTCTCTACACAAAGAATAAACAGGCTGAGAAAGAAATTAGGGAAACAACACCCTTCTCAATAGTCACAAATAATATAAAATATCTTGGCGTGACTCTAACTAAGGAAGTGAAAGATCTGTATAATAAAAACTTCAAGTCTCTGAAGAAAGAAATTATAGAAGATCTCAGAAGATGGAAAGATCTCCCATGCTCATGGATTGGCAGGATCAACATTGTAAAAATGGCTATCTTGCCAAAAGCAATCTACAGATTCAATGCAATCCCCATCAAAATTCCAACTCAATTCTTCAATGAATTATAAAGTGCAATCTGCAAATTCATCTGGAATAACAAAAAACCTAGGATAGCAAAAACTCTTCTCAAGGATAAAAGAACCTCTGGTGGATTCACCATGCCAGACCTAAAGCTTTACTACAGAGCAATTGTGATAAAAACTGCATGGTACTGGTATAGTGACAGACAAATAGACCAATGGAATAGAATTGAAGACCCAGAAATGAACCCACACACCTACGGTCTTCGACAAGGGAGCTAAAAACATCCAGTGGAAGAAAGACTGCATTTTCAACAAATGGTGCTGGCACAACTGGTTTTTAACATGTAGAAGAATGCGAATTGATCCATTCCTATCTCCTTGTACTAAGGTCAAGTCTAAGTGGATCAAGGAACTTCACATAAAACCAGAGACACTGAAACTTATAGAGGAGAAATTGGGGAAAAGCCTTGAAGATATGGGCACAGGGGAAAAATTCCTGAATAGAACAGTAATGGCTTGTGCTGTAAGATCGAGAATTGACAAGTGGGATCTCATGAAACTGCAAAGCTTCTGCAAGGCTAAAGACACCTTCAATAAGACAAAAAAACCACCAACAGATTGGGAAAGGATCTTCACCTATCCTAAATCAGATAAGGGACTAATATCCAATATATATAAAGAACTCAAGAAGGTGGACTCCAGAAAGTCAAATAACCCCATTAAAAAATGGGGCTCAGAACTGAACAAAGAATTCTCACCTGAGGAATACCGAATGGCAGAGAAGCACCTGAAAAAATGTTCAACATCCTTAATCATCAGGGAAATGCAAATCAAAACAACCCTGAGATTCCACCTCACACCAGTCAGAATGGCTAAGATCAAAAATTCAGGTGACAGCAGATGCTGGCGAGGATGTGGAGAAAGAGGAACACTCCTCCATTGTTGGTGGGATTGCAAGCTTGTACAACCACTCTGGAAATCAGTCTGGCGGTTCCTCAGAAAATTGGACATAGTACTACCGGAGGATCCAGCAATACCTCTCCTGGGCATATATCCAGAAGATGTCCCAACCGGTAAAAAGGACACATGCTCCACTATGTTCATAGCAGCCCTATTTATAATAGCCAGAAGCTGGAAAGAACCCAGATGTCCCTCAACAGAGGAATGGATACAGAAATTATGGTACATTTACACAATGGAGTACTACTCAGCTATTAAAAAGAATGAATTTATGAAATTCCTAGCCAAATGGATGGACCTGGAGGGCATCATCTTGAGTGAAGTAACACAATCACAAAAGAACTCACACAACATGTATTCATTGATAAGTGGATATTAGCCCAAAACTTAGGATACCCAAGATATAAGATACAATTTGCTAAACGCATGAAACTCAAGAAGAATGAAGACCAAAGTGTGGACACTGTGCTCCTTCTTAGAATTGGGAACAAAATTCCCAGGGAAGGAGTTACAGAGACAAAGTTCGTAGCTGTGATGAAAGGATGGACCATTTAGAGACTGCTGTATCCAGGGATCCATCCCATAATCAGCTTCTAAAAGCTGACACCATTGCATACACTAGCAAGATTTTGCTGAAAGGACCCAAATATAGCTGTCTCTTGTGAGACGATGCCGGGGCCTAGCAAACACAGGAGTGGATGTTCACAGTCAGCTATTGGATGTATCACAGGGCTCCCAATGGAGAAGCTAGAGAAAGTACCCAAGGAGCTAAAGGGATCTGCAACCCTATTGTTGGAACAACATGATGTACTAACCAGTACCCCAGAGCTCTTGTCTCTAGCTGCATATGTATCACAAGATGGCCTAGTCGGCCATCACTGGAAAGAGAGGCCCATTGGACTTGCAAACTTTATATGCCCCAATATAGGGGAATGCCAGGGCCAAAAGAATGGGAATGGGTGGGTAGGGAAGTGGGGGGCGCTATGGGGGACTTTTGGGATAGCATTGGAAATGTAATTGAGGAAAATATGTAATAAAATATTAAAAATTTTTAAAAAAAGGTTGCTGAACTAGAAAAATAATGCTGTGAAATCTTTGGGAAAAACAATTATGCTATAAACCACACCTATGGAAACATGCAGGCTTTCTCAGGCAAGATCGCTTATAACTTGGCCTTCTGGCTTTCTTCTACCACCCAGTAAAGCTAAGGGGAAAAGGAGTTAGTAGATCTCAGAATCAACAGCTAACTGACATTTAATGTGAGGAAATTTCTTAGGAAGCCTGTGGTGATGCCTCCTCATGCAGGGTGGAGAGAAGTGAGGACCATCTTCCACATCCCTTATGTTTACTTTTTGTATGATCTATGATCCCTTTTCATTCTATTGAGACAGATTAAGCTAGTCCTAAATTCCCATTTCTCTAAGTCTGTCAGATGACCCTGGCCAATAGGCTGAAGACAGATTCTCCAACATTTTGAAGTAAGGGACTGTCCAGGTGATCAGTGGTCTTTATCAATTGGCTAAGTTTTAAAAGCTATATTAGGCTTCCTATAAATTTTCAGTTAATATCAGTCATTCTTAGATTCCTGACAAAGTTAAAAAAAAAAAAAAACTACATAGTCTCCTAACCAACCCAGACATTTTACTTTGAGAAAACCAGATTTGAAAAGATGGTTTTCATATGACATTCGGTCTAAAGCCAAGACATACAAAACTGTAGTCTTTTAAATTAAGATAAAGGACAGTGTTCAATTTTATTGACAAAAGTATTAGACTAGGTGTTAAGTCTATCTTATACCATATAATTTGCAAAGTGATAATAGTTATACTCAATTTATATTTTGAGAAAAAGTCTTTTTTTAAATTAAACAGAAAGGGTGAAATGTTGCAGGATTTTCCCTGCCCAATCACATTAGGGCAGTGGGAGGACTGTGATTGGACAGGAGAAGGAAGGTGGAGCTAGGAATTGGGGAGACAAATAGAGAGGTCACAGGAGGAAAGGAGGGGGAGAAGCCAACTTGGAGGCAGACAGGAAGAAGATCTTGATCCCGTGTGGTTTTTAAACAGCCACGAGTAGCTAAGATTTTCACAAGGTTAGAATAATGGGGTAAAGCTTTTATCATTATCAATTGGTTCTGAAATTATTGTATTGACATCTTGTAAATTGTGATCCTATTGTTATATAAATCTGATTGGATAATTAAGCTTTAAGAGTCATGTTTCTACTGGGTAATTACATGATGAGATGGCTAACCAGGGATGCGTGGGGTGTTGTGTGGAAGCAAGAGGAACTCGGGCCCCCATCCTAAAGATGACCTGCCTGGAGCCCTGTGGCCTCGTAGGACTGGAGAATTAATGGGCTGAGAGACCAAGCGAGTGAGATCACCTGGCACGGGGGCTAGCTCCAGAGAGTTGGCAGTAGCCACAGGAGTGCAGGAGTGTGGCCTGGCCCCACTGAGGGTTGGCAGGTTCATTTTTTAATATTTTCCACAACAAAAGGCTCTCTCATCTTTAGCTTTTATTTCCATATACAGTGACTTTTATAATGAAAGTTTATTTGTAAGAGTAGTATACGTATGGGTTAACTGTGAACTCTCAGAACTTCTCTGCTTCAATATGAACAACATGACTTTCTAACCATTTTCCAAAATGGCCATCTCTCCTGCCTTTCCTCACACCATTGTCAAATCTGTTTTTCTCCTTCCCCCAAATGCTGCCAGCATCACATTTTATGTCCAAGGCATGTCCTTCTTTTGCTTCCAAGTTGTGATATGGTTATATAACCAGAATATATATTTCCTATTCATGAAACAGCTTAGGTAACGTAGGTTGGGATGGAATGCTTATATTTTTTCTTAATAAAGTTAATGGAATTTTAAAAATATTTATCAGCTTTTTACTTAGTGCAAAAGCTGTAAGTTATAGTGACTAAGTGAGGAATAGGTTCAAATGGGTGAATGAAGGGAGGCTTCAGTGATTAGGCAAACATGGTCCATGCATCTTCTGACATGTCTTAAAAGAAGTATTTTCATCAATAATAATGCTGATGTGGCATAGATGATGGGGTAGCAAATCAGGGCATTTTGGTAAAGAAGATTTGAGCATCTCTACTTTGGTGCTTGCTCCAGAGGAAACTTGGTGCTTTAGAAAGCCTTACTGGTCTGTGAACGGCTGAATGAAGCAGTAGGACATGGTGACGCACACAGGATATTTCATTTCTTTATGACTTATACTGATCACACATTTGAGTTTATGGGGAAATTGTGCTAGTTTTTGAGTGTGTGAATGAATGCCTGGGATTAGGCTTTTCTTCTTTAAATGCTTTTTTTTTTTCTTTTCATTTTGGCTATAACTCATAGGAAAGGGCATTTGTGCATATAGATAGTGTGTGTGTGTGTGTGTGTGTGTGTGTGTGTGTGTGTGTGTGTGTGTATAAGAGAGAGAGAGAGAGAGGGGCAGACAAACAGACAGACACAGAGAGAGAGACAGAGAGATAGAGAGACAGAGAGAGACAGAGAGAGCAGGCAAGACTCTAACTAGGCATGAGTCTACATTCAGATAGCCACCTTCACTTGGATTAAAAACAACTTTTAAACTTTATTTATTTTGTGTGGAGTCATTTCTTGCCTTCTATTATGTGGGATCAAATTTAGCTCTTTAGACTTGGTGGTATCTTTACTCAGTGAATCATTTCACCAGCTCTAATAGCCTTGACATTGTTAGAGGAAAACTTTTGGGGGAAAAGTTCAGAGTAAATGCAATCCGGGATTGAATAATATGCAGCCTGGATATGTGGAAAATGCAGTTATTGACTATATACCCCATCAGGAATTATATATTTAAATGTAGTTGCTACATTTAAAAATTTTCAATATTCTTATTCTATAAAACTTGAGTGGGTGGCACATGCCTTTAGTCCCAGAACTTGGGAACTTGGGAGGTAGAAGCAGGCAGATCTGAGTTTGAGGCCAGGCTAGAGTTCATTCTAGAAAAGCCAGGGCCACACAGAGAAACCTTGTCTTGAAAAACAAAACAAAACAAATAAAAAAAAAACAAATAACAAAACAAAAACAAAAACCCAAATCAAGCCAAACCAACCAAACGAAAAACAAAACAAAACAAAAACAAAGCAAAAAACCAGGAGCCCAAACCCAAACTGTTTATGTGTATGTGTTGGGGGTGGGGGAAGAATGAACCACACAGGAAGGGCTCGAGGTGGGAAGGGAGGGAAAGGTTGGTACTAAGAAACTCTCTTGAAGTTGCTCTCTGATAGATAATATATGAATGTGCACGATCGTTTGTATTGATCTTTGGTGACACTGAAAGAAGCTTTCTTGGAAAGGTCACTGGAAAAAGAGAAAGGAAAAAGAGGAACACTGAGAATCAAGGAGATCAAAAACCAACACCGAAGTCTTTTATTTTTTAATTCAATGGCATTATTAGCCCACGAGTAGGAGGAGTCCAGGAGAGGAGAAAGCCTTTCCTGTTGTATACTTGAATGGTGCTTTGATTCATTTCGCCTGTGCTAGTCACTTTAGGCTAGATAGTCAGATAACTAGCCAAAAGTTCAGCTTAAATAGCCCTTGGATTCTTCTTTCTTCTCTACCTTGTCCCCCAGCTCCTTAAGACCATCTCTCCTGACCTATGAAAGGAACCAACCAATAATCTCAAACTCCAGTCAGGAGTGAAAGCCATACAGTGCTCATTCACAGGACACACAGGTGGGTGGCTCCCCCGGCTCCAGGGTCAACAGGAGTTCTAGGTGTGTGGAACTAGCTGATAGCAGACTGCTGTCATCAGCCTTGGTAAGTGGATGCCTTACATACTCCTCTAGTATTTACTCTTCACTGTGGTCAGAGAAGTAGGTTCTGTTTTGCCCACCTAGCATACTCTCTGTCCAGAATTTCAAACATGTTAAATAAAAAGTGTCTAGCTCTCTGGATATGTGATGTCAAACACACATGCTGAGGAATAGTTCCAAAGCATTCTTTTTTCTTTTACTTTGTATTAGGAAACCAAACCAAATTTAAAGTAAGGTTGTAAGAATTATGCAGTGAACTGCAATCTGTCCTTTGCTTCGGCACATTATTTTGATTATTTTTTCTCTTTCTTATCATACTCATTTCATTATTACTGTCACCACCACCACCACTGTCACCACCTTCATTCTTGTTACTAAATCATTCATGAGGACCATACATACATCATCATGATTCTCTACCTCCAGAACCCCAGCTTGGATCTTCTTTGTTGAACAGAGATAGTCACCAAAAACGACTTTTGTTTGGGTTATTTATTTATTTATTTTAGGTAGAATAAGAGGGGCTCTGTTGAAGTCTTTGTGACCAAAGTATAGGCTGATTCAAAGCCTGTCTTGTATGGATTCCTTTTCAAGGCAGGGAGCACAGAGGACAGACCATTGCATGTCTTGAGGTCTTTATTGCTTCCATAAACTATATTTTTCCACGTTAGTTTTAGATGCATGAAATGAAGACAACATTCCCAAGATTTGCTTGTGACCTTGAATTTTATTTATGTTATATATTTATTTCACAGTACACATTGTGGAAGGATGAAAACTTGTATTTTACTAACAGTTCCCAAACTCTTTTTAGGTTTTCGGCTGCCACCATGTAGCCTGCACACTACTGCATTTGAAAAATGTATGCCTTTTAAGAAATTATACCTTTTAGTTAACCAAGGGGAAAACTTTCCATTCTTCTGTGAGTCATCATCTCTCCCATGGGAAACTTTAAAAACCCAGTGTTGGATTAGCACAGTAGGGCGACAAGGAGGTAATCCGATTCACTTCACTTAATGTGCAATGAATTTTGCAAGTGACTTTCTGGGGTGGGAGGTTGCTCACTAGTAATTTGGGTCTCAGTCATGATGTTCTGTAGAAGGCGGCTCTCAAGGCAGACCAAAACAGGATGCCAGAAAAATGGTATAAACAGTCGTCTGGCCACTCTGGCCATGTGGGAATGCACCCATGCTGCGTCACCCTTCCCAGCTGTCTCCGTGAACGCGGCGCCTGGGGCACTTTAAGGAGCAGCCCAGATTTCCCCTCTAAGAACCCAAAGACTTGACAGAGCTAGAATTCAATGAGACAACTTGCTCCAACACGAATCGACAGCATCCCCAATACTTTCCTTCCTCTTAGCTGGCTACCAGCATCCCCACTCTCAACTTGAGGACACCCCGCCCCCACCACGCTCATAGTCTCAATTCGAACCTCTGAGATGGGTTTGAGAAAGTGCCGGCGGTGGAACGCACCAGGCGCGGTCCAGCCACCAGTGACTCCCAGCGGCCGCACCGGGCGCTGCGCCCCTCTCACCCTGGCCTCCCCCGCCCGGCGTCCGCCCTGCCGCCCCCGCGCCGCCTCCTGAGCCAGGGCTGGAGGCGGATTCCTCTGTCCGGGTTTTCAGAGCGCCTTTCCGAAATCTCCTCCCCGCCCAGAAAGAGAGAGAGATCCCAGGCGCAATCGCTCCCCGGAGCGGCCGAGGGGCGCGCGGGGAGAGGCCTGCGCCGGGGTACTTTCAAACTGAGGCGCGCGCACACACTCACACCCACCCACCCACCCACCCACCCACCTAGCCACACACGCGGACAAACACGCACACACATACACACGCGATCACACACACATACACACTCACTCACTCACTCACTCACACACACATACACACACGCCCATTTATATAGGCGGCAGCAGTGGCCAGGGCGGCGGCAACGGGTTCAGGAGCGATGGAGCTGAGCCGGCTGACCCCGGTTGGAAGCAAGTGAGGAGGACCCAAGCACACTCCGAGATTTCTGTGCCCAGCGCTTGTCATCTTTCCTAGACAGCCGTGCTCCCGGAGGAGGACAGGTCAGACTAAGCTGTGAAGGAGAGGGTGGGCAAGAGGAGGAGGCCAGGTGAGCAGAGGAGCCCTCAGCGTCTCTGGACTGCCCGGATCGTTCCTTGCCGGACTCCTGCCCTCTCCTCGCTCAGGTGGGCGCGCCAGGTCTCTAGCTCACAAGGGTCGCTCAGAGGAGAAGGGAAAGTCGCGGCCCGGCTGCGCGGGATGCCTTTCGCCAAGCGGATCGTGGAGCCGCAGTGGCTTTGCCGGCAGCGGCGCCCGGCGCCCGGCCCAGATGAGGACACGAGTGGAGGCAGCGTTGAGCCGCCGCCGCCCCTGCAGCCGCCTGGCCGGCGGGAAGAGGCCGAGGCACCGGAGCCAGACGAGCCTCCTCGTGTGCCCCCTGCGCCTCTCCCACTGCCTCCTCCGCCGCCGTCTTTGCCGGCGCCGGCCGAGCAGGATCAGCAGCCACCCAGCGAAGCGCGGGAGGCCGGGGAGGAGAGCGTGGCGGGGGTCTCGGAGGCAGCATCGGCCCCAGGCGAGACGTCCGAGGCTTCAGCCGAGGCTGTGCTGCTCATGTTAGACCTGTGCGCGGTCAGCAACGCTGCGCTGGCCAGGGTCCTCCGGCAGCTCTCAGACGTGGCCCGGCACGCGTGCAGCCTCTTCCAGGAGCTCGAGAGCGACATCCAGCTTACTCACCGCCGTGTCTGGGCGCTGCAGGGCAAGCTCGGTAGCGTGCAGCGCGTCCTCAGCACATTGGACCCCAAGCAGGAGGCAGTGCGTGAGTACCAGCGCCGTCCATCCTCTAGGGTGCTAGGCTCCAGCGCCTCACCCTCTTACTGTCTCCACTAGCCACAATCCCAGGCCCGAGGCGCCTAGCCTGCTGCAACTTGCACCTTACTCTTGCCTTTCTTCCCTTCTGCCCTGAGATCCACCCCAGTACTCCGGGTTGAGTAGCTGGGGTGGCCCCTGACCGATGCAGGCATGGAGGGCAGAAAGTTAAAAGGACGGCTTCTGAACTCATAGACACCCTTGGCGTTGAGAATGGGCAGGTGGGGAGCATTTAGGGAGCCAGACAGGAGGTAGAGAAAGAAGGTCTGTCATTTACCACTGGGACAGACATGCCTTTCATGTCCTTGGGAAGAAGGAGGGGGTGCAACTCCTGTAGCTCCCAGGAGCCCACTACCGGGTTGCACTTTTGGGGGGTCTTAAAAGTAGTGGGTGTCCTTTTAAGATGTCTGTGGGAGACAAGGTGCTTTGTCACACTTGCCTTGGCCTCGGGTGCCCGGGTCTCGTGCCTTTGGAAGGTGTGTGACCTAGTCCAGCATCATTGGCTGGCTGCCTAGAATGAACTCCACTGTGCTCTACGGAGAACCCTGGGAACAGGAAAGGCCTTGGTGAGGGCCTGGAAGGAATGCCTGGACCTTGGGGAAGATAAGGGGATCCCCGGGTGTCTTTTCTGCCCTGGGTTAGTAATCTAGGGCTCTTAATGAATGCTCCTTTGGACTATCTGTCTTCTGAGCATCCCACAAACTCTTCTTCCTCTGTCTTAGTGTTTTGTTGCACAAATCCAGACTCAGGTGTGAGCCAGTCCAGCCAGGCAGGTTACAGCGAGAGAGCAAGGAAGGTGAGCTAGGAGACGTCTGGATATCTTTACTGCACATTGACTTTACTCTTGAAGCACAGTAGGCCTCCTGAGAAGTAGTCTCTGCATGGAGTCCTCCCCCACTGGTGCATGGCCTCCCATACCTGGCACCCCCAAACATGGCAGGGACAGACTCATTTAGGAAAATGACTTGTGGACCAGAGTGCAGGTCCTTTGGCTCCTAGTTCAGCTGAGATGCTATGGGGAAGGTGATGTCAGCGGTTCTGCCTTACATAAGAAGTCTTTTCTGTTGCTGCAGCAGCTGCTTTGGTGTGAGGTGGTCACCTAGTGAGCCAGAGGAGCTTCAACAGCATCTTAGGGGGATTTCCCTGTACCTCTGTTGGGCAGCTCAGCCCAGCTTTTTGGCCTGGCCTGCAGGCTTGGGCATTCCTTTCCCTTACCCCTTCCTCCCTAGAAGAACCCTTTGAACCCCGCCCGAGGAATTCACTGCTTTTCTACAATAACAATAATAATAAGCATAATGAATAAATGATGTGCCAGATCAGTTTTCGCAGCTATAAAAGACCTGGAGTTGGGTTAATGACTAGTTGTTTAAAAGGGCAATTCCGGGGATGAGTTCTGGAAAGAATTAGGATTGCCCTAGGCCAAGTCGTATTTTACTTTTGGGACTGGAAATGAGCACTTTAATTCTGCCATTTTCCCCCCAAACCACCCAACAGGGGCAGGCCCTTCACTTTCGGCAGCGCTGATATTTAGGTAGTTCTATTGGGGGGGGGTAGTGGGAGAGTGGTGACTTCAAAAGAACTGGAGGGAAGTTCTGCAGACAGATGAATGGTGCATACATTTTCCACGTGCACATCTGACACAGGCATACTTCTTCTTAAACAAAGTTTACACTGCCAAAGTTGAATGTATTCTCCTCACTACCCTTCCTATTAGAGGCTCCAGTAGGTGGTTACGAATCTTGAATTTAATAGCCCCTTCCAGTCATTTTCACCATCAGAGTATAAATGAATGGAAGATGGAGATAGGTGGATCATTTGTGTGTTGGTGTAGTTGATGAATAATACTCAATATTAATACTCTATTAATGGATATGTGAATAAATAAAGATGGGGCCACAGGAAAGGTCTTAAAATAGATCGTTTCAGACACTTTCTTCTAAAATGTTTTTATTAATTATTATTATTATTATCATTGTGGATGTGCATGATGTAGGGTAGGGCACATGGAAGTCAGAAGACAACTTTGTGGACTCATCTCTCTCCTAACACTATGTAGGTCCCAGGAATGGAACTCAGGTCACCTAGGCTTGCTCCTCGAATGCTTTTACCTACCAAACCATCTCACAAGTCCTCCTCTAAAACTTTTTTTACTAAAATGTCTCAATGCTCGGTACCCTGATTTCTCCCTCCTCTCATCCATTTAGATGTAGGGTGGTACTGTACTGTCCTTGCTTGGTATCATAACCTTCAGGAGTAAAGGCATACCATTTTGCATCTTAGTTTGACTTTCCCAGAATTCAGAGCTCCAGACAAGGATTTCCATGTTAGTAGTTTGAGAGTGGGTCCCAGGAATCACATGGAGTGAGTGGGAAAATCAAACAGGAGGGATAGAGGCTGATAGTCATGAGAGAGCGATTACCGCAGACCCTTTTGAGTCAAGCTAGCTGAAGACATACCATCTCAGATCTGCTTCGCTTGCGGGAGGGGAGGGTGAAGAGATTGGAATCTCTGTACTGATTCTCCCTTGATAGGTGGAAAGGAGCACCGGAGCAAGACTTATCTGCCTTCTAGAGTCAGCCCTGTCTACAATTTTAGCATGCACCTGGGAGTCACAGAGATAGGAGAAGTCTGTGGCGTACACATGCGTGTCTGCAGGGGTTCTCTTGAGAGCGCAGAAGGGCTGATTAGACCCAACTGTTATCAACTACATTATGAATCTCCCTTTAAGATTGTTCCAGCCTGGGAGTAGTTTCGAAGGGAGAAGACTTCCTCCCCTTGGTTGTCTGTGCACTTAGGTTTCCTACCCAGATCACCATGCCTCACACTCTTCCTGCTCTCTCCTAAGAGAGCTGCTTCCTGTTGTCCTGACTCATGGTAGGGGACATTTAGGTGAATGGCCTAATCTGATATACACTTCACCGAAGTCACTTTTGAGGCAAGTTTGGGCTGGTAAGGCCGTTAGATAGTGCAACTAATCTTGAGGAGGAGAAACAAAGGAACAGTCAGATCTAAATTCATATTGGAAATATAACTGATGGGACTTACTAAGTACATTAGGTACAGGGTATGAGAAAAAGTCATTTAGATGTCCCACTTGTAGTTTCCTTTGCTTAGATAAGTCATTGAAGTTGATGACATTTACAGAAACAGAAGGCTACTGGGACAGTGGACATTTTATTCCAAAGGGAATGTGATCCATAGTTTTCTATTTGAGGCCTGTTAAGTTTGAGGTGTCTGGTGAGTGTTGAAAGTGCTGAGTTAGATGTGTGAGTTGAGAGCATAAGAGAAAGGTCCAAGTTAAAGATGAAGATGTGAGACAGGAAGATAAAGAAGGCATGCGAAGCCGCGGGACTAGGAACAATGGAGACACTAGGGAAAAGGAGAGTGGTAGTTGCAGGAAGGTACTAGTTGTTAGGTAGGCTTGAATTTCACAGAAGGGAGGAAAATAGTATAGAGCCCGGGGGAGCCCAACTTTGAGTTTCATAGGAAAAGAGGAAGAATTAAAACGAATAATTAGTCTAGAAGATGTGGAGGTTCACTGTTAGTGTAAATTGCAGCCCTTAGGAAGCAGAGGCAGGAAACCTTGAGTAAGGACTACACTACACTAAACACACACACACACACACACACACATACAGAGAGACAGAGAGAGAGAGAGACAGAGAGACAGAGACAGAGATAGACAGAGATAGAGAGGAGAGACAGAGAGACAGAGATAGAGACAGAGAGAGACAGAAACACACAGAGATTCTGCTTCCAAAAACAAACAAAACATCACTAAGTGCTATAAGTCAGTGGTAGGGCGCATGTTTAGCATGTGCAAAGCACTGGGTTTGATGCCATTACTGAGGGATTAAAAACAGACTAAAAATCAGGCCAGGGTGATATGGTGGAAGCAAGAAGAAGGTATTACAACAGTGTGTGTATGCGGGGTGGCGGGGCAAAGTACAAGCTTAACACGTGTACAAGAAGGGGTAGGGATAGAACAGGATGGGTAGAAGAGGAAATGGCAGTGACTGATGATTCTTGTAAGGAGTTTTGTTTTGAAGGGAAATAGAGAACTGGAGCAGAGGATCTGTGACAGTGCAGTATGGAAGGAAAATGTCTTCAAAGGTACCAGCATGTTGTGCATGCTTGGTTTCCAAGGAGAGAAGGAAATCGGTGCTGGGAAAGAGATCTGAACAGTTATGAAGTCTGAGAAGCAGAGATGGGGTAAGATTAAAAACACCATCTGAAGGGAAAGTGACAGATCCGGGCAGAGAGGCAGGTGAGCTGGTGGACTAACAGAGGTGGAGGCGGAGCCGGGTGTTTCCCCTTGCCATTAAAAAAAAAAAGATATCTATTTTCTCTATGAAGTAAGTGGTGAGATCATCAGCTGAGAGGGTGTTGGCAACCTGAGGAGAGGAGGTAAGGTGTTAATAAGCTGTCTCAGGGGAACGTGGATGCAGTAAGGAAGTGTAGTGGGATTAGCTGGCTGTGTGGAGAGCCTGCGGAGATTTATGGTCCTAAACTTGAAGCAAGTCCAGCTTTTCAGTCACTAACACCTGAGGCTTTGGAATTACTTCATGGGACTCAATGCCAAGCTGTTTCAGCCTTAGACATTTCTTGTTGTTGGCCTATTGGATATTGCTAATTTCATTTAGTAAGTGAGTTTTAAAGTAAAATTTGCATTGATGCCTGACATTCCTGTGTTTAAAAAGAGGTAGTAGGCAGCTTCTAAATTGTTCATGTTGGTGAATTTTCACAAAATAGATAACTCAAGGAAAAAATACTCAGATGGAGAGACAAAAGCATTGTTGTGCTGTCTCTCAGACACTATTTACCTTGCCAGAGCACTCTATGTAACTGTATATATCTACAGTTTTTAGTGTCTACATTATTTATTCCACATTCCACTGCTAAAGGTCTTCCATGTTGTTTGCATGCATAATACATAATAGTTGCTCACTGTTATCACTGAGTGAAATTGTGGATATCTACCATAATTTGATAATCTATTCTCCTGATGAGGGATCTTTGCTTCTATTCTAACACTATCATCATGAATGTTTTTTTTTTTTTTCGATATGCCTTCTGTATTTTTAGTTTTTGAAACAAGGGATCATGTATCCTAGGCTAGCCTGGAACTCTCTGTGCAGCTAAGGATGACTTGAATTTCCTGATCCTTTTCCCACTCCACCTCTGCAGCTGGGATTAAAGCTACCACACCTGGCTTTATGCAATACCTGGGATCAATCCCAGGGTTTAGTTCCTGCTAGGCAAGCATTCTACCAACTGAATTACTTCTTCAGGCACTTTACATGCCTTTCAGGGAACATATTTATACCCCACTGGTTGGTATGCATCACAAAGTGGAATTGCTGGTTCAAGGGGGGCACGTTTGCCTTTTAATATATACCACCGGACAGTTTTCTAGCTGGTTATATCACTTTACACTCTCAGGAGTTTCAGTTGCTCTGCATCTTCACGAGCATTGATTTTTTTTTTTTAAATAAAAGCTGCACTGACAATAAGTGTGATAAAACTGCATAGTAATTCTTAGCTGGATTTTGAATAGCTTCTTTGCGTGTGTTTAAAATCCCATTTGGGCATCCCTTTTTCTGAATTACTAGTTCAAGGCCTTTTCTCACTCTCCACTCCTATTATCCTTTTACTCCACTTTAAATAAAGTCTTCCTTATTTTTTTGAATATATTTAAATATATTTTGTGAACGAGTCATTGGTCATTTCTAGGTATTGCAAAATGTCATCTCTTCCAGGGGTTTGCATTTTGATGTTCTTAGTGTTATAATTTGATGAGCAGACGTTTATGCGTTTTTTGTTTTGTTTTTTTTTTGTCCAGCTTATCAAGATTATTTTCTTTGTAGCAAGTTCCTTGTTTCTCTTTTGTTTATTCTTAAACAAATTCTTCATTGACCCTTGGACCATGAAGAGATCTCCTGAGTTCTAAAGTTTATTTTGCTTTTGCAGTTTAGATTTATTATTCATACGGTATGGTTTTGTTTTTGTTGTTTGTTTGTTTGTTTGTTTGGTTTTGGTTTTTGATACAGGGTCTCTCTCTATAGGTAGTCCTTGCTGTACTGGAACTTGCTATGTAGAATAGGCTGGCCTTGAACTCACAGAGAGTTCTCCCTGCTTCTACCTCCGGAGTGCTGGGATTAAAGGCGTGTGACACCACACCTGGCTTGGAATATATTTTTCTAAATGGTGTGAGGCAGGAGACAGGATTATTTCCTGCACATAGATGCATAGTTATTATCCTAAACTTACCATTTATTTGTGTGTGTCCATGTGTGCATGGATGCCTTAGAATACACGTGAAGCACCCCTCTTCTTCCACCATGTGAGATACTTGCATGAGACTCAGGCTTGGCAGCAAGCACCTTTACCTTCTAAGCTATCATCTCACTGGCTCTCACTTTATTTTTTAGCTATCAGTTCTGAGTCTTGCTATTCTTCAGCCTCTGCTCTAAGCACTCTGCATGCATTATCTTATTTAATTTCCAGACCTCTCCTACTAAAGGCTTCTTACTGCACACTCTGCCTGAGACTTTTTTTTTTTGGGGGGGGGGCTTAGCAAGTAGAACAGGTTTTCCCTTCCATATAGGGAAAGAAAGCCAGAAGGGCCATCCAGTTAATGTCCCCAGGGCAGCACAATCAATCAGTCAATCAATCAGTCTCCAGCTCTAGCTTCCTTGCTGTGTGAATGGGAGAAGCCTCCAGCACATTCCACAGTGTCCACCAGTAAAACTGAGCAATACTTACCCTTAGTTATGCTGTAGATGATGATGACACAGCCTGTATCCGCTGCTCTTTCTCCCCACTTTTTCACTTTCTCACTTCCTTATCTTCAATTAAAACTACTTGGTTGAGAAGTATCTCAGGCAGCTGAGACCAGGCCAATCGGCTGGATCCTTTTTCCTTTGTAATGCTAGAGACTGAACTCAAGGCCCCACCCATGTATCACTGTGCATCATCCTAGGCTAAGTCTGTTGGATCTTTAAGTGATGAGGGAAAACTCTAGGGCTGGGGTAGAGGTGGTGCATTTTCATCCCTTTTCTTGAAATATTTTCTACAGAATTATAGATTAGATACACCCCTGGCCTTTGATAGAATGGTCTGCAGTGGGTCTGGAAATAGCTGCTAGTACTAGTGACTGTACCACAGTTGGAAGCTCTTGGAATGGGAGTTCTGCAGTGCTTTGGTGGTGAGAAGGGGCAGAGAAGAAACTCAAGTCACTATGGACAAAGCATATCCCAATGGTTCCTCAACCAGCCAGCCTCTGAATATGTTGGTCATGGCCACGTGGAATAGGCCAGTGACGCTCCTAGGACCGTGGTTCTAAACCTGGAGCTCAAGACCCCTTTGAGGGTCACATATCAGATAGCCTGAATATCAAATCTGTACATTAAGAATCATAACAGTAGCAAAATTACAGTTACAAAGTAGCAAAAAAAAAATATATGGTTAGGAGCTACCACAACATCAGGGGCTGTATTAAAGGGTCTCAGCATTAGGAAGGTTGAGAACCACTGTTCTAGGGTATCCAGACTCCTTATTTAAGAAGTGTGGTTTAAGCCAGAGAAGATATGGAACTACTAAATCCCGAAAGGGCTACAGAAGTTAGTACACTTGGGGAGGAATTATTTGAAGTTGGTGTGGTAGCACTAATCATGAGTTTTTTATGCGTTTGGAAGATACTGCTTTTCTCCTCATTCTATCTATTCTACCTACAGCTCATTACAATCCTCTATGTCTTCTTGGATGTTTTTGTAGCTATGGTTAAGTTTCCTTTCTTCCTGTCTCTGCCAAATAAGTTTCTCTGAGGCAATAAAGGTTCCAAACTGTTTCATTCAAAGCTGCTTTTAAACCTGTCACAGAATGAGGGAGAAGAAAACAATTTCTCAAAGGTTAAAAATTCATGGTTGTAATTTCCTAATAACCACTAACATCATAACAACACATTTTCTCCAGACTTTTTTCATTGTACTGGGTTGGGCATTTTTGTTTGCTTTTGAGACAATGTCTCTCTACATAGCCTTGGCTGTTCTAGAATTAATTCACTAAGTAGACAAGGCTGGCCTTGAACTCAGAATCTGCCTGTCTTTATATCCTGTGCTGGGATTAAAGATGTGTGCCACCATACCTGTATCTTGTATTGTTTGTTATTGAGATAGAGGTTTATTTATTTATTTATTTATTTATTTATTTATTTATTTATTGGTTTTTCCAGACAGGGTTTCTCTATGTAGCCATGGCTGTCCTGGAACTCACTCTGTAGACCAGGCTGGCCTCAAACTCAGAAATCTGCCTGCCTTTGCCTCCCAAGTACTGGGATTAAAGGCATGAGCCACCACTGCCCCACTCTGAGATAGAGTTTTATGTAGTTTAGTTTGGTTTCAAATTTTCTATGAATCAAAGGAAAATGAACTTGACAGGTGTGTACCAGCATACCAGACCCAGGGCTCAGTTTTCAAATCAAAATTGCTGAACTATTTTATTTAGGAAACATTTGGGATTCTGATGGACTGATATGTAGAAAAAATTGAAGAGGTCTTTTCTGAGTATGTCATTACAGAAGTGAAACATCCATGCAGGCTGTCTAAAATGTCTTCAATCTTACAGCTTTTAATTTACCTTAACCCTTGGTGACATATGAAGTCACTCTGTTGTCTTCCATTATCCCATCAGTCATGAGGACTGACCCTTTGGAGGTCTAGAATCAGTGAGAATTTTAAACAAGAGTTAGAATTTTGGTTTGCTTCTTAATTTTGCTTTCATTTCCTCTTATTCCATTAAAAAAAATCATGGGGCAAGCCTGGAAAGAGATCTCAGTAGGTCTACCTACTGAGACTATGCAAGCCAGAGGACCTGAGTTCAATCCCTAGAACCTATATAAAAGGCTGGGTATGGTGGCATATGATTTTGAGTTTAGCATTGGGAAGTTAGAGACTAGAGCCGACCAGCCTAGCTTATTATTTGAGTTTCAGGCCTATGAGAGAAACTATCTCAATAGAATAAAACAAGTAGATGCCTCTTGAAGAACCATGCCTGAGCTTGACTTCTGGCCTCCACATACATGCTTATACTTGTGTTCACACACACACACACACACACACACACTCCCCTTGGTACCCACACAAATAAACATGCACATGCACATGATAAACACACACAAAATCATGGAACTGGACGTTTTGTGTACCATTCTACTTATTATAGCAAGGGTGTGACTAGCACAAAGCAACAATTAGAAAACTTATTGAACATGATTTTGCATCAGTAATTCTTTATGAACTATATCAAAATAAAATTAATGAAGTTGACATGAGTTTTGAATGTAATAACTTCATTCTAGGTTTGAAATTTATTGAAACAATATTTCAATTATTACTCCACTGGACTATAAATCCAGAGAGCAGAGACCCTGTGTAGCTCATCTTTATGAACAACTAAACAGACACGGTCAGTTTCTGTCTCTCCTTTAATGTTCATTTCTCAGCCATTAATGAGAATGAGGAGGTTTAAGTTTACTAAGCAAATTATCTGTGGATGTGGGCACCTAAATTCTGAAAAATTACTTAATTGTTAAGTGTTTAAGGTCTTCAAAGAGAGATAAGCCAAGAGTAAACAACTTGCCAGACATGGCGGAACATGTCTATAATCCAGCTTTCAGGAGGCTGAGGCTGGAAGATTTGACTTTGAAGCCAGCTTGGTCTCTCTCTCTCTCTCTCTCTCTCTCTCTCTCTCTCTCTCTCTCTCTCTCTCTCTCTCTCTCTCTCTCTCTCCTTTCCTCTCTCCTCTCTTCTCTCTCTCTGTCTCTGTCACACACATGTACACACACACACACACACACACACACACACACACACACACACACACACACAGAGTTAGTGTTAATTTAATAAGAGTCATAGAATTTGGGGATTTTACATTTGGGAGAAAAATCAACTTCCCATCCTCAGTAGGACTCTTAAAGATGTCCCAAATGGTAAGACCTCTGGCATTAGGGAGTGGCTGACCTCTTCTTGATTTTATTATTGTCCAATGCTTCTCATGCTCATAAGGTCCTTATCTATACTGTTATCACATTTTTTTTTTGTAATGAGAGCCTTTTGTTCTAGTTCTGGTACTGAAGTTGTGTAGCATCTACTTGTAATCTCTTTTCCGGTCTCTTGAAGTAGCAGGAGGTTTATTGCTGTGGTTTATCCTAAATGTTCTTCATTTCAGGTGACTTAGTTGGATCTCCCAGTGAAGTTTTCTAGTTCCATTTTCCTGGTTGTCATCTGTCACAGGCACAAAATGTGAAGAAACTCATTTCTTCTATTTCTATGACTGTCATATTAGGACTAAGATGGCCTTTATTTTCACCATCACTTGGTGCTGTTGATTAATTATTGCTATTATGCCCCACTAAATTTCCTTCTTTATGGTGGTAGATTTTAAACTTGAGATTTCCTTGGTTCTATATATAGTTGATATTTTGAACTTAAATTTTGTGAGACTGTTCTGTTGTCTTTGTTAAATTCAATCTTGCTTGCTTTGCTCTTTCATTTCCAATCAGTGGTGATGGTTTAATATCTTGATTCAATGTGTCAGCTACTGCCCACAGCATTTTATTCTTTGTAGACACTATAAACATGATTCTATGACATCACCCACATCTCTGATAAAATTATTGCTCAGATGGACTCAAGACCAGAGCTCACTGGCAGGCAGTACTAGCAATGTCCTTCTAAGTTGACATCTATTAATCAACATTCCTTGGGTCCCATTGTTGCAGAAGCCACAAACGTACCCCCCTTTTTTATTCTAACCACATTTCTCCACCCTGCCTATGAGATCTATCATTATGAGAGATTGTCAAATGGTTTGCTGAAATCAAAATACCATATGTCTGTAGCATTCTTTTGATCTCTTGGTCTAATAGCCCTATTCAAAAAGGAAATAAGGTTAATATGGCTGAAATTGGACTTATTAATAGCAATCAGAAGGGCCATTTTCATTTTTGTGTATAATAAATAAATACTTTGTTTTGACAAACCAGATTTGTCGTCTTGGCTAGGAAATGACAGCATTGTAAGATTGCAAGGGGACTCTTGGGGAACTGCAGCTCATTTCTCAGGCTCAAGAGCACCTTGTTTGTAAAAACAAAGCATTGCAATTTGGTCTCTTCCTTTATTGAGGGCACTTGATGAGGATCTTATGTCCCTGTTCTTTGTTCCCTAAGACAATAGTAAGACTTCAGGACCTTTGGAGTGTCCTTAAGCTCAGTTTGAGGGAGGTTGGTGAGTGTCTGGTGAGCCAGGAAAGTGGGAATGTCTGTGATGAGGAGTATGGACGAATTCTGTAGTTGGACTATGTAGGTTCTGATACTGTCTCCACTGTCTCAGTGTAGTAGAGTAGAAGGTAGACTTTCCATCTGCTATGGAGTGGAGATAATAGTACTGACTGCAGCATGTTATTGAGAGATGTTAAATTGGGTATTGAGAACTGTGCCTGATGTATCAGCTCTTTTGTTAATACTTAAAACTGTATCAGACAGAGTAGAAGGTGTATATTGCTCTTCCCAAGTAGGTGAAAGCCTTTGTCTGAATTTGTGAAATACAAGATCAGGAGAAGGATGTCACTGTCTGATCAAGTGATTCTGATTCTCAGTTTGACCAGGTAACATTTACATTTTTAATGGCCATTTTTTTGTAATTTGTATAATACTAAAAAGCGTGATTATCTTATCATCCAGCTTCATTCATTTAGTATACATCAGATGCTATTTTAGACACTTATGTCTGATAAGCAAGCAAACAGCAACAACAACAACAACAACAACAAAAAAGCTATAAGCAAGCCTGTGTTCCAAAGGAAAGAGATAAACACAAAAGAGCAGTGTATGTGAGGGAATTCCAAAGCCTTTCAGGGGGTGTCGAAGGAGGATGGTCAACTGTGTGGGGCTAGGATGATCAGTCATGTTCAGTAGGGAATTCTGGTGGACCTCACTGAAGAAGCCTCATCTGGACAAATATTGGAAGGAGGTACAGAGGTTAATCATGCGCATTGATGGAGAAAGAGTCTGTTGGCAGAGGAAAACCATAGCATGCACAGAGGCCCTGAAGTAAACACATGTCATGCCTGAGCCAGTGATGACAGGGAGGCAAGGAGGTCCTAGTGGTGCATATAGAAGAGATAAGGAGGGGAGTAAGAGGAGACTGGTCTGGCATAGAGTCTGACAGATATGTCTTTGTTTGTTTGTTTGTTTGTTTGTTTGTTCATAAGCCTTTTAAGGCAGGAGCAATGTGACTAACTTAGACTTGAAAAGAATCATGTGGGTTAAAGACAGGGAGAGTAGCAGCAAGGACACCAAATAGGTGGGTGACAGCAGTAATCCTGGGAAGAGCAAAAGTGTCAGCAGCTCTACGGTGGCTGGCTGCAAACACTTTTCAGTGCTCTCACCAAAACACTCCCTGCTCTTGTTGTCTTGAAAAAGGAATTGTTTTTATTAATACTTCCTTTAAAACATGCTTTTCACTGAAATTAAATTCCATTACTTCCACCCCTCCTTTTCCTTCCTTCAGCCCCTCCAAACTACACTTTCTCAAACCCCTTCCATGACTTCCACTCCCATGTTGATAGTCTTTGTCTATGATTATTATTGTTATATATGTTTGTATGTATATATATGTGTGTGTGTATATATATATATATATGCACATATGCCCTGCTGAGTCTGTTTTTGTTGTTTATGTTCTTATGGTTTCAAGACTGACCGACCATTCTGCACTGGACAGCCAATATGGTGGCTTATCCATGGGAGAGGCTAATCCTCCTCCAAATTGTCATTAATTGTCTATAGTTATTTGTCTAGGGCGAGACCACTTGGTATAAGTTATAAGCAGTAATATGTACTTATCTCAAGTGTGTCATGATGACTTTTAACAGCTATTAATAAGTCTACTTTTGTATCACAATTAGATAGAGATCATTCTCCTCACTACAGATTCTTAATATTTCTACGATATAGAAAGGCAGGGCTGGAAGTTGGCTGGCCTGGCATATACTTCTAACTGGGGCTGCCATGTGAATTTGGCCACAGGTGAAAAAAAAATGACTCCATAGAATCTTCTGTGGTTTCAAGAAGGTTCAGACTTCCAAGATAAAAAGCAGCAGTGGTCTTCCCTTGCTTTTGGTCTGAAACTTTTTATGATATCTTGCTGCTGGATTGTATGGGGAAGCAGGGCTTACTTACACAAAGATAAGAACCTGGCTTTGGAGGCCTAAGGATTAACTTAGAACTGGGATTGTTTTAAAGATAAAGCCAAAAAAACACTTCAGAAGACATTACAAAGATCTCTTGCCTTTGATGCAATTTTTAAGTTGCAAAAAAGTTATTGTTTTGTAACTGCACTTTAAGCTTATTCCCATGTTCACGACTCTTATGGAGGGTGAGAAAATGTGTTTAGAATCTGATGACTCTGTGTAAACACATTTGAATTTATTCTAGAGTTCAGCTACTCTTTGTTGTTGTTGTTGTTGTTGATGATGATGATGATGGTGATGATGATGCCAGATGTCTGAGAGAGAAGAGCAAGTCACTATGAGAGCAGATGACAGCCACTGAGACATACTGTTCACAAGAATCTGGTCTCAATATTTACCTTTCTCTCCAGTCTGCATGTGGACTCTGTTCATCGAGCCTGTATTTATATTTTAGTAATGCAACTAAAGCTGTATTTCTACTTTTAATTTGGCACCTGAATTCTGCCATTTCAGTCCACCCCCTGCCCTCCCCTTTGCAAGATGGCGCATGTTTATTGAGCATTTGAGTCGGGAGATTAAGTGAAAGGAGGAAGGGCTGTGGGAATAAATAACACGGAAAACCCATTGAGATGACATCAAGGGATTTTGTTTTGTTTTGTTTTGTTTTGTTTTACCAACATGATAAAATGGGTTTTGAAGTTTGTGACAATGTGTTTGTGTGTTGAGGGGGCAGGTGGCAAACTAAGAAGGGATTTAGAGAGAAGGGGAGAGGGGGAGCTGGAATGCTTCCAAAGACGACTATTTGAGTTAAATACCTTTGGTGTGAGCAGAGAAGTGTTGGAGGCCTATCAGGTATCAGATATTACCTAGTATTCATCTGGCAAAAGTTTAGTTTTTGCTAATTAAAACTAATCCAATTGTATAAAGAAAAATATATTGCATAAGTTTGTCTCTTGTGTGGCTTTAATTTAACCCTTTGTTTTATGCTCTATAGCCTGTAGCTCTTAAGCTGCTTATACTGTGGAAGGTGACAATGACATTTCATGAGAAACAATGAGGGGAGCAGGTTATTTATATTATTGTCCTGTAAATGTAAATTTGAAGTACTTTGAGGTTTTCTTAATTAATCTGGTAAGGCAGTGGTTTTAATGGAGTTTTAATAGAAATCAAAACTTTAAAAACAAAACAAACAACTATATAAAGTATCTTTATTTACTTTTCAACATGGGCTTGTTTTTCTTTCCAAGTTGCTGTGTGTGTGTGAGAGAGAGAGAGAGAGAGAGAGAGAGAGGTAGAGGTGTTTGTGTGTGTGTATGTTTGTGTGCTATGTGTCCTGATTAGCCTCAGTGAATGAAACCTTACAGTCTGTGAAGTTTAGGTTCCAGATTCGTTTTCAGGACCTGTAGCATGTGTTTGCTGCTCTAAGCTAGGCATTCAGGTTGGATGTCCAGCACAATTTCTTGTAGCTCAAGAGGATCTGACACCCTCTCTTACTTCTATGGGCTCTTGCATGCACATGATGCTCCTATATATACTCAGGTGCACACACACACACACACAATTACACATGTATAGGTTTCTTGAGGGACTGGGATTTTTATCAGGATTGCATGCTTGCATTCCTATTCTAGGTCATCTTTGATTGTTGTAGTATTAGCACTTATCAGCTGTATGATCTTGGACTTAATCTGTGTGCTTCAATTTCCTAATTGGTAAAATGGGGGCAGTAATAATATTGATCTCATAGAGTGTGAAACTGTAATAAATTAACCCTCGAGTAGTGCTAACACTTGTGGTATACACATTTTATACATGGAAGGGGTTAATGTATTTGTTTTACTGGTGGCATGACTTTTATGGATTTATTATTATTATTATCAAGGGACTTGTGAAAAGGAAGTAGACATAAAAATTGATAAAATCTAGCTCCCGTATCTCCTCAGCTAGTGCATATATTCTGATTCTGGTAAAATAGATATGTGGAGAAAATGGGGACAAGAAAATTGCTATTCTCTTGTCTGATTTGGCTAGTGTAACTCTGGTCGCCTTTTGTGTGGCACTTGGAAGAATAACTTTTCTGGCTGCCATTATGCACTCACTCATTCTCAACGAATGTATTTTTAGTGATGGCCACAAGGAGGTTGGGGTGTAGATTTGTAACATCTTTGATACAGTATGGGGTGCGATATCCATGTGTTTTTTTTTTTTTTTTTTGCCTGAATCTTCTCCCATAATGCCCTGTCCTTTCTCCTCTGTAATCCAATTTCAAGCATGAGCAGTTGCCTTCAGGACCTTGAGTTTCTGATCCAAAGGTAGTGGGAACCTTAGATGTGGCTGTATGGGTTGGGCGCACTTAGAAAGTCCCAAGGAAGTTCTCAAATCGCCCCACTGGACTTCTTTTTCTACAGTTGAGCCTGAGAAATGGTTGTGAGAGGCTGCCACGGGACCTTGTCGCTGAGTGATGCACAGCTGGGTCTTTACAAGTGGGCTTTTGTGATAAACTTGAACATAGCATTAAACGTTCCTCTAAGTGCTCCATTCCTTTTCTTAACTAGAGGGTAGGTGAGCTGATTTATTTTTTTTCCATGAGAGAACTGCTTTGGATCCTTAACCCACATTTTCTTCAAATCTGGAGGTGACTATGTAATTGGCCTTTGCCTTTTGCAAACTGATGGGACCAAATGAGAGCGCCTGTGAAGTCAAAAGTTAGACAGGGGGATGCTGGGTGCTTTTCTTCAGTTGTCAGGTGTGCAATGCAGAAGAGCTTTATGCTGAGTTAGGGACCTTTGAAAATCTGGATATAGCATGGGGACCTGGGAAACTCTTAAAGCCAGTGCTTCTCTCAGGTTGTATTTCTTGACTGTAAAGTACAACTAAGACTGTGATGTGCACTTTGTTATTCAACCCCCTGACTTTCCCCTAAAGACAATTCTGTCTCTAGGGTTTTTTTTTTTTTTTTTGGAAGATCATTAAATTCTTGCTTTGTGTGGATAAATGTTATTAACAGGATTCTTCTAAACACACTCATGAAGATTCATGCGCACATGCAGAGACACTTAGACACACAGACAAACACACACACACACATGCGCGCGCACACACACACCAAAAAGACTTACTAGACAACTGCATTCTGCTAGTACAAGCTCATTATGTTATAAGTCTTTCAAGTACCCAAGAAGCAAATACAATATTTTATAGTATATGAGGAAATGGAAGTTCTGCTAAATGGCTTTAAAAACATACTGCTGAAAAGTACCCATTCAAATGTGGCTCTGTTTCCTATTTATGTACCCCCCTATTCACCCAGCTCCTTATACATCTATGCAAAGCATTCTTTTTTCCATATATCCAATGTATGGTCACTGAAATAGCATTCTACTTCCTGATTTATCATAGGGGAAGCATGAACAAACATAAACAAAATCCAAAAGTCCAATCAAACACGAAGGCAATATCCAGGATTGACTTTTCATGCTAACAACGTCTGATGCTAGGATGTCTTCTTAGAAAAAAGACCCTTGAGTCATATATAAATATGTGCACAAGACTGAGGGCAAGGTTAAGGCCAGTTGCTGGAGAAAGTGATGATAGCTCTATGTGTCTAGCTGTAGCTAGTTAGCTTTTATATGCTTCCTGAAAAAATAATCCTAATTGTTTCTAGGACTACACCAAATGCTTAAAGTAAACCATCTCCCATAGCTGGAACATCCATCCATTCATCTGTCCATCTATCTATCTACCTGCCTGTCTATTTCAACTCAAAGATTCACCTCATGGATACATGGATTTCTTTTTTAGCTTAGTTTTTATCTTTCTGCATCCTATGATTTTGTTTGAAGTTTGGTATAAATGAACTGTGGAAGACCTCAATTCAGAAACAAATGAATCCACTGTATAACAAATGACTCTTTTTAAAAATATTTCAAAGCCGGGCGTGGTGGCACATGCCTTTAATCCCAGCACTTGGGAGGCAGAGGCAGGTGGATTTCTGAGTTCAAGGTTAGCCTGGTCTACAAAGTGAGTTCCAGGACAGCCAGGGCTACACAGAGAAACCCTGTCTCGAAAAACCAAACCAAACCAACAACAAAAATAATCAGCTATCCAAGGTTAAAAATTTATATTGGTGAGGTTTGTCATGGAAATATGGGTGGATTGCCCATAAGGTAATTTCATACACCAGTCATGGACATATAAATTTGGAATATTCTTTTTTAATACATAGACATCATGAAAATAATACATAAAAATTATATGCTCAAGTTTTAACTTTAGAACTTAAACTAAGAACATAGTTAGAAAAGGAAAAGACAAGTATCGGTTGTATCTCAGTGTTGCTTATAAGAAATATTAGAAATATACTGAAAAAATATATATTCAAAACAGAAAAATTGATTGAACAAACAATATTATTACAGACAACACTGATATACATCGATACAGGGAAATCAACTACCAGCACTAAAATGATGATATAAATAGATGTAAACATACTCATCAGCCTGAGATATGTTTATAATAAATGACTTCTTCCATGATTGGCATGGTAGCTTGCACCTGCAACCTCAGCTGTCACGAGGTTGAGTTGAGGCAGCAGGATCACAAGTTTCAGATCATCTTGGACTACACAGGAAGCTCCCATGCCAAAGAAACAAAACACAACAAAATAAAAGTAGACTTGGTATGAAATTATATGCAAATTATTTTATGGCTATCCATATATTCATCATGAAATGTTAACCTAAGAGAATCCTTAGGAAAACCGAATGGCACAATGTTTACCAGATTTTATTTATAAATCCCAGGAGTGCCATTGGGGAGTGGAAGTAGACACAGGAGTGAAAATAGGGGGGTGGAGGAAAGTTGGGTAGATGGGGCTCACTTTCCCCTAGAACTTGAGATTTATTTGTCATCTCTGTCCTCTATTGAGATTCCTTATATGTTATTATTTGAGGAAGTAGCTTGATTACATAATGAAATTTGCAAAAATTCTGGGCAACTCTACTATCTTTCCTTGTTTCTCTTCTTTATGAAGTTCGGAAAGACAAAGTAATTAATCCAACATTGTAAATTTGGTAGACAAAAAACCCAGGAGTAAGATATGTCCTCCTAACTTAAGTGGACATCACCTTGTGTCAGTAGGTTTTGCTGTGTAACAAATAACCTCAAAACGTGGTGGCTTAAAACAACTCTCACTTATGTAGCCTATAGCTCTATGAGTTGTAAGTTTGGGCTGGACTCAGATGGGCTCACTCATATCTATAAATAGTTAATGATCACTAGAAGGTTACCCTGGCACTGACAGTTCTGAAGTGTTCTTCCATATAAGCAGTGATGGATATTGGCTAGGGTAAATGGATTACAAAATCTACAGTCTCTCCCCACTGAAGTATTCCAATAGAACATGGAATTCTGTAAAGCCTTTTAAGGCTCATGCTTGGCACTGGTCATAGCAACCATATGACCAGTTCACAGTCAGTGGATGAAGCAATACATGGCTTCTAGATTAGAAAATATCAGGTTATATAGATTAAGAAGGAATATTTGTTGTCATTTTGCTACCTATAAGAATATTGACTTATTGATGTATCTCTTTTTCTTAATTTTGGTACATGAGACATAGATGTTTTAGACTAATTCTAGAGCCATCTTTAGGAGGAGATGATAGAATCGTGATTTTTTTTTTATACACCATGAAGCCTTTTGCCTCCTTAGTTTTCAAATTGTTTGTGTTTGAGACAGATGATATTTATTGATTGTGGTCAAGGCCACTGCAACTTAAGAATATTTTGGGAGAGGGGAGAGGATAATCAGAGGTGTGAATATAAGTAAAGTACATAATATGCCTGAGTGCCTATGCTTCATTAAAACCCATTACTTTGTATTCTAATTATAAAGAGAATATTCTTGCTTTTCCTTCTACAGGAGTTCGATCAACAGCTTTTTTCTGGAAAAGGTCCTTTCAGTTGTTAGTCACCCTGATAATATTTGCTACCTCTGCAATGGTTCTCACCCTTCTAATGCTGTGACCCTTTAATATAGTTCCTTATGTGGTGGTGACTCCAATCATAAAGTTATTTTCATTGCTACTTCATAACTGTAATTTTGCTCCTTTTATAAATCATAATATAAATATTGGATTTACAGGCTATCTGATATGTGACCTTGTGGAGGCCATGACCCACAGATTGAGAACTGATGCTTCAAGGGATAAGTTTATCCCCAACATTTCCATAAACATTTGTATGTATCAGACATTTGTGTAGATACTGAAAATATAAATAAGTCTAAAATAGGCACCTATCTTTAGGCAACTTATAGTCTGGAAGGGAAGGAAGAAAATGTATATAGATTACTATGATGAAATATGGTAGGGAAGGTGACTGGAAATTGTCCTTTTTTTCAATGATGATTATTTTCTTTGGAATAAGAAGATATGGCTACATGATTACCCAAATGGATCAAAAAAAAAGTTAGACAAAATTCATACTCTTTTATGACAAAAGCACACAACAACTAGGGATAGAAGGGATCTATCCAACATCAGTAAGAAATTCACAGATGAATGCTTTCCCTCTATGATGAGAAAACAAGATAGACTGCCCATTCTGGTCATTTATATTCAGTGTTGTACTAGATAGTTTAGCTAGAGCAATTAGGCAAGAAAAAGAAATAATTGCATCCAGATTGGAAAAATAGAAGTAAATGGATTTCTATTTGTAGTTGATATTTCTTATATTGAAAATCCAAAGGAAGTCTCAATTAAATTAGTAAACTAACAAAATGAGTTTAGTTGATCATCTAGAAAACAAGATCAATATGAAGTGCGCAAGTCATAATCTACATGAACATTCAAGCAAAGAAATTAAGGAGATTATTAGGAAAACAATTCTACTTATAGTAGCATCAGAAAGCAGAAGACACCAATGAATTTAACAAAAGGAAGATAAGATTCATACAAAAATGTATCAATGTAGGTAATTGGAAAGAAATTCCTATGCCTGTGTTGGAAGACTTTATATTAGTAATAGGTGATACTCCCTAAAGTAATACAGAGAATTAATATCATCCATAGTTACATGTTTTGCATAAATTGACAAAACTTGAAAAACTGATGTCATGTGTTAGGTCCTTGGATCTTCTGCATTCTGCTTCTGCATGGTTAGGGAAAGGGAGAGGAAGGTTGAGTGCAGACGAGTTTTATTATACTGGCCTACAGGTGACTTACTGTACTTTCCAGTCACAGTCCATTGGCCAGAATTCAGTCACTCAGCCAAATCCAGCTAGCTTCAAGGCAAAAAAAAAGGGGGGGGGGAACAAGTTTGCTGAACAAGTAGCCCGTCTCTGTTACCAGGGCTGACCAAGCATAAGGAGGAGAATTGCAGACTGCAAGCACAGCTTAAGGGAGTATGTCTTTGTGGTCAGTCTGAGAGCAGGACTGGGTTGTTTTCTTCCATTGTTCTTGGTAAAACATTACCAGGTTGGAAACACTGCAACGAGGCACATTCCTGCTGGTGAGTGTAGCCCAGTCTCCATCAGTAACTCCTGGGGGATGGAAATAAAGATGAGGGTTAAGTGTAACACATTAGCTTCTTGCCTGTAGAAATGCAGCCCTCCCTCCTGTCCATATTGGCATTTGAAGGGGAGTAAGCGTGATGCATGTGGGAAATAAACTGCTCTTTCTTTTTACTTGGACACAGATTGAATAGAAATAAGTAACTGCTCCCCCTTTAAGGTTGTGCTTTAAATAGAAATCTGCCCCTGGCTCTTCTTGATGTTTTGCTCCTTCGCGTATTCTCTCCAAGTATCCTTCACTCCTGGCTGGAGCAGGGCAAGCTCTGTTCAGTTCAGGAACCAGATAGCTTGGTAGATCATTCTGAAAGAAGCTTCTCTCCCTTCCCCCACTTACCTTTTTCATAAGTTTTCAGGGCTGCCTTGACAGGTGTGGCGATTTTGTGACATTTCTGAGGTGGCTGTGCCTGCTCTTCCAGACAACGGCTGCTTGTCTTTCTGACAGGCTGTTTGTTTGTGTCTGACTGCTAATGTCATAGTAAAACTCACCTCGCTGGCTTGTTCTGATTTTTAGAGGCACTTGTCTCTTGCTATAATGCTGGATGCTTAATGGGCTTTGTTTATGGAGAATGTGAGATGAACAGTGCAGCCTCTTTCTTTGTATCATAATTCCCTGTGGGCATGCTGAAAGGCTCTCATTGAGACCTCAAAGGACAAGCTGGAAGGGGGACAGAAAAGTATAAATGAGGAAGAAAGGAGCACTGGGGCCAGGGAGAATGAATTCTGTTGAGCGTGAGCCTTCAGTAAAGGCAGCCAGTAGTCCAAGTACCTATCCACCATGTCAGGAAAAGGTGGATAGGATCTGATTGGTGTCTGTTGCCAAGAGTCGAAGGCATTATCTTCGTGCCTAGAAGTGGTTCTCACTGGGTAATTCTGTCTGCCTCATCCTGCTATCCTCCAATCTACTCATTTTACTCCAGTATACTGAATCTTGGAAGGCACAAGTCCTAGTTTATATTCTTTCGTGGATCTCTATTACTCTTCTGGAAACCAAACAGACCTAAGACCTAAGGTTTTCAAGACCTAAGAGCCTGCTCCTAGCCTCTCTGGAACCTTCTGCCTAAACTCACTGTACTGGCCCCAGTTTTAGGATTCCACTGCTTCTGCTTCTATGTCGATCTTGCTAGTTCTTCCTCCAGTCCTGTCCTTGATTTCCTCTCTTTGTGACACTAGTTGCCAACAGTTTGCTTTCTCTCTCTCTCTTCCTTTCCATAGCCATTACCTCAGAATACTGTAACTACCTGTTAGTTTATGTGTTTCTCCACTAAGGGATACCAGGGCCGTGTTTTAACCCCTAATGTGCTCCTAACTCTTGGGGTTGGGCTATGCTTATTTCCATAATGAAAACTACTAACATGTCAGTGGAGCAATGCAGTAGTTTTCCTTCTTTCCCACATTGTAATTCAGTGTAGTGTTCGGTGGATAACCTTTCACATAGTTATTTTAAAATGCAGATCTTTTTCATTACGCACTTCTGCCATCCACCAGGGATGTTTTCTTTTTCCAGGGCTGCATCTGAAAGGCATGTAGAGTAGGGGAGAAAGAAGACTTATATAGGCTGGTTTTGAATAAACTATGTCTAGAAGTTGAGTAGTTAGTTTCCATCCATAATCCATTAGCCAGAACTCAATTGCTTGACAACATATAATTACAGGGGATGCTGGGAAGTCTCATTCAGCAGCAAGCAGGCTTGATGGGCAAGTAGCTAATCTCTATACTAATGCTTACCCAGCACAAGGTAGGACTGAGTAAATATATGTTAAATGAATGGCCATTGAATTTTAGGCTCCATCTTGATTCTAAGATAAATAAGTGTAATCACCAGAAAGGACATATGATTACAGATCTTGAGAGAAAGTTCAGTGAACTCCAGGAACCTGGGGACCATGTAAAGATTACAGACAGTGGGAGAGAGAAGAGCAGTACCATCCAGGACTTTGACCAGCAGATGATGAAGTGCTGCCTCTCAGGTTCTCTTGGGAAAGAGACTTATACATATCTTTCTTTTCTTTGTGGGTAGAAAAGAATAATGTAAGAGAGAAGAGGAAGTGGGAATTGCTACTTTGACTCTATAGAATGAGACGGTGTCAGTGTTTCTTCAGACACTGCTTCTAGGTTGTTGATTGTAGGGTAGCACGCTGGTGCACGCACACACCTGGCTGCTTGTTACTCTCCTGCCCCAGAGGGAGCAGGTGTGTGTAGTGCCCATGACATTGCCACTCCATTTCACGGTTAGAACATCCTTGAGGTCATTATCCCTTCATTTGAAGTATCCCTCAACCCCCATCCCAGGCTTCTTCCACTATCCATTCGCTGTAGGTGGTAGAAAACTCAGTTCTCACGTGTGTAGTCAGAAGCCAGAGAAGCACACAAGTGAGAGCTACCACCGACAAGCAATTTAGTTTGAAACTATGTCTCCCAGAGGACTCGAATTCTGGATGAGCCACGGCATAATAACACCTTACCCGTGGGTGGCTCTTTAGAATTTTCAGAGGCACTTTCCCACACCTTATCTCAGTTCATTCTCATAGGAAGATGGTGAGGTAAGAAAGCCAGAGCTTATTATGTCAGCTTTACAGATGAGCAAACCAAGACTCAAAGTAGTGCAGACAACTTTCCCAAGACCATGTGGCTGGTTCCTCCCCTTGCCAGTCTCACTCCTCAATCCCCTAGCTCAGAAAACTCTTTCCCAAAGCATTTGTTCTTAGTTTACGATCAGTAAGGCTGGTGAATGTGTCTCTTGAGTGACCTCGCTTTTTTTAATGCTGGCCATTTCTCTTCCTAGCTAAACAAGCAGGTTTGGAAGAAGCCACCACAAAATCCTTCCTAGTATTTATGTCTCTGCACACTGTGGTTCTGTGTCCTTCCAGTGTCCCCTCTGAGTGTTGGTAGAGAAAACTAAAGGCAGCTAAAATGTTCTCCAAATTGTGGAATCTTACATGTGGGGTTATACCATAGGGTTCCTTTTCATTAAAACTACACAAAACAAACAAACATAAAAGCCCACGGGGCTAGGATGTCCTAACAGATGTCTCCCTGTGTGCTCTCTGTTGCTACGAGGCACTGCTGTTGCCTTCTCAGGATTCCTTTACATTCTATCCTGAGCTCACTCAGCTAGAGAGCTGATACTAACTTCCCTCCGACCTAATGAAAATCCTGAGCTATAAGTTCCTCAGTCTATCATGCTCTGCTTGTGAGAAGCTAAACACTGACTGAGATGTGACTGGTGGTGTGGGGAGGATGCAACAAGAGCCAAAGAGGTGCAGGATGAATGCCTTACTCTGTAGAACCCGAAACAGAATTTCTAGCATCAAACTCTACCAGGACAAAGAAAGAAGCATTGTAGAGGAAAGATGCCTAATCCTTCCTCCCCATCTCCCTCTTAGCAGCTCGGATAGCGGAAGAAACCTACATGGGCTGGCAGCATCTCCCATGCATTGTTCCTGTGGCAGCAGAGCATGACTTACACCCAGTGGTATCTATGTTTGCATCTGCCTCAGCAAATCCCTTTCTGGGTTTAAAGATGACTATAGTAAATACCAAAGTATGGGGAGGATGTGCTATTTCCTCTTTGGGTGTTAAGAGTGTTGTTTGGTTCGCATTGTTTTCTGATTTCCTTTTTTATTCTCTCCTCTTATCCCTATAAACTCCATTCTAGGGCCTTTGTCCAATTTCTCACTTTCTCTAATCATTACAAAAAGCCCAGACAATTGGGATAGAATCTGCACTAGTTAGTGCTCTGGGGAAGATAACCCAGTTTTTCTTCAACAGAGCTGTTGTGGATCTTTTCTGCTCTGGCTTGAGGCTCCTTGAGTGAGGTTGACACGAGGAAATGATACTTGACTATAAAAGTAGGGGAAAGGCTATTGAAAGCATACTCTTTGTGAAGCATATTGATGTTTCTCTTGGACAGATTCTTTTCCCAATGTTCAGGTAAGAATTCAATCCTGCTTCAGTTACTATTCGTGATAGCTAAATTGGATATGGATTCTAGTCCTGGGCTGTGCAATGACCATATGCTTTGAGATGTACATTCAAATGTGACCATATAACTTTTTATACAAGCCAAAGACATTTATGTAGAGGAGCTGCAGATACTGCAATTATTGGACTCTATTTAATGCATGCTTGCTGCTTACAAGTCTCCATAGTTTTCAGACTCCTCCCAAGATCTTCCAGGGTAAATTAGCCAGACAGAGAACAGCTTAGTGGCGTGGGGATGAGCAGATGACTATAATCTGAATCCAATAGTGTTGTCATGTGGCAAAGAGACCATGGAACACATTTATCTCTCCAGGCTTCCCCTAGTTACTGATTCTGCTCATGACTGAGTAGCATACGCATCTCTATGAAGAAGACTCAAGTGATCAATAAAGATGGAACACCTGGTTCAACTCTCAGCAATATGCTTAATTGCATGGTGGGTACACAGCAAATGTGGTGGCAGGGAAGCAATGTGTATTAAGTCCTAAGTTTGCTGGAGACAGAACCCTCAAATCTGTTGACTTTTATGTCACGAACCTCATGTTCTGTGCCTGCTACACAATGCATATTTGCTGAGCTCTCACCGAGCAGCTACCCACGTGTCAAAGGTTACTCGGATCCCTTACTAGGTCTTTTCCTTTTCCTAGGGTCTTGGTTGTGAGGGTAGTTTCCTTCAAGTAATCATCAACTCATCACATCTTAGGCTCTTCTGACTCAGTTTAGGCTGTAATGAAATAGCATAGAGTGGATGGCTTAAAGAACAGAAATTGATTTCTCACTGTTCTGGAGGCTAAGAAGTCCAATATGGAGGTTCTGAGCAGTTTGGTGTCTGGACAGGGCTTTTTTTTTGCTTGTTTTGTACATGGTTGCATTCATCGTTCATCCTCGCACGGAGGAGAGAGAAATAGCGTCAGTGTGCAGGGAGACATTTCTGATATGTCTTCTTTTAGGCTCAGTAATCCAATTGGGCCAGGAGTCTTCGGTCCTGACCTCATTTAAACATCATTACTTTCTTAGGTGCTCCATCTCCAAATATAGCCACAGTAGTGGGGGTTAGGGCAAAACAATTTGAAGTTTGGGGAAATAGAAACATTCAGTCCCCAGGACAGTGTATTTGTTGCTTACCATATCATGTTCCATTTCCCAAACACAGGACAGGTAAGCACAGTCCTACGTGTGAGTGACAAGCCATCAATGTGTCAGCATTACATGAGAAATCTGTGCTTGATCAAACTGTGCCCTTGTCCTTTCCTTGCGTTATTGGTTTTCTTAAGGTGATCAGGATTAGGTGGACATTCTCTTGCGTGTGTCTACTCAAGAACAGTGCTCATAGTTTGAAGAAAGGGTAGGAGCAATACAAGAAAGGTGGACTAGGAAAGCAAGGAGAACGTGGCTTTTGCTGTGCTAATAATTATTTGCATGGTCCCAGTGGCTTCTTCCTATAAATGTTCCTTTCTCCATCACACTGCATGTGTAAGGGCTGTAATTGGAAACACTGCCAATTGGATGTCTTCTGAAGTACACATTGCTTGTCTCTTGATATATGGGAAACTGCTGTCAAGCAGAGGCTAGTAAGCAGCATGCTGGTTCTTAAAGCTTTTACCTGTCACGTATCACTATAGCCACATAACAGTTTTCTGCTCATCCTTCATGGGCTAAAGCAACTCACATGGCCACACCTAGCATCAAAGTGGTAGGTGACACAACCCAGCTCAACAGCACTGATTATTATTATAATGAGGTGATAATGAGGTCTAGGCAGACATGGACAGGACTTGAGCAAAAGTTGTGGCCCCAGTGAGCTTTATTTCCTTAATACTTACTTTCCAAAGGTCGCTTTCGAAGCAGCTGGAACATCCAGGTTGTGTTGTCTACTTGAACCATGCTGCTCTTAGAGCAAACTTCGGAACAAAGCCATTTTCAACGGACATTCTGGGGTTTGCTTTTCAGTTGTCCACACAGTACAAATAACAATAGCCTCAAAGAAATAATTAAAAGCTTCCACAAAAGGCTTATCTCAGAGCCACCATGAAATGAAACCCCCCTAAACATGCCTCAACATTTTTACAAATGGCTGTGTCTGAGGGTGGTCTCCCTGTAATGATAAAGTTCTCTCCCCGTCCTTCCTGAAAGTGATACTAGTGTGATGTTAGCAACAGTATCTCTGTTAGGGCCAAATGGCTGAATCTGGTGGGATTACATCTGAGCTACATAAACACAGATTGAATTAAGCGTGGTGAGTTGATGATGGGGCTCAACCTTACGTTGAGATAATAACTACTTCATTATCTGCTCAGATAAAGGCCGAGCAGGCTTTTAGCAACATCACAGAAAGGAGACTAGCCTGACCTTTCTGCCAGCCACTCTTGGCTCCCTTCTTAAAACAGATTCTGGAACATCAGTGAGCAAGGAATGTGTGCACCTCTCGACACCAATCCATCCCTGCCCCAGCTTTCCTGATACATAGGCCGTTACTAACAGTGGTTTGAAAAAGGTGGTTTTTAGTTAAAAAATTGTGATGGAATGTTCCAGAGACCCAAATGTATACATGTTTCTAACATGCTCCCGCCCCCACTTTACACATCATTTCACACCCTTCTTGTTCCTAATTCTTCTTTTGCATTGAAAGGCAGAAATGCTACCATTTAGTTCAAGGAAATTTCTGCTTCTTGGGCTGCATCTTGCAATTTTTCTTAAAGAGCCCATGATAAAAAGAGCCAGCTTACAGTATTGTTTTGGTGTGAAACTTAAAAAGCAATGTGGTGTGAGTGGGATGACATCCATTTTACAAGCAACTTTCTTTAGAACTAAGGAACAGTTTTGAATGCTAACTTACACGATGATAGGTTAAACTTTCCCCGGGGCATGGTGATTTTAGGTAAGTACCACTAAAATGTTATCCCAATGCCAAAGTTTCAAATGAGATTTCATGGGAAATACTTTTCCTCCTATTCATTTTCTGTTACCATTTAAATATGGCAACTAGTTCCCTCCTGGGTTGGCAAAACTTCAGCAATATATTTTCTTTCTGCTGTATTAAAAAATCTCGTCAATAAAATGAAGAGTAGTTTTGTACCTTTCTTATATAGCTATCATTTTTATTTGTGAGGAAATGCATTGGATGCAAGATCATAATGAGGCCCCCTGGCTCCAATAAATTACATTTGCTCTAGGTTGACTAGCCAGGAATGAGGTCATGTACCCTTGATCCAAATCATGAATGTGACAGCCCTCATCTACATACAATATAGTAGAATCGTTGCCACCCTACAGCATTTCATCATCCTCTGTGTCACCTTCAGGGCATGGGATTTGGCAGAAAATGACAGTAATGATATGGATAATGCTCAGTCCTTAGCCTCAAACAGTAAAAGGCCTTAGATTTGGATTTCCTTTTAAAGAAAGCAATTTCATCTCACATAGGGGTTAATTAACAAGATCTGTGTGAGAAATAAAATCAGAATTGTTGAACTTAGAAATACAGAAGAGGGAGGATGAATTGTTTCTTGAAATAAATCCAGGTTAGAACCAAATATGACTGGCAAAAAAAAATCAATGAGATGATTTCTAATGTTATTCTGCTATACTTGAGGACTGGAGCCTACCAGAATCCTCATCAGAGAGGCTTTATTCAGCAACTGATGGGAGTAAATGCTGAGATCCACAGCCAAACAGTAGGTAGAGCCAGGGGAATCCTACAGAGCACTGGAAGAAGGATTGTAGGAGACAGAGAGTTCAAACCAACCTCATGACTCACAGAATCAACTGAGCAGGAAACATAGGGGCAGGACTCCTCTAACAGCAGGAGTGGAGGGTGTCTCTGACTCTTACCTGTACATGGGACCCTTTTCTTCCTATTGGGTCGCCTCATCCAGCCTTGTCATGAGGGTTTGTGCCTAGTCTTATTGCAATTTGTTATGCCATGTTTGGTTGATATCCCTGGGAGGCCTGCTCCTCCTTCTCCTCCTCCTCCTCCTCCTCCTCCTTCTTCTTCTTAAAAGGAAAATGTGATAAGCGTGGATCTAGAAGAGTGAGCAGGTGCGCGCCGAGTGCGTGTTTGTGTGTGCGTGTGTGTGTGTGCGTGTGCGTGTGTGTGTGTGTGTGTGTGTGTGTGTGTGTAACTGGGAGGACTAGAGGTAGGGAAAAACTTCAGTTGGGATGTAATGTATGTAAAGAATAAAAATTAGCTGAGCAGTGGTGGCACATGCCACCTTTAATCCTAGCACTTGGGAGGCAGAAGCACATGGATTTCTGAGTTCGAGGCCAGCCTGGTCTACAGAGTGAGTTCCAGGACAGCCAGGGCTATACAGAGAAACCCTGTCTCGAAAAACCAAACCAAATCAAACAAAACAAAAAGAATAAAAATTGAAATTTTAAAAAAGAAAACTATCCAGAAATCCCGAGGACCATATTCTACTACATTTGTCTCTCCCTGGTATTCTACCCTGTGTTTTGCATTTAACTCAAATGCTCTTTGACATGTACCTTTCTTTCCCCATGTGAGAAATGAAAACAAGTCCTTGTTTTGGAGGTAGGAGAAGGTACTTTGTAAGGGGTAAATGGTAGTTATACCTAGAAAACACATTCCCCACAGTGGTATTGAAACCACAGATAGCTTCATACTTCTGGACTAGGAGAATTTGGTTAGATGTTCACCTACTCCTCACTGTTACTCATTTTCCTGTAGTTTGCAGTGACAAAGAGTGAAATCCTGGCCATGGGAAACATAATGATAGTGTCAAGTGTACCTGTTCATATTGAACTAGTAAGACAAATATTGTGTACATATGAAATTCTTCAAATGTGGCTAACATTTCTGTGGCTCTATTTCAGTGGCATTTTAATACGGAAATTACTTGTTTTGATATGCATATATTAAAATAATACGTTATATCAAGATCAAAGTTCAAAAATGTTTCCAGAGAAACTATGATCTAAAACAAAGGTAGCAATTATACTAAGTCTGCAAGGTTCATAGTGTTTATAATATTTAATAGTCCTTTCCAATGGTTTGGGAAAAGTTTAGAACTTGTTGAGTCAAACCCCACAGTACGTTTATGCTGACGTATGTGTTAGTTATATGATGTCCATTACCTTAATCAGAAAATGGCACCCTTTTTGTTCTGTATAGACCCAGATAAAAAACTTTTTTAGACTTTGCAAGTCATATATTCTCTTGCACTTTTATTCAAACCTGTCATTGATTGGGAAAGCAGCCAGTTGACAATGTGTAGCTGGGTTAGTTTTCTATGTCCTAATAAAAAATTATTTATACTACTTCTGTATTTGTCAGGCACTGGTAGAGCCTCTCAGGAGGCAGCTAAATCAAGCTCCTGTCAGCAAGCAGTTCTTGGCATCCACAATAATGTCTGGGTTTGGTAGTTGTATATGGGATGGATCCTCAGGTGGGGCAGTCTCTGGATGGCCTAGTTAGTCATCAATGGAAGGAGAGGCCCTTGGTCCTGTGAAGGTTCTATGCCCCAGTATAAGGGAATTCTAGGACCAGGAACCAGGAGTGGGTGGGTTGGGGAGCAGGGGGAGGGAGAGGGGATAGGAAGTTTTTGGAGGGGAAACCAGGAAAGGGGATAACATTTGAAATGTAAATAAAGAAAATATCTAATAAAAAAGTAAAAAAAAATTTATACAAATAGGTAATGAGCTAGTTAGTCTTATGAGATGAAGTTTGTCAACCTACAGCCTAACTAGAAACAAATTTCCATATGACAGCTACTTGAACATCTATGCATGGACATGCACAGATGAACACATATGCTTGTATGCTCATGCTCAAGTGTAAAAAGTGAGTGTTTATATGTCATTTTCAAATCATTCTTGAAAAAAGTCTTGCATATGTAATTTTGTCCTACAGCAATAAGTATGCTCTATTTCTGAAATAAATATTTTAATTGTTTCAGTTTGTAACTATCCTATCCAACTAAAGTCTCTGCAGTGTTGTCATTATTTTCTTTTCTCCTCTCAAATTCATTGCATCAGCACCACCACCAGCAGCAGCAGCATCTGGGTAACTTAATTAATACTCTTTCATCATGATGATGCTCATCACATGGACCCTTTTTAATGTGGGCTGTGCCAGTCGCTTTTGTCATGAATCATTCTCTCCTGATGTCGTTAGATAGTTTTAAACTAAGCATTAATTGAAATGAAACCATAGGCTTTGTCAGATTGATTAATCTTTTTCAATTCTATTCTTTTCTTTTTTCCCAAAAGAAAAATGGTCACTGTTTGCCCAGAAATGGGAGAGACTCATGCTTTCAAAAGTGGGTTTATGGAGTGATAGATCTGGCATGTACTATCTGTTCATCTGTTTGTCCTGAGGGGAGCTCACCTGGTTAATCTTTTTACACTGGAAAGAAAGGTCGAATGATAGACAGTTTCAAAAGTTGGACCAACAAAAGCTGATAAGCATAGGACAAATTTTACTTTTACACATTGGATATATACTAAAGTAATTATATTGGAGCACTTATATTGGAGCACTTGCTTATAAGAGAAAGACAAGAGCCCTGGATTTTTATAGCTGAACTCTGATTAATATTTGGGACACCATCTTGCTATCACTTAAGCTGCAGCTATGCCTTTGGAGTCTTAAGATCAGTAGATGTCAACTTATCATATTTTCAAAGAAAATAGTAGATCAGACTTTGAATTAAAAACTTTAATAGTCAAGTATCTAAATCATAGCAGGCACTGTTGAGAGTTTTTGTTCTTAGTGCCTTCTGTGCAGTTGGATAGCACACAACCATCTCTCTTCTCCCCCACTTCTTTGTGAAATGATTGACTTTCTGGGGGTGAGGCAGCATGGTGCAAAGGCATGCCCCACCTGAGCAGGGATGACACCAAGCCTCTCCATAGCTCCACGGACACTTTATTCATGAAGCCCTTTAGCTTCTACCTTCGAGGATGGGAGTTTGGCATTTCAATCCTCAACCGCTATTAACCTTCCTATGCAATTTGCTTTCAAGGTTTTTTAGTTCGGAGTATTTTTCCCTCTCAGTGAAATCACTAGGTGATGTGTTTTTCATAATGCTTCTTCTTAGCTGGAAGCTGTTTTCTTGGTGAGATTACTAGCAGTTTCCTTATTGACATTAGCAAAAAAGAAAAAAGACAAAAAGGCATCTAAGCAGGTCTCCGGGGAAACAAGCTACTCACTGGGTGGCGGGGGCTTTCACAGTTCCAGAGAACTCAGACTTTATGATGTTTTTATGCATCTGCTTGGAAGTGATGAGAATGACAAATTTCTTTTAGGGATAAGTAATGCAATCAGACAGAACCATTCTTTTCAGTACACACACACAAGCACGCATGCACACACACACACACACACAAGCACACATGCACACACACACACATGGACACACACACACACGGACACAGACATAGAAATGGAAGATAGATTAGGGGCCTTATGACAAGGTTCCCCACCATTGGTCTTTGGAGCCATCCTTCCTTGCAGCTCCAGGAAGAGGAAACAAAAAGACAGGAGGCAAAAATGATGAAGCAGCAGTGCCCCGTTGCCCTTGGCAAGGCTGTGAGATGGGGCATCATGAGATTGGATCTACTCTACTTTGCTATGCCCTGGGGAGATCATGAGTCGTCATATAGGGTTGGGGACCTTTCTCGAAATGACCAAACAACATGTTGGCCACAACACTGCCCCCAAAGACAAGTAAATATTCCCTGTCAAAGGACTATGAGTCTACTTGGCTTTTTCAAGAACCTTCTGAATATGTTGCCAGAGGCATGCTATAGTCCACGTAATATCCTTATAGGTATTTTCTTTCTGAGTACGTCGATTCAACAAGGTCATCCTAGCTAAAAATAAAATTGAGGAATGAATCAACCCCCAGACTCCATTTTTCCCTTTGCTTCCTAATCTCCACGCTATCAGCCAGCCAGTGGCAGCCATTTGCTTCTGATTGAGTGCCTTGATTTCTTTAGTCTCCTATCCTCTTCCCTGCCTGGATTCCTTACCCCTCTCTCTCCTCTGCCTTACTCTCCCCACAGCTTTGCTAAGAGCCAGCCTCAAATTCAAGCATAATTGCTCAGCAGGGGGGACTTCCTTGAAAAAAAAAAAAACCTCAAATTTTTGGGCTGTAACAGTGGAAATCTGTTTGAACCCTTGAACTTCCTTTATTGTTGAAATGACCACCTACAGAAGCATGCTAGTCAAAGTAGCAGAAAAACAGTGGTCCCTTTTATGGGAAAAACAGTAGCTGGGATTATTTCACTTTTGCAAGAATTCTGTAATGGAGAGGCATTTCTGAAGAGAGAGTAAGGAACAAACATTCCACAAGCTGGAGATGTTTGGGTTATGATCAGGATATTGTAATAATCAGTTTTTCTAGACTTTGAAACAGTCTTCGTTCTTTCCTCTCCCCACGAGCGGAAAAGCTGATAAGTGTAGCATTTCTGCCTTTTGTTGCTGTTTGCATGAGCTTGTTCTGGGCACAAGAGGGTTTCAGGCATATAAGCAACAAAACAAAGGATTTTTACCTCTTAGGAAGTAAAATTGGCATGTAACAACTTTCTGTATTTTCTAACCAATAGATTCCTTGAACTCCTTCTTTAGTTCACTCAGGCACTGGGATGTCTTCCATTTATGAATGTCTCTCAGGGTGCCAGGAGGTCTCTTGCGTGGGTGTGCAGACATATTCTGGTAAACTGGGAAGTTGTTGCTTCCAGTCTGCCTATGTCCTGGTCACTTATCACCTCTCCCCTCACATTATAGTCTTAAACCAGAAATCTAAGTATGTTGTTTTCTGTATTTAAGACATACCCAACCACTATGTTTAAAATATAAAACTCAAACTCCTAGACTGGGTGTCAAGCTGGGCTATACAATGAGTTCAAGGTCCACCTGAGCTATATAGTTAAATCCTATTCCAATAAGCAAATGAACTCACTCACTCTATCAGTTTGTCTGTCTGTCTGTCTGTCTGTCTCCCCTTAGCAAGGCACAAGTTTGTAGGTAGCCTGCTTTCCATAGCTCATCTTTGTTGTTGTTTGTTTGTTTGTTTGTTTTGTTACCCTACTCCCCTATACTAAGCTCAGGCACAAACACATCTCTGAACTTGTTATTTATTTTACATGATTGTTGTTCTTGCAGCTTCCAATGTCTTTTCTACTATTATCATCTGCAAACATCTCCTACACAGAGGCCAAATCCATTGTAACTTCTCCAGTGAAACCTTCTCAAACTATCTTAACTATTTGCTACCAAAATGTTTCACATTTTACAGATAATCTTCTTCTTAGTATTTATTATGTGTACTTATTATGTGTCTGCCAAAGTCCACTGCAAACTTATGAAGGAATATGCCATGCGTTAGTCTGTTTCAGACTCTCAGGACACAATAGTGCCTGACATTTATTGGACAGTCAATAATTATTTTCTCAATGTCTGGGTCTATCAAAAACAGAATTTCAGTGTGTGTATGTGTGTGTGTGTGTGTGTACGTGTGTGAGAGAGACAGAGACAGAGACAAATAGAGGCAGAGAGACAGAGAGAGACAGAGAGAGACTCTTCAATAGAATGCCCCCAGTGACTTCAACTAGTCCCCACTTCCTAGTGACCCATTTAGCTATGCAGTCACTGATGAAGTTAGAGGTTCCATGATCCAGCCACCTCTTAATAGTGACATCAACTAGGGATGAAGCCTTCAATATGTGATCACTTTTGGGGACATTTCATATCCAAATCATAATAGAGTCTACCTGAGTTTAGGAACATAGAATACTCATACACACACAGACAGGAACTCCAAGTATCAAGAACATGCAGCATTTTAAATATGAGCTATGACATATGAAGAGTCAGCAAATGTTTTCTATAGAGGGTCAGACTGTAAATATTTTAGCTTTCAAGGGACATGTAATTTATGTTACAACTACTCAAGTGTACAATTGTAGAGATAGACAGTAGGCAATTTATAAGAGCATAAAACTTTTCAAAAGTGCTTATGGACAAAAATGCTTTTGCTGGGTGTGGTAGCACAAGCCTTTAATCCTAATACTTGAGACATAGAGGCAGTTGGATCTCTGTAAGATCAAGGCCAGCCTGATGTACAATAGTGAGTTCCAGGACAACCAGAGCTCCATAGTAAAACCCTGTCTCAAAAGAAAAAGTGTTTTCATCCAATGTTTTGTTTTGGTTTGGTTTTTTGGTTTTTTGAGACAGAGTTTCTCTGTACAGCCCTGGCTGTCCTGGAACTCACTTTGTAGACCAGGCTGGCCTCAAACTCAGAAATCCGCCTGCCTCTGCTTCCCGAGTGCTGGAACTAAAGGTGTGCACCGCCACACCCAGCTCGTTTTTTTCCATCCAATGTATTTTGACCATGTTTTCCCCTCCCCTAATTTCTCTCAGATCCTCCCCACCTCGCTACTCACACTGCACTGTGTTCTTTTTTCCTCTCTCTTTAAAAGACAAACAAAACCCAAGAAACACATCCCACACAAAATCATAAATTAAAACAAACAAGCCAAAGACCAATAAGAAAAAAACAATAGGCCCAAATAAAACAATATGACACAAAATTCTACAAAAATATTGGGTTCCTTTTGTGTTGGCCAACTCTTCCTGGGCATGAGGCCTGCCTTGAAGTGTGCTTAATATGCCCAGTGAGGCTCCATTGGAGAAAGCTGATTTTTCCTTTGCCAGATGGTATCAATTACAGATACCTTCTTGGTTAGGAGAAGGAAGGAGCCCATGTGCACTTCTCTCACACATTGCTGGGATCCCATCTGGCTTGAACCTGTCCAGGCTCTGTGTCTGCTGTTACAGCCTCTGTGAATTCATTCGTGCATCAGTCCTATTGTATCTGAAAGACATGGTTTCCTTGGAGTCATCTATTACTTGTGCAAGAACATAAAACTTTTAAGTAGTGAACACTCAGTAATAATTTTAGTTTAAAATATTTTCCTACATTTTGAAATTGCAGTCACAATGTCAAGAGATATGGGCACAACAGCAGGAACAATTGTGGTAAAGTTAGGCAATTATATTGGAAACACATCACATCAACCACAAATATTTATGGTGAGACTCTTTGAGCTGCCTCAAATAAAATTAAGCTGCAATACAAATATTCAGATTTTTAGCACTAAATTTGCTACCTTCTTATCTTCATGGTGCATTTTGTCAACTTCAGTGAATAAACTAATTAGGTTCGGATCATTGTTCTTTTTTGACATTCTGTTTATCAGAGCAGTTATAATTGGGCATATTTGTTGAAGCTACAGCATGGTCAAGCTATTTGCATATCCTGTAATAGGGCTGAAAAATAGTCTGCAAAACCATTGTAGTGATTTACATTGGGATGAGGAAAAATAAACCATAGGTTTTGTGTGTCAATCTCACGCCTTTGATTAATTTTGCAATTTTCCATTTTGTCAACAATAGCTTCTATTTGCAGCCATTTGCAAAGGTCTCTTTTTAAATCATGTAGGTCATAGTAATATTTGTCACTGGAAAGCGTATTTGTAAAATGAGTTTGAAAAGTACAAAATCCTCCAAAGGCAAAGGCTTTCCTTTCCTTTTTTGCTATAGAGCTGCTCACATGGTCTCCTAAGCACAATGTTTGGAACATTGTATCCTGTCCTTGCCTGACAAAGACTCCTTTTAGCAGAAATAAACCATTAGAAATCAGTGCAAAAAGAAAACATAAACTGTGAGCTGAATTTTAAACGTATGTGTGAATGCCTCAGTATTACCAGAGAGCATCATTTTGATGCATTCTCTGAATACTAGAGTCTTTTTTTTCATTCTTATTCTTCATTAAACAATTGAAAATGGTTAGTTAGTCCTCTATACATGACTTAAGCACCTCATGTCTGGGCAGTGTCTTTCTTGTTCTTGGAAGAGACTTCAGAACAATGGTCTCTCCAATGAGGCCTTCAAACCCTCAAATTCAGTCTATCCGGATGGTGTGGCTTCTCTCTCTTCACTTTGCTGCCTCTAATCAAGGAGTAAGGAGACTGTCCATTTCGTCAACTTCTTCCAGGTTCAGACTGACACCAATCTCTACATGGCATTGGGAATCTAATAACTTTTCATGACAGCCTAGACAGGCTCCTCTCTGGTGCATTTCCTCAAGGCATGATTTCACGATGATGTTCCTTCAGCCCATCTGACGTCGAAGAGAAGGCAAGAGGGGAAATAGAAACAGACATATATCTCTTTGTATAAAGATTAAATAAGGAAAGCTAAGAATAAGAATAGGGAAAGGGAGAGGAAAAAGATGAGGTGGAGAAGGAACAAGAGGGAAATGGAAGAGCAAATTGATACTGTTTTGAGACAGAAGGCTAAGAACTCTTTTCCACAACCAAGGCTCGCAGAACAGAGACATCTCCCAGTTCTTGTATGTGTGTGTGTGTGTGTGTATGACCAAAATCAAATGGGATTATTCTGCTGTAACTATTTGCATTGCAGTTTTATTATAGCATTTTTATGGCTTAGTATATATCATTTCCTTTGATTAAATGTGTCTCAAACCAGCAAGCTATGCCATAGACTTTTGCAAACAAATTTTAGTGTGGAGTCGGGAAATCTAAAAGATTCTTTTAATGTAGAGATCTTTCCTTTAAAATCTTCAGTGGTTTGCCATCAGAACCAGGGATACTTTTAACTTGGATTCCCAACCATTACCATGTTTGTCATTAATTTCTTTTTATTGCAACTTTTCTTTTTCAAGTGTACCTTCTAATCTTGGGTATAAACTTCCATGATGTGGTGTGTTTCTCAGAATAATAAAATGCAATGTTTTGGGCAACTGTCATTTGGCTTAAAGCAAAAATGAAAATGTATGCAGATGCACATGTAGAAAACATGAAAAAGAAAGTAACTGTTGTTGCTAATGGTGGGGAAAGTGTGGGTGGTATTTTCTGTGGTGTGCTTACATTTACATAATGTTTCGACTTTGCTGCTTTAAGAAGGGGATAATATATCTAGATTCAGAATTTAAAAAAAAAATAGTAGGTTAGATGTTCTAAGAAGGCGAGAAACTATTACTTCTGTCCATGAACCTCAAGATTCTGCTGCCACCCAATTCTATTGTTCTGCTCATCAATACTCTTGAAGTAATTAATTTTATAACTCTTCCTACATATTTGTAAATGTTGGGAGCAAATTCATTAAGTGTGTCTGCCATCATGCCTGGATTATATCTTTGTTTTTAAAGTTAGTATCGGTAGTATTAAAGTAAATACTATTTAATGGAAACAATTAAGAAAAAATTACTTTCCCCAAACAATACATTTGCTAGTACAATGATCATTCATTTATCCATCCACCTATGTCTCCCTACTAATCCTTATAATTAGACCTCTGTCCATCTGCCCACCTATTCACCTATTTAATCTACCTATCCATTCATCTACCCACTTACCCATATCCATCCACATATGCACTCATTCACCAATCCATCTGTCCATCCATTCACGCATGTGTTCACACATGCATTCATTATCTGTAAACCCTATCTACTCCTCTATCTGCCGATCAGTTCATTCATCCATTCATTATCTATCCATCAATACATTACTTAGGCATTATTTTATGTATTCATCCATTCATCTACCCAAACCACCTACTATTCACCAGACAGATGGTGAAGGCATATGATAGTCTTGGACTCATCTCGGTATTATAAAGCTGTGAAAATAGTTTCTGTCTTCTTGAAGTGCCATCTCTAAGTAGGGAAACAGACTAAATAGAATCTTTTAAAAATATTATAGACTTCCTGATAGAAATACGTTTTCACCCTCCCAGTGGTGTAATCATAATGCATGTGTATTTCCGTATTTAAATACTCACCCTTAATGACAATGCCAATTTTTCCTTTGGCAACAGAATATCCTCTTCCTGTATTCTAACTTATAATGATTTATAATGATATGCTTTAAAAACGGAAGTAAGAAATGTAGAGGCAGGTTTTAACATAAAGTTAAGCAGCTACTGGAATGCAAGAATTCAGTTGGGGCATATATGTCAGAATATGCTGGTTTTAAAAATACGTGCTATCTTTTGTTAGTAGTAGGATACTAAATGACTTGTTTGTTGAGAGAGGAAGGTCGGGTGTGGGTTTTTTTGTAGCTATGAATGCTATTGTTTATATTTTTAAATAGTATTAGTTCTGTTAGGAGCTGCTTTAGACAGCCACATCAAAGGACGCTCTCCGTCTCTCTGTCTCTGTCTCTGTCTCTGTCTCTGTCTCCTGTGTATGCATGTGTGTGTGTGTGTGTGTGTGTGTGTGTACCACATATGTTTGTGTAGGGTAGTTTGGATTGTGGAGTCAGACCTGACCTCTCAGGTCTAAATTTAACTTCATTGTCTGAATAGAAATAAGTTAGTGTGTTCTTTCTTTCTGGCTGAACGAGTCATTTTTTCCTGCTTTGTTTATTAAACATCAAGTCTTTATTTGCATTTTAATTGAGAAAGAAGACAAGTGTTGGTGATGAAATTTGAATGTAAACTGTGACTATTTGCTGTTTGAAAGACTGATGTTAATGTGAGCCTACCTGCTGAATACACTTTTAAGCTTTTATTTCAGTACTTGCTGTATTTTAAAAAGAATTTTTATATTTATTTTTATTTTTATGTGAATGAATGTTTGCTTGAATGTATGTCTGTGTACCATGTATATGCCTGGTCCCTGTGAAGGCCAGAAGAGGACATCAGATCTTCTGGAACTGGAGTTACAGGCAGTTGTGAATGGCCATGTTTGTGCTAGGAACCAAGCCTGGGTCCTCTGTAAGAGCAGCAAGAGCTTTTAACTGTTGAGCCATCTCTCCTACCTTGTGCATATTTTTTTTGTTGTTGAATAATAAGACATAACGGACTTACATTAATATGAAAAATAGTATAATATTTGATAAGCTCATGTTTGTATCCACCTATCTAATAACCAATCAGCTCCAGATATAGAACACTGGCCGTGTTTCAGAGAGTTCCTCATGCTCCTTCGTTGTCAATATCCACACCATGCCTGTGCCTTCAGCAATAGTAACTACTGCTTTGATTGCTGCATGGATTTTCTTCACCTAATTTGAAATGCCAGATAAATGGAGTCATACATTATGTATTTTTTTGTTGATTTCTTACCTGTGAGATTCACCAATGTTTTTCTCATTTTTAACTTATATACAAAATTTTTATTATGCATGTTAATTAGGTACTATATAATGCTCAATATATATACATATATATATATATATTCATTGTATAATGTTATGCATGTATCCACCTACTCAAATGTTTATCATTTCTTTGTGGTTTAAGTTTTCTAAAGCCTTTCTTCTAGCATATCACTGTTATCTGTGATCATAATAGCATGCAATACTGGTTTATCTGACCATAACTTAGTGGTTCATGCATATGACTGTAACTTAGTTTCCATTGATCAGTCTTTTCCCATACTTCTCTCTTCTGTCTGTAGCCCAATAACCCACCATTTTACTGTCAGTTTCTGAGATTAATTTTTTCAGATCCCATAAATCACATCTTCATTATTATTAGAATTGCAGTGTTGTGTTTTATCCAGTGACTGAGTTTGACTACTTTACTGATGTATTATCTTAAAACATAATGAAAATTAACTGAATCTTAAACCAGAATGAAAATGAACTAAAATGTTCTATTTCTTTTCATTTATAATAGTTTGTTTCTGTCTCCCATATTTAATAGATTCTCTTGCTAACAAATCAAGTTAACATTTTAAAACCTTTATGTTCTTAGCAAAACTGGGGATAAAATATGTATAAGACAGTTGCAACCAATAAATATCTATAAGCTGTATGCACTTATTCATAGTCTTGTCTGACAAAATTATCAGGATCTTGCTTAAGTTCTATGAAAATTGAATAGCTTACCCCAGTTCTTAGTTATGTTTGTCTACTTTGTTTTGTGTTAGCAACAGGAATTGGTTCCAGTGATAGAGTCAGTTAATGATTCAGTCTGTCAATTTAAAGTTTTCATTCAAAACCTATGACATTAACAACCATATTCAGCATGTGCCTCCTCTCAAAGATTTTATTCTAAGCCAGGGGTTTTCACTCTCGGCACTACTGACACTCAGACCTGGACCATTCCTTTCCCATCGTGGGGGCTGTTGTCTGCACTGTAGGAAATTTAGCAGCATCCTGGGCTCCACTTGCTGAGTACCAATAGCCCACTCACAATCCTTCTCCTCAACTGTGACAAAAATGCCTTTAGGTGTTGCTAGATGTTCTCTGAAGGGCCAAATCATCTCTAGCTGAGAATCACTGTTCTAAAGCCACTACTATTTCCTATGTTAAAGTCTATAAACCTTTGGGGGCAACTTCCTGTGCACTCTTCATAGGCAGAATCTACAAGATATTTGAAGGGGTGAGGAAAATGTGATCCAAACTTACATATGGCTTTCTTCTCTACTTGGCTTCATGGAACACACAGATTTTAGGTAGAAATGGGTAAGGTTTGCTGGTAGCTCCTGACGAGACAGATGCATCAGCCTTAACAATTCTATCCAGAGACATTGACCTTTGTTTGCCTTTGGTCTTGGTTGCTTAGAAGACTGAGACAGAGCAAGATCCCTTGAGACTGAAAATGTAAGGGGTAGCCTTGGTAGCATGGTGAGTCCCAGGCTTAACAATAGAATTAAAATAAAATGTACCAGCTTCGAAGACCTTATAGTGGTTTTTCAATTGCTTGAAAATTCAAGAACTGAGACCACCAGGGTTTGGAATCCTGCCTTCAGTAATAGGCCTACAGACACACAAAGTCCATATGCTACATTTAATTATGAACTTTCCATCAGGATTCCAACTGCCATTTGCAGCTGGGGTTTTATCAGAGAAGATTCTGCCTCCAAAATATGGGGGGAAGGAGCCAAGCCCCTAAAACTCAACCCTATCCCACCCCCCCCCAAATCCTCAGAACCTTCAATAATGAAAGCACAGTGCTCATGACTCTTCATTGATTTGTTTAGAATTTGCCTTGGTCTCAGGAAGGCTTTAAGGTAGATTTTATCATGACATGCACTATCTTCAGTACTGGTTTAAAATTCTGACCAGAGTGGAGAGGTGGAGGAGGGAAACCATAATCAGAAGACTGCTCACAAGAACTCTTCCTCCTCCACCTGAGCTTCCAAAAGATCCTCCCCTAGCCAGGTAGTCCAGTGAACTCATGAGTTAATTAAAGACTTGGCAGCATTAGCATGAGAGCCTTGTCTGTCTTGCCTCTGGCCCTCTGTCTGCCTGGCTACCTCCTGGTTAGGAGCTCTTGGCAGCTCTCAAGTTGGGGATGAGATACCTTGGCAGGTTTGTGTGGGCATCAAAGACACAGAGAAGGATCCCATCCCAGTTTCTGGTAATTCTGTCTGTCACTGGGTTTAATGCTTGTGTTCAAAACAGTCCATTTCTCCATCTGTAAAATGGAGATAATCCATCCTCACCTTGCCGGGCTGTTGGGAGGATTAATTAGCTAATGTTCCTCAAGTGCTTTGAAGATGAAAAGGCTTGTGGACATGCTAAATAGTATTAAGGGCAGGCAGTGAGTGCCTGCTGGAGGTGCTTTGATTCTCCTCTTGCTCTTGTCAGCAGTGTGCTGCTCTTCACTTTAATGTGTGTGTGTGTGTGTGTGTGTGTGTGTGTGTGTGTGTCATGGAGCAATGTGAGCAGGACAATGTCTCAGCCAGCAGAAAACAAAGAGCTCACCTCCTCATTTTATGCCTTGGCAGTACTTTAGCTTCCCAGTTGGCATGACTTCTGAAAGTCTTTGGTTCACAAATGTTTTAATCACCAAGTTTGGGTGATTGTCTAAGGTGAGCTTCATCTACTTTGGGAGAAGTAAGTGGGGTTAGGAGCAATCAAGTCAGGTAGGTGGTTTTGAATTGGAAGTCCCCAAAGAGAAGCATTTCTTACATTACAATGGTGGTAAATTGTGCACATGTATGTACATGCCTCTCTCTCTCTCTCTCTCTCTCTCTCTCTCTCTGTGTGTGTGTGTGTGTGTGTGTGTTGCCAGACAGGTCATAAGCAGACCCAATTGAAAGAGATACCAAGAGAACAACCTTGGGTATCATTCCTCAGGCCTGTCCACCTCTCTTTTCAAGACAAGATTTTTCATTTACCTGGAACTTACCAACTAGGCTGGACTGGCTTGTCAGTGAGCCCCAGAAATCCTCCCGTCTCTGCCTTTTCAATGGTAGGGCTGTAAGATCACATCATTATACCTGGCTTTTAAAAATGTGGGTTCTGGAATTTGAACTCCTGCCCTCTCACTTGCAAGGGAAGCATGTTAGCAATAGAGCTGTCTATGTCTTTTTCAACATGCGTTCTTCCTCCCTAGTCATTCAGTTCATCCTTTATGGTCCTAACAGTGTGACTAGGATGGAATTCAGAGAAAGGGACTGGATGCAGGGCTGGCTTGGAGGCATGTCTACTACTCTTGACCCACTAGCATTTTTAATCTTTTAATTTTCTTAGAATCCTTTAAAGGGGTGTTGTTCGTAACCACCTTGACCCTGAATGAAAAACAAACAAACAAAAAACTAATGCTATCAGGTATGCTCAATAGTTTGTTGGTCAATGTTGTTTGTTGGTTATGATTTTTGAAATTCTTTTTAATTCTCTTGTCTAATTTTTTAAAATTATGAAACGCTTCATGAATCTGCATAGCATCCTTGTTCTGGGGTCATGCTAATCTTCTCTGTATCATTCCAATTTTAGTATACGTGCTGCCAAAGTGAGCACTTATCTAAATTTTTAATTAAAATTTAGTATGAAAAATAGTTTTATTATGACATTTCAGTACATTATGTATCATTATATTATTTTGTTCATTTTTGACCCCCACTCTTCTTTCCCAATCCTCCTTTTCCCCTTTTGATGGTTTCCTTCCCTCCCTTAGATAGTCTTCCGTATGCTTTCATGTGACATATATATGTACAGTTAAGGCTAGAGTCCACGTATGAGAGAAAACATGGTATAATTGTTTTCCCAGTCTGGCTTTTTTCATTTAACCAGATGATCTATGATTCCATCTGTTTTGAGAACTTTCTCTGGTGATTGATTTTCAAAATCTTGCCTTAGAGAATAGATGGATTCCTGAAATCCATGTGACAAACCATATTTTGGTAAATTAAGTCACACAAATTTTCTTTTTTCATAAATCTTAAAGAGAATCCTTATATAAAGCAAAGTATCTCATCTGAGCTTACAGAAACATGTATCAGTTGAATTTTTCAAGTGTATATGTGCGGTAGAGGTGAAGCTAAATCCAAACAGGAGATGTGGTAGGATCTTTCTCCAAGGGATCTTCTGGAAATCACTGTTTGTACCATTTCTGTGGAGCTTATCAGAGGGTCAGAAAACCAGAAAGAAAGCCGAGAGATGAGTATTTGTTGGTTTTCCTCTTTAAATTGGGTCTGCTTGTGATCTGTCTGGCATCCATTGCTCTCAGTTTCTGAAACACAGTTCTCTGGATTCCTTTTTCTCCAAAGGCCTCTTGGCAACCTTCCGAGGAATGGCAGAGTTCATTCTGATCGATGTCCAGTGAGTGGAGCTCAACCAGGATGGAGCTCAACCTGTCAAAATCACAGAGAAATGTCGGTTACATATTCCAGCTGTTCTTTAAACATGCTCCCCAAGAGCTAGCTCCATTTGTTAGCTGTCAGAACGATGGAGAAGAATTGCTCCAGACCCTCAGTTGTCATCAGCCACCTTTGTTTATATGCCAAGTTTTCCCTCCGTTACCCAATCAATGTTTAGTAAAAAAGAAAGACCAAGAACCTTTCCTAGTGAGCTGCAGCTCCCACGTTGTGGAGTGCATTGCTGCTGGAAAAGAAATGTTTGGTTTGTCTCTGGCACTAATAGAAGGCAAAGATTCTGCCTCTCAATATTCCTGTTTGTGATCAATTAGCTTCCTAATTGTTCTCTGACTCTGTTCAGAGCTCTAGGTAAAAGATGGGCATTAGACCAAATGGTTGCTTCTAACCTTGGTTCTCTTCGGATCTCATGGACATAGTAACTGAGAACATTTTATAATTCAGTGTGTGAAGATGTGTGCAGTCAGATTTTTCCTTACAAAGTTGGAAGGTTTTACGAGTGTGTGTGCGAGGAGGAGCTATTTCATCCTCCAATCCAAGAGATTTGAACTTCTCAGAAATTTTCACGGTATTTCAAAGTTAAGAATCAGCTCACAAGAACTGTCTGTGTATTATCTCATCTCAACACAAGTTCAGTGATATCAGTTAGTAAGTTAGAAATCTGCCATGACAGTATTTATACCATGGAAATGGGCAAATGCTACAATTGGGCTGATCCAGCTGTTAAACATCTACTGGTCTGCACAGAAAATTCTCTCCTAACACCCTTATACTCACCGAGGGAAGCTGTTCAGCTTAAAGGAAAGAAAGCCCTTTTGCATTGCGTGCAAGGTTAGTCTGTGCAGTAGTACATAGGCAGACTGCTTTTTGTTATCTCATCTACTGAACTCAACCCAAGCGAAAGCATCATGAGGTAGACTGGCAGCAGGGTGATGATACTTCTCTCATTGGTGCTCAGATATATGACAGGTCATTTTACCTCTCCAGCACTCAGCTTCCTCTTCACTATAATAAAAGTAATTTAGATCATTAGGTAATTGCTAAGTTTCCTTCTAGCTCTGACATTTCTGCAATTTGATGAGTGCTTAGCTGCAGGGAAATACCATGCATTTCAAAAACTTGGGACCCTTCAAAGTGTCCAAGCACATCAGTTACAGTGACCAACTCATCTCTCAATTTCCTCACTAGATTCTGGGCTCTTAGTAATTCTCCCTCTCTCTGGGCTTCTACCTCCAACATAGATGAGTGGGGCATCTGCAACTAAGCAACTATGGCAAGCATAATTAATTAGATCCTTTCATCTGGAGGTGCCAACACACTTAAAAGGCAACAATCAGTATACATCAGGGTTATTCTCCAAGGAAGGCTGCCTGAGTGTACATGTTTTACAAGCAGCCATCATGGTAATGGGCTGAGGATCCAGCATTATTGACTTAGTGACTTATCTCTTGATCAGAAAGAAATTACCTCTTGGTCTTAAAGGAACTCCAGCTCTGAGATGCATCTGTTTTATTTTCTGAATCCCAGATTGCATGGCGTGTTCTGCTTAGCTATCCCACTAACACAGCTTTGTATATTTTTTCATCTATCTGAAGCAGAAACTAGCCCAAATGGATTTTTTTTTTTTTTTTGCTAGTTCCAATGATTTGGTGATACGTGTCTAAACAACATTTTCTCTTTAAATTCCTGTAAAAGATGGATAGTGTTAGTTTGTTCTGAGGTTTGAGGGTAGACTTTGTGGAATGTAGAAGGGACTAAATCCACTTTCATGAAGTACCTGAAAGAGAAGGCATGCTAATAGGGAGTGGGACTGATTATAGAGGTGAGCAAATTTCCAATGGTGCTTAGAGTCTTGCCAAGATACATAGACCCATATTTTATAGCACCTGCAGAAATATGGGTCCATGGGACAGCCCCCTTCCAAAAATGTGCACATTCACATGTGGAAACCCATGCAAATTGTTATTATGATTGCGTTTATGAGTTCATTTAACTTTTGAATCCAAAATTCAAGGACTTTACTGACTGTTTTCAGGGTTGATTACCCACCCCTGCCAGCCTTCTGGGCTGTGTGCATTCAGTGGCTGCAGCTATAAGGTTGGGCCTGTTAAGTCTACCACCAAAAGTGCAAGCTATATGAATGGCTAGAAAATAAGTCATTTATTTTGGAATTCAGATTCAAAGTGAAAATATATTTCTTTCTTTCTTACATGGACAGCAGACATGGGCTGAAAAACCTCTTGGCTTCAGACTGTCAATAAGAAATTCAATCAGCTCTACCATTCTTTTTTCTTGGAATATTCATAAAATATCTTTAATCTAAATACTTGATTATATAATTTTCATTTAGTGTCTGCATTGTAAAGATTTTAAATTATTTTATTTTATTTTATTTTATGTGTGGCAGTGTTTTGACTGCTCGTATGTATGTGTACCATGTGTATGTCTGGTGCTCACAGAGGCTAGAAGAGGACAGATTATCTGGGGCTGAAGTTGTATGGTTGTGAGCCACCATGTTTGTGAGTGCTAAAAATTGAACCTCAGTCCTGTGGCAGAGCAGCAAGTGCTCTTAACTGCTGATCCATTTGTTCAGCCCCTTGATATCTAAATTTTTAAGCCACAAGTTTAACTCATGACATGCATATATTTTCCAGCACACTGTGTATTGTCCTTAGTCTAAGCATGATATACGGACCAGCAGCAGCACCAGCATCACTCTGGGAGCTTGTTAAAATTGGAGAATCTTGGATCCCTCTCAGTCCATACTAAATCAATCAGAGTCAGTATTTTAATAAGCTCTCGGTGATTTATATGTACATTACAGCCCAAGGAGCACTAATATATATCGTATATATGTACTTTGAGCCTATCTCCATTAAACCCTTTAAATTTATGAAACAATTACTAAGGAGAGGCAGGTGACCTAAGTGAAGGAGACATTTCTTATTGTCAAGTCATCAAACAAAACGGATTTGTTTTTAGTCAGTACGAGGAGCCAGATTTCTATGTTGATTCAAGTGAATGTGTTTATGTCTACACCCGGCCAATCTCCTTTCTGCATTCTTAGTCTAAAAGTGGTAAATAGCTGGCTGAGCAAATCCACAGGCAAGGCACAAAGCTGTGCTATGAATTTGTTACCTGAATGAAATACAATACAATAGACTTGAATATTTCATATTGAAATGTTCTTTGTGTTACCATTGAGACACTTGGAACTGATGCTGTTTCAAATGATCCCTTTTTGGGGGGATCCAAGAAAATTTTTCTCACTAGAAAAGACCACATTGGTAAGAGTAAGGATAGTTGAATGACTGATACTCCTTTGTTTACCAAAGTGTAAGGGAGTTTTGTGGATGGGGGTGGGGTTACAAAGAAGCAGACCCTGAAGCCAGCAGCTCATCTTCCTCCTCTGAACATGGAAGCAGTAGATCTAGAAATTTAATCTCCTAAAGTGACCTATATGTCCACACAGTGCTAGAAAGTGTTTGGGTACCCCAGTGATAGACAAGCCACAGTTAAAGGATGCTGAATTAGAAAATAGTTAATGCCATTTGGGGGCTTCCTGGATTTAGGTCCTTTTTAAATCTCCCTGCTACCCTTTGAATATGTGTGTGGTGTGTTTTGCAGAAAAATGCTTTAACTCCCTAATTCATTATAACCAAAACTTCTTATCTACTCTTTAATTCTAACTTTAATTGAGTTTACCAATTATTTACTTAACGCCTACAACACATCAGGCCCTAAACAAGACACTGGGTATATAGAGGTGACCATTGTAGACACAGGGCAAGAGATACTATTCCCAATTGCACACATTTGCAGAATGCTATAGAGCATTTCAAGTGTAGCAGGCAAATCCCAAAGTTATAAGTTGATCCTCATTCCCTTAGAGAGAAAGTTCTTATGGAAAAGACAATGAAATCTGCTAAAAATATGTCTGCTTGTATGCACTGGTGTGTGTGTGTGTGTGTGTGTGTGTGTGTCTGTGTGTCTGTGTGTACAACTTGCATATCAAACCATTGTAAACCTGTAGTGTGCTTTAATGTTTAAGTCCCTTTGATTGGGTCAACAGTAACATTCAATTATTTCAGTGGGAAACTCCAAGGAATGTGGAGATCTTTGCCAAGAGTCAAACTCTAGCAAGACTTTCAGAAAGGTTGGATAAGGGGAAATTTACGGAAGCAGGTCTTACAATATTCCTCCCCACTTCTCTCTGTATTTCTTCTGTCCTTCTTCCTCTACCTTTGTCTCTCTTTTTGCTTAAGTCACATGAACGTACCCCTTTTTTTTTTAAATTGCCCATTAAGCATGTATCCTGATATAGAGGAGAGAAATAAGCAAAGGCTTGCTGGAAAAGAAATCAGAGCTATTGGAATACCATGGCCACCCTGTACTGGGGAACAAGCTTCAAATATGTTAGGAAAAGGTTGTCCTCTTTGCACTATGGCCCTGGCTGGATTGTTGACACTGTTCCAGAGGTTAGGCTTCTGTTGAGTTACTAGTACCCTAGTAATTATAGAGTGGCCTCTCCCATTTCCTGCCTGAGGTGCTCTTTTGAGTGTTTGTTGTGAGATTGTTCTTCAGGTGCCATCAGAGAACTTAGTATTGTTGTCTGAGGGAACTTCCGTGCCAGTTCCTCTCTCCCTTCCTATCCCTGCAGCTTGGCCTACACCACTCTTGTCTTCTCATTCCCTCTTCCTTAATTTGCTTAACTTGACTGAAGGATTCAAGGCTATGAGGATGGGGATTTAGGTACCACTGAGTACCCAGAGGACTTATGTAGCTTAGGCTGTCCTTGAATTCATTATGCTCATTCTGCCTTAGCCTCTTCAGTGCTAGTATGACAGGCGTGAGCCATTATGCTTAGCTAAATTTGCTAATGTTTAATTGTGCTATTATTTCAAACTTCCAATAAAGTCACAGGAATAATACAGAGTCCTTTCATGACACTGACATTACCCTTTATATTGCTGGCAATTTTGAAGGGGTCAGGTCTCTTTTATAGAATCCCTTTTCTTTTGAATATGCCTAATGATTTCTCATGAATATATGAATATATATATACATATATATGTATATAATTTCCTTTTACTTATCTTCCATTTGTTTACTGAGTGTGAAATATTTATTGAATTAAGAGTTTACCTCTTAACCACTGAAATATGGCAGCTCTATTGAGACATAGATCACCCACTTAAAGTATGCAGTTCAGCAGCTTTTAATATATTCACAGAGGTATGCAGCCATCTGTAATCGACTTAGAAAATTTTCATTATCCCCCTCCCAAAAGAACTCTCATGTTCATTGGCAGTCATTCCTTATTTCTTCCTTTTCCCAAAGGCTCTGGCATAGTAACCACTGATATATTCTATTTATCTATTTTGAGGTCACAATGTGTAATTGTGTGTGTGTGTATCTGAGTTATTTCCCTTACTGTTTGTTATTTGACAGGTTCATTCATGTTGCACCATGTGTGAAGACATCATCAGAATAGTAGACTAATATTTTACTAGAGGAAAGGATCTGTTTCATTCATCAGACAGTTGAGCTGCTCCTTCCCCTTTTTGGTTTATTTTAAATAACAATACAATAAACATTTGTATGCAGATTTGGGGGCCATATACCTCTGCTTTGCTATTGTCTTGTGAGTCTTGAAAGTAGAAAGAGCAGGAAGAGTACATTCCAATGGGGTTGTTGTTGGATCTCAGCAAAACCCAGCTTTGTCGGTGTCATTTATTTTAGGTGCAATAAGTTCATCTCTGGCTCTTTGTAACCTTATTTCCAAGACTAGTGGCCTTCCCGGATCTGGCACAAATAGATTTTTTAATATTTGCCCTCTCTTAGGGGATTACTATGAAACATGACCTCCTAGGAGGTTTGGGGGACTATCAGCCCTGTATCTGAGGGGAACACAAACCAGCTGTTCAGCTCGGTTAGCAGCTGGCTCATCTGGAACTCTCTTATAGGCTTTCTTTCCCCCAAACAATGGTCCAAGTTATAGCCTTGTGGTTGCCAGCTCATTTTAATTGGGTCCTTCATTTTATAGTCTGTTATTAGCATGATGTCTGGCCATCATTGGAGAGCTATGGTTTTTTTCTTCCAAAACTCAACAATTTAGTAAGATGTTTTACAGAATCCAACAATTCATCTGTCCCAGGAATAATCAGAGGGAGGGGTGTGTGTGTGTGTGTGTGTGTAATGTCACAGAGAGGCATGGCACAATGGGAGGAAATTGCCTTTAAAATAGAACCCTGAGTTGATCAGGCTGAAAACAAAAAACAAAAACAAACAAAAACCCTCAATGAAACAAAACAAAACAAAACAAAACAAAACAAAACAAAACAAACCCTCTACTTTCCACATGGACCTCTTCTTTTCATGGCTCTTAACTACAAAAATGACCAAAGGCTCTTTAGGTACAATGGCACTGATAAATGGCCCTTTGATGGCTTCCCATGAACTTGCCATGCAGAGTGTCTATCCTGACTTATATCACAAGCAATCTTAGGCTACCCCGAGTTTGCTTTCAGCATTTTCATCTTGATCCCTAAGCCTCTAGGAGGCTTTCTGTTACATCATGGAAAAACCTGGGCTTGGAATTCCTTTTCTCTAGAATTAAAGCCCATTTCTGATTTTAGGGTATTATAGATAAAGATGAGAGCCAGGGAGATATCCTACGCAGGGTATAATTCTGGTTTTCCCAATTGTAAAATGGGAATAAGAATAGTACCTGCTGTGTGTGGTTGTTGGGAGGGCTCAGTTAGTAAGCAGATGTAATATACTGCACAGTCTCTTTGTCAGTAAATTGCTGTATTCATTATTACTGTCCTACCATGGCTATTGGCCAAATTCAGATACCAACTCCTCTATGAAGTTGAGTCTGTATGTTTTGGTTGCTACTGTGTGCACAGCACTAAACATAGTATTTGTCTACAATGGATGCTCAATAAATGTTTGTTGAATGAGTAAGCAAAGGAGTGCATTTTCCCATTTAGGAGCAATCCACTGTCCCTCTATGCTTTTAGATCACTTGGCCTCTAACTTCCTTTATGGCATTTCCCACATTTAACTTTCATTGGAACTAATTGTGCTTTAAACACAATTCTCTTATCCAGATGGTCAGCCCTTGGAGAGTAGCACCTGGACCGATTGTTTTGTGTTTCCTGTGAAATCTTGAATGCAGGGCAATAAATATTTGGTAAATAATTAATCCCCTTTGGAAACTATGGTCTTAAACCATTAAATTACTGTTATATTTTTAACCAGATATAAACACAGAGGCATATGCATGCCATGTTTCTTTCTTTCTTTTTCTTCCAAAGAGAGTGATAAAGGTAAAAGTCGAGGAGATAGGCAATAGTAGGAGCTAGAGTCTAGTAATAAATAAGAATATGAGTCCAGTTCAAAGAACAGGTTGGTGTTAAAGTTTTACTGGAGTTCAGTAATCTCTTAAAATACACAGGCTTCATTCTGTTTAGTATTCCTCCAAGTATAGTTAATGCTTTATTAAACAAGATATAAAAATAAAAACACTCTCTTCCTCTTGGCATTTTCTAGAAAGTCATGGGTTACTTCAATTGGGTTCTATCTAGTCTTGGAACCCAGTCAGGAAGGCACTCACTGTTTCAGTCACTAGTGTGGCTAATGGGTGAAAATGCTGTGACAGTCTTGTGGGGGAACTGGAACCTGTCTTTTGTTGAGCATGGCTGGTCAAAGTGAATGAGGAGTCATTTGGGTAGTGGCCCAACATATGAGAATAAGATTAGTCCACAGTAAAGGTTGGGCTCATTTCTGGATGTTCAAAAGAAAGGTGTCAGGTTAAAAGGAGATGCAGGCTGACTAATACCCAAGATGATCCATTTACTTATTCTACAATTAGGTGATACTTGGATGAGATGGGAGGTAGAGAGGTGAATGATACTGCAGCCATTTATGCATGGTCAGGAGGAAAAGCCACATGCCTCAAATCAGAACTATAGAGTATGTCCAGGGGAGTAAAAATCACTTTAACCTTTGAATTTGTGGGTTCCATGTACTCTGAAGTTTTAGTAAGTTGCTACAATTTATAAAACATATATTCCCATGGTAAGTTATGTACTTTCACACCCCCAGACATTAAGTCAATGAATGTTTATCATTTGCATGGCTGTCTAATATGGGCTGGCAAAAGGAGGCATGGATTCTCTACTGTGAAAGTTCATTTAAGGCTTCAAACCCCCTCCACCTTGTTCCTCTATCCTCCCTCCAGGCCTTGGAGTCCTCTACTAGCCCTTGAATCTAGCTAGTTGTCCAAGTTGGGTGTAAGGGAATGTGAAGGCAAGATTTTGTGGGCCAGGATGGGAAATGGTATTCATTGCTTTCTAACTCCATTCAACACTGGCCAACCTCAGTTCATAAGCCTGCTCAGAGTCACAAAGAAGCTGGGGAATGTGGTCTATTTATGTGCACAAAGGAAAGGGAAATGGTTTAGTGAAAAACTAGTTAATATCTGCCACATAAAAAGCAAATTGGAAACTTTCCCACTCAGTGGCCATAAGAAAGACTAGGGTATTTTGTTGTCATTTGGAAAATGCTTGCTTTCCTAACTACTATCAGTATGTACCCAAGAAGTACCCAGCATGAAATGTACCAAATAGTTTTGTATTGAGTATCTACTCTAAGTCAGGCATGAGATGGGGGAATGGAGACCACTATCTCTCTCTCTCTCTCTCTCTCTCTCTCTCTCTCTCTCTCTCTCTCTCTCTCACACACACACACACACACACACACACACACACACACACACACACAGAGAGAGACAGAGAGAGACAGAGACAGAGAGAGACAGAGAGGGAGACACAACACACACACAGAGAGAGAGAGACAGAGACAGAGAGAGACAGAGAGGGAGACACACACACACACACAGAGAGAGAGAGAGAGAGAGAGAGAGAGAGAGAGAGAGAGAGAGAGAGAGATAGAGAGAGAGAGAGAAAGTACTGGAGCAGTCCCTGTCCTCTTGCAACCAGTATCTGTAAGAAGACTGAGAACTGAATGAACAAATTCCTTACGCTGTGAGGACCATATGAAGACAAGAGATTAGGCTAGTCTGGAAGTCCAGTAATCTTCCAGAAAGAATTAGCATATGTGTTGAAACTTACAGAGTTGGCCAGTTAAAGGGAAGCAGACCAATGTGTGTCACACACCCTAGCTCATTGGTTCTCAGCCTTGATTCTACTTTGGAGAAGTCTAGAGTCAACTTGATTAATTATAACCTGAATGGGATGGGGACAGTGGAGCAGACCCAGGCATTGGTTTTGTCTTAATTTTTGAAGAAGCATCTTTGGTGATCCTGTTGTGCAGTCGGGTCAAAAGTCATTATAATTCAAACCTAGACCAAGGGGAGAAGAGTGTGAAAGACTGGAAGGCCTCTTAGAAGCATGGGTACCAAGGAGATCCCACAGTGAAATGAAGGACTCATTTCTCTCCAGAGCTCTTAGCCTGGTGGAGGTTCCCCAACGGTGAGACTTCTCCCACAGGTCCTAACTGTCCATTCTACCTATGTTTGACTACTTGGGGGAAGCATAGATAAGTGCAAGGTTAGGGACCTGTGAAAACAGGTCTCTTCCTCTGACTTTCTGAGCAGAGATGGACCAAAATTCAGGCCCTGCTTGAAGGCAGTTAGAGTTTGGATTTACTGCCAACTGGGACTCCTCTTCCTGTTTACATCATAGGTAGCAAACCTGAAAGATGGGACATATAAGTAGAGGCAGACTTGTAGGGGGCAGGGGGTGTAGGGGAGGACTTATGTATCTTCACTTTTTATAGCTAAGTAGTTCTTCCAAACTCACACTTTATGAGAAGCTACATAGAAAATTCAGAGAAAAGTAGACCTTCTGGACAGATGGAAGCAAGAGAGCAGGTAGGAAAAGCAGAAGTTTAAGAGTTCCACCATCCTTTTGCATGCCTTTTAGCCCCGTGTAAGCACTGTGGGTTTTCTTGACTTTCTAAACTGGCTTTTAAGATGAAATTTTAAAAAAAAAAGTTTGGAAGGAAGTTTCTTGTCTTCTGTCTGTCTCACCTCGGTTCTGGAGGGGTGATCTGGAAGGAGGTAATAAATGAGCCACCCCTTTCTTTTTTGGACTCCATTAATTACCAGTACGAGGAGAGCTGTACCTAACCTTTGCTCTCTAGCTGCTGCTGTGAGCAGTTTTTCAGAGTTGGACCGAGATTTTCCAGGATCAAAGTCAATGAGTCTGTTGCAGATATTTGTTTAGAAAAGGCAGCAAATATTTGGAGGCCTTAAGTAACTAGCCTGGCTAGGCCATCTCTCTGTGTGTTGGGTTGGTTCTGGTTCCAATCCTGAGCCACTCTAAGAAGGCTGCAGCTTCAGTTGCTCCTCATACAGCCACTTTCAATTGTGAACTGTTTGCTCTCTGACTCATACCCTGCTCTCCTGGAAATGTGTATTCTCTCTCACTCTATATTGCACAAGAAGACTTGGAGATATAAAGCAGGCAGACTTTGGAAGGCAGTGGGCTCCCAAACCAGTGGTTCTCAACCTGTGGGTTGTAACCTCCTTGGAGGATACATATTCAATATCCTGTATGGCAGATACATTACAGTATAATTCATAACAGTAGCAAAATTACAGTTATTTCATAGCAACAAAGTACTTTTATGAGAATTTCGTTAAGAGGTTGGGAGGTTACCATAAGAAAAACTGTACTAAAGCATCACAGTAGGAATAATGAGAGCCACGGTCTGGAAACCCTTGATCTGATCCTTCCTCTATGCTCAGTAGCGTCTACCTGTCATCTGCACTCATCCTTGAAGTAGTCCTTTCTACAGATGAGGAAACAGGGTTCAGAGACTTGGGTAATTTCTCCAGGTCAGCCATCCCGTAGGACATGAATTCCTCATCTTTGTGGAGCACTTTCTGCATGCCAGGGATTATCCGAAGCATCTGTCACAAAGATCTTTTCAAATCTTCATCACATCCTAATAGCAATAGGTATCCATCATCATCTCAATGTAGCAGATGAGGCAAGTGAGACATGGGGAAGGTGGGGATGTTTTTCAAGTTATAGCATAAGCAGTTACCTCACCTTTTGACACATAACAGCCTCCAACCTCCTGAATGCAGGTGACCAGTGACCTGGCTGCTTTTTCTTGTGTTGTATATGCCCCTGCTTCCCTTCTTTCCATCTTTCTTTCCTTCTAGCATTTTTTCAGTAGATATGGAAGATGGTTGCATGAAAACTTGAGACAAGTACAGCATGAGGAGAAGAACATGGTCACAATGTAATGGACACGTGCAGTTTGGTGTCAAAGTGAGTGTCACTAAGAGGCTAGTCAAGGAGGAGTTGGATGAGGCTTGGAGAATATAGATTTTTTTCAGTGACTTTCAGCTTACTGAATCCAGTGGGTCTCCACCTTGAATGTGTTTCAGAATCACTCAGAGGTAGATGAATTCTTCTTGCCTAGAAAGCTGCAAGATCCTTAGTTCAATTTCTAGCACTGAGCTAAAAAAGAAATCATGGAGAGAACTGTTTCTAGCACAGATTTCTTGACTCTGCACCCGAGTTTGAGATACCAGTGGGTCTAGAATGAGATCTGAGACTCTGTTTTACTGATAAGCTCCCACTGTAAAGGTTTGAGGAGCCAAACCTTGAAAATCACTGACCTAAACATTAGGTAAGAGTTTTTTAAAAATCTAGTACCAAGAACAAAGAGAAATGAATGATCTGTGTTAACTGCCAGGTTGATGACAGTTAACAGACAAATGCTAATGCTTTGGTGACACAGCAAAATGCATTTCTTCCCTGCTCACAGTACAGTTCATTGTTGATTGATAGGCAGGTACTGTGCTCCACTGTCATTGTAGATCCTGGACTTCTTCCACCTTGTAGTTCTTCCCCAGGCCTTAAATTTGCATTTCTTCACTGGGGACATCTTAATATAGCAACAGATAAGGGAAGATTGTGCTGTTGTTATAATTTAAGCTTAATGGAGAAACATAATTTCTGCATACTTGCCATTGGCCAGAACTCTATTATATAGATGGATTTAGCTGCAAATAAATCTGGGCAAAGTGTTTCAGATACGTGCTTGGGGAGAAAAGGAAACCAAGTGAGTATGTCTCAAGTCTTATTTGAAGATCCACTTAGGATATGGTTTGGTTGGACAAGAATATTCCTGTTGAGAACATAAATGTTTCATGCTCTCCTGAAAAACTATTATTACATTGCCCAAGTCTCTGAACCCCGTTTCTTCATCTGTAGAAAGGGCTACTGCAAGGATGAGTGCAGATGACAAGTAGACTATACTGAGCATATTCTTCAGGTCATCAATTAATGTCATTATAGAGTAGTTGTAGAGTTGGGGAAAATTAAGGCTTAGACATTCTTCATCCAAAAGCAGGAAATTGGCTGTAATGTTATAACTTCCCAGCACCTTTTTTTTTCGTGTAAAAATTGGGTTAACATTATTGAAAAAAATTACTAGTCTAGTGATAAACATATAACAACAGTCACTTCTGTGTTCTCTGCACACATGTGGACAGGCAAAACCAAACTGGTTTGGAACAGTGAATCTCTGTGTGTAGATGGCTATGAGGTTCAGTTTTCAAAGTATGAGAGCACAACTTTGTTGTTAACATTTCGGAAGCCTGTGTGTTATGGCTCAGATTGACCATAGGAAACCAGACCAAGCCAGCAAGGCCATGTCCAGGAGGGATATGGTTCCTAGAACATAGGATCCATTAAGTACTTGGTTTGTGTTCTGCCTGCAATCAACACAGTTCCTCAACTAGGTAACTTTCATGTATGTGTTGTCTCAGTCTCCTTATGTGTAAAATGGGGAATAGTATTGGTGCCACTGGGTATTATGACAATGGAATTAGAAATCAGGTGCTATTGGAGAGTTTTTCTAGCCGTATATGGCATTATCTTCTTCCTCTTGGTGTCATTACTTGATACTGATATGTGTGGAAGAGTTTTGACCATATAGAACTATGTTATTTGGCTTGAGGATGGCCAGCCTGGGCCTGCCAGAACTCTGACTTCTCTCCATAGTCCATTATTGATGCTAGGGCCCCAAACTGTTGATGGGTACAATAATAATATGAGGGAAGAGGTGGCAAGGAGTCCTCTGAACTCATTTTCAAGGCTTTGCCTACAAGTTTGACTGGTGAGCCACTGCTGACTGAATCCAGCAGTAGAGGTGAAAGTCTCCCTAGCATTATCATGGCAGTAACAATTGCAACATCCTAACCCTGCAGAAATTCCCTTCATTCTACCTTGACGCTTGTTTCCTCTTGTGTAGACCCCTCAAAAGCCTTTTCTTCTCCCTCATTCAAATGGAGTAATTGTAAATAATTGAAACCACATTTTAATATGTGTCAAAATCAACTCAACTCTTAGAAAGAAATCATAACATAAATTGGATCATATATCCTGAGTGGATGCCCCAGCTAATTCATTTGGTAGACTGTTCAGCTCCATAGGATTATGTGAGTGTTTATTCTTAAGCAGTTACATGTGGGTCTCGTTAATGCACACACTCTGGCATAGCTTGTGCCTAATATCTTGTCAAATAAGGGAGCTCATAGAAAGCTCATGAAAACCACCAAGCTGCAGGGAGCCATTACTCCTCCCACTCCAGTGAAATAAGCCTCACTAGCAGTTAATGGGGTGGGACTGGAGAGCTGGTTGGTTTTCTGTGACTTGATGTTCCTGAAACTTGGGGTTATGCACTTCCATTGGCATCTCTCTAAAGTAAAGGAGGGAAAGGAAAAATCAGAGCCTTTAGATATGCTTTAGTATAAAAAAGGACACAGACTTGGAATCCCATTGTGTCTAAGTGGACATAAAGGGCTAGAGAAACCATGTATTTTGGAACATCCTGGTCCCTTATCAAAATGTACGCATTCGATTTCTTGCAGCCTTAGGTACTAGCCTAAGCAGGTCAAATGCCAAGAGCACCTAGCTAGGTCCCACCCTAGCCCTACTGTTTCCAAATGGATTCTTCAGTGAAATTTATGCATGTTATAGTTTATCAAATGCTGGCCTAAGCCATTCGTTGTGAACACTAGCAGCACATTGGATATAGCTGGGAGTTTAGATTTTGCTTTATGTTGACTGCTGGGGATTGAACTCTGAGCTTTTCACATGCTAAATATACACTGTACTCTTGAGCTGCACTGCTAGTTCCCAAGCTGGAAGGATGAAAAAATGCTGATGCCTGCCCTTCCACTCCTAAATATTCAGAAGGAAATGGTATGAAGAGTGCCTAGGTATCACATCAGGTTTTTAAATAGCTCCCAAGTTGATTTTAATTTGTAGCCAATGCTGGAAAGCACTACGATAGTTGTGACCTCAGTCCCCCCCCCCCTTCACTAGATTGCAATGCTTGATCTACAAGTGATTGGGAGAATCTAAAGAAGCAGCTTTCAGAGCCACAGACACCCAGACATTCCTCCTCATTGACCTTCCCTGAATTTCTTTCTGCTCTTCTTGACTTCCTAGTTTTCAGCCTTCGTGAGGATGCTAAGAAGGGTTTGGAGGTACTTATTCATTGTTTTCGTGAAGAACTCCTTTGCTGGTGGCCCTTGTGCCTTTGTCACATCACAGCCAAGAGCATCATGTAGTACCCATTTAATACTATTAATTATTTTGGGGTACTGCCTGCTAGTAGGAGCTTATGTGGGGGGGGGGAGTATGAGTTCCTGGAAAATGTTTCCTTCCTGGGAAATGCTTCCTGTGTCTTGGGCTGATTTCCAGGCTTGTATTGTGTCTATGAAATTTCAGCTGTGTGTCATTGGCAGAACCCCAAGAGCACATCAAACGTTTCCCTTGGCCCCGGTGATTTTCTTTTATAACGGGAAGGAAAGTGTTTTGAGACTGGACCCTTAGGTCAGACAGCCCACACTAGATGTCAGAGACTCGTTTCTCACATTTCTTTCCCAATAATTATAGCTAGGAACCCCAATATAATAGCACAGAAAGCAAAATAATGCTGAGTATCTACTTACCCCAAGAGTGCAGCCAGATCTCCTGGTATCACAGCGTTGTTTTGTCTCTTTTTGTATTTTAATTAAGTATAGCCACTCGTTGTCATTCTTTTTCAGAAGTGCCTGACTTCTGCTCAGTCTGGGGCTTTCGAGCTTCACATTGTTGAGTTTGGTGGCAGTCATTTCTGTAGCTGACTGCCTTGAGCCTCTAGGCATCAGTTTGTGTCTGCTAGGTGGGAGAGGTGAAGTAGGGATAGTTGCTGTGATGATGGGAAGGCCTCCATGAAGTTCTGAAATGCTAAAAGGTTAATATTAATCATCTTCAGCCTGTCCTCTGCTTATTTTCGGTAAGGAATTTTTCTTCGAATTAAAATGTATTTTACATTTAATGTACGCACATGTGTGTGTGTGTGTGTGTGTGTGTGTGTGTGTGTGTGCATCTGTGCATCTGTATATCTGTGTGTCTCTGTGTATACATGTTTGTATGCATTCTTGCCTTGGTGCTAGTGTGTGGGTAAGAGACAAACTTATGAAACTTGTTTCTCTCCGAATGCCATTTGGGCTCTTGGAGATCCAACTCAGGTAATTTGGCATTGTGGCATGTGTCTTTACATCTCACTGGCCTGAAGGGGTGATTTTGTCAACAATTCACCTTTAAGTTGACATTGTTTTCTCTGGCCTGCAAGCCCCAAAGTCAAACTATATTAGTTATTCATTGGGGCCAAAGGATTCTGAAATCATATCACACTTTTACTAACTGGTAAAATTCTTTATTTTGCCCCCAAAGAGATTAGACGATATTCATGTTCCTGACTCTAACATTTGATTCATTATTTAAAAAAAAAAAAAAAAAAAGCTTAGAACTGGATCACTTGGCTCTTTCTTTTCTTACCACTTCCCTGTTCACGTGCCTATATACATTACACACACATGAACACACACATAGAGAGAGTACTAGCCATAACCTCAGGGGTCTTTTAGGTTCATGACTGTTCCATTCCCAGGCCCATGTCACCAGTGTTAAGCCGAGCTTTAAGAACAGAGTTTGAGTTATCTCCTGAGTCTCTAGTGTAGAACAGTAAATTTTCATCCCATGGTAACCATGTGGATGAGATGGTGGAGATAAACATATCAGAGAATATTTTTAATTATGCTAAACTCCACTTTAGTATGAATATTTTTTCCTACTCATATCATTCCTGACAATTTTCATTGCTGTTGGAATATTTAGATTTGCCAGACATATTACTTTTAGAGGCAAGGATACCTTGAAACTTCCCAGTACCGTGTCCTTATTTCTCTTCAGTCTTATAAACTTGGGCAGAAATGCCATGGAATTCGAGAAATGGACAGAATTTCTAAGGTGATATTCTGAATGACTTGATTTTATTAACATGCTCTAACCAACTGAGCTAACCGACCAGCCATGACTTGATTTTATACCTGGCATTTTTTTTTGATAGAGACTATCAAAAAAATTTTAGGATAGAGACTAATTGAATTCCCTTCCTTCTTTCATGAAGACCCACCATGTCTTGGGGCATGTGAGTTAAATATCCAAATAGTATTTTATGGCCATTCAGCTTGCACAATATTATTTCACAGTGAGTGAACCCAGAATGCATGTGTATGTGTGTGTGTGTGTGTGTGTGTGAGAGAGAGAGACAGAGACAAAGACAGAGACAGAGAGACAAAGAAAGAGAATTTGTGTTCTCCAGACATATTTATGGCCAATGTGTTTCTTATGAATGAGGTTCTCTGGTTTACACTCCCTTTACTTTGATCATTTCCACTGGTTTTTAATGAGCGAGAGCTTTCTACGAGGTACTCATTCCTACCTATATCCTGAGAAGAGGGGAACCAAAGTCACATAGGTATTTGTATGCATGGTTGTATAAAAGTACACTTGTGTGTAGTATGTGTACACCTATATTTGCAGTGATATGACATGTGTTTGTTTATGTTTGTATTGGGTTTGCACATGTACTCTGTGCATTGTCGTTCTATGTTGTGTGCTTCAGATAATTCTGAAGGTTCTAAGAATGCTGTCTAGATGGTAGTGATGATGATGATAAGAATAAAAGCTAATATTAGGAGGTCGTGTTTTTCTAAGCATTTTATCCTTACAACACCTAAAGAAGCAGGTACTTGAAATCCTTCTTGGTCCTTGCTCATGTGCCCTAAAGAAGTTTAAATGTTTTTCCTTAGAAGGGTCTTTTCTTATTCTATAAAAGGAGTAGTTGCCAGGGGCTGGAGAGGTGTCTTAGTGTGTAAAGTGCTTGCTGTGTAAGCATGAGGACCTGAGTCTGAAACCCCAGCCCCAGCTTGTGTAAAAAGCCAAGCCCAGTGGTGTGCATCTATAACCTTCACTATCCTCATTTTTCAAATGAAGCTACTGAGACAAAGAGATTTTCTGAAGTTACCTAGCCAGAGAAGGTCAGAGATAAATTCAGATGTAGGCTTGCTGTCTATCACCTCTTAACTTGAATTGAGAAGGCATAATCTACAGGAAATAAGACTTCATTTTGCATGAGATAAAGCTGACTCTTGATGAGGCAGGTCATCTCACAGTAGTGGTGGGCCTGATAGAGTACTTACAGAGGAGTACCACATGTGGATTTAGATAATTGGGAACCTAGGGCAATAGTGCTCATGCCTTATATCAGAGGACCCAAGTGTGGCATGCTGGCATCTTTGGAGACCTGCCATCTTATCTAGGGTAAACATCTTTCTGCTGTTTACTGTTTTATATTGAGCTACATATATATGGGAAGGATCTAGTATCCTTTATCATTTCCCATCTTTCCCTTTTATTTCCTGGGTCTTTGCTATAACATACATACCTGAGGATTCAAGAAAGTAAAAGGAGGTGTATCTATTACATGATGTTCAAAACCTCCAAAACTCATCTTTGGCCATACAGGTCAAAAGAGTGCTTATTTTAGGACAGACTGGTTTTATGAGTGACCCCCCAAGGAATCTCTAGCATCCTTAGTTCCATATGATATTTACAGAGTCTGGTCTAATAGTATTATCCTGAGTGTAGATATGTGTAAAAATGCCTTGAACTGCCTACTTCATAGTTACACTTAACTGTGTGGAGATGATGCAAAATAAAATAATACAAAATGATAAAAACTGCAATCATCTAAATTGTTCTATAGCTATGTTGTAGAAGCTGTCCCAAGTTGACCAGGGGAGAGGAATCGAAACACTCAGGTCAGATTTAACTCAATTGGGAATTTAGAGATCTAGATAGCTTTTAATTGGTAAGAATCAGGTGTACTTCTAGGAGAACATAATTGCTTGTATTGGGTAAACATTAATTTTATCTCTCTTACTTTACATTTTGGCCTTTAGTATCTTTGAAATGTGTGTGTGTTTGCTTTGCCTTCATTTGATCCTGGCTCTGCCTTTTAAAACCATTGCTGCTGCTGCTGCTACCGCTACTGCTGCTGCCATCACCGCCTCTCCCAAGTTCAGAACGATTTACAAATGTTTGGACGGAGAAACAAAGACAGAAAATGGGGGGCATGGTCTGGTTTGTTGCAAACATTTTTTTCCTGCCAAGCTGCGGGGAATAGTATTTGGGCCAGCTTTGCTTTCATAATTGGAACCATAGCTCCTTGGGTTGCCTTTGGATTGTGAACTTCAGACTCTGCCACCCTGCAAGAGCCATTTTACGCTGGGACGTGGTGTACCAGGATTCTTACTTTCTGTAAGTGAGAATAGCAGAGCTCCAGAACCAGTGGGGATAACACTGAAAGAGTAGTAGCAGACCTCAAGTCTTTTATACGTTTTGCACTTTTCATTACTTTCCCTCTGCTTCCTCTCAGCTGTGGCTAACATTGATTGACACTTTCCTGTGTGTTGGACGCCACTCTAAGCATTTTTCATGCATTAGTTCATTTAATCCTTACTAACTCTGAAAGCTAGCATTGCTATTGCCTTTTATAGACAAATTATCTGGCACAGGGACAAAGAAGTCACTTGGCCAGCATCAAAAAGCTGATTCCAGAGTCTGAGCTCTTATCTATCCACTATCTAAATAAAATTGATTTTCCAGGGAGGTGATTGTCTAAAGTTCCTTATCTAATTCCTATTTTCTATCACCACTACCTCCACTTTGCTGGGCAAGCACAATTAAAACCTTTTTGTTTTTGAGATGGGGTTGTCTAAATGTAACCCAGGCTGATCTTGAATTCTCTATAGCTAAAGCTTCTCTTGAACTTGTTGTACAGCCAAGAATGACCTTGAACTTCTTGTTCCTGAATCTTTTTGCCTGCCTTCTTAATGCTAGGATCATAAATGGGTGGCACAGTGCATGGCTTTTGCAGTGCTGGCTGGCAACCAGTGCATACTTGGAAAACAGTACATCCTAGGCAAGTACACACTCCAGTGAGCTACATCCCCAGACCCTAAAAGCACTCATATATGAACTGCAAAAATCCAAACCTTTAATGGATGTCTGTTATATACCAGTTATAATTCTGAGTCCCTTCATACAGGTGTTCATTCCATCTTTGGAATTCTCTGTGAAATTCATAGCATTACCTTCATATTACAAGACACAGAAATTGAGGCCTGACTTGTCTAGACTTCTATTATTAATAAGAGATGGTGCTAGAGTTTGGGTATAGGTCCTCTAACTCCAGTTCTATGGCACATCCCAGATGATCTGTCTCATGTAGTATGCATCACATCCTTGTTGTCTTTGAAGGTTCTACCTGTTCTGCTTCTCATGTTAGTTTAATCCTCATGAGAAGATACTATGACCCACAGTAGTTCACAGTAAATATTCAGTGAACTGAATGACTTTTTAACAATTGTATGAAAAGCTTTAATTTAATCGTTTCCTATGAGGTTTTGAGTCTGCTTCATTATTTTCCTCTTAACAGCTATGACTAGATCATTAAATTGCATCATTAAATTGCTATTTTATGCCCCATGGCTTCTTGTAGAAATTTCATTCCTTGATTGATTCAACAAATATTTGTTAAGTATATATTATGGAACATTTACCATGGCAAGCCCTTGGAAAAGAGGGGAGAGCAGGACAAAGCATGCAGAGCAGAGGTTATGGGTTTAAGAAACGTATCCTATAACTTGAGGTAGAGCCACATATACAGATGATTTCTGGGATTGTGGTTCCTGTGTTCTGAGAAGCAGGTGAAAAGGTTTGTGGGGGACCCTTTACCCAACTTTCCCCAATCTTACAGGATAGTGAAAGGCTGTCCCAAAGGAGAGGAATGAAATGAGGAACTTCCAGTTTTAAATTACTAAAAATAAAAATATTATCTCCTCCATAGTCTAAACTTCATTCACAAAATTTTACTATGGTAACAGGTACTGGAAACTTTCTAGAGATAAAAAGTGCACATTCCATAGTGATGGAGCCTGGAGGCTTTGTGTGGGCGGGAAGTGGAGGCTCTAAGAAGAAAAGAAGTGGAGGTATTTTGAGGATAAGAAAAAAAAAAAAAGGCTTCATGAGGAAGAAATGAAATGGAAACTTGGTAGAAATTTAAGACATTTTAGGAAGAAACTTCAATCTGAGGGTACCCTAGGGACCTTGTAGTGAAGCCTAAGGTCTTTATTGCATCATGGGTACTCTAGTTCAGCATTAGGTTTTTGCTCATAGGATCCTGAGTTAAATTCTGGAATTTCGCCTGTATTTTTTTTCAGCCTTGATTTTTACCTGTAACTGCCTTCTTTTGTGCAGTGTAGCCCATTTTACACTCTCCAAGAAAGTGTACGAGGGTGGCCATATAATCCAGATTGCTCATTATCATTGCCAAGCAGCGCCACTGGCAGCCTGCTAGCCAGTACTTAGGATACTTTTGAATCAGAAATTCACCCTCAGTCCAATAAACTATCACACAAGAGAAGCAGGAACATATGGTCCCAAAACATGACTCCAAAAGGTCACGCTCCTGCACTGGTGTCTTTATGGGATGATAGTAGTTTGATCCAGGGATATAGCATGGTAGGCCTGACCTAGAAAATTATTTTAATGTCTAGAGAAATAATGTAATGGATAATAAGTGAGAAAATTTAGAAATTCCAATTTTCTCTCGATAGCTTGCTTTGGGGTTGTTTTCATGTGTTTCATTATGTTTGTCATGCTCTAGAGCGTCATCTTTCCCTCATTGTCACCAGTTCAAAGTATGACTTCGGTATTTAGGGGTCATCTGTCTTTTCTCCCCAGCAAATACTCTCATTGGTATTGATAACTAACCTCATTCCTCTTCAGTCCACCCTGTGACTGCTAGTTTTAAGTCAGTTTGCCACAAGCTACAGTTAAGTGGGAGTAAGGAACATCAATTGAGAAAATGTTCACACAAAATTGGACTGTAGGCAAGCCTATGGTGCATTTTCTTAATTAGTGATGGAAGTGGTCCATGCCACCCCTGCACTGGTGGTCCAGGGTGCTATAACAAAGCAAGATGGGCAAATGAAGAACAAGCCAGTAAGCAGCACTCTTCCATGGCCTCTGCTTCAGTTCCTTATTCTAGGATCCTGCCCTGCTTGAGTTCTTGCCCTGACTCTCCTGATGATGGACTACGAACTGGAAAATGGCATAAGCCACCCCCCCCCCAGCTGTTTTTTGATCATGGTCATTATCATAGCAATGAAAACCTTAAGACATACTCTTGTTCCTCTCTCTTGTATAAGGGTTGATCTTAAACAAGAATCAACTTGTTCCTCACTCAAAGAGTCTGTCATCAGGATTTATGAAAAAGTGATCTGTCTTTAGTTTCACCTAACTTGAATTGAAATTTACCATTTTGTTCAATTGTAAATAAAGAGACAAAATCTGTAGTTTTGGCTATCCCTATGATTAGTTGTCATTACTATAAATAACACATATTTTTGTATAATATTACAGTTTCTGGAAAACCTCAAAATATGCTCATTACTGCTTCGAAATTGTGGTGGTATAAGACTCAGTACTAGCCCTTAATATGTAAAGTATTTGTAAACAAGAATATCTGTTACTTTAAAAAAATTTTGCTTTTCAGTATTTGGATAACTGTATTTAATACAATCAGTTTGCTTCATAATCCTGTATTTTATTTCATGCCTTTCAAAGAGTGATTTTTGGAAGCTATCCATAGGTATCATACTCCCCCTAAAGGAGTCACCACACAGAAAATGTCACCACTTACTCATAGACATCATCCTCTGATACACTACCCATCATGGAACTAGCTGGATACTCCAGATTCACCAGTTCATTTGCAATTCTGCTGGAGATTAGTCTAGAAAAGGAAAAGCATGCAGCTGAAATTGTACAGTGCTCCTGGAGTGGGTAAATTAGGTGATTTCTAGTCTAAGGAAATAGCTCTTCAAGATGAGGAGGGGGGCGCTTAAAGAAGGGGTTAGGGAGCCTTTAATTAAAGCCACCCTTTTATGTACACCCCATGGTATGTATAGGAGTGTACTCCACACAGTACAGATCTTGTCTGGTATTAGTAAGCTACATATGTTTTACATTATGGAATAATATGCGACCTTAGTTTGATGCTTCTCTTTCCTTGCCTAAAAGGAAGTGGAGTGGGCAAATTTTATGTAGGAGCCAAGTCTGAGTGATTCCTGTTGATTTATAGGGCATTTGATATCACTGGAGTGTATTTATGCTGAGTTAGCAAGAAACATTCCCCACTGGACATCCAAGTAAAGGAAGCTTCAGGATAGTTGGGATGAAGGAATAAGGTTAGGGTGGAAGTGGTCACAGAGATCATGGACCTGAGGAAGTTGGGAAGCCATCATGGATATCATTTTGTCAGGGTTCCCAGTCACTGCCAATTCCAGATGGACATTTATGAGGTGTTCTCAGAACCTGTAATCAGGACAACGAACTTCTCACTATTATAATCAAACACGTATTCTGCTGCTTTGGAGTTTACCGACAGTTCAGAAGATGGAAGTTGTTTTGAAGGCTGTTGAATGAAGAACAAATATTTGGAGCAAGGAGACTGTGTCTCCAGTTCGTGCAATTCTAATGGCAGCTGGGTAATCTTGTATGGACCATATTACCTCTGACCACATCACTTTCATCATCTATTATGTTAGTCTGATGTAAAGTTTCCTGTTTAGAATTCTCATGAATATGAATGAATACTTGGAGATGAGCAAAAGTTTATGAAAGCAACAAGAGACTCTCATAAGGTGCCCATGGGCTCCATCACTTGAGCTTCATGGTAATTTCAGCTTGTTATCATTCTATTGGGTGTTCATAAAAGAGAAGAATCAGAGGGTCTGAAGTTGTTTCCATGTCTGCAATAATGATAGTGATTATCTGCCAAGGTGCAATGGAAAGACTTTAAACACAAAATTAGTGTTTACAGAACAGACTCTGTGTTGGTTTCTATCCATGTCCAACTCCAGGCACTGAGAGGAGGAAGATTGGTAGTTTCCTTCTATTCCTGGGACTAATTTAGCCATCTCAGTGTATCTGGTGTGCAATGGGGAAAAAACATCCATAAAAATGAAGAATTTCCCTCTTTGAGTTTTCTCTCCACCATGTCTTAGTTTGAGTTTTATTGCTGTGAACAGACACTATGAGCAAGGCAAGTCTTATAAAAGAAAACATTTAATTGGAGCTGGCTTGCAGTTTCAGATGTTTAGTCCATTGTTGTCATGGCAGCAAGCATGGCAGCACCCAGGCAGACACGGTGCTGGAGAAGGAGCCTTAGCTCCTTAGTTCTACATCTTTTTTGTTTTGTTTTGTTTTACGAGACAGGGTTTCTCTGTGTAGCCCTGGCTGTCCTGGAACTCACTTGTAGACCAGGCTGGCCTTGAACTCAGAGATCCACCTGCCTCTGCCTCCGGAGTGTGGGGATTAAAGGTGTGCGCCACCATGCCCAGCTAGAGTTCTACATCTTGATTCAAAGGTAGCAAGGAGGAGACTGTCTTCTGCAGGCAGTGAGAGAAGAGTATCATCCAAACTGGGTAGACCTTAAGCATAGGAAAAGACCTCAAAGTCGACCCTCACAGTGACATACTTTCTTCAACAAGGCTACACCTCCTAATGGAGCCATTCTCTGTGGCCAAGCTTCAAACACATGAATCTCTGGGTCTATAGCTATTCAAACCACCACAGATGGCTTCCTCAGTGTATTAGCTAATTTTTTTCTCATTGTGTGACCAAAATACCTAACAAAAGCAGCTGAGAGAAGAGATGAGTTTTTTTGGTTCACAATTTGAGGGTATAGTCCTTTGTGATGGGGACAACACTGTGGCAGGAAGCAGATGATCACATTGTGTCTGTAGTCAGAAAGCAGAAAAAGATGAATGTGGTATCACGAATGTTCAGGGAAGAAAATTCCCATCTCAGTTACCTCATTTTGAAAATGCCCTCATGTGCACATCCAGTGTTGTGGTCTTCTGGTGATTCTCATAAAATTGGAAATGAAGATTAACCACATCTTACAGCTACAGTGAGCAGGGAACCAAAGGTTTTGGAAGGCATATATATATATATATATATATATATATATATATATATACATATATATATATATATATGAAAAGGCTTGGAATACTGAAGCCAGGAAGGAGTTTCTAAAGACTAATTGTCAGAGCAACAGCTTTCCAAGCCCACCATCATAATCTCTAGCACCACGTGTTTCCCAGCTCATCCTGTGTTGGAGACCTTCAGTCACAATGGGCACTCAGACAAAGCAAGGGACTTGTCCTGAGATGCAGCTGACCAAGTGGTCCCAAAGCTCTTACCCACATCCAGGATGCCATATGTGAGAACTTTACTATTTGGTAAGTGTGATAAACATATTAGCAAATAAATTAAAGAAATAAATGTCACAGTGTGACAGAAAAAGATTAGAGGTCACTGTGATAGATTGTCTGAGGTATAATTTATTCTTCTGTTGTCTTTTACTGCCCTTTGCAAATTGTTTGAAAGCACTGTTGCTGTGTTTTTGTAAAGCATGGACTGGGAATTTAGCTGCTTTCCTTACTGCAGGAGAGGAACCCTTCCTTAAGTGATACCATGTTTCTACAAAGGGGTTCTTTGTTTGTTTGTTTCGTTTTTGACCTTTTGAGACAGTCTGTCTATGTAACCCTGGTTGACCCGGATCTCTCTATGTAGAACAAGCTGACCTTGAACTCACCGTGATCCTTTTGCTTCTGCCTCCCAAGGACCAGGACTATATACATGTGCACAAACCCAGTATAATTCAAGGGTTCTCGTATCACAGACTATACAGTCATGTTCAGCTGGTAGCCAGGGCAGACGAATCTGAGCTATTCCCAGAATTTCTGGGAGAGGCAAACAGAGAGCTACTTCCTGAGAAGTTAAGAATGTAGCACTTGTAGAGAAGATGTGAGTTACATTTTGTTACCTCTGGCCTCAGCCTGTCAGAGACTGGAACTCTTTTTAGTTTTGAGTTGGGCAGGCTGAAGATCTCTCCATTTGTACAGAAAATGGGCTCCTGGCCTTGGGACGATCATCACTTAATGTGAAAATGAAGTCCATGTGTGGAGCCATGGGGATTTGCACTATGGGTGTATAGAGATGTGCCTATGTCGAGTAGTCTGAACCTGCTTAGATAAACAAAGATGGCCAAGCATTCTTCCAACCTGAAATCTCAATTGGGACAAGGAAGAGAGGAAGCAGAACTGAAATCCTCCAGTGCTCCTCGGCTCCATATTGAGGATCGGTTGACTGAAACAAGAAATGAATGCCCCAGAGAAGTGAAGCCGTTGCAGCTGGCAGAAGCAACCTGCTATTGAAACTGATAATGCCATTTTAATTAGGCTAAAGCATGAATGAGAGCTCCATTAAGACTTCTCCTTGGCGCTCTGGGTCACTGGGTGAGAGAATGTGTTCCTTTTATGTGCTGTGCCAAAGCCCACCAGCTGCTACCTTGCAGGAGAGTTACATCTGAGTCACTGGTTTCCAAAAGGGTGACAAGTAGGCTGTGTATGGCTGAATGAGAGGGGCCTGTCTTTCCTGGTTCTGCCAGCTTTGGCCTGGACCACAGCCATCACAGCAATGGCCTTGATTTGTAAACGGGCTGCAAGTTTCAAGAAGTTATTACGGGAACAGACTAGGGGAGAAAGGAAAAAAACCAAACAAACATGGAGGAAGGCAGCAAGAAGGCCTGGCTGAGCCTGTGGAGGGAGGCCCAAGAGGCCTGTTTTCCTAATCTCATTTACCAGCTCAATACTTTATAAGCTGATGCAGCTCATGCCTGGGGGTCAGTTGATAATGAAGACAGTGATGATGATGATGATGATGATGGCAATAAAAAGAATGAAAGCTTTTAGCTCATTTTTTTTTCTAGAAAATGTGCAGCTAGAGGTGTATCACATAGGTGAGGTCACTTAGCCTTCCCTCTAACCCTCTAATATGGGCTGCTATATTAGCCTCATGTCAGAGGTAAAGAAACAGTATCACAGAGAAGTAGCTTACCTCTAAGGAGTCAGGAAATTAGAATTCAGAGCCGAAGACTGAGCCATTCAAGACAACGACTCTCTGCCAAGTTACTCACTGAACGTTGGGAGGCCATCCTGCATAGAGAAGCCTCAGACTTTCTACTTTCTAAGGGAGAACACACATCATATCCATTGTAGGCTCTGGCACAAATCCATTTTAGGTCTGCAGTAGTCTTTGTGCTCTTCAGGACTTGATGACTCACTGAGGAGTTCTATTGTTTTGAGATGGGGTCTCATGTAGACTAGGCTGGCATTGAACTCACTACTTAGTCAAGTAGTGAGTTTGAATGCCTTTGAATTCATGATCCTTTTGCCTCTACCACTTGAGATCCTGAGATTATAGGTATGTGTTCCCACACCCAGCTAGCTCATTGAGTTTCGAAGAGGCAGATAAATGTGTAAACTAGATATGAAACTTTGTTATAAATGATTTAATAGACAAATGCTTATATTTGTATTCATTCACTCATTCATAATGAGCATCTACTGTATCAAGCACTGAATCAGGGCTTAAAAAGAAATGAGTGTTGCTCTTCCTCCCTCACTGCAGTGAGTGCCAGAATGCCTAGGACATGGTGGCTATAGCTATGAATGTGGACATATATCCACACAGAGCACTTTCGTCCAGCATTTCCTCCCAGTTCCTGTCCTTACTGTCTGGGTACCTCCTGGGGCTAGGATTTAACACATTTCACAGGATTTCATCCTGGTGTTCTTCGTGTTTGTGTAGGTCCAGTAATTGTTTATCAGCCACCTGAGGCTGTCTCCACCAGGATTTTGCATTTTAGTGTTTCTCCAGGTGACCCTCGTGCATGCTTAAGTTTGAAAAGCACTGCTAAGGTATGGAACCCAGGCTCTGTTCTGTGTGAATGCTCAACAAATAACCTTCGAATGATTGCATGCATAAATTACTGACACTGAATGGGGGAAGTGGGCTGCTTTTACTAGGTCTGGGCAGTACTCCAGATCTTCATTTTGCCAAGTCTGAGGAGACTTCGAGGAGGTGGAGTCATGTTTCTTTCCCTCTCCAAAAAAAAAAAAAAAAAAAAAAAAATGTGATGGGATGCATTTAAATGACTGGAAGGATAGACTCCATCACATTAATGTGGGAGATGGTGAGCCACTGAGCACATGACCTGATGGGAACTGAATGCATGAGCCAGATCTTAATGAAGGCCAGGAGATAAAACAGGGCGGGGTGATGAGTTCACTGAAGGTCTGAGAACTCCTTGCAGATGGCTTGGGGCAAGATGTGAAAGCTACAAGTTTACAAGTCTGTGTGCTTGTGCTTGACACTCTGGTTCCAGGGACTTCTTGCAATTTAAATCCTTCCTCCCTCTTCCTGCATCATAGATCATAGGTGCTACAGCCTTGCTATCTGTCTATTTCAAACTAATTGTTTGGTTTTCCCACCTTACTTTCCTTCCTCTTTCTCCCTCTCTAGTCTTTCCCTTCTTTCTTGCCGAGAGTGTTGGTGTCCAGACTTTGAGGAGAGCCGGAGCTACCCTGTGGCATGACATTTGTCAAGGACAAGGGTGTGTGGGCCTTTATGAGTAATCACAGCTGGTTTTTTTTTTTTTTTTTTTGGAGTCATGGTTGGAAGGAATCTCCCTCCCTCAGTAGTGGGATCTTCTCCTCCTCTGAACATCCCCTTCCCATCCCTCCTCCTCCCCAAAAAATCTTGCATAAGAGCAGTTGGCTTCATATAATAAAATACAGATTGGCATCATGAGCTACATAAACAAGAGGCATTTAATAGACTGTGGAGAGTTCTGGCAGTGGGAGGAACAGTAGCAGCCAAGGAGACACATATGGCTGGCTTAGCAGCATCCTGGACTCATAGGAAGAAGATTCCTGCTTTTAATCCCTAGAGTAGGAGAGGAGGTGGGATAAAGGGAGGGGTTAGAAATGAGGGTGGCTCAGCATCCCGAGACCACTGCTATGCCCAGATATTTCAAGGAAAGTGCTTAGATATTTTAAATAAGCATTTACCTAGTGCTGATTCTGGGCTAGACACCATTCTCTAAGCCCTTCACGGATTTCAAAAACAGTTATATTAACGTGTAATAATTTGCATTCCATGATGCTTATCTGCTGCAAGCGAGCGTTCAATGAGTTTGAAAGTAAATTTCCAAAGCTGTTAGACCATTGCTCACATCCACCTACAACTAATCCCCACTCCTACTACAAGCCCCAGGCAACCATTGATTTCCTTTTGTCCCTCTGAGTATGCCCGTTCTGGAGTCTCATACAAGTGGTAGAAAATATGCGTACATTCTTTGGTGAGTGGCTTCTTTCACTGAGCACAATTTGTTTCTTCTTATTGCTGACTTGTGTTTTAGTCTATGGTCCTGGTGAGCTACATTTCTTGTATCAGTTCATACCCAAGGAAGCTGCTTCCGTGATTTGGAGCTATAGATGAGGAAGCTACAACACAATTCATAGTTTGGGAGGTCACACCTAGGGGGTGTGACCTTAGAATTTATGCTCTCAGAGCTTTTGCTCTGCTTCCTCTCAATGAGCACAATGAGCACAAAATATATATTTATGCCCATTTTGGGGAGTTTGATATGTATTCACCCACACTTGGGGGGGGGTCTTTCATAAAATGGCCACTGCATTTCTAAAGAACTCATGACTTAATTTATGCACTTTGATAATGTTCTCCCCACCTTGGTGTGTATGTGTGTATGTGTTCATGTGTGCAAATGAAGGCACACATGTACCATGGCATGTACATGGAGGTCAAAGTCCTTGACTTCCATCTTGTTTGGGACAGCCTCTTGCTGTTTGCTGCTGGATACATCAGACTAGATGGTCTGGGAGCTTCCAGGTCTCTGGTTCCCATCTTGATATTAGGAGTGCTGGGATTGCAAATCTATACTACTGCATTTGGCTTTATGTCAGTATTGGAGATCTGAACTCAGGCTATCATGCTACCATCTACCATTACCCCAGCTCCTAATAGTGTTTCTCATCAATGCCTATGTGCTGAATACTTAAGTAGGCACTGAGAGGGACTGAAAGACGTTCTTACCTTCAAGGAATGTAGTGGTTTTATTTGGTAGAGAAGATTCACATGGATATGATAATGTGGATGTGTTAGATCATAATAGCCCAATGCCTAAATACACAATACTGGTATCAAAAGTCAAACGGATGATGTCAGTGAGAAAAAGGGAGAACTTTTGATGGGAAATGGCTTTGAGGTAGTTCCAGCTTCTTGTTCTAATCAACAACAAATTCTAGGCTTGCGATTATTTCACCATCCCTCCTTTCCCCCCTTCACTTTCTCCCTCTCCTTTGTTTGTGTGTGTATGTGTGTGTGTCCGTCCATGTGCAATAGTGGCTTATATATGGAGGTTAAAGTACAACATTCAGAAGCAGAGTTTCTCTACCATGGATTCTTGTGATTACAGTCAGATCATCAGGCTTGTGAGGCAATTGCTGTTACTCACTTAGCCACCTTGACAGCTTTCTCTTTCATACTGTATTGTCCCTTCCACCCACAAATTTTTCTCTGTAGTAAGTTCCAACTTTTCGATTCCATCTGTTTGGCTATAATCATACCAAGAAGCTTTTCCTGTTAAGCTGTTTTCAATACAAATTGCTTAAGGAAAGATTGCTCTCTTTGGAAACTTGTCATCCAGAGCAGGGGAGAGGGAGAGAGAAGAGTGGAGAGAAGGGAGGAGAGGGTAGGACAATACAGGAGTTAATTTTAAATGGCTCACAGCATCCATTTTTGGCCATATATACCTGGCAGTTAGGATCAGAAGATTGCCCCAAACTCAGTGGCTTCAAACAATAACTGAGGACTTGGATCATAATTCTGTAGTCACCTGGGCAGCTTTTCTCTGGATTGGTTCATTGGTTTATTAAATTTCTATTTGGCTCATGAATCTGTGGTCAGCAGAGAATTTGGCTTGCTCCTGGTTCATGTACTAACTGCTGGTAAAATTTTTGTCAGGTTAGGACTGTTGGCTTATTATGTGCCTTAATTTTCTTCCATATGGCCTGTGAGGCTCTAACAGAATAACTTGGGAACACCCACAATGCAGACATGTTCCCGAGAACAGAAACACAAGACAGCTCCAGTTTTCAAGCATTTTCCATACCTTGGCATGTGTCATGTTTGCTATTTATTCCCAACAGGCGACATGGCTAGCTCAGATTCAAGGAGTGGAGGGATAGACTTCACCCCTTGATGGTAGATCTGCAGTGAAGCTAAGGATGTGAATACAGAGAACAAATCTGTGGTCATTTAATCATCATTTACAAACTCAGTTCATACCATAATTAAAAGTTGACCGACATGTATTGCATGCTTACAATGTTCATGTATGGCTCTGAGTTTTACATGTATGTTTCCCACAACAGCACTGAGACCCGAGTAATAATTTCCTTATTTTCAGAGGAATGTCTTGAGTCTCGGAAGAATTCATCTAACACAGTCATATAGCTAGTAAATGTGGAGCCAGGGGAACTCAGGGTTCTTATCTAGGCAGTGTAGCTGGCTCCGGAGCCTGGGAATTTGTAAGCACTCTGTTGTCCTGTCCATTATGAGCTTGGTGAAACTTGCTTGCTTTGCTACCGTATGGCTAACAGCTAATGTGTACTAACATCAACTGAAGACAGGAAATACCTGACTGGCTCCGTTTCAGACACGTGAGTATATAGTGGTGTTTCATTCTCACCACAGTCTGATTGATTAAAACCTATGTTTTTATCTCCAGCTTACCGATGAGGAATCCAAAGCTCCAGGAAGTAAGTTGTATGTGCAGTCTCACAGCTAGTAGATGAGTAAGCGCTTGTGTAATTCATAGTATCCTTTCATTTGTTTAGACTTTGTTTCAGTCTCAATTTATAGGCGTGGGAGAAGGAGCTCTTAGATCTTTCCAGAACTTAAATAAAGAAGATGAATAAACATAAATGAAGAAGAAAAAGTGCTAGATGTGGTGGCTCATGCCAGTAATCCCAGCCCATGGGAGGCTAAAGCGGGAGGCTCACCATGTGTTATGAACAACTTGGGCTGCTGCACATGAAGCAGGAATCACATGGACTGCCCAATACACATGGCATAGTGGAGTTTGCAATGCAGTAACTTTACGTGCTCCTATATTTGCTTCTTGCTCGTTAGCATCTTAGCCTTATATAGATTATATAGATTCATTTAACAAATTAGACTGGCAGAGATTAAATGTTAGACAACAGCTTATAAAATCATGCTCACTGAGTGATGACCATTTAGACGAGTGCTTCTCAGCTTTCCTAAGGCTGTGACCCTTTACTACAGTTCCTCCTGTTGTGGTGAGCCTCAACTATAAAATTATTTTTGTTGTTACTTCATAACTGTAATTTTGCTACTGTCATGAATCATAATGATATGCACCACCTATGAAAAGATCCCTTGAACCCCCAAACCAAGGGTTCATGACCTACAGATTGAGAACTGATTTCAGAGAACTAAAAGTTAAGAGGATTGAAGAATGTTGGTGTGGGGAAACAGGCCTGTAAAAAGCTCCAGAACTGCAAAGTACGTTATTATCTTGATACTTCTACAAGAGTTGATTTTTAATGAAATGTTTGTGTGTGTGTTGTGTATACATGCAGGTGCATGAAGGCATGTAGACATGGCATGCGTGTGGAGGTCAGAGGACACCTTGCAGGAATTAATTGGCTCTCTCTTTCCATCATGTGGATGCTGGGGATCAAACTCAGGATATCAGACTTGAGGACAAGCACCTATCCTCACTGAGACATCTTACTAGCCCTCAGTCGTTACCTTTCAGAGACGAAAGTAGTTTGCTGATCGAATTAGAAATATTACCGTAGGACATTGATGAGGACATTGCTATTTCTTAGGTGGCTCACATTTGAGAAGGGACAGATAAAAAAGAGCCCATTGGAATGGGCACTCTTAGGGTTACAGGGTACTTATGAGGTCTCCGACTTTTCAGATTTTTACCTCTTGCTTTTCTGAAGCAAGGATGTAGTTCCAAAGAACACTGAGAGCTCTCAGGAATTAAGATGATGGCTCAGTGGCCACTTTAGACCTGTGCATGAGCACAGCTGAAGCTGCTTGTTGACTTAAGAGAGCAGCTAGTACACAGGCGAGTGATTTGCATGTGGCATCCAGGGTGGTTTAGGAGAGAAGCCAGTGCTGGACATGAGAAGTCACCACGAGTGAGCCTGTCCTAGAATGGCAGGGCCCTAAGAAGAGGCTCCATCTAACACAACCTTCCGTCTATACTAAGTGAAGACAGAGGCTCCCATTTCTGAAGCACTCTTGCATTGAGGCCAAAGAAGGAAACTGAAGATGATGAGAAGAGATGTTTCTGTTGATTTCTAGGGTTAGTGCCAGCAGCCGCAGGCAAAGAATACCTTGGAAGATGCCAGCTAAGTGTTTCACGGGAAATAGCACACTGTTGTGCTCAGCTAGAACCATCATCTTGCCTGTCTCTTCCTATTGTCATCCTTTATGAGAAATTATAGGAAAAAAATACTAGAGCACCGTATCTCTGGCTCCTATATAGAGCAGAGTCTACTTTGAGATGAGAGCAAGCCAGGTTATGGTAGAAGTGTTCTGTGGCAAATGCTACAGAAGGGGAGAAGCCACAGCAAGAAAATGCCGAAGTCTCTTATGCTCCAGCTAGCAATACATGAACACTTGCATTGTTGGTTATTTTGTTTGTTTTGTTTTGTTTTGTTTCGTTTGTGACAGGTTTTCTTGGTGTGTAGCTATCCTGGAACTCAGTCTGTAGACCAGGCTGGCCTCAAATTCACAGAGGTCTTCCTGCCTCTGCCTCCCAAGGGCTGGGATTAAAGGCATGCACCACTGCTGCCCACTTGTATTATATCTGCAAAATGCCTTCAATTCCTGGGAGAAAAGATGTAGAACAGAAAATGAGAGTTCTCAAGCAGAATGTGCTAGGAGGTCAGTGACACACATGTGTATCTTCCTTGGGGTGGGGAAAGCTGTTAAGGGGTCAACAGAGACTCCTGTGTCAGTTGGATGACTGCAGTTCATTGACTCCATTCATTAAATGGCTCTACTTGTGGACTGTAGTGCTCTGAGGTTGCTGAGCTTGACTAGAGATTAAGAGACTTTTGGATGATTTGAGAGAAAGTATGGCTGGTGCTGTGGGGTAAATACTTGATGAGTTTGGCTGCTTGACTCATAAAACTCCTTGCAAATGTTCCCAAGCAACAGACATGAAAGGAATTAAAGGCACACTTTGGAGGTCTGGATTGTGATTTCTTTCTTTTCTTCTTCTTCTTCTTCTTCTTCTTCTTCTTCTTCTTCTTCTTCTTCTTCTTCTTCTTCTTCTTCTTTGTATGTGTGTCATATATGGGCAAGATGACAGCAGACTACATAAAGGGAAAGGACTGCCTCTTTGTGCCCTTGGAGCAGGGCTGAGATAGGACTGGGGTTGGTCTTTGTCAATACTTGCAATGGTATTTGTAAAGAGAAAGAAAACATAAAATTGTACTTGGCTAATTTTTCAGATTGCTGGAGGAGAAGGTGGAAGAGGAGGTTGCATGCGCCTCGCAGAAGCTGCTCTGCTGGGAAAACACAAATTCCCCATGCCCCAAATGGAGAGTGTTTTCTTTCTCTTGGAACAGACTGTTTTGGTTTTGTTTTCTGCATTTTTACATTTTTTTTTTTTTATGTGCAGCAACTGCTGTTTGCCTTGTCTGATTTTTAAATCATCAGATACATCACTGTGTGAGTCTCCTTTATCTTGTATAATACTCACCATGCCTAGGCTGTTTCATACAGGTTTCCTGAGAGACTTTCAACTCTGCTGTATGCTTCCCTGGCTGCACCCTTCTGGCCCTCTGGAGATTGACATTCTGCAGGTCTTTTCTCTCCTCTTTGGACTGCCCTCATTAGCTGACTACATTTGAATGTCTAGCATATGGTGATTAGCTCCTACACTGGGTGTTTAAGCTTGCCCTGCAGATTGATATGCATCCATGTGCACGTGCCTCCCTCCAAATGCAAGCAGAGCACAGATGTGGTTATTGTGTGGGTAATCATACATTTGCTAGGAAACTAAATAAAGTTTTATCCTCCTGCCTTAGCAGGTATAATATTTACCTCCTTGACCTGGGTGGAGGCAAGAGAGGAGAAAGAGGAGAGAGAGGAGGGAGGGAGATGGAGAGGGAGAGATGGAGAGAGAGAGAGAGAGAGAGAGAGAGAGAGAGAGAGAGAGAGAGAGAGAGAAGCAGGCATGGGGCAGAAAGGAGAAACTAGAGTGTGGGAGATAGAGATGCCATATGGAAATGGTTGGAAAACAGATGGGGGGAAGTCTGGAAGAATCCAATTTGTTGTTCTCAGGTGTTTTAAGGAATGTCTCCATATGAGGGTGTTAGAAAGGATTTTGGTGCACACAGTATAAGAATGAGATGATGAATGAGGCAACGTCCCAGGTAAGCTTTAAGTAATGAAATTGCATTAGTACCTGATCATTGGTTGCAAAAGTTAGATATCTGTGTGTATTAGGCAGGGTCTGAGTGGAAGGAGTTGGCCAGAGTTGGGGCAGTCAAGTACCTCTTAGTGGAAAGAAAAAGCCTGAAAATAATCTTATTGTAATCTTGTCAGCAAGGAAATGGAAAGGAGGAACAGAAAGTTCCTTGCTAGATGGTTGACTAGCCCAGTTGCATCATGGAGCAACGGGCACTGGCAGGAGATCTGTTACCTATTGCCAGATCACTAACCTCCCTTTCTTTGTTATTACCTCAAGATTTCTGTGTTTGCTTGGTTTTCTGTTTTATTTTCCTTGCTTTTGTTTTAATTTTTGGCACAGGGTCTCATGCATTTTCTGTGGTTGGTTTGGAGCTCATTATATAAACCAGGCTCCCCTCTAAACCTCTGAGATCTGCCTGACTCGGCCTCCCAACCTCAGAGTTAGTATTAAAGACAGAGGCCAGCTTCAAAGTGAGATCTTGCTACAGTCCAGAAACACAGACCTTCCTGCCCTGGCCAACACATACGTCCAACCTTTATGCTAATGGCTATACCTTTAGAGGCGATGGAAGCCTGTTTCATGTGTTTGATCTATTGATAAAAAAAAAAAACCCTCTATGTTCATGTCCCTGAATTCCATACATAGTTATCTAATGAGAATTAGATTTGTACTCGGGCATATGCTCCAGATGTCCATGTTAGACTCCTGTTAGTGTACTGTGGTTCCCCAAGGAGAAAAGGATCTCTTTTTGTCAACTGTTGTGTTCGGGTGTTTATCATAGGATATTAGCACTTAGCAGACCCTTTAAAAGCTTCAGGTTCCTGGTCCTCAGATGCAGCAAGAATGGTCCTGAATCTTCAACTGGACTCCTATTTTGTTGTGCTTTCTGCCTACCATTTGTTTTCCTAATTTGTCTTGTCTTCCCTGTTAATTTCGTGTTCCTAATTAGTGAAGAGGACTGCACTGAGATGGCCTTTTCTTTCCTTTACATCACAAAAGAAGAAGGGCAAGTGCATATTTTACTTACTGTGTGCAGGAAATGACTTCTCCAACCATATTTTCTCTTGGTGTGCTTTCAAGTGGAACAACTGAATGTCACATGATCTCAGGGTTGCTGTGCTTCATATTATCTCTGGAGTTTTTATTGTAGGTAGGGAGCTATTGATGGGTGTCATCAGCCTTTATAGTGCTCAAAATTGGATTTTTAATAGCAGTTTAGTTTTCCAATCTTCCAAATTATAATCTCATCAGTTATAACTGAACATGTTTTTAGAACCTACATTTTCTCACTTAAAGGTATTTCCCTAGGTATAAGTTTTCAAAACTAAATTAATTACCATTTCACTATTTTTTAATCAGCCCTTAACCCGATAATAGAGTAACCTAGAAAGAAAAAAAAAGAAGGAACAAAAAGTCAAATGGGGATTTCTTTCCTTAATCAGAAGGAATCAGATAATCAGATTTGCGGTGAAATGGGGGGGGGGGTGGAAAAAGAAATATCATATAATTAGTAGGAGCCAAAATCTGTGACTTGATTAATGTGCTATTTAAAACTGTAGTCAATTCAATGCATGTACAATATACTTATAGACTCTTGGTGGAAAAGAACCAGTTTGTGGATTTGAACACATTAATACATCACTGTGTTGATTTAGATTCCTCTGCCTACACCCTGCCACCCAGGGAGATTTGGGGATGGTCTGTTTCTGCTTAGGTTAGGTGTGTTTGAAGTATACACAGTGATCTCCCATAATAAGGAGAAGAAGCCAAAGCAGTGAGCTCTGCAAGCACAGTGTGGAGTTCTTCTGTCTGCCGTATGCACTGCTGCTTTTCTCCATATGACTGTTGCTAGTGGTTTTTGAAAAAAAGACAAGGAATGAACTCATCATGTCATTCAAAATAAAAAGCTGCTTGCTATCAATAACAGATGCATTCAAGCTTTTCTCTTGACGCTTGAGGGTCTCTAGCAGTTTTAGCCATAGATGGGAAGACCTGAAAGGAAGACTTTCCACCCAGTCTTAGCTGGTCCCAGAAATGTGTTATCAGAGAGTAACATTCTCTCGCTGGGGGACACTGGTTACTGAAAACTTTCAAATCAAGGATTGCCACCTGAAGACCTAGTCACTGTCATAGCCATGCCTCACCAAAAATTCTTTTGTAATGCACTTTTAAAATGCTAGCTTAATGGCTGGAGAGATGGCTCAGCCATGAACGACCCAGCTAGCTCACACCTAAAAATTCAAGCTTAGGATCCATACAAAAAGTGCGGCAAAGTGAAAGGACAACTTAGTGGATTTTGTTTACCCCCAGCATATCACAAAGGTCATTCTCTTAACTTTTAAACCCACAGATTCATTTTCTTATTTCCAAACACATCATACAACGGCACAACACGTGCCCTTTTGGATTTGGATACTTTAGTTTAGAGTTCTCTTTGTCAAAGTCATTATTGTGGTGGTGTATAAGAACACTAGGCCATCCTGTCTCTGTCCTTGGGCATTTGGAAATTTTCTGGTTTGGGGTTACTATAATGTTAGTAGGGCTTATGTGGACATTAGTTTGTTTGCTGGTGCTTCTTCTTCTTCTTCTTCTTCTTCTTCTTCTTCTTCTTCTTCTTCTTCTTCTTCTTCTTCTTCTTCTTCTTCTTCTTCTTCTCCTTCTCCTTCTCCTTCTCCTTCTCCTTCTCCTTCTCCTTCTCCTTCTCCTTCTCCTTCCCCTTCCTCTTCCTCTTCCTCCTCCTCCTTTTCCTCCTCCTCCTTTTCTTCCTCCTCCTCCTCTTATCTAACACAGAATCTCATTGTGCTAGCCTGAATATCTCTACCTAAGCAAGGATAGCCTTAAAGTTTGAGAACTTCTGAACTTCTTGCCTCTTTCTCCCAAACACCGCCTGATTTAAGCAATGCTGGGAATATGAACCTGGGCTTCATACATGCTAGCTAGTCACTCTGTCCAATGAGCTACATGGTCAGTCTTCTGTGAGCTTTCTCATAGATGATTTTTGTAGAACTGTAGGTGGTTTGCATTTCTCTTGAGGATACATGGACATGACTCTGAGAGGCAAATTTGGACCATTTCAGAGGGGTTGGATGAAGACAATTACTAGTAGTATTTTTGGACCAGGGAAGCAGTGACAGAATATGCATCTGGCAGGCATTTTTTTTTCCAATTTGGCCTCACCTGTTCTAGGCGTTCTGGCATCTTCATTGAAGTGAGGGAGGAGCTTGGGAGGAATCTTTCCCTTTAACCAGAAAACCATCCCTTTCATCTGATCCTTTGGCAGTGCTGGAATCACACCCAAGAGTTTTGTATTAAGAATGAGTTCTTTGGGTTTTTAAAAAGAATTTGCAAACATGTGATCTAAGGTTCCTGTGCTCACTTGAGAGACGCAAAAACTTGGTCTACACCGCTGTGTTTGGGAGGGCTGATGGGTGCAGATGAAATTGGCATTTTATGGGTGTTATTTCACTCAGTCCTTACATGAACTCATGAGGTAGTCATCTTCTTATTCCTATGTTTGAGCTAGAGATGTAAGGCAGTTGAGTGACATTCCTTGGGACATACATGTAAAGATGCAGAGTGGAATCAAACAGTCTGTGCCAGGGCTTCCCTTTCACCTTTTCCTCTATAATTATTATCCAAGTTAGAACATCCTGATCCCACACTTCCTGCTTCACAATCTTTCACAGATTGCAATGGGCCCACATAAGCCACTATGGAGACAGTGGTTTACCTTTTTGGGCCCAAGTCTTTGCTTCTCTGGTAAAACTATTGTCCAAGGAGTCAAGGTATAATATGGAGACAGCCTCTCTTGCCCTTCCATTTCAGATCACATTTTGGCCATTTGTAGTTCCCCTTCCATGTGTTCAATCCTATGTGATTGCTGCTGGCAACCTACAAGATACAACCTGGGGGTGAGAGCCAGTTAGGAGAGTGTATGTCTATCACTCAAAAGGCTCAGGTTCAATCATCTAGCACTGCATGAATTGGGCATGGTAGTGTATCCCTGTAATCCAACACTCAGGGGCCAGAAGCAGGAGGATCAGGAGCTTAAGGCTATTCTCAGATACATAGATAAATTGAGGCCAGCATGTGCCAATGAGACCCTATCTCAAAAAAGGGCAGGCAGAGGAAGAGGGAAGGAAGGAAGGAAAAAAGGAAGGAACAAAGACAGAGTTGTGAAATATACTATTATTTTGCCAGATCCCTACCTTTCTGAATTTCAGGCACCCAAGGAGGATCCTGCAACCCACACTGAATGGATGAAACTCTGAGGCACCAAAGCTCTTCACATTTTCAGTGGAGTTTAGTCTCTTCCTCACCTCCCTCCCTCCTTCCCTCCCTCCCTTTCTTTCCCCCTCCCTCCTCTGATGACTCTCCTAGAAGTTTATCTTTTTATTTAGCTTTTTTGGTTGACTTTTGGATTGGTTGAGCATTTTTATTTCCTGCCTTTCTTCTTGTTCAGCTCTGTATTTGTTTACTTTGGTTTGTATATGTCTATTGTATGTCTGTGCGTTGGAGACTGTGTGCAGAGACTATAGTCAACCACAGTTCTGAGAAGGCCAGCTGACTAGGTTAGACCTTAGAGCCACCATGTCTGGGAGCATGGGTGTCTGCGGGTTGGACCTCTCTTCATCAAGCCTTCTCGTTTATTTTGGCTCTTTTTTGTGGTACTTGGAATTGAATACAGGACTTCATGCATGCTATTCAAGTGTTCTGCTTCTGAACTTTATCCCCAGCTCAAGCTTTCCCATTTTGAATGAGCCAATAGGGTGGAAAAAGGCAACAAAAGACTTTCTAAATTAACATTAGTCTCAGCATACAAAGCCATAGGCTTCATTGTGAAAGCTATATTTTCATAATTATACATACTGATCATTATACTTTGTTCTTGTTTGTCTATCCCACTGCCGTCTTCTTCTCCTCCTCCTTCTCCTCCTCCTCTTCCTCCTTCTTTTTCTACCCACCTCTCACTGGTCCTTTTCCTTCCCCTAATTAGTTTCTCTTTCTACTTTCTTGCCACATATATTTATTTCCTTACCTTTGTTTGTTCTCCCTCCTCATCCCTTTAGAACTCTTTCTCCCTCTCATGATCCCTTTTCCATTTTCTTGTACTAAATAATCTAGAGTTTCATATGAGAAGAGACATCCCATATTTGTCATTCTGATGCTAGCTTTTTTTTTCTTAACATGATATCTAGTCTCATCTATTTGCCTACAAAAGCCATAATTTCATTTTTCTGTATGGCTGAATAAAATTCCATTGTGTGTACTACATGGTCCTTTATCCATTCATTCTTGATGTCATCTATTCTGGTTCCATATCTTAGCTATGATGAAAATTGAGGAAATAAACATGGATATGCAGGTACTCATGTCTGTGGTATGCTGATATAAAATCCCATGAATACATATCTATGGGTGGTACTGCTACATCCTATGGCACTTCTATTTTTAGTTTTTTATTCTTCGAAAATTCCATACTACTTTCCATAGTGCAGTACAAGTTTACTTTCCCAACAGAAGTGAGTAACGGTTCTTCTTTTCCCACATCCTTGGTGCCATCTGTTGTCATCTGTCTTCTGACTAGGCTGAAATGGAGACTCTGTGTAGTTTTCAATCATACTTCCTTGATGGCTACAGATGTTAAACACTTTTCCAAATATTTTTTAATTAATTAATTAATTTTCCCCAATTTTTATTAGGTATTTTCTTCATTTACATTTCAAATGCTATCCCAAAAGTCCCCCATGCCCTCCCCCCAACTCCGCTACCCCCCCACTCCCACTTCTTGGCCCTGGCATTCCCCTGTACTGAGGCATATAAAGTTTGCAAGACCAAGGGGCCTCTCTTCCCAATGATGGCCAACTAGGCCATCTTCTGCTACATATGCAGCTAGAGCCACGAGTATTTGCCATTTTTCTTCTTTTGAAAACTGTCTATTCAACTTATTAGCTACTTATTGATTGAATGACTTATTCTTAGTGTTTAATTTGGGAGTTCTTTATAGAACATCCATCTAATGTATATGTGACAAGATATCCTCCCCCCCCCTTTTTTAGCTATTCTCTTCATTCTGCTGATTGTTTTTCATTGCTGTGCAGAAGCTTTTAATTTCCTGCAATCCCATTTGTCTATTCTTGGGATTATTCCTTATGCAATTAGAGTTCTTTATAGAAAGTCTTTGACTATGCCTGCATTTTGAAATGTGTTCTCTGTTTTCTGCTAGCAGCTTCAAGTCTTATACTATTGTTTTTGATCCATTATAAATCAGTTTCTACAAAGGATGAGAGGTATGTTAAAAGACTTATTTTTCCAATATTGGTTTCTAACACATTTGGTGCTATAAGGTGGATATACCTGTATAGGTTTATGTTGGGGTCTTCTCCTCTATTCTGTTGGTCTCTGTATTTATTTTTGTGATGGTTGCATGCTGTTTTTGTTACTATGACTCTGTAGTGTAATTTGGGATCAACTATTTTGACTACCTCCATTTCTCTTTCTTCCTAGGATTGTTTGACTATTTTAGGCCACTCATGCTTCCATAGGAATTTTAGAATTTTTTTCTAGCACTGTAAAGAATGCCATTGGAATTTTGGTGGGGTTTCATTAAATCAGTACATTGCTTTTTCTCCCACCATATTCATTCTACCAATCCAAGAGCATAAGAGACATTTTATCTTCCAGTGTCTTCTTTAGTTTCCATCTTCTGTGTCTTAAACATTTTATTAGGGAGACTTTCATCTGCTTAGATTTATCACAGGGGGTTTATTGTTTCTTTTATCCTAGGAATTAAATCCCCCGCCCTCCCGATTTCCTTTATTTTCTTTCTTCTTTCTTTTTTCCTTTCCTTTCTTTTCTTTCTTCCTTTCTTTTCTTTTAACCAAGATCATTATTAGTATGCAGAAAAGCTATTGATTTTTGTATTATAAATTTGTATCTTGAGACTTTGTTCAAAGTGTTTACTAGCTCTAAGAACTTTCTGGTGTAGTTGTTCAGGGTCTTAAAAGTATAGGTTCATGACGTCAGCATATTAGGATTATTTGACCACTTTTCATGTTTGTATCCTTTTTATTTCTTTTATGCTCTAGCTAAGACTTTGAGTACTGTATTGAATATAAACATTCAAAATGGACACTCTTAAGTTTTTAAAAATAAGGGTTTTTGAAATGTGCTTATTTAAAACAAAGCTATTTAAAAATAATATTTCAACTGCTGAAGGTTGGTTTCTGTCTTATGAATGTGATTGCCATTATAGTACCATTTGTTAATTCCCTTATTACAAATGTCATTGCTTGTTCATGCTTTTACTTATATGATTTTTCTGCTACAGTTTAAGTCATGGGTAGATGAGGGTTACACTGAAATGAAGACATTCAGATCACATTTTTGGCTCCTTTTCTCCAGTCTCAATGAAACTTGTGCTAAAATTTAGACAATGGAGCCAAGACCATAGTTCTGTGGTTGAATGCTCGTGTAGCAAGGCATGTATAAGAGCCTGGGTTTGATACCCAGAAAGAACTCTCTTTCTCTTTCTCTCTCTCTCTCTCTCTCTCTCTCTCTCTCTCTCTCTCTCTCTCTCTCACACACACACACACACACACACACACACACCATATCCATTGCCATCATTAGGGAGTTACCAGTAGGATCAGTGCTGAGGGATACATATTATATTTGCATATCTAAAACAGTGAGAAATAAGTCCTGTGTGAACCTTAGGGATGGGTATGCCTGGGGGCTTAATGTCTAGGTGAAGCATTTAATCTCTGGGGTGAAATCTTAGTCCAGGGAACACAGAGAGGTTTCACAGCAAAATGTCATCTGATGAACCCTGCTGTATAGAATGGCAGACAAATGGCCATAAATCTGTTTGGTGATTTTTGTGTCTCCTTCTGGCTCTGTTTTGCAATATGATAGGCTTGATTTCCTAGTGAGTCTCCTGACATCATGTCCACTGTGTTAAGATTAAGACATTTATTTAGTATGTGAAATATGATCAGAGTAAATAGCAAAGATGTTGAGGTATCATCTCTGATCTTAGGGGAAATTAAAGGCAGGGAAAATAAAAGGGAGAAAGGGTTAAAGAGAGAGAGGAATAAGAGCGTGAAAGAGAGATGGATACTATAAGGTGGTTTAGAATTATTTCAAACCTCATCTATAGTATCCTCTTAAATATGAGAATTTCCCTCCAACCCAGATGTTTTAGGCCTCTATCATTGAAGTCCATTATGAGAAGTGAGCTGAGTCTTCAAACTCCTTCCAGCTTGATCTCTCTGATTGTAAACAACAGGCAGGAGACAGAGACGTTTCTCACATGCCTAGGTGACTAAAGATCAGGAGTTATCCCCAAGTGCTGTCATCTAACCCTGAGGACAGAACTGTCTTTTCTACAGATCCCATGGTCTGCATGGTCTGCATGTGGTTCCATCATCTAGATCATCATAGATTCAGATAGAGCAGTTTAGAGTATAGTGGGAATCAATCTGGATCTTCGGAATGAAAAGACCCTCATCTATAGGAATGCTGCAGCCACATGCAGAGCAGTTAGCACCACCAATTCTTTCCACCTCTGATCCCCAGATCTTTAAGCCCACTAGTGAAGTTCAAATGCAAAACCATAGTGGCAGCAGGAGGAAGGGTTCTATCTTTCTTTGCAAAGATGCCAGAGGAGCAAGAGCCATTCATTTAAGCATGAATTTGAGTTGGGTACATTATGTACATGTTTGAATAGAGAAGAGTCGCATTTTCCAATGAGATGCAGAAAGTGAAAACGTTTCAACATAAACACACATGATTTATTTACCACATAATATTAAGACTGTTGAGCCAAGCCAGGAAGCAGGGGTGTGCCAGTAAACTCTTAACAGATACCAGAAGAAAAATGAGAACCCAGTTTATTAAGTGGTGGGAAAGAATAAGTGGTGGGATTATGGAATTCTTTCTGAAGACCCCTTATAGAAATGAGTGCAGCGTTCTTGAGCTGTGGCCGATTTATACAGCAGGCATTGTCTCTCATTTGTATGAGCTTGCCAGATCATGGAGAGCCAGGATGCCCCCTCCCATAGGAAGAACAATTTTTCCTCAACTAGATAACCAGTTTATTGTCAACCTATAATATATAGTTGTCAAAACCTCTAAGCTTGTGCTGTCCAATATAGCCATCTCTAGCTTCAATACTGTAAGTATAGAAACACAGTGACTATGATTGAGCATCTGGATTTAAATTTTTACTTTATCTTAATTAATTTAAAATTTAAAAGTGGTATTTGATTAGTAGAAACATATTAGTATCTTTGAAATAATGTCCATATGTGAATCTAGTGTGTGTGTGTGTGTGTTTTAATTCAGTTGTTTATTTCCTAAGTCCTGAGTACAGATCAAGTACTCTTGATGGAAATTTTCTACCCACACTTGAGAGGCATTGTAACAAACACATGTGATTTCAAAGACCAAGTAAAAAAAGAGAATATGAAATGTTTCCTTAGTAATTGTGTGCAGGGATCACATATATTAAAAGGCTATTTTAGATAAATATATCATTTCATTTCACCTCTTTCCCCCTTTTCTTTTAAAAACGTGGCTACTGAAAAAATTCAGAACCATGCGTGGGTTGCATTGCAATTCAGGAGAGGAGTAATTTGGGTCTGCATTTGGTTGTTAAGGCTCACTTTGGAAGTTCAGATTGAAATGAACTGGGATGTAAGACCAATGGTGAGAACCTCTAGTCTCACGGGAATGCAAAGTTCTTCCTGCTCTTTCCTGCTGTTCCAAGAACTCAATCATCAATTGATGTGCATAATGCAAATTTCTGAGTGCTGGGAAAGTTGGGGATCACTTTCTATTTCTCTTTAACTTGCCTGCATGCTGTTGAAGCCTTAGGTCAATGAAGAATGTAGTTGGAAAAGGAGTCCAGGACAGTGTGTTTTCCTGCTAACCTGTCTGTCTTAGGTTGAGCTCCAGAAACACACTCTGATCCAGGGATTTTTATACATGTAGGCTCCTGGAGAGTGCCTGTAGGATGTACAGATGGAAGGAAGAGGTTAGGAGCAGGGCTGCCCATGCAGATAAGCTGAAGAACCATGCATTTCAACAGAGACATCAGCTCTGGAATTGAGTTGGCCTCTAACAGTTTTCCAAAGTTAAGGAAGATGTTCTAGCTTTTGTATCCTCCAACTTACCCCTCTTTGGGTGTTGTCTCTAGATAGAAGGCAGAACCTTGACTGATATAACATTCTTCTAAACAAGCCAATTCCAAGGGCCATAAACAGATGTAAGTTCTTACAACCTAACTGTCCCAGCAACTGGAGTTGGGGGTGCATCATTACAGAATGAGAGGAAAAGTGATATTAGTGACACACTACAGCATCTACCGTGTGCCTGACAAAACTTTTCCTGGGGTAGTGCAACATACATCTCTACTCATCCCAGGTAGGGAACTCATGACAGACCAAAGTACAGATATTCTCCAAATCCAATTTGGTGAACCAATGAATTTCTACAGGAACATGGGTGAGGGGTTACTTACAGGTGCAGAAATGTCTCAAAGAGAACTGCATCACCAAAGCCCATCCCAGCACAGGTGACAGCTTACAAAGCTGGAAACCTGGAGCACACTGCATAGTCTGCAGGCAGCTCAACCAGTTGGATAGTGTCCTTTTTAGATGTCTCGGTGGTCTAAATCTCTTCTAGGCAGCTCATCTGGTTTCTGCTTCTTCAGGCAGCCAGGCTGGGCTCTGAATTGTCTTTGCTGCTTTTCTCCTCTGAGAGTCTGAGTTCAGGAAGTCCGAGGAGGGACTCTCAACTTTAATTGCTTATTCTGAGAGGGAGGGGCCTAGTGAATCTGCTCAGTTTTAGGGACTTCCTGAAACTCTTTTAAATTATTCACCTTCCTATTTAAGGAGCTTCCCTGAAGGGTTAAATGTTTTAATCTTGGAGGAAACTATTATACAGCATGCTATATCAATCTTGCTGTAATCACCATTTAGCTGAACCTAGAGATACAAAGCCTTCTAAAGAGTTTCATCCTTGATGTTGGAACACAGACAAATAAGAGATGCACGTAAAAATAAGAGAATTGCAGGTGGTGGTGGTAGAAATGAACAGAGAATGAAAGGGGAGACTCGATAATGATGACATCAGAATGAAAGGGGAAACTTGATATGATGACATCATTAATGAATTCTTTGATGCCATACTCAAGAGCTATTTAACTTTTCTCTACCTTCTGATAAAGGATGAGAGGGAAGATTTATCCCAAACTAGATACTCTGTGTAGATCAGATTATAAAAAAAAGTCAAGGCTATCTTCTTAGACTGGCATTCTACAGACTTTTCATACATGCCAACAATAAGCTAAGGAAGAGAACAGAGAGCAGAAAGGCCCCCCAGTTCCTTCCAGTTTGATCTGCAATTAGCTGCTGCAGAGCTCTGTAGCCACTTAGTCTAAAAACATGATTGTAATTCTACTCAGTGTGCCTTCCTGCCAATCTAACTGGCTGTTTTATTTCCTACTTTCTTTTTTTTTTCAAATTTTTTAAAAAATTAACTTAATTTTACTCTTTTACATATTCACTTTACATCCCACTCACTGCCCCCTCCTGGTCACCACTCCCACAATTCCCTGCTTTCTATTTGCTCTTTCTGCCAATTTTCTTTTGGTACCATCCTATGCGTACAAACAATGATTAATGAGAAATGCACAATAGCCTATGATCATTGGATAGGACAACATTCTCCAAAGCCTCTTCTGCTTCTCCTGCCTGTTATCTGCACTTTAACAGCTGTGCCTATTGTACATGTACGTGCTCATACAGGGATGCACATGCTCCATTACTCACATGTCTCTAAAACTACATTAGTGCAAACAAGGTTAAAGCTGCCCCAAGCTACTTCATTTCCCTTCCAGCCTCTTCCCTTTAGTCCTTTCCTATCTCCAGCCACCTAGTCTTTGCCTCTCATTTCATGCTGCCTCTGAGAGGGAAAAAAACTCATTATTTCTGATTTAGGGGCTCTTAATGCCCTCCCCTACTACATGTCATGCCCGTTGCCAGCTTGTTACAGCATCACAAGAGAATTTGGAGCCTGGTTTATCTGACAGAGGTAATGGCTCTCTAGAGGAATGAGGGTTAGAAAGAATAGAGACCAAGAAAGGAAGTGAAAGAAGGGAGGGGTTAGGAAAGGATTGTAGTTTGCAGAGTTGTGAGCCTCGGGACGTTTGGATTAGTTGGGTCCAGCCACATGATAAATACAGTGTGTTTTTATCAGACGTCTAAAAACTAGCAGAGCCAAAGACATGTCACTGAGGCTTGCGGGCAGCTATAGAGGAAAGCTACAATGGACTTGTTAAGCCCATCCTCCTCCTTTCCTCCTGAAATGTAGCTAATGTTCAGATCATGCTCAGGAAGCTTACAATTGAACAGCTTTCATAGATAACCTTGGTTGTATTCACTGGTCCAACAGGCAGGAATTAGGTACCCTTTGTTTCCCTTAACATGTAGGTTTGGCAAATAGTTGGGGCTCAGACAATGTTTAGTAATGTGTGGTGCAAACATCAGTGAAGTTTCCCAGCTCTTTTGGCTTTGGCTCTCAAAGAAACAGACCCGGACAAAATTATCAAACTGTAGATAGCTTCTGGGAAGGAGTTTATACAAAACCACTGGTAGATAGTGAGGATATGGTGTAGGGAAGAAGGACAGTCAATTAAGGGAGGTTCCTAAGCTTAATCTTACCAAAGGATAATCTTAGCCAGAGGCAGGGGACTGGATGTTTATACACAGCTTCCAAAGAGACATTGGTAGTGTTGAGCTCCTAGGAATGGTGTTTTTCTGGCATTTTCAGATGACTTTGTTCATGGGCCAATTTAGCCTTCCACAATCCTGGCTAGGCAAAAATAGCTCTCAGGCTCAGAGGCACAGGCATCAGCCAGTGGTGACCTACTAGAACTCACTAGGTTAAGTTTGAGGGCTACATATTGACTACTGAGAGGATATCTCTTATTTTAAAAATATTTTTATATGTTCATATTTAAAAAAAAATGTCTGTGCTTGGCAGGGAGGAATGCATATGCATGCAGGTGCCCAAGGAGGCTAGAAGTGGGTTCAGCACCTGATGCCAGTGCTGGGAACTGAGCTCAGGTCTCCTGTGTTCTTAGTCACTGAGACATCTCTCTAGTCCTGATAGTGTTTCTTATTGGTAGTAAAGTTTCTTGTACCTGTGTATTCGTTGAGCAGATAGTTTTCCAGCTATTCCTATATCCCTGGCATTGTACTGCTGCAGTAATGAACAAAACACGCCAATCTCTGCTCTCAGAGAAACTTCTGTTTAGTGGAGACTAAGAAGTTTATCATACAGCGCATCAGCTGGTGGTGACATAATAAAACAAAGATGGAGGCTAATTATGCCTTCCCAAGGGCAATTTATTGACAGGTCCAATCTAGGAAAGCCATACTGAGAAGTAGAGAGCTGACTCAAAAGCCAGAGAGGAACATTGTTACATGGCTATCTGAGAAAGATATTTCTAACCAGAACAAACACTGCCCACCCAAAAGCTCCATAGCAGAAATATGTGCCCACCATATCCAAGGAAGAGCAAAGAGGTTGGTGTGAATAGAGTGAGATAAGGACTCTAGGAGTTGAGCTAAGAGAAATCCGAAGGTAGAAACAACAGTGCAGGTCAGACAGGACTTGGAGGGTGATGTACAGGCTGTTGCCTCTTATTATCAATGGGATGTGAGGAGGGTTTTACTTAAAAAATGACAACTCATCTTGCAACATTGAGAACATTCTAAGGTCTGGCAGAGATGAGTGGAAGCCTACTGACCTGTTAAAGCATATCTTCCAGAGTATTCTAGTTTACTCCATAATAAAAATCCAGATTACAAGGGGAGTACAAAGGAAACCAAGCACAAAGAAGTATGGTTATCAGTGTGTTTTAAACATTCTCATCATAGACATAGGAATCTTAATTACTGCATTAAATAACCAGCTTTAATGGGGAAGTTCATCAGCCATCATCACTGGAAGGTAAGGATTAGATAAATAAGATTTGAAGGTATCAATTGTGACATGTTAAGAAAACATCTAATATTATTCATATCAAATTCACAAACACTGCTAATGTCACTGTGCTCTTTTTTTCATATAATAAAAGCAAACATCAAGTTTCAGTCATAAATTAATGAAAACAATCTACCCAAGGTGCTTTGAACTAGGTTTAGAACTGCTATGTGTATCAACTCTTGTGCTGAACCCTGAACATCTATTATTCCTAGACTTTACCACAGCCCATAAATACAGGAGCATTAATTAGTCTTAGTTTTTAGATGAGGACTCACCCATTTGAACATAATTAATCCAACATCACAGCAGTGGCGTTCTAGATCTAAACCAGTTTTGTGACGCAAGAGAGTCAGTTCTCTTTCCCACTGCATGTTCCTGGGTTGTGTTTTCCCTTAAAGGATGCTGGGATGAAGGATGCTTAAAGGCTTGTATGGACCTTAGCAACAGTGCTGTTACCTGAACCTTGCATAGTTTTCCAAAGCCAAAGGAAACTTAATTTTTCTTCTGACAGCTCGACCTAGGAGAATATTAAATAGCTTTTAAAAAATACATTGGACTTGCAAACTTTATATGCCCCAGTACAGGGGAACCCCAGGGCCAAAAAGGGGGAGTGGGTGGGTAGGGGATTGGGGGGGGTATGGGGGACTTTGGGGATAGCATTGAAAATGTAAACGAGGAAAATACCTAATAAAAAAATAAATAAAAAAAATACAAGTTCTTTAGCTTGATGTGATTTTGTACAACTGTAACCTCAACACTCAGGAGGCCAAAGGCAGAAATATCAGTAGTTCAAAGTCACTTTCAGATTCATAATGAATTTAAGGCCACCCTGGGATAAGTGAGACCCCGCTTCAAAAACCCCAAACCAACCAACCAAAAAAGGCTATTGAACTTCCAGGGCCACATATTTTGGATTCCCTTGATTCTCTCCTGTTCCTTTGGTGTGTCAGAGCCAACACACACAGGCTTGTGAGAGCTGATTATGTACATTTCTTCTCTTACTTATAGCATGGAATCATCTGTGGTAGGACATTTGACATCATGAAATCTCTAAACATGATGTAAATTTGGGCATTTTAATTTAGAGAGTCAAGTGTTCCACATTTATCCTTATGTGTGTTCCCTTGTCCCTCAGACATCCCCAGTCTTCACTCCTCTAAAAGAAAGGATTTGAATAAGCACCTCACAACTAGAACCAGCTTGCTTGTACCACAGCGTGGCTTACTACTTTACTGTAGCACTCTTGGATACTGATGCTGTTTTAAAATCTAGGTATAAGCTGCCTTATGGTCCAGGTTTGCTGAGGCCAACAGGTTAAGAGATGGTTTCATTGAAAAGATGATTGGTTATTCACAGGTCCTAAGACAAGCCAGGCAAGGCAAAGCTACGAAGGAGCTCCACAGAGAAGCATGAGGACAATGAACAGGAGAGGGGTAGATTGGGAATAAGAACCTTGATTGTGGTTTCCTGATGAGGATTGTCTTGTGTGAAGTTTCTGCCTGCTCTGGGGCATAGGGTACATCCTCAGTCTACTATCTGGCTCCTGGTGGTCAGTGCAGTGGAGGTGAGTGTGGTCTGGAATGTAAAGACCCCCTAAGCAAGGTGCATATGGTACATACTCTGGACTGGTTCATTGAAAATGGAAGGCATGCTGCTAGACGAATTTGCTATCTCTAGGAATTAACTAGCCCTGGAAAGGGTATGCAGGATTTCAAGATGTCAAAGCGGCAGGCATCATTAAGATAGAAGCTAATACTGTCATAAAGAGGGAGGAGGAGGAGGAGGAGGAGGAGGAGGAGGAGGAGGAGGAGGAGGAGGAAGAGAAGGAGAAGGAGGAGGCAGGACAGGGAGGATTGGTCAGATGGTTTAGTGGATAAAAGTCTTACCACAAAAGCTTTAGGATCTGAGTTTGAATCCTGAAGATTCATTGTAGAGGGAGAGAACTGACTCTCAAAAGTGATACTCTAATCTCCACACATGCAACATATATGACACATACATATCACACACAATATAATAAAAAATACAGTAGAAATGAAAAAGAAGGAGAAAGAAAAGGAGAAGGAGATGATTATTAGAGCGTATTGTATGCATTTTTCCTGGGGAGACCTGAACAAATGTCTACTCATCCCAGTTAGGACACCATCAACAGACCAAATTAACAATTCCACCCAAGTCTAGCTTGACAAACCAGTGCAATTATTGGTTTTACTTACAAGAATATGAGTGATGAGTTACTTAATGGGAGTATGAATGACTACCAAACAGGCACAAAAAACTCTTACGCCAGCATGCCAACATAGATAATGCCGTTTCTATAGTTCTATAGACGGACTCCCACTCCAGTTAATCTTCCTTCCATCTTCTATATACTAGTTTAGCTCCTCCCAAGACCATGAGTATTTGGACAGAATTACACAAAGCTGGAACGAGACATAGGAAGGAGTGGCTGAAACATGTGATGACCCCTCCCTTTCTCTGAGGAAATGGCCACTCGTCTCTGCCTATGTGTCTTTTGTTGATAATCAGCTTTTCTGATTTTCTGGTCATGGCTGTTGTGTATAGAGGACAGTGATGCACAACAGTAGTTCCCTCATCAGTGGCATGAGGTGCTTCTCCCATTCCCTGGCTACATTTTAGCTGTAACTGTGAGAAAGTCTCCCACCACACTTATCAGTAGCCACTGACTATAGAAGCACAACGGAAATAAAAGATGAGATTTATGAACAACTTAAAGCTTGAGACAGCTCTGTGACGGTAGATCCACAGTGACCTGGGTCACTGCTATAGAACTCTATGTGCTTTCATTCAAACTTCAGGGGACACACATTTCACACTTTCAGAAACCAGATGAACACTTAGAAGAAATAAACCGTCACCAGAATTTTTATGTCACCACTGTGTCCTGTATACAAAAGGAAATGTTTTCTAGGGACTTGGGCAAATTCTGTACTCAAGAGCCATTATTTCAGAACTTACAGTGGTAGCTAGATGAAATAATCTGCAGACTAAAGTCTTTCGTTATCTTTAGAGCTGAAGTTGAGGTCAGGGAGGGCAGTGGAGGTAAAACAGCTTCTGAGATGTCCTCCAATCCTGAAATATGCTGCCCTGGAGTTTTGCTGGTTGACCAAGGTTAGATAATAGTCTCTTACATGACCCACATAGAAGAGATGATAAAATAGATAAAATAGTAGCCTGGCCCACGATCCCTGTTCCTGCCAAGTTCTAAACAGCATCAGGTACCAAAGACGTTTCCAGGTAGATGGATTTCCAGTTTTTCCAGGGCCCCAGAAAAGCAATCATCTGCTAAAGACTAGGACTGCTTTAGCCAGGAGAGGCTACCTACTTTTTTAGTCCTAGCTGTGTACAGAGTTGTAGCCAGGAAAAAGATGGCAGTGCTTTTGATTCTGAACTCAGTGGCAATTCAGAGGCTCTAGAGCCTTCTGTGGGCCTCAATGGTTCCCGGACACTGATAACATTCCTGCTGTACAGACACATGCCTACTTAAAGACTTTGATGGATTCTGGTGGTGATCATGGCATGCAAGCCTTCCGTTCCTGGCTGGGATTAATGCATCACAGGGCATGACTCAACCTTTTAAGAATCAGCTCATTGGGCAGCAGAATGAGTTCACCACAGGAATTAAATACAGATGCTTTAGAAAAACATGTTGTTCCCAGGACCTATCTGCATATAGTGTTTGCTCAGTAAGTGAAGACTATAGAACACATGCTTGAAGTGTCATGAAATGGCAACTCATCTCCCTTGTTTCTTTGCTTAATAATGAAGTTTCTTTGAAGCCAGAATGAAGAGTATTTTAAAGTTAAACATCAATCCCTGAAGCATAAAAGCTAAAACTGATTGATAGCGATAACTGCCAGTTAGGCATTGCTTCATAACAAACACTTCCAAATTCAGTGGCATCCATCCACTATTATGCTTTCCATTTTGCAGGTCAGCATGATGTGGCTGCTTTAAGCCATAGCTATTTTTATGCCAGCCAATCTATTAAGGGCTTGGCTCCCATCTTTGGGGTGACATCTAGTTTGCTCTGTATGGCTCAGTGGCCTCCCCAAAGTGTGTCCTGCTCCTTGCAATGGTAGGAGCCCAAGAAGGCAAGCCCTATAAACATAAGCACCATCTAAGATTTGGCTCACATGAGATATTTGGCCCGCCATTTTGCCAACTTCCCAGTGCTCCAAAGCCATCCAGCATGTATCCTACTGTCTGAAGAGTAGGAACAGAGCATTTTGGAGAAAAGAAAAACAATAGAATCAGATGAGCTGAATGAGAAATTTAGCTCTGCAGCCTCCCGAATGACTGTAAGTTCAGTAATTTTGTGCCTCATTTTTTTTAAATCGGTAAAATGAAGCTTAGGCCTGGGAAATGGCTTGGTTGGTAGAGCGCTTGCCTAGCCTACACTAGATCCTAGGTTTAATCCTCAGCATCACATAAACCAGGTGTGCCATTTAATTTTCCTGGAAGCCTAGGTAAGCTCAGTTCTGCGTTGCCCGCTTATTATATGTGAAGATATCAAGGCTCAGAGAAGTTAAGAGACTGTCGAGTCACATGGCTGAGAAGTGATTGAACCAGCCTGGAGTCCTGGGTCTTGCTCCCAGTATGAATGTCTGGTCATTAAAATAGGAGCTGAGTCAGAAATTGCCAAGTTGATAGTTTCCCCTTAATATATATATATATATATATATATATATATATATATATATAATTCTGCCTCCAGGCTTTGGGAGGAAGAATTCTAATATAGGGTCCCAACCTTCCAGGGTAGCTCTTACTATACTTATTTTTTATTTTCTGGCTAGACCGATCTACGTCCTGGTTCCTGGGTACTGGACTGATGCCATGATCAGAGAACTGCATTCTTGTTCTCACGATCCCTGAGTTCCGAGTTTCTCATGAAATGGCATGTCCCTAAGTGTCCCCTTCCCTCCCCGGCACACCAGCCGCCCTGACTTTCTTTCTCTACTGAAGGCTGGAACAATCTTGGCTGTCCCATGGTGTTTGGTTACAAGCTCAGAAGGGTGAGGCCAGCTCAGAAGCCGTAATTTTAGTCCTTGCTGAAAGGCAAGAGGAAGTGAATCGGGCACGTTAGGCCATGTAAACAGGTGTCCCCAAGACACAGGGCTGTCTTTTGAACCCTGGAAGAAAGCATGGGCTCAGGGCTTTTGGACTGTGGGCAGACAGTAGAGCTTGAGCTACAAATCCCGATTATAACAGTGCCTGGGTATAAGAAATCATCAAGAAGACTCCAAGCCATCAGTTTTGGGAGCTTCAGGAAAACAGGTCTCAATCCCCCAATAATGTGCACATCCACAGCTCTGAACCTGACCTCATATTTGCTTCCTGCTGCCTTCAAGTGAGGGTGTTTGACCAATAGAAACTGCTGTCCTCGAAACCTGTTTGAAGAAATTTCCAAGCCAGCACAAATTCAGTCCATATATGCCTCTCCTCACCTGTCTTCTGCCAGCACCGCACCTGCCATTCCCACATCCTTCCCCAGTCTGAGCTCTTCTTCTGTCAGCACCTCTTGCCTACACAACTGTCATTCAAGAGTTTCCACTACAGGCAGAGATTCCCGGCAGATAAAGCCCAAATGATCCAGAAAGGACAGGCTGAGCAGAATGTTACATTTTATTTGGCCTACTGCCCAACATTTCTTAACCCATTTCATGACTTCTCCTTCACACCAGAGTCAGAGCTAGCATCTGCAAACTTACAGATGCTTACCCCTTCTGCCCTCCGCCAAGTCTGAGTGCTTCAACCATAATGACATTTGGGCCTGGAGACTGGTCCATTTTTGTAGGGGTAAGGGACTGATGCCTTTGTGCCACTTCAGGCAGGGAAGTCCCTGTGGAGTATGTGGGGCCATGTGGCCAAGTGAGCTATCAGTCTGTATCATGAAACTCAGCTTAGAGTTTAGGAGTTAGAATTTGCATTCTTAACCCTTTCCCTGCTGTTTGTGAACCTTGCTGGGACAGCCTGGTGAAATCTAACCTGTGCACATTCAGGGGCGACAATGTACATAATGCATATACAATTGCAGACGGCATACAGTTGTGACAAAAGTGAATCTTCAGTATAGGAAAGCATATGCGTCAAAAGAGCCCACTAATCATCAAGCAGATCTATCTGCTTGAAGGGTTAGTTATATTCCCACAAGCTTGTGAGATGAAAGTATTGGTGGTTTCTGTTGGTTGGTGACAGTGGAACGGGTTCTGCTCACCACGAATGTGCCATCATTCCTAGGTGAAGAAAATGCAGCAGTGTGTTTAAAGGGGAGCCCTCCTGGCATCTCCTGGAACTTTTTTAGAAATGCAACTTCAGGCTCCACCCTGGACAACTGCAGCAGAACACGCATTTAACAGAATTTTCAGGCAGTTCTCTAGGTACATCACAGTTTTGGGAGAACTGATTGGGTACTGATTAGATGCAGACAAATACTAAATTGGAAGAGCTTCCCAATGGTCGCCAAGACCTCATCAGTCAAGAGGGCCAGGCATGGCGGAGAAGCACAGTCACTCCTGAGGTAGGTGCCTTAGGTTTGGAGTGTGGTTTGCTCCTTTATTGCTTATGTGGGTCTCTGCATCCTCATCTGAAAAGTAAGGTAAATGAGACCTTTGCAGGGACACAGTGAGGCCAAAGACTAGGGCACAGGAGGAGGACAAGAAATCCTGGAAAACCTTACAAAATTAGCACATGAAAAAACCAATTGGGCAGAGAGCAAGGTTGGAAATTCCTCTTCCCCTCACCCACCCACCCACAGTCACAAGGCTAAGGCTGCTGTAGGTGCAGAGGCACTCCAGAGTGTCTGATGGTGGTCAATGGTTCTCAGTAATGCTACAAACATGCCTCCAGAGTGGGCACTTAAGATGTTGATGATACATAGGGCACATAAACTTATACATAGAACCTTATGTAATAGAATCTGCATAAAATGCCTATGCTTTGCATTCCAAAACTCTTAGTTATGTGACCCCAAATCCTGACTCTTTGTGCAGCCATGCTGTTTGAACTAGTGAACTCTTTCTTTGGTCCTCTAGTTTGGTTACCTACCCTAGAAGTATTCTTTCTCTCTCTCTCTCTGTCTCTCTCTGTCTCTCTCTGTCTCTCTCTGTCTCTCTCTGTCTCTCTCTCTGTCTCTCTCTCTCTCTCTGTCTCTGTCTCTCTCTCTCTCTCTCTCTCTCTCTCTCTCTCTCTCTCTCTCTGTGTGTGTGTGTGGTGTGTGGTTTGGTGTGTGGTGACTGCACATGTATGGGCCAGTACACATGCCTGCATGTGACCATGAGGGGGTCAAAAGAAGGATGACAAGTATCTTTTTCTATCTTCTATCATTTTTCCATCTTATTCCCTTCAGACAAAGTCTGTCTCTGAACTTAGAACTTGGACTTTGACATTTTGGCTATGGTGGATGGCCAGTGAGGCTCTGGGATCTATCTATCTCTGTCCCCCTCAGCATGGTGGGAACAGGTACAAACACACACACACACACACACACACACACACACACACACACACACACATTTCTATAACTATGTATCTCTGATCAGTTTTTTGCTTGGGGACACAAGAGCCTAGAACTCCTTTGAAGGTATCCTCTGAACCCCAGTATCAGCCATTTTGTACAGGAAGATGAAATGAGATATTGGTTCATATTCGAAGTACAAAATCACTGATGAGTGACTGTGGTTCATTCCACAAAGGCCATCTTTCCAAAATACATGATGATAAAATGTAGCCATCTTTCAAGAGCTCTGATTGCTCCTGTTGTTTAATCAAAGCTTCAGAGAACTCTTGGCACCATTGTGAGGCATGGCCTTAGCTTTGGTGCACCTATTCTCTTGTTTTAGCATCCTTGCCTCTTGTCTAGAGTACCCCCTTCCTCACATAGAACACAGATTCTGTTGCTAAGGCCTTTCTCCAGGCAAAGCAATCAGTATCAACAACCACAAAGTAGTCCATTTCTGAGAAATTAGAGTCCATGCTTATAGAATAATAATAATAATAAAAATCCCCCTCATGTACATGTCAGAAGTCTTATGGTTAAAGTTGAAAATCAAACTTTTTGCATGAGTGTGCCACTGAGGAGGGGACATCCAGCCTCTGAAATCACTTGCCTTTTTTTTGCTCTGGGTCTTGGGTCCTAAAGATTATGGTTACTTTTTTTTTCTTTTTTGAGTTATGGACCAAGAAATTCAAATCCATTCAGCTCAAGAGCAGTTGGGTAGCTTAGGACAATTCTTATTTCTAAACTCACATCCCCTTATTCTAAACTGATAAAATTCTACAGGACTGGTTGAAGCAAGAAAGTAGAAATTAAGATTCTTAAAGACAAACAAACAAACAAAGGACCCTACAGGAAAAATTGGTAGATAGGTAACATCTCCCTCAACCTGGCTACTTCCGATCATGCCCACCTTGCCCCACACATCTATTAGATGGTACCCTGTGTTTACCTGAGGCTTGGTCCAACAGAATTTAGCAATCTTATCTTAGTCTACTTGTATATTTCCATGGTAAATAGTCTATAAAAGAAAAGGAGATATTTGCCTAAAATTATATCACCGAAATGCCACTTACAAATATGTGAATAGACAAGAGTAAACATTTTATAGTTATCAAGTGGATCATCTTATTTAAAAAGTTATCTATGGGGCCAAAGGTTGAGAGTGCGACTGATGATATAGTAAAAGTTGATACGATTTATCCAGCATTCTGGGAATTTTGGGTACTTTTGCATTCAAAATTTATCAAAATTTCTCAGCATTCTGATAGATGTCAGTAATTCCATCTTAAAATTGAGAAAACGGGCATTTAGAAAAGTTATGTAGGTAGTACTAGGAGAAAGATATGAGCCTAAATCTTCAGACTCAAAACCAAATGTTTATTGTCATGCAACAGTCCAAACTAATATATAAGCCAGTTGTAAATCCAGGGACACATGGTTACCTCAGCGCATCTGTACCATTCAGCATGTAACTAAGAAAATGGAAACACCCAAGCTATCTCTCACAGAAAGTAGCTCAGAGAATTATTTACACAAAGGATGCATGAGTCAATTGGCCAAACAGAAAGATGTGGGAAAGTAGAGTTTAGTGATGACAAGGAACTGCTAGCTTCCACTCTTGAGCTGGAGGAACAGAGGAAAGGAGCAGCTGTCAGGTATTAATAACCTGGCAGCTAGAGATACTCTGCAAAGGATGAGGTAGTGGTGAGTCAGCCTTGTGGGAAGTGGTACACTGGAGGGAACATAGTCATAGGCTTAGTGAAGGGACAAGGTATCCAAACGCTACCTCCCATCTTTCACTCATTCTCCTCTTGGTACCCTCCGTCAGCTGATCCCAACTGAATGTTAGAGGTATGGCCTGTAGGGATGAAAGAGACAAAGTACAGTAAAGAATTGATGGAAGCGCTCATCCGGCCGGATCAGCACCAGGGTAGCTAGAGCGCAGGGCCACCTGACACCCGCCAGCTACCCACGACCCCTGCCACAGGATTTTGAGACTGCTGGTGAGTGGAACACTGCTTCTGCTCCAGTCCAATCACGCGGAAACTGAGACTGCTTTGGTTGGGGAGGGAGAAATCCGGCCTACATAGGGCCACAAGCCTCTTCCGGTCAGAAAAGCACCTGGGTAGCTAGGGCGCAGGGACAGCTGACACTCGCCAGCTACCCACAACACCCGCCACAGGATCTTAAGACTTCTGGTGAGTGGAACACAGCTTCTGCTCCAATCCAATTGCGCGGGACCTGAGACTGCATTAGTTAGGGAAGCAGAAACCGGCCTGAGTAGAGCCACAGGCCTCATCCGGCCGGATCAGCACAGGGGTAGCTAGAGCGCAGGGCCACCTGACACCCGCCAGCTACCCACGACCCCTGCCACAGGATTTTGAGACTGCTGGTGAGTGGAACACAGCTTCTGCTCCAGTCCAATCACGCGGGAACTGGGACTGCTTTGGTTGGGGAGGCAGAAATCCGGCCTACATAGGGCCACAAGCCTCTTCCGGTCAGAAAAGCACCGGGGTAGCTAGGGCGCAGGGTCGGCTGACACTCGCTAGCTACCCACAACACCCGCCACAGGATCTTAAGACTTCTGGAGAGTGGAACACAGCTTCTGCTCCAATCCAATTGCCCGCGAGACCAGAGACTGCATTAGTTAGAGAGGCAGAAAACCGGCCTGAGTAGGACCACAGGCCTCTTCCGGCTGGACCAGCACCGGGGTACCGCCAGCTACCCACAACCCCCGCCACAGGATTTTGAGACTGCTGGTGAGTGGAACACAGCTTCTGCTCCAATCTTTAAACAGTGACAACGACAACAACTAACCCCACAGATTACCAGATGGCGAAAGGTAAACGTAATACTCTTACTAACAGAAACCAAGACCACTCACCATCATCAGAACCCAGCACTCCCACTTCGCCCAGTCCAGGGCACCCCAACACACCGGAAAAGCTAGACACGGATCTAAAAGCATATCTCATGATGATGGTAGAGGACTTCAAGAAGGACTTTAATAACACACTTAAAGAAATACAAAGGAACACTGGTAAACAGGTAGAAGACATTAAAGAGGAAGCACAAAAATCCCTTAAAGAATTGCAGGAGAACACTGCTAAAGAGTTACAAATCCTTAAAGAAAAACAGGATAACATAATCAAACAGGTAGAAGTCCTTAATGAAAAACAGGAAAACACATCCAAACAGATGATGGAAATGAACAAAACCATACTAGACCTAAAAAGGGAAGTAGACACAATAAAGAAAACCCAAAATGAGGCAACACTGGAGATAGAAACCCTAGGAAAGAAATCTGGAACCATAGATACCAGCATCAGCAACAGAATACAAGAGATGGAAGAGAGAATCTCAGGTGCAGAAGATTCCATAGAGAACATCAGCACAACAATCAAGGAAAATGTACAATGCAAAAAGATCCTAACTCAAAACATCCAAGAAATACAGGACACAATGAGAAGACCAAACCTACGGATAATAGGAGTGGATGAGAATGAAGATTTTCAACTCAAAGGACCAGCAAACATCTTCAACAAAATTATAGAAGAAAACTTCCCAAATCTAAAGAAAGAGATGCCCATGAACATACAAGAAGCCTACAGAACTCCAAATAGACTGGACCAGAAAAGAAATACCTCCCGACACATAATAATCAGAACAACAAATGCTCTAAATAAAGATAGAATACTAAAAGCAGTAAGAGAAAAAGGCCAAGTAACATAAAAAGGCAAGCCTATCAGAATTACACCAGATTTCTCACCAGAGACTATGAAAGCCAGAAGATCCTGGACGGATGTTATACAGACACTAAAAGAACACATATTCCAGCCCAGGCTACTATACCCAGCCAAACTCTCAATTAACATAGATGGAGAAACCAAAGTAGTCCACGACAAAACCAAATTCACATATTATCTCTCCACGAATCCAGCCCTTCAAAGGATAATAACAGAAAAAAAACCAATACAAGGACAGGAACCACGCCCTAGAAACAACAAGAAGGTAATCCCTCAACAAACCTAAAAGAAGACAGCCACAAGAACAGAATGCCAACTTTAACAACAAAAATAACAGGAAACAACAATTACTTTTCCTTAATATCTCTTAATATCAATGGACTCAACTCCCCGATAAAAAGACATAGACTAACAAACTGGCTACACAAACAAGACCCAACATTTTGCTGCTTACAGGAAACTCATCTCAGAGAAAAAGATAGACACTACCTCAGAATGAAAGGCTGGAAAACAATTTTCCAAGCAAATGGTATGAAGAAACAAGCTGGAGTAGCCATTCTAATATCTGATAAGATTGACTTCCAACCCATGTCATTAAAAAAGACAGTGAGGGACACTTCATCCTCATCAAAGGTAAAATCCTCCAAGAGGAACTATCAATCCTGAATATCTATGCTCCAAATACAAAGGCAGCCACATTCATTAAAGAAACTTTAGTAAATCTCAAAGCACACATTGCACCTCATACAATAATAGTGGGAGACTTCAACACACCACTTTCACCAATGGACAGATCATGGAAACAGAAACTAAACAGGGACACAGTGAAACTAACAGAAATTATGAATCAAATGGATCTGGCAGATATCTACAGAACATTCTATCCTAAAACAAAAGGATATACCTTCTTCTCAGCACCTCATGGTACCTTCTCCAAAATTGACCACATAATTGGTCACAAAACAGGCCTCAACAGATAAAAAAATATTGAAATTGTCCCATGTATCCTATCAGATCACCATGGACTAAAGCTGATCTTCAATAACAAAATAAATAATAGAAAGCCAACCTTCACGTGGAAACTGAACAACAGTCTTCTCAATGATACCTTAGTCAAGGAAGGAATAAAGAAAGAAATTAAGGACTTTTTAGAGTTCAATGAAAATGAAGCCACAACATACCCAAACTTATGGGACGCAATGAAAGCATTTCTAAGAGGAAAACTCATAGCTCTGAGTGCCTCCAAAAGGAAACTAGGGAGAGCACACATTAGCAGCTTGACAACATACCTAAAAGCACTAGAACAAAAGGAAGCAAATTCACCCAAGAGGAGTAGACGGCAGGAAATAATCAAACTCAGGGGCGAAATCAACCAAGTGGAAACAAGAAGAACTATTCAAAGAATCAACCAATCAAGGAGCTGGTTCTTTGAGAAAATCAACAAGATAGATAAACCCTTAGCCAGACTCACTAGAGGGCACAGGGAAAGCATCCTAATTAACAAAATCAGAAATGAAAAAGGAGACATAACAACAGATCCTGAAGACATCCAAAACACCATCAGATCCTTCTACCAAAGGCTATACTCAACAAAACTGGAGAACCTGAATGAAATGGAGAAGTTCCTAGACAGATACCAGGTACCAAAGTTGAATCAAGATCAGGTTAATGATCTAAACAGCCCTATATCCCCCAAAGAAATAGAAGCAGTCATTAATAGTCTCCCAACTAAAAAAAGCCCAGGACCAGATGGGTTTAGTGCAGAGTTCTATCAGACCTTCAAAGAAGATCTAATCCCAGTTCTTCACAAACTATTCCACAAAATAGAAACAGAAGGTACTCTACCCAACTCATTCTATGAAGCCACAATTACTCTGATACCTAAACCACAAAAAGACCCAACAAAGATAGAAAACTTCAGACCAATATCCCTTATGAATATTGATGCAAAAATCCTCAATAAAGTTCTTGCTAACCGAATCCAAGAACACATCAAAACAATCATCCATCCTGACCAAGTAGGTTTCATCCCAGGGATGCAGGGATGGTTCAATATACGAAAATCCATCAACGTAATCCAGTATATAAACAAACTCAAAGACAAAAACCACATGGTCATCTCGTTAGATGCGGAAAAAGCATTTGACAAGATCTAACACCCATTCATGATAAAAGTCTTGGAAAGATCAGGAATTCAAGGCCCATACCTAAACATGATAAAAGCAATCTACAGCAAACCAGTAGCCAACATCAAAGTAAATGTGAGAAGCTTGAAGCAATCCCTCTAAAATCAGGGACTAGACAAGGCTGTCCACTTTCTCCATACCTATTCAACATTGTACTTGAAGTCCTAGCCAGAGCAATTCAACAACAAAAGGAGATCAAAGGGATACAAATTGGAAAAGATGAAGTCAAAATATCACTTTTTGCAGATGATATGATAGTATATATAAGTGACCCTAAAAATTCCACCAGAGAACTCCTAAGCCTGATAAACAGCTTCGGTGAAGTAGCTGGATATACAATTAACTCAAACAAATCAATGGCCTTTCTCTACACAAAGGATAAACAGGCTGAGAAAGAAATTAGGGAAACAACACCCTTCTCAATAGTCACAAATAATATAAAATATCTTGGCGTGACTCTAACTAAGGAAGTGAAAGATCTGTATAATAAAAACTTCAAGTCTCTGAAGAAAGAAATTATAGAAGATCTCAGAAGATGGAAAGATCTCCCATGCTCATGGATTGGCAGGATCAACATTGTAAAAATGGCTATCTTGCCAAAAGCAATCTACAGATTCAATGCAATCCCCATCAAAATTCCAACTCAATTCTTCAACGAATTAGAAAGTGCAATCTGCAAATTCATCTGGAATAACAAAAAAACCTAGGATAGCAAAAACTCTTCTCAAGGATAAAAGAACCTCTGGTGGAATCACCATGCCAGACCTAAAGCTCTACTACAGAGCAATTGTGATAAAAACTGCATGGTACTGGTATAGTGACAGACAAATAGACCAATGGAATAGAATTGAAGACCCAGAAATGAACCCACACACCTATGGTCACTTGATCTTCGACAAGGGAGCTAAAAACATCCAGTGGAAGAAAGACAGCATTTTCAACAAATGGTGCTGGCACAACTGGTTGTTAACATGTAGAAGAATGCGAATCGATCCATTCCTATCTCCTTGTACTAAGGTCAAGTCTAAGTGGATCAAGGAACTTCACATAAAACCAGAGACACTGAAACTTATAGAGGAGAAAGTGGGGAAAAGCCTTGAAGATATGGGCACAGGGGAAAAATTCCTGAATAGAACAGTAATGGCTTGTGCTGTAAGATCGAGAATTGACAAGTGGGACCTCATGAAACTACAAAGCTTCTGCAAGGCTAAAGACACCATCAATAAGACAAAAAAACCACCAACAGATTGGGAAAGGATCTTCACCTATCCTAAATCAGATAAGGGACTAATATCCAATATATATAAAGAACTCAAGAAGGTGGACTCCAGAAAGTCAAATAACCCCATTAAAAAATGGGGCTCAGAACTGAACAAAGAATTCTCACCTGAGGAATACCGAATGGCAGAGAAACACCTGAAAAAATGTTCAACATCCTTAATCATCAGGGAAATGCAAATCAAAACAACCCTGAGATTCCACCTCACACCAGTCAGAATGGCTAAGATCAAAAATTCAGGCGACAGCAGATGCTGGCGAGGATGTGGAGAAAGAGGAACACTCCTCCATTGTTGGTGGGATTGCAAGCTTGTACAACCACTCTGGAAATCAGTCTGGCGGTTCCTCAGAAAATTGGACATAGTACTACCGGAGGATCCAGCAATACCTCTCCTGGGCATATATCCTGAAGATGTCCCAACCGGTAAAAAGGACACATGCTCCACTATGTTCATAGCAGCCCTATTTATAATAGCCAGAAGCTGGAAAGAACCCAGATGTCCCTCAACAGAGGAATGGATACAGAAATTATGGTACATTTACACAATGGAGTACTACTCAGCTATTAAAAAGAATGAATTTATGAAATTCCTAGCCAAATGGATGGACCTGGAGGGCATCATCTTGAGTGAAGTAACACAATCACAAAAGAACTCACACAATATGTATTCACTGATAAGTGGATATTAGCCCAAAACTTAGGATACCCAAGATATAAGATACAATTTGCTAAACGCATGAAACTCAAGAAGAATGAAGCCCAAAGTGTGGACACTGTTCACCTTCTTAGAATTGGGAACAAAACACCCAGGGAAGGAGTTACAGAGACAAAGTTCGTAGCTGTGATGAAAGGATGGACCATTTAGAGACTGCTGTATCCAGGGATCCATCCCAGAATCAGCTTCTAAACGCTGACACCATTGCATACACTAGCAAGATTTTGCTGAAAGGACCCAAATATAGCTGTCTCTTGTGAGATGATGCCGGGGCCTAGCAAACACAGGAGTGGATGTTCACAGACAGCTATTGGATGTATCACAGGGCTCCCAATGGAGAAGCTAGAGAAAGTACCCAAGGAGCTAAAGGGATCTGCAACCCTATTGTTGGAACAACATGATGTACTAACCAGAACCCTGGAGCTCTTGTTTCTAGCTGCATATGTATCGAAAGATGGCCTAGTCGGCCATCAATGGAACGAGAGGCCCATTGGACTTGCAAACTTTATATGCCCCAATATAGGGGAATGCCAGGGCCAAAAGAATGGGAATGGGTGGGTAGGGAAGTGGGGGGCGCTATGGGGGACTTTTGGGATAGCATTGGAAATGTAATTGAGGAAAATATGTAATAAAAATATTAAAAATCAAAAAAAAGAGAAATAAAAAAAAAAGAATTGATGGAAGCAATGGCCCAGGACCAACCCAGCATCTTTTACTTCTGAGAGTGCCTACACTCCCAGAACTATGTATTTACACTCCAAGTTTTATCCTCAAGGGATACCTGGTTTGACTTGGTTATGACAGCCTAGTCTCATTTTGCCTCCCTCTCTCCTGAGCATGTTTGTGAGTAATCCATTTGAAATCAGTTTTCTGGTCAAAAGGGAGCAGCCTGAAAGTTTGCAAAATGAGAAAAAGTCATTCAGATTTGTCCCGTTACACATTTGAGCCCCAGACAGAAACTACTGTTGCTTTGGGAACGGAGAGACCAAAGTTCCAATGACTCAACAAAAGACAGTGTCAATGAATATCTTGGCAAGCCAATGTCAGAAAGTGAAGCCAAATGCTTTGCCAGAAGAACTGGTTTGGCAACAATCTGATAGACCCAAAGGCCTGGCATCCACCACCTGTTCTTCTTCTGGATATTAGTTAATCAGCACTGATTAAAAACAAACAAACAAAAACAAAAGCTCTGTTCAATCTCTGTGGCTTTGTGATCCCCTCTCCTTATTTGTCCTTTTCAATGATTTCGTATTATATATATATATGAAATAAATTTGTTTGCCTGACATTTTTTTCCTGTTTATTTCCCAGCCTGTGTGTAGATAATTGGAGCCATCTGATGCCCTTCTTCCAAAGTTAGGAAAGGTTGGCATACAAAAAAAAAATCATTTCTGTGCTTCATGCGGTCTCGTACCAATGTAAAAGGACACTCCTGGTCATTTGGGTTCATGATTGGGAAGAGATAAAAGGGCAATTCTACCCCTCATTCAGGGCTGGGCGAACAATAGGTTCTCAAAGAAAGACGTGCTTGCTGAGTGGACAGGAACATAAAAATTGTACAGTGCCTTGTTCATCTCCCCTGACAGGTGCTTTTTTGTTTTAAATACACACAGCAGCATTTGATACGATGCAACTAATGCTTTGGAGTTTTTCTTGGAACTAGTAAAGCCTAAATAGTCAAAAGGTCTTCAAGGTTTTATTTAGTTTCTCTTACTACTTCCTCCCTTTGATCTGTACTGCTGAGCTAATGATGAATCAGGGGCTCATGCCTATGTAGAGCCATTTTCTCTGCTTGATCACTTTAATGTCCTATAGCCTTAAAATATTTATTGTATAAGTCTTCTAACAGAAATCATCACAACAGCCACATATCTACCCTGCAATGCTATCAAAGTTAACATTTCTCCAATGCTTGCTTTATGTCTGTTTAAAGAAATGAAATGTTACAGTTAGAATAAAAAACCCCTATGTTTCCTATATAATCCGGTTATGCTCTGTTTCCCCAAGGTTAACTATCATCCTATTTTTTTGTATTTATCAGTCTTCACCTCAATATGTCTTAGTATCATTACTGAATATATTAAAAAACAATGCTGGAATGTTTTAAAACTTTTCATAAATCACCTACTACTGTAACTCACTTTGTGTTGTAAAGATATTGATACACATGGCTCTACCGCATTCATCTTTAACTGCCCCGAGGAATGCTGTTAAAAGAACACAGTACAATTTATTTATGCACTTTCCTATTCATGAGTGTTTAGGTTACTTTGGCTCTTTTGCTCCTGCAAACAATACTGCCACAAACAATTATGTCAAGTGCCTTTATGGCACATGGGGGAAAGGTCTCTAAGGCAGTAGATCTCAATCTCTTCTACACATCAGAATTGCCTTGAGGCCTTTCAAAACTCTAACTGCTAGGCTGCCTCCAGCCCAATTAAATAAGCATCACTGGGGTGGGGGGAGGGGGGATGGGACCCAGGCACAAGCAGGTTTTTTTTAAAGCTCCACAGATAATTTCAATGTGCAGTCATGTTTGATCACCATTGTTCCAGGACATAAAACTAGAAAGGAAGTTTCTAGGTTGCTTTTCAGCTTTGTAGATCTTGTTGAATTATCCTCCAAAGTGGTGTTTCTCATGGGCACTCAACCAGCAGGGTATAAGAAAATGTCCTGTACCTAGGGCATGATCTTTTCATAGATCTTTATTGAGTTTGTCCCTAGAGCCGTGGTTCTCAACCTTCCTAATGCTGTGACCCTTTTACAGTTCCTCTTGTTGTAACCCCCAACTGGTACATTCTTTTTGTTACTACTTCATAACTGCAATTTTGCTACTGTTATGAATGGTAATGTAAATATCTGTGTTTTCCGATGGTCTTAGGCGACCCATGTGGAAATGTCATTTGACCCCAAAAGGGGTCACTGACCACAGGTTGAGCACCACTGCCCTAGAGAAACTACAAAGGAGGCAGAGATAGCCTTTTGATGGCCTCCCACACATGCTGCCATCTGATTTATTCCCTGAGAAAATCTTGCCTCTCCCCAAGGTGGTGGAGTTGTAGCAACTGTTCTCACAAAGTGTAGTTCAAAGCTTGGGGCCACCCAATACCACAGTATTTTGCAACTCAGTATTTGCACTCATGAGATCCTTGCCACACACTCTACTTAGTATCATCTAATGTGGCATGATTCAATGTTTATCTGTGAAGTGTAGCTTTGGAGGTACCAAAGGACAAAGGCTATATTGCTGTGATGTGGCTATACTTTCCTTTGAACCACAAGGCCAATGTGATGGTCTCCTGAGCAGCCAAAAAAACAAGATGTTCAGCCAAACCCAGACCGCCATGATAGATCATCATGACTGTGGAGACACATCAGCTATCCCAGTCTTAACTTGCTCTAACTACAGCTATATAGAAGCATCTTTTAGCTGTGATGTGATGTCTGCTTTCTTTGGACATTCTGGGCTGTTAAGACTCACTAGCCTACTCTCACACTTAATTCTCATAGTAGCTTTCATTCCCCATATTTGCATAGATTTAGAAGACTTTTTGGATTAAAAATTGGTGAGGTAGTAATTGTCGTTCACTTTGGATTTTAGAAGTTGTACCTAGAACATTGTAAACCCCTTTCAAGGCATGCATTAAGAAATATTGGACAAGGTTTACATAGGTACTTGGCCAAGAGCTCTTGGAAATAGTACGATCCATATCTGTCTTAACACTGGCTATAGTTCTTTTTAATGGGAGTAACCTTCTGGGTCTTCAATATTGATGATATGGTTCCAGGTCCCATGGCTGGCTACATAACACTTGAGATAACTACTGATGAGTCGACACTTTGAAATAGCTTATTGGAACATCCTGGACTAAGAGAATCCTGGGGAGTCAGGAATCCACCTACTTCCTCTTTCCTGCATTGCTTGCTAGTACATGCTTGCGTGCTATCTCCATGTCTAACATCACCTCATTACTTCCATCCTCTGTCCCTCAAACAAAGATGTCATTTTTACTCGCTGAAGGCAAAATCAACAATTGCATTACATACAAAATCTCCTATCATGGGGTCCCTTGTGGCAGGGTTTTATTATCCTATATATCTTGTTTCTAATTTTGCATTGAGGCAGCATCAGAGCCAGGGATTCTAGTGCACCTGATTTACTTTATTGAAAGAGTGCTCAAAAGGGTTGAAAGAAGCTGAGTGGGGAAAAAGACATGGTTGAGCTGAAGTGTGATCTCAAAGATAGCCTAACTTTGCTCTGTTGGATATAAAGAGGGCATTTGTAGCTGTATCACTCAAAGGCCAGAAGTTCCCTTAGGGAACTGAGCAACTGACCTTCCAGAAAAAAATGACTCTCATCAGCCAAGGGGTAACTCTTCTGAAAAGAGGGAAGTTGAGAGCCATCTCTCAGATCCTAGAGAGTTGATACACAGGCAGAGTATATGGGTTGGGTATCCTGTCCCTACTATCTTCTTTGATGCTCAGTGGATTGCAAATAGATAATACTATTGACTGTCACACAGTGCCATTCAGGGTTTAGAAAGAGCAGGGCTCCATGTGGATGGGTACATGGCTCAGCATGATCAGAGTACAGTGAAAGTACTCTTGAACACTGCATCCTTCTTTTGACTACAAGCTGTCTATACTCTTGTGGGCATAATATGGAATTGAGTCTATAATTTCTGCTATGCCTGGAAGCACATTGACTTTATATTGAAATAATTCTTTTTTTAAAATGTTATTATATTTGTGTGTGTGTGTGCTCACGCACTTGTGTACACGACAAGTGTGTGCAGGTGCCACGCCACCACAGATGCATAGAGGTCAGAGAAAGACATTTTGAGCGTAGTTCTCTCCCTCTACCTTTCTGTGGATTCCAGGGACTGAACCTGTGCTTACACAGAAAGTACTTTTGCCCAACGATGAGCCATCTCTCTGGCTTAGTGTTGAGAGGTCCAAAGCTCCTCTGTGAACTGAAAACCTGGAAAAGTGGCTGGTGGAATTTATTCCCTAGTAGATGGGAAAGAGAAGCCAGAGCCTTTCCCAGTCTGGCCTTTCAGGGATGATTCACAAGATGAGGCTCTGAGGCATGGAAAGCAAACAGCAGACATAAGAACATTGGAAGCAATTGCTTCCTTGAAGTCATAATAAAGCTGGGGCACTCAGGTGACTGAATTGCATGTTTACTAGGCTGAGGTCAGGTTTTGTTTTGGGAGCTTTCCTTGATTATGATTGCATCTTATTATATGCTGGACATCTAGGACTTGTAGAGGAGGAGGAAAAGGGGGGAGGATGGGCAGGAGGAGAAACGAATTCATAAAACAGCCCCAACTGTGAGACCATTGTTGCATGCTGTAGTGCCTCTCCGTATTTCCGACAGAACAGTCTGGTCTGAACATTAACACTGAAGATGCAGCAGTAAGAATAAACAGGACGGTTGTGCCTTTTGGTGAGGAAATGAGTCCTAAAGTTTCTCTCAGTGTCTCATTGGGACTTTGTCTCTGCAAATATTGCAAACTCCTCCCTCAGCCTTCAGTAGGGAATAACGAAGTTTGGATGAAGGGTACACAGGAACAGGCCCATGGTGCCTTTGTGTTAGGCAGACTGAGGTTTGAATCTTGGCTCCACCACTTAGAAGTTGGGAGAGCTTCTTTAATGGGCAATCCTAAATACTCTCATGGTACTCTCTCAAAGTGGGGATATTATTTACTGCCCTGAAGGATTATTTAGAAAATTCCATGAGATAGCATGATAAAATTTAATGGTATATTATAAATACCCATTACCTGGAAGCTGTTATCACTTTCTAAGGAAGTTCTGTTGCATGCCTGGCTCATGGAGATGCAGAAATATAGAAGAGCCTTCCTTGAGGATACCAAAATGGGGGGAACAGTGCTATTTCGTGGAACTCAATTTTCTAAGACACAACCAAGGTGGGAATGGGAGCACTGAGATGAATGGGTGTGATAAAAACTGGTCTTGAATGTTCCAAGACAATTGTAATTTCAGTTTCTCATCTTGGTAAGCAACCAAATGTACCGGTTTGGGATTTGTAAAATCTAACCTCTGTCCTTATGAGAAAATGCAGCACTGGAGTGACCTGCTTGGGAATACTGGGAGTCTTTGGCACACCTTCAAAGAAAACAGTTTCCCTATGGAGCTGCTTCTGGCATTTATGACACCACTCTCAACTGTTTGGTGGGGAGTTCATTGAACTATGTTCTTTTTTTTTTTTTTTTAACTGCCCTGTCCAATATCCCACACCAACCTTTTAAACACCATTTTTAAAATTGATGTTTGTGTCAAGTTGAGGGAAGAAGGAAGCTAATTCATCTTTTAGGGTTTCCTCCTCCTCCCCCTCTTCCTCCTCTTCCCCCCCTCCTTCCTCCTCCTCTTCCTTCCTACAACGATTAATGCCTCATTCTCCTTACCAAATATTTTAACAGTTTAGTTGCATAGTTTGGAAGGGGCAGGCTCCTGAGGAAGGCGGACAGACTCTCACTGAGCCTCATGGCTTTGCCCTTTGCTACTGGGGAGGGAGAGTGGAGGATAGAGGACTACTGACTGCCTTTCAACCTTCTCTCTGACTGCTCCTCCTTTCCTGCCCCTTTTCTGTCTGGAACCCTCATTATGCTCCAGTTAGCAAATGTGCATTTTAGCAGTCAGGCTGAAACTCAAGTGCCAGCTATAGACTAATGACATCTGACTTAAGAACAACCTGTGTTTAAGAAGTCAGAGCCCTCTAGCCTGTCCAATCTACCTGGTTTACAGCAAATTAAAAGGGTCCTTCAGTCCACTTCTACATACTAACTTTATCCATTGACCTTCCAGAAAGACACCCCACTTACCTTTGTATCCCAAGACACCCTATTTTTGACTCTTTCCTTTCAATTCCTCTATGATTCTGAGTTTACAGTCTTTCCCCTCTTGCTTCTAACACAGGTTGTGAAAAACTTCTTTAAAAAAAAAAAAGACCTAATCTTTCTACAACCTTGATGCTGTAAAGAAAAAAAAATCAATGTATTTCTTGCCTTTGTAGCCCATATATTTAAAAACTGGACATAGCACTGTGTGTTTCTGGAGGAGAAAGTGCCATTTTAATTCTTGGGATTTGCACTCACAATGGTAGGCCTATTAACCTCCCATTAATATTGGCTTTTTAAAGGTAGTCAAGTCATTATGCCTTTGGTTTCACTTGTTAAATCACTATTTGATCGGAGATAAAATGTTGCATAAGAGTGGTGATGTCGGGGCGAGCACGCTGTAGCTTAGAACATCATTTATAGTCCCAGTGCCTTTATTTGGCTTAAAGTGTTACATTCTAGGCACAATCTTACATGTTGCATGTCTTACAACTATGAACCCACTTGATCTGTCTTACAGCCTCAGGAAGTAGAGACAACTATTTTTAAAATGTACATTTATGTAGTTATTTACTATGCATGGGAAGAGGTGTGTTTTTCTCTCTTTCTCTTTCTCTCTCCCTCTTTCTCTTGAAAGAATATTTCTCCCTCTGCCTCAGACTACACACTTGATTTTCTAAGTGTCAGAAACATTTGCAGTTCCAAATGAGCTGCTTTTTGTTGTTGTTTTTTTGTTTTTGTTTTTGTTTGTTTGTTGGTTTGTTTTTGGTTTTTCGAGACAGGGTTTCTCTGTGTAGCCTTGGCTGTCCTGGAACTCACTCTGCAGACCAGGCTGGCCTTGAACTCAGAAATCCACCTGCCTCTGCCTCCCAAGTGCTAGGATTAAAGGCATGCGCCACCACTGCCCGGCAAATGAGCTGCTACCCCTTCTTTTTTATTAGACACATAGTATTTAAATTGATACAATGTATTGAACCAGTTCATTACAGGGATACAATTTTTTTACATTCTGCTACCAGTATGTACCAACAATATACCTTGTATATCCTTTTACCCATAAGAGTTGCTAGTTCAAAAAGCCCTGTGTTTTCTAGCTGCAAAGAAGCATACACATTGCCCTTATGGTGAGGTTGTACCATTTGTGTCTCCATCACATTTTTGTATGAGAGCCTTTTCTTCCAACTTCCAGTGATGTCTAGATATTACCATACTTTCACTTTTTGATCCCCTAAAATATAGGTTACACAGGACATAGCTACTGATTTGAAATGACAGCTATCATTCTTATCATGGTTTACTTTGCAGAGTATAGACTTCATTCTCTTGCTTAATTTGCATGGCAGAGACATTAGAGAATCGATGTTGTTCACATGAGGAAACTGAAGCCCAGAGAAGTAGTGTTTCTTCTAGTCATTCTGTGCTACTCTTCCACTGGGGCAGGGGGGGGGGGGCGCCCAGGAACCTTCTTCTATATTATCCATTTTAATCCACATATCTAACATTGTCATTCTTCATTTAACTCAGAGCAAAATCATGTTATGAACCCTACTGAAATATAACTGGAGAATATGGAAATAAGAGCATTCTGTATTATTAGTTGTTGACAAATGATGGCTTGGTACCAAATATATAATATTTCTTTCTTTTAGCAAACCTTTCTACATTAGAGAGACTGAAAAGCTAGAAAAACTATCTCCCAGGCTCCCTTGCAGCTATATCCTAGTTGAAAATATAGATTTTGTCAAAGAAGTGTAGCTGTATTTTCTTGAATCTGCTCTTGGGGATTTTCAGATTCCTTAGTTTCTAGGTCAAAGAACAGTGATATACCTTCCCATGGCCATACTTAAGACTGGAAAATGCATTAGTTGGATTAAATGAACAAGTTTATCATACAGGAGTATAGTTTAAATTGTCCAAATTTAAGATTTCTTAAAATCTTTTATAACTTTTCCCCAAACCTGTATATGATTTTAAAAATCCATCTGTCAATTTTTATTATATTCTTTGGTAAAATAAACAACCCTAAAATAGCTGAGAGACAAAAACAGGCAAAAACTTCTAATCTCTCTATTATCAAAAGGTGAGATCTTCAGATGCAATATTTCCTGGGCTTCACAAGTTTATCGTTTGCAAGTCAATAAGAGATAATATTGTTGCTATTTAGAAGTGTAGAGTATTTAAGCAATGAGATCTTTTCTACTATGACTTGTGTGCTCCCGTGAACTATCATTATTTTCCAGCCATCACTCGTGCCAGATTTTTGCTTTGAGCTAGAAAGACACAAATACCTGAAGCCACACCTCACCACAGAGTGATGAAGATCAAAGTTGGTTTTTTTTTTTTTAATGAAGAATGACAAGACATCCCAGGTGTGTTTTTAAATCCCAGAAAAATTTTGCCTCTGGGAATTCTCTATGCTTCTTGCTAAAAAGGACTCTCCCCTTTAGACTATGAAACATAGTAACATTTTTTTTCTTTTTCTCCTGTATATGGGCTTCTAGTAGAGACCTGACCTGATCTCACTGTGTTTTTTACAGAGAGTCTGGTCACTTTTGTTATTGTTACATTACCCAAGATATAGAGAAAAAACCTGGAGGTTTGGTGGCATTTATTAGGTGATGGGAAACAATGTGTTCCTTTGTCTTAGGACATAAGACACATCAGCCCTATCTGTTACTAGCAATGAAAGACATCTACAATCAATCTATCTTTCATCTCTCAAAGTATGAATTTGATGTTTCACCTTCTTACTGTGAAAAAAAGGCCAAGAATAATCAGGGCTTAACTCTGAGTATTTACTCTATGCTAGCTATATTGCTATCTGTTCTGTACATATTATCTCTTTCACACCTCCTCCTTAGTGTGATGTTGGCACTGATACTATTTTAAAGTAGTAGCTTAAATTTGCAAACAAAAATTGAACACTTTGTTGGCATATGTTCGTTGTACATAGTCTTGGGTTTCATGAGGACATTTCCATACAAGTATATAGTGTGCTTTGACAATATTCCAGTCATATCCGTTTTCCTTCCCTTTCTCCTTCCTTTCCTATTAGCTTCCTTAGTTGCCTCTAGAATGGAACAGTAGAAAATGAACAAATCAACAGTATTTCATATATTTACAGTAATGTACAACTATCACTTCTAATTCCATTAACATATTAACATCGCCCCCAACACACACACACACACACACACACACACACACACACACACACACTACCCTTTAAATGATCACTCTTAATACTCAATACTTAAGAAGTATTCCCTTCTCATTCTGTAACCACCAGCCTGCTTTTTGTTTCTATGTAGTTTCCTATTCTAGATATGGCATATAACTAGAATCATACAATGTTAGTTCTATTTGGCTTCACTCACCTAACACGTTTTTAAGGTTCACTTATATTACAATTTGTGGTAGTACTTTATTCCTTTTTATGACTTGATACAATTCCAATTTAAGGTTAAAGAGAAACTCGGAAGTTAAGAGTAGGTACTGAACTTGCAGCAGACTGGGGTTTGGTTCCCAGTGTTCATATCAGGGGGCACACAACTACCTGTAACTCTAGACTCAGGGAATCTGAACAGGTACCTGCACACATGAGAGTGCATACACACACACACACACAAATAAAAATATATTCTTAAAAACAGTTCTGATCTATAGGTATAGCACTTTCTCTTTACATACTCACTGAGGTAACTTTGGGCTTCCTTTGACTACTGTGAGTGGTGTTGCACTTGACTAACATATGTACAGGTGCACCAGCTTTTATTTCTTTTTGGTATATGTAAGAGAACTTGGTATGTGCAAATTTGCATAGTTAAGGTTAAATATAGTAATAAGAGCTGGAGATAAGATTAAAGCTCAGAGTCTTCATGTAACTAATACATGATGATGAGGCTTCCAGTATCCATACTACAGTGCTTCCCTGGACTCCATCATGAAAAACTAGTTGATGACAGACTATCTTTAGTATGTCTCCCATGGTCTTGACAGGATTCAGGTAGAATCCCTTTCATCAATCAACTGTAGTCTAGCAAACGGTGTCATTAGGATGTATCTTTAATCCGAATTTTTAGAAAATAAGTATAACTGATTTGAGTCACTATAGAATTTTTTTAATTTATTATTTTATTTATTTACATTCCAAATGTTGCCTCCCTTGTGGTATCCCCTCCCAGAGTTCCTCACCCCATTTCCCTCCCAAAAGATTTTTTACATGAAGTTTTGTTTTTTGAAATTTTTATTTTTTGAGATTATAATATAGTTACAACATTTCTCCCTTCCCTTCCCCACTTCAAACCTTTCCATATACCCATTCCCACTCTCCTTCAAATTCATCCTCTCTTTTGTGCATATATATTTACTCCCTAAATATAATGTTATTTGTATTCATGTTTCCAGGGCTGACCATTTGGCACTGGACAATCAGTTGGTTGTTGGACAATCAATCAGGGCCATTCCCAGGCGCATACCTTTCCCGATCCTCCCTTCCCTCAGCTGCCTATACTTCTTTTACATGAGGGTTATATTTGATGTTCCTCACAGTCATCTGAGTTGGGAGGGGTCAGTTTAAGAATTTACATCTCCACTTCAGAACTGAAGAAACTAGGACTCGGGTAAAGAAACTTGCTCATGTCACCAAGCTTAAAGGTCCATGAGCCCAGGTTTTCTATGATCTTCAATGCTATCATGCTACCTTTCCAGTAAATAAGAAAAAAAATCCTTAGAAAACAGATACACACAAATTGCCTCCTTTAAAGTGAACGTCAATTGTAATGTAGGAGTGTGAGTTTAGCACAACCTTGCTGTAAGAATTATAACTATGGAAATTACAGTAATAGTGGTAGCTGAAAAGGTCCGTATTTTTTTATAACCCCACACACAGTAGCATTTTACCAACATCTCTAAATCAGTATGCTTTAGTACCTAGATGAAATATTATGGAAGCTCTCAAAATTAATAGATGGCCTCCTGTACCCCAGAGCCTACCTCACGGTTTGTCTTCAGTAATTCTACGCCCTTGGTTACATGTTCCTGACTCTATTTAGGAAGTGTCACTTCCTTCTCTTTTTAGATTCTTCTCCAAAATTTCCCATCATCTTGAGTAATAGGAACTATCTATTGTTTTTTAGTTGAAGATACTGAAACTGAGAAATACTACATCATCAGTAGGAGCAGATTCAAAATTCTGAATGCTTTTCTGGAATTTACCAATCTACTTTTCTTTCCCTTAGAGGGCAGATGCCAGCACATTTCTCCTGACCTGAGGCTCATTACTCATCCTAGTTTTCTGATTTGCAGATACCTGCCTCTTTCTTGGTGGAATATTTGCTCAGAGGTGATTATTTACCTCTGTGGAGGTGGCTTCAATATAAATCACCATTGACGAATGATGGGGGAAAAAAACCATTGCTTTCCCAGATGGCTGAGCCAAACCCCTGTCGGAGGTTAGCATTGTTTCTATAGCAGCAGCTGAGGTGGTACTTAAGTAGTGAGATTATAAATTGAGTGCTGAAGCTGTTTAGATTTTCCCAGAGGAGCTTGAATGGCTAGGCTCTCCATCACCCTTTTTACCATGAGATATGAGTCTGTCTTCGGATTCAGATATTGCTGCATATAGACAGCAACTCTAGCTTCATCTCTCTGACATTGTACTTTTGGACTTCTTGATGCAGCCACAAGGCTTTAATGGATCATTTAACTGAAGATATGGGGTTTGTTTAGCCATTGACTTTTGAGCAACATTCTACATTAAGTTATTTCATTCTATTTTGTAGATAAGCAGTTTATTTCATTGACCAGGCTTAGAAATAGGCCATTATTTGAGGCCAAGAAAAAAATAAGGAATTGAGGCGATTGCACTTAGAGAGCCAGCCTGCTGTCAATAGGACTACTCTGCAGACCTCCAGTTGTGCTCAGCCATGGGCAGTGAGGTGGCTTTCCTTGGCTTTAAACTCTATGAGATTAAATGCACAGCAATTTCCTAAAGCTTAGTTATCTCTAAGGGAAGAGAAGCTATTCCGGGGCCTTAAGTAGCCTTACTTATGGGTAGGCTGGATGTGACCTTGGATGAGAGTCCTTCACTCCTGTCCTCTTGATCTCTCCATAAGCCACTTAGGTTGAAGATTAAGCAAAGAGACAAATGACCACAGCTTGGCTACTGCCTCTTCTTTTTCTGAGAGTAGGTACACTTGCGGGGTAGAATGTCTGAGCTCCTGCCACAGTGATTTCTGGTTATTTTTCTGCCCCTGGGGATCAGTAGGAGGAGCTTTACCCAAGGCCAGTTAGAATCTTGCAGAACCTGCAGAATGTGCATTTGATGGTTTCCAAGCTTGTAGGCTGAGATGGTCTCCCTTGGACAATCGTAGCAAAGTGCAGGGAGTTTTCTTCACCACACAGTTGTTTCTCTGGTTCTTCCCCTGCTCAGTTTGATTCAGCAGATGTGGAGTATGTGCCAAGAATTCTTATTGAAGCAAAGCTTGGTGATTTCTATTCCCAGGCAAACTCTGGAAGCACTGGTTTATAGTAAGAGGCTCTGTAATGATCATCCCACAGTCTTCTTTGCTTACTGCAATATTTTCCCCCTTTGCCTTCATGGCAGATGCTTATAGGGCTATGGCTCATAGCTCCCAGACCTACCATTTTAGTATACTCCAGTAGGATTCATAGCTATCAATAACATTATCTCCTTGCCTTCCTCGAGATGTAGTGTTCAGAAATTAACACTCCCAGAAGCAGCCTGCAACTGGGACCCAAGAGGCCCTGGTGTCTAATGCCCCAGCTGCATTGCCTCTCTGCTGAGATAAATCTGTCACATCTTGCCCTATTTCTCAGAACTTCCTGGTGATAAACACCCACCACTCACAATAGGAATGTACTTAGGATCATAATCCTTATTGGCTACTTTTCTTCACTGTCTCATTTCTTTATTTCTCTCCTAACTCACCAGCATTTCCTCCCCTCTCACTAAACTACAGCCAGTTTTGCTATAGCATGACAAATGAGTTCCTAGAAAATCACCTTGCTATGCAAAATGTATGCAATAAAAACCACAGGGCTGTGGGACAAATGGGATTGGGGCACAATTTCTTAAAACTTAGTAAGACATAAAACATGGGAGCCTAATAAAATGTTAGTACAAATTTACATGTGTTATAAAGCTAAATTACACAAATATGACACCAAATACGGTACTTTGCCTAGGGGAAAAAAAAAAAAGCCCAAGAGGGAGCTTGTTCCTGAAAGAGGGCATTGAAAGAGACATAGCTTGGGACTTACCATGCATGGGTGGAAAGAAGGTCATCAGAAACCAGGCAGAGCATCGGAACCCCAAATGTAGATACTTATGGTTCTTAAAGGTAGACTGTAGTAACTAAGAGTTGTCTGAAATGTGTATGCTTGAGTCTCTCTCTCTCTCTCTCTCTCTCTCTCTCTCTCTCTCTCTCTCTCTCTCTGTGTGTGTGTGTGTGTGTGTGTGTGTGTGTGTGCATTCCTGCATTTTACAAATGAAACTTGAATTAGCAGGGCGCACCTTTCCTCGTTCACCTAGCATTTCTTGCAGACAAAACTGTGCTGAAGCAAAGGTGAGCATTGTGTGATGGCCAAATCGTTTCCTGACTTACTGATCACACGGGGACAAATTTGTGTCTTACAAATAGATGTTAACAGTAGAGCTGTCGGTACTTTCACTAGCCTCCTTGTCACAGGACTTCCTTCTAAACATTAATTGGGAAGCTAAACAGTGGTAGCTTGACAGAGATTTCAGTTCTTACTGAAACATTCTTCTGGCAAACACGGCTAACATTACAAAACCCAAGCTACTTCATCCCCAAGCGAATTCAGCAGACACTGTGACTGGCTGAAGGAAGTAATATTTTTAGCTAAAAATCTCTCTGCAGGAGTCTCTCCACCCCTAAGCTGCCTGGTCTCGCTCACTTCTCATGCATCCTCTTACAACTGAACTCATTTAGGTATTGTGAATGTGAATCTGTCCATCATGGCTCTAGAATCTTAGTTGCCTATTTGCAATTTCTTGCGACTGGTTTTAAAGCTCAAATCAAATGTGAGATTATTACAAGCTGAAGCAGAGTTCTGTAAAAGCTCAGCACCTTCATTAGAAGGAAAAAGATGAACATGGAACTTTGATAGGTTATTATTCATTTGTATTCAATGCTTCCCAGGAGGTGAAATTACAGCCGGGGCTCAGCTCATTCTTAATTTCCCATGGTAGATTGCAGATGGGTTCTTTTCTCTTCTATAGCTTCTTTAGTCTTAGTACCTGCTTTCTCCTGTGTGCAACTCTGCACACTTAGGCACCTTATTCACAACATGGCTCATTTGTTTTACTGGTTCTGCTTTGATTTCAAGTTTATGTTATTCTGCAGCCTTGATTTTGACCTGGGTGTGCATGCAGGCTACATGATCCATGTTTTTCAGAATGTGGACGCCAGACCACCCACATCAGAATCCCCCCCCACACACACACAGGGAGTTTGGTATAAGCATTGCTGCTTGGGCTCCACCCCATACCTCCTGAATCAAATATCCTGAGTTATACTCAGGGATCTACTTCTAGAAGTGACCAACTGATGCTTACATGTACTTAGTGTAGGCACTCACTGGTTCAAACCAGTAGGTCTCAGATGGGAACAGCTAGGTCAGGCTCTGGCAATGTCTGGAGACATTTTGGATTGTCACATCTGCTGTTACTGGCATCTAATGATTATAGGGCAGTAGCAGTGGTAAACGTCCTACAGTGCATAGACAGCACCATGCAACAAAGAATAGTACCGTTCCAATTGTCAAGGAGTGCAGAGGAAGAGGAAACCTGAGTTCAACCTGATGGGATCTGGTGTGTTTACAGAGCTGTGTTTTCTCATTATCTCCACATCTGGCTCATTTTCAAGTGGCAAAGTTCTCAGAATAGACAGACAGACACACACACACACACACACACACACACACACACACACACGTGGGACACTCTGCCAGCTTCACATAGGTGGAATAAATGTAGGTAGGACAATAGCTGGCTCTTGGAAGAATGCTTTCTCCAGCATCCCTGAGTTGAACTGTAAATCAGGTCTCCACAAGTCATCCTAAAGATTAGAGGCTCTTGCAGAGTTAGACCAAATCATACAAATTTGGAGTTGGATAAATGAGTCCTCCTGTCAGTGTGCATAAATTCTTTGTCAAACATCCTCTGGTTTTATTACATAACTGACCTGTATACGATATAGTAAAAGCAAGCCTCATTCATCACCTAGGACAGGGCCTCAACTGGTATTTACATGCTTCATTTCTTACTGACCCTTGCTTACTGAAAAGTCTGAATTTATCCCCTAAATCATGAAAGCAGGGTTAGAGTATTTCGTATCACTTCAAGCTTGGGAGCATTCCACTGTGCCATGTATCTTTGAAAACTGCTAATTCATAAGTAGCATAAATGGTGGTGATTCAATTTCCAGTTCTGAGAATGCTTTGAGTCTATATTATAGCACAAGGACTGTGTATCCACATTTTAAGTAGTATTCAGTGATAACTTCTGACCAGATAATGCACAAACAAAGATCTTTCGAGACCTGATGAGAGATATTTTTCAAATTCATGTATATTTTCAAACACAGTTTTGTATATATTATAGCTTTAATGCTGAACCTCTTTGATCTGTAGCCTGCTGAAGTTTTGAAAACCCTTTCAGACCTTTTAAAATTATTGAAATATGAGCAGTATTCAAATACATAATAGCTATTGTAGACATACTGCCTGATACTATTCAAAGCATTATATACTTATTTTGTTCAATGACTCCTCACAGAAACCTATTAGGATAGGGTTATCATTTTACAGGTGAGGTTCAATTCCAAGCACACAGAATGTCGATGGCTATTCTATCCCTGGGACTCAGGAAGTCTGGATTCTTAACAAGGGCATTATTATTGGGCCTGCAAGATGACTCTGTGCCTAAAGACAGTTGCTGCCAAGGCTGACTACCTGATTTCCACCTCTGGACCCTCAGGGTAGAAAGAAAAAACCTACTCTTCTCTTCTGACGACTGTATGGCCTTCTTTGCTCCCCTAACTAAACAAATAAAATGAAAAAAGTAGTGTTTTACCTCAGTTAATAAAAAGTAGTCAACTATTATCACTTCTAACTTGAGTCAAATGAAATAAGCATTATGATAATTACCTTCATAGGACTAGGCTGTAGCTGAGTAGCAGAATGCTTGCCTAGCATCTGCAAAGTCCTAGGTTCAATCCCCAGCACCCCGGAAGAGTATAGTTAACATATAATATGATAATTTTATTAGCCTAGCATTATCCTGTAAAAATAGAATGAAAACTGCATATGTAATATTCAATTTTGAAGGAGACAATTTTTTAAAATGCAGAAAAACAGATGAAATGGTTTTAACTGTATTTTTGTTAACCCAAACAAATAGAATCACTAAAGTATTATAATTTCTATAGATAAGATTAATTTTAATATTATTTTTTGTTAACCCAACATATCCAAAATACAATTTCTATGTGAGTTCACTATAAAACTGTATTAATGAAACATTTTACACTTTTTGTTTCATACCTTTGAAATCTAGTGTTTATCTTTGGGTGGGGAGGACTTTTCAAGATAGGGTTTCTCTGTGAAGCCCTGGCTATACTGGAATTTTCTCTGTAGACCAAGCTGACTTCAGACTCAAGAGATCTGCCTGCCTTTGCCTCCTGAGTGCATTTTCCATCATGGCCTGGCTGAAATCTCATGTGTATCTTCCATTTACAGAACATTGCAATCCAGTTTACCCACATTTCAAGATCTGGATGTGGCGACTGGACACCATACTGAAACTTAGTGAGAACTCTCAGGCTTTTAGGACTGGGTCTGGGTAGATTTTGAAAGGGAAAAAATGGTACTTTTTAGTCCTTCTTAGCTGATATCAGAGAGAAGCCTCAAGTGGTTCTCTACGTTTTGACAGCACTATGCCTGTTCAGATGTAGGCTTCTGAAAATGGACCCAAGAATTCATATCCCCATTTTCATTTCCATCTGCATCAGTTACTTTCTTTTATTGCTACAGCAACATAACTCATCAGAACAACTTTAGAAAGAAAGATTTATTTTGTCTCAGTTCTTGCGGACCCTGGCAGAGAAAACATGGCAGAAGGACTGTGAAGCTCCTGATCATTTTGAACCATAGTCAGAAATCAGAAAGATAAGGATGCTCTCTTTCTTCTTTTACTTCCCTGTTTCACTTTTAATTCAGTCCAGGCTCAAAAGGGATTTGGTGATACCACTCCATCTCTCTGTGGTGTGTGTGTGTGTGTGTGTGAGAGAGAGAGAGAGAGAGAGAGAGAGAGAGAGAGGAGAGAGAGACTTGTTTCATTGGATAGAGAACTGTGAAATGGGTGCACAGAAAAGAAGCAGAAGCATACTACACAGAAAAGATCATGGTTGAAAAGGATTTTGAGTCCCAGCCTCTACCACTAATTAATGATATGTGTCTTATCTTTCTGGGTCTTTGAGGTATAGAAGGGAAGTAAGCCTAGATTTCAAGCCAGAATGACTAGAAGACTCACTGGTGGTTGTTTTGGAGTGTTTAGATGCTGATGTCCAGGCTGAATTGCAGTAAGATCAAAAGAATTTATAGGGTAGGGCCAAGTTGAGACCACATGACTACATGGCCTGTAATTTGTCTCTAAACCCTCAAGGCCATTATGGATAATCTAGTATCATTGCAAAGCTGTGTGTGTGTGTGTGTGTGTGTGTGTGTGTGTGTGTGTGTGTGTGTGTGTGGTAGAGTGATCTCTGTTTCCAAACACTGGGAAAGGAAGTGCCCGTTGTAGTGTGTCTTTCCTACTCTGTTTTCATTGATCAGGGTTCTGGGTTCAGCATTGCAAGTACAAGCAAGATGCTATGTTCTTCAAAATTCTTCATTTACACTGAGCTAGTATTGTTAAGTGAATGTCAGGGATGGTGTTATAAATGAACATTCTTTATTTGGTGGAAAATTAGAGGGCCAGGGAGAGAGAAATGGACCATTTAGGTGTCTAATTTCAAATGCCATTTGCTTATAATTCACTTGTAAGAGAAAAAGGGAAAACCCATTTATTTTAATTTAATTTCAATTACTTAGGCTCTCTCTAGACTTAAAAAGGATGTAAAGTACGAAGGCAAGAAAACTAATACCGCTGGTCTCCTGCACTCTCTTCCAAGAATTCAATTGAGAATGAAATGTTCTGGTATGCCTCACCCTTCGACTTTAGAGTACAGATGAAATAAAAGTATTGTGAAAGGAGGTGACAGTGTCACTTAGGACCAACGTGGTAACACATGGATTTCAAATTTCAGTAATGTACAGCAGCAGCACAAAAAGTGTAATTGACAGTTGGTTTCTTGCTCATGAAAAAAATGTCTTTCGTAGGTCAGCTATAGCTCTCTCCTTGTTCATCTTCCATCCATAACTGAGGTTGGTGAGACCTGTCTCTACTTAGAACACAACTAGGAGAAGAGAAATCCATGAATCATGGTCTTGATCTTCATGTTTATTTGCAAAAATAGACTTAGTTGCCCAAAGCAAATGGTGAGGCTAAGACAACATTGAACTGAACACAACAGAAATGGGCATGTGCCAGCCTTTTGCTGTCATGAGGATGGGAATAATAATATAATACAATCTAAATGAAAAACACTACAAAAATACAATGGACTCTAGCCACAAGGGATGCTATCACAAATTCCTATCTTCCTAACAATGTGGCTACATGGTTATCACATCATTGTCATGACCTGCCCCACTCCACTCCTCCAGTAGAATAAAGAAGTTTACTTTCACTGTGAACACACCAAGCCTTAACTGAACTCTGACTTTTCCAAATCCTTCCACCTGTTAAAAGACGCTTATTTCTTCTCCTCATGGATTTACTGATGACTTCAACAAAAAACCAGGAGGGACTCACTTCTCCATCTGATAAAGATGCAACGAGGAGTAATGGTTGAGACTGCTGGCTCTCAAATTTGTCCATACACAAGAGTCACTTGAGAGCTTTAATAAGTACTCATGGTGCAGTCCTACCTTCATGCTAGGATTTCTGACTTCAGTCTTGCGGGTAGCTAGGGATTAGCTGGTCCTAATGCAAACTGAGAACCCTTGTTAAAAGCAGTAGCTTCTAAAGCAACTGAGAGGAGCATTTAGAACTTGGCTTTTTGATTCCAGTGTGGTGGTGCACACTTGTTATCCCAGCACTTGGGAGGCAGGGTAGGAGGATCAGAAGTTTAAAGCCAGCTTCAGCTATATAACAAATTTGTGGTCAGCGTGAGCTACATGAGAAGTATGTAGGGCTCTTCAGTCTGTCTATCTAATGAAATTCAAGAGCAAGAGGAATGACTACGACCACTACCACCATTACTACTACTTTTACTCTTTCTACTACTATGGGCTGGGGAGCTAGCTTAGTCAGTAAAGTATTTACCTCACAAGCAGAAGGACTTGAGATAGAGACCCCAAAACCCATGTAATGAAGTCAGGCAGAGACAGACAGATGGACCGCTGTAGCTCACTAGCCAGCCAGCTTTGCTTACTTAGCCATTTCTGGACTAATGAGAGACCCTATCCTAAACATAGAGACATGGGGAAAGGGTGACGGAGAGGATGGGAGTGAGAGAGAGGTATCTGTCTCAGTAGAATGATACTTGAGATTGTCCTCTGACTTCTACTTGGCATGTGCACAGACATGCATGCCCCTGCCTTATGTGTATATGCACACACACACAAAGAGAGGGGGGCGACCTCTCTATTTCTCAGGTTTATGGCTTTTGCCTAAGTCACTTTATGTCTGCATTACTTAGTTTTTCCACTTTTTCTGCGATGGTTACAGGAGAGGTAGATAAAGTACCAAATTGTACCTTGGTCCCAGTAAGTGCTCAGTAAGTGGAAGTATTTTCATTATTGCTATGGCTGCTGTGCTGCAGCCTCCTAGTTTACAGCAGTGCTGCCTAGAAAGACATACTGCTCTAATAGGTTGGCTGGCAGAAAAAAATGGCTGTAAAAGCTACACTATGCTATTAGACATGATTCCATTTAGCAATTGTCTGGGGTATGGGACTAAAAGATGTTCTTTGCTTTCCATGATTTTCCAGGGACTGACATCAGGAAAGCCTTCTCTACCCCTTGAGCCCCCTCTTCTGTAGCTAGAATAGAGGGAGTACTGTGGGGGAAGCTTTCATTATGCTCTCCTTGCAACAAAAATCAGAAAAGAAAAAGGTAGAAAACAAGCAACAAGCGATCTTTTCAAAATGTGTCTTTTTTTAAAATATGAGTGAGCAGACTGTTTGGAAGCAAAAGGACAGAGTTTGTCTGTCTTCCCAGCTGGACTGAAACTAAGAACCATTTGCCACATATACCTCCACCCTGACTCCAACATGTGCCTGAGTGTATGTAGGTTTCATTTTGATGTCAAACAAAACATTGCTTCTAAAATGCCAGGAAGAGGTAGGGCTGCTACCATCCTGAAAGAACTCTGACCTTTTCTTCTACATATTAATCATGTTCCTGTGCGGTTTGGGGTAACCCACTGGGATCCCTTATCCTACAGGGATGCGCACTGGAGCACTCCATTATCCTCACTCATTTTGCTTCAGAGAAGTACACAGGGCTGGCTGTTCAGCCTTTTAAGGCTCATTTGGCAAGTGCTCTGCTCTGTCTCTCAAATCCTGAGATGCAGCCTTCCCTGCCTCTACCCCCATTTCTGTTATGGAGTTTTTAAAAATGAAATTAATAAGAAAAAATGTCAAAACTTACATTTCTACTTCCTAATTCCTTGCATATGACACAGACATCAGTGTTAGTTCCGTTTGACATTTGTGAATTTATGGGAAACCTCATTGTTGCCGACATTTAAAACTTGGCTGCACCCAATGAATCTACCCTAGGGAACAATTTTGCAAGAGTCCACAAAGGATGAGGCCAGATGACCAGTCGGATGCCATTTGTATGCATTCCAATTTCTGTGGGATTTGGATGAGAAAAGTATTTTTTCGTTTCTGTTTTCTTTCTCCCGAAAACATGGAAAGTAGGAATGTCTCTGTGTAATGAAGATCTCAGAGTGGATAATAAGAGCATGCACAGCGATAGTCCTGCTGATTGCCGGGAAAGCAGACTCTGTGGGGATTTGGGGCTGGCTCTAAGGATAGCATGGATTGTTCACATTCTGTTTTGACAGAGAAGGAAAATTGCTGCATCTGATACATTTCACCCCTTTTAGGAATTGCTTCTAGAAGTCTGGCCCTCCCTCTGGGCACCATGTTTATTGTCACGGGAGAGGAGTCCTAGGGGAAGAGACAGAGAGGGTGGAAGAAATGAAATTCGCAATTTGTAAATGAAATTTTCCTGAAAATTACTGCAAAGTAAAACCACATTTCCATCGATCCTCAATATTGCCATCACAGATGGACAAGCCATTTGAGTCCTAACCACTTTTACTTAATTAAAAATAGGATTTCAAGCCTGCCTTGGTAGTAAACACTTGTAATCCCAGTCCTAGAAAGATGGAGACTAGAGAATTAGGACTTCAAGGTCATCCTAGGCAATATTCCAAGCTCCAGATCCATTTGGGCAAGATGAGCACATGTCTCAAAACAAACAAATGAAAATAACAACACAAAATAAAATATGATTTCAAGATAAAAGAGCCTGGAAATTGAGGTACTTTGACTTCTTTTAACTGGGATATATAGCTTGCTCCATGTTCTTCGTGTGCCTTGTATTTTAGAGCCTGGTTTCTGAAAGTGAAGGTCAGGGGCATTGACATCCTCAGGGAGCTATTTAGATGCAGGGACTCTTCTTCAATCCCAAAGAAACTGAATCAGAATCTGCATTTTCCCCAGAACCCAGGAAAAGCATTACTCTTCGGAAGGGTATGAAGCTGCAGACATTTCCGTTGTTCCGTTGACTCTTTGTAACTTTGGCTGGACACATACTGAAGCCCAATTTGGGCCTTCTCTGGAACACAAAGCTAGCAGTTGGCTGTGTAATGAAATCTCACATTCAAGATCAAAACAGAAGTGCTGAGTTCCAGAGAGATTTGTTGGAGGGACAATAGAAGCCCCGGGCAAAGATTCTCCTCTTTGTGTCACAAGCAAGTCCACAATTGTCCTAAGCCAAGCCTGAATAGAAGTCTAATCCTGGTACCTGGTAGCTGCCCTTGTTACAGCAATAAAACAAAATTTCAAGAACTGAGTACTCTCTTTGTCACCTTGAAGATTTAAACCAGGCTCTTTCATTTCTGTTTTTGCCACTGAGAAAATATCCAGGATGTTCCACTTTGGTGCCCTGCCCACTGGAGGACTGAAGGAATATGATTAAAATAAATTTGTAAGGTTCTCAGAGAATTAATACAAATATTTTGGAAAAATCTCTGTGCAATTGTTTTACTATATAATAGGTTTATAATATGAATACTCAGTTATTAAAATTTGCTTTTTATTTGAACTATTTAATCATATACATAGTGATGCATGGTCTTACTGTGTAGTCCTGGCTATCCTGGAACTCATTGTGTAGCCTAGGCTGACTTCAAACTCACAGAGATCCTTCTGTGTCAGCTCCCAAGTGCTACCAAGCCTGGCTTAATCACACTTTTAATATTTTAGTAAAGTCTTATGTATTCCAGCCTGGCTTCAAATTTGCTGCATATGGAAGCATGATCTTGAACTTCTGATCCTCCTCCATTCACCTTTGGAGCCATCGGCTTGTATGCTTGTACCACCACGCTTGGTTTTGTGGTACTAAGGATTCAACCTAGGGTTTTGTGCATACTAGCAAGCATTCTAACAACAGAGCTACATCCTCTGCCTTATCAAATGATATTTAAAATGTCAAGACACATTTACAATGGAAAATAAATTGTACGCAACCCTAAATTTATCTCATTAGATTACATTGATGTTTTAAAATTCAAAATAAGAATCCCCTAATTCTTGTTCTGCAAATATTTATTATGTCTGATTCGTGATCTATTTCTAGAAGTGTTTCTTTGGAAGAGATGGTATTTTGTTGAGTATATTTTCTAATTATGTGCATCTATTCACTTGTTCATCTATTTTACAAAACAAAATCTATTTTTATTAGTGTCTCACTTTAATTATTAAATGGCCCAAGGCCAGGTTGCCATAGCTAAAGCAAAGTGGAAAACCATAACCTTGACAAATCAGGGTCTGGCTCTGATTCTCTGGATAATTCCCCATCCCTGCATTTGGGTTTGGCAGAGGAAGCAGCATGCACACTCAGTCCATAACTGGGTTTTATCAAGGTCAGGACACCTCCATCTCTGCTCTCCTGAGGGTTGCTCGGTGAGGCTCAGTGATTGGACAACAGTGGCATCTAAGTCCTGGATCACAACACGACTGGCTTATGGGTCTCTTGAAAGATGGAGCCCACTGTTCTCTGTGGCATTTTAAAGCCATTCTTTTTTATCCTGGCTTTGTACTGCTTCTATGTCACATTTAGAGTCCCCCCGCCACACCCCTTCGGTATTATGGATGGAACACGGGGCCTCCTGCATACTAGGTGAACACTCTATTACTGAGCCATGCCCCCAGTCCAAGCTATGACACTTATGTATAAATCCTGACCTCTCATAGAATACAGTTGTTGAGAGCCAGCCACTTATCACAATAGACAGGTGAACAGCGGGAAGCTTGACTTGGATATATTGTGACCTTGATTGGAACACAGTGGCTTCGCCTAGTGGGTGCCATGGTCTCTGAAAGTAACCCGTTTTCAAGGTGAGGCTATATCAAGCTGACAGTTTCTCCCTGCACCAGCTCAGACACATTTGCTCAGATAGTAGCCGGAAGCCTCTGAGAAACAGCCTACAGCCAGCCCTCTGTGGTCCAGGTTTCTGGCTCTGCAGCTGCCTGGGTGTGGCAGTTCTTCTGTAGTTGCCGGTGCTGCCACCTGCAAAACCCGGACTGGATTTCTACCTTCGATCTGGCTTCGGGAAAACTGGGCTTGTCTGTAGCAGGAACCCTTTGTGAAGTATTGATTCAGGGACTCACGATGTTAACTTCTGAAATTAGTGGTTGATCTATGAAAAAAATTCTGTGATGTTGTCCTCAAATTGTAAGATCCTTAAAAAAAAAAAGTATTTTTTTTTTCAAACTTACCCAAGAGTTCATTTGGGGAAGTATGGGCCAGTCATCCAGTTCTGAATCTATCAAGTGTACTCTACTCACAGAGATAAATCTGGAACACATAGGTAGCAGCAAGGAGTCATAGCTCTGAGAGAACAGGGTAGTGCTGGACAGGAAACTCTTTGGAGTTTAGCCAGGCCTAAGATTTGCACTCTTGGTAGATACAGCAACAATTGATTTAGCAGCACATGACACTTGAGAGATTGAGATCCGGTCCCAGCCAGGAATAGGCTTCCAGGGCCCAACCCAGAAGTTGATATCTGCTGCTTTCTAAGCATGACAAAGCTCACAGAGGAGGACTGCTCATCTCCAGTGAGCAGATGTGCAAGCAAGGCTTCAAGCAGCTATGCAACACCTTCCAAGGCCTTTGAGAAGCCTGCGATAGAACTAGTAATGGGTCCAGTTTCTCTAGAGTAACAGATCTCAACCTGTCGATTGCAACCCCTCTTGGGGGTTGAAAGATCATTTCACAGGCATTACCTAAAACCATCGGAAGATGGCTAGGAAGGGAGACTTCTCCCTCCTGTAAATTGACTATCCTGTGTGCCCAGACTTGTCATACCCTTACCCACCAAAAGCAAACCTTCATGTCCTGTTATATCATTGTTTATCTGTTTTACTTTTAATTTTTAAATAATCCATTTTATAGGGGAAGTGTGAGAATAATACAAGTTCCATCTTATACCTTAATGCAAGCCACTGGTTGTTAAATTGTTTACTCTCTGATCCCCTCAGTTCCCCTTCTTTCTGTCTTCTCTTCTGCTCCACCTTACCTTCCCCATTCCACACCCTTCCCCACTCTCTCCACACATAGTCTTTCACACAGGTGTATTCACAAGCTATCCTTAGATGTGTGTAATTGTTTCTGTTTTAGAGTAGTCCATGAGTTCAAACTTTCTTTACCTTTACAGAGCTACAAGCAGCTGTTAACTGTAGAAAATGGAATACTGGCTTAATATGTTTCTCTGATCCATAGCCCATACTCTAGTTGTGTCCCGATAATGTCCTTACTAATAAGCTTTGCACAATTCACAATCTAGTTCTGGATTCCACATTTCCTTTAGTTTTCCTGTCTCTTTTGTCTCTTTTAATCCAGAGCAGTGCACAAGGCTATACTGTCCTTCTGGGGCTGCCATTTTTGGAAAATGCTGATGAATCGTTGTATAGAATATCTCTTAATTTTAATTTCTCTCATGTGTCCTTGTGCTTTCCTTAAGTCTACACATTTTTTTTTTACTGAAACACTATGTAAATGATTCAACTTGCAGCTGGTCAGAAACCATATTAGCAGGAATACGAGCTTATTTGTCTATCTTGTTGAGACCAAGTTTGAGCACTTAGTTGATGTATTGTCTGTGAAGTCATTTATTCCATCTGTAACTAATATATATATATATATATATATATATATATATATATATATATATTATTTGTTAATAATGAACACATATAATTTTGACATTATGTAAATATCTGATTCCTCATCCAATTCTCTCCACCTAGTTTGAGCATTCATTAATGATTCTTGTCTGAACAATGATTTGTTATAATGGCTTCATCTTTATCCCTTCTATATTTGTTAGTCCAAGATAATCTTTGCCAAGGGTAGTAGGTAAGCTCACAGGGGGGGGGGGGAGCGGGGGAGGGGGAGGGAAGGTCTTGATTTCATCCTTGAATCCTGACTGCTGCTCTTTGGAAGAAGTCTTGGTTTGTTGGGGGATGTGTGTTCATACTTTGAGTACTCTTTGTTTACCAGATGACTTTTGACCAACCTTTTAAAGATTTGACAACAAAGGGGGAATTTAGGTTGCATATGTTATAATTTACTTTTGTGGCATCTTCTGGAAAATTGCTCCTGGATCTTTTACACGGTGTTACTCAACAGAAACTTGCTCATAATGATAATCATAATGATAATAATCATACCTTCCTACCACCTAAGCCTTGCTCCAAGGAAGGGGAGGAAGTTGGAGAGAGGGAAGTTGGAGAGAGGTCCAACTGAGAAGAATGGTTGGACCAAAAGGAACAACTAACTGTGGGGAAGCGGCCAAGTTAAGTAAAATGTGAATTTCCAGGAATGTTCCAAAATGCTTGTGTGGGAGTTCTTTTTGGAAAGTTGAAGTAGTAAATTCATTGGAACTTAAAAAAAAATGATTTTAATTCAATATGAATGCTTCTACAGGCAAGATGCTTGAGTGGATAAAAGTCCTTGCCCAGCAAGCCTGATGATCGAAGTTCAGTCTTCCAGGACCTCAAGGTGGTAGGAGAAAAATGACTCCTGAACATGGTCATCTGACCTCCACAAGTACACCCTGGCATGTATGCACCCCCAAAATGTATACAGGCACATACCCCCAGCACACACACACACACACACATATATATACACACACACATGCACATATCCCTCAGCACACATACACGCATGCATATACCCTCCAATGGACAGACAGATACACACACACACACACACACACACACACACACACACACGAAAGAGAGAGATTTAAAAGGAAGTAAAAAATGGACCCCTGACCTAGCTTGTTCCTTCTTGTCTACTTCTTATAAAGATTTAATGCCATTTGTTTCTTCTGGAAAGGGATTTTGCAGGGGTGGGGTGGGATTTATGATTATTATTTGGAATTCCTTACAGCCCACAGTAGGAACAAAGGAGAAACAAAGGATGTTTGGAGATTTCTCAGCTGTTACACATTGTCCTTTCCCTGGTTGATAAGGTTCTCATTAAGGTAACTGTTTTGATCAAACTTGGTTTTTAGCAAAAACTGCAAGTGGTCATGAAAGGAGGAGAGCCTTTTTTCCCCACATGAAGCCTTCAAATAGGCAAGTGCCAGTCCTTCTGTGATGAAAGAGTTAGAGCAATGTGCCACTCCCTTCCTTGGATGTGCCTGGGTCTATAGCACTGAAGAGAAAAGGGAAAGAGAGATGAAGTATGTGGTTGAAGACTCAGGAAGTACACAATGGAACTTTTAGAAAATCCAAAGATATGGAAAAGAAAAGGCAGAACTCATGCTCTGGGTGTTACATCTTTTCTGGGAAACAGTGTAGCACAAAACTGAGAGCCAGGAAGCAGCACAGATATATCTAATCTCTGGTTGAACTGCGTGGCTAAGGGAGTCTGGGTGAGGCCAGGCCCTTCTTGACCTCTTGCTCATATGTCCAGAGTCAACCAGCCAGAGCAATCAGGGATTAACTGATCTAGATGGTATGTTGCTCCTGGAGATGTCTTATTTTTCAGCAGGCTAGTCTGACCTATGTCCTGTGGTGGTCACGAGATTTCAAGTATGTGAAGAGAGCGTTGCAAGACCTGAAAGGCACTCAGGGTTAAAACTCTGGCAGGCGTCACTTCTGCTGCATCACGGTGGCCAAAGCAAGGCCCAAGTTAGAGGACTTGATGAACAGACTCTATTTTGATAGGAGGACTTGTATGGTCTTATTTCAGAGGCATAGAAATACCAAGAGGAGAATTTTGATTGGGACCATTTTTATAACTTAGCATAGAAACTAAGTCAATACGTATCTGGCTACACTACTGTCTCTACCAACATTTTGAGTATGGAAGAATGAGTAGAGGAGAAGAAAATTGGCACAGATAATTCATAATTGCAGAAGTTCCAACAAGAGTCCAGCCTGGATTCAGTAAGCTAATCTATGTAAAGTACTTTGAGCCTGCATACAGTACATGTCCTATGAAGTTGATGTTGTTGTTCAAAAATATGTGAGTATGTCACATGAGTTCTCCAACCTTACTTAATAGTGAAGGGGAGGGGAGCAGGAGAGATAGCTCAGTGGTTAAGAGTACTGACTGTTTTTCCAGAGGACCTGGGTTCAATCCCCAGCACCCACTCAGCAGCTCACAACTGTCTGTCATTCCAATATCGGACACCTTCACACAGACATACATGCAGGCAAAACATCAACACACATGAAATAAAATAAAGAACATAAAGTGAAGCTGAGGATGAATGGGACAGGAAAATGAAGAAAGTCCACAGAAAACAGTGCATGAAATACAGCTTTTTCCATAAGCTGTCCTGGACCAAACCCATCCGGGGCACAGCGATCATCTATTTTCCTTGTAGGAGCCAAAAGTTGGAAGATGTTTCCAAGTTGGCCTTCTCTGACCAGTTCACCCTGCTGGGCTTGTTCCTGAGGTTAGATCAGAGCTTGGTGGGTTATTGCTAAGGTGGAGTCTGTAATAAAGAAGGTACAGAGGTGTGAAGATTTTTATTTTCTCAAGACATCTTTGTTTATTTACTTAGGCTTTATTAAGCGCACCAGTGGAGGAGGCTCTGCTGTGATTTCTGTTGTGCGATGAACACAGCACTTAACTTTTCTCAGAGTGACTGGGCTCCTCCAGGATAAATAAGGAGAGGGCCCTGCCAGCGGCCCTAGGTCAGCCCCTTCTTGGCATCTCAAGGGAGCTGGCCAGTGCCAAGTGCCGTAAGAACTGTGCCAAACCTGCTGGTTGGAAACTTTCTTCGTTTCTTTCTATCTATAGTGCTGGCTCTCCTTTCATTTTGAGTTGTCATCTGTATGACCCCCCCCCTTTTCCTTTTTGTGCAAAACCACTCTGGGGTCTGGATGAATTGATCCCAAGCTGCTTGTATGCTGACAGGAAGTTTTGTTAGTCTTTATATTTAAGGAAAAGAACACTGAGGCATTACCCCCCCCCCCGCTTTAACTTTATTATAAAGTCAGTTTGATAAGATATCTGAGAAACCACAAGACACTCCCTTTTTAATAGGCTTTACTGCCCCTTTGGCCTGCTTATAAATGCCCTGAGTCCTTCAAAGAGACCCATAATTATGAGAGATTCTTGGTGTAGACCACTCCACCCACTGAGCTTATCTGCAAGCTGAGCTTGATATTGCTGGTAGGGGCTTAGGACTTGTTCTTCCTCTCTGAGCTTCTGTTCTTGAGTTCTTCCTTTCCACTCTCCATCTGAGCCGCTGACAAACTAACTGGAGCTTGGTGACTTGTTCTGTTTCCTCTTGTTTCTGGTGGCTTTCTCTATGGCAGGCTTGGGAAGGGGTGGCCCTGCTTCCACCGGCAGGGGACATGCAAGACTGTCTAGAGACATTTTTTGATGGACACCATTGCAGACAGAGGCCACCTAGGAGAGAGAAGCCAGGGATGTTGCTAAATATCACATAATGTCCAGGACAATACTAAATGTGACTAGCCAGTGCCACTGTGACAAGCCTTTGGACTCACAAATTGCCTTCTGGTGGGGTGCTCCAGCTTCTCACATGGCTCCTCCCTTCTTGACTAGCATTGTTATATAACCCTGCCTTTAAGCAACTAAAGACACAGAAGGAGGGAGGGTTTTTTTCTTAGCATGCTTCTGATCCTCAGATGCACAAGTATATATGAAGAAGTGGGCTGGGTTCACATGAGAAATAGTCGTAGACCTCCCTAGTCTGGTTTGGTTTTGGTGACAGCTATTCAGAGCTTACTCATGGAGAGACTTCCTGGTAGCTCATAATTCTTCACTAAGAAACCAGCTATCTCTGAGAGTGTTTATTCTTCTGCATAGATCTTGATTATGGGACTTCTAGGTAGAACTTCTTGGTTCAAAGGAAGTGAAAAAAATTAAAACATGCACACTTCAAATAAACCCCTATAAATACATATTCCTCTGAGAATACTTCATCTTTCAGATATTTATAAATACATGGTCTCCTTAGAATGTTCCAGCTTTGTCATTTTCCATTATTGTTCTTTATAAGCAAAGTACTCTGTCACTAACACCAGAGTGCTAGCTAAACAACGTCCAGGGAATGGTGACTGCTTGCTTTCTATATAACTGGGAAGTAGTAGGCCTGACGGAGGTAGACGGAGAGCTTCAGGAATGTCACTTACAAGGTGCCCATTTTAAGGCATCTCCTTGTGGTCTTCCCAGCCCTCCTTTCTGGATTGTTTGACTCAGCATGAGTACTGTCTGTTGAGTGTCTTTTTATGTGGCTGCTGTTGTTCTAGATGTTAAAGAAGTGGCAGGAAGCACAGCGGACAGAGGCTCAGTCCTTTTGAACTTGACATGCCATTCTGGGAGTGAGACAATGCAAAATAAAGCCTATGAAAGATTTAGGAAAGCTAAGAGAAGGACGGGTGTTTGGAAGATAAACAATACAATGTCATGGCCTATCTAAGTGACATTTTCTAAGTGACAGAGACCAAATGACTCAGAGAAGCCAGTCCTGTGAGGCTGTCTGGGAGAGAGCATTCCAGACATACAGAAGAGCAAGGGCAAAGGTCTTGAGGCAAAAAGTGCTTGGTGAGTTATAGGAACAGCAAAGGAAGATGAAGAGCGGTAAGCCAGGGGCAAGCTGCCGGAGGCGATGGAGTAGAGGTGAGGAGCCGGGGGTACCCATCACATCATGGCGGGAACATGGGTGTTGACTGTAAAATTGACCTGTGGTAGGCCAGGAAGAAGACAAATGTGTGCCATGCATGCATCTTTACCAGACCACTCTGGAACCATGGGAAGATTATAGGAAGCCAGGGCTAATGGAGGAGTCAGCTAGATCATCTATAGCTCATGAGGGTGAGGCTTGGACTTGCCCACCCTTGCAATCAATCTCCAGTGTAATCACTTATTGGTGGCTCCCTCCAGGGAAAGGAAGTGAGGGAGATAAGAGCTTTTCTTTCCTATCTTCACTATCTTCAGTTCTGTCCATCTGCAAAATGTCATCATAGGTAGAGTGACAAAATCATCAGAGCTAACCTAGCAGTGTTCTAGAGTTGGAAGAGCAAGAACTTCAGCAGTGTCTCTGCCCTCTGAAGAACAGCTAAGGCTGAATAAAGGCACCTAAAGGGCTCTGGTATCCAGCCCCACTCTCCTCTCTCCCACTGCTTCCTTGCCCACCCTGTGTGCTTCACATCACGGTGTCACTCCCTGCCACTTCCATAGTAACAACTTTGCTACCCAACATATGCCTCACCTCATCCCTGATCAACTTTTATCTGGAATTCATACTTCAGTAGTTGGGACTTCCTTCTTCCTTCCTTCTTCCTTCCTTCCTCCTTCCTTCCTTCCTTCCTTCCTTCCTTCCTTCCTTCCTTCATCCCTCTCGCCACCCATGCTTCATTCCCTCACTTTCTTTCCAAGCACATCAACAGTGGGAAAGTATCACAGCTTGCTTTTTCTGAAGTCCATCAGCTACTGCAGGCTGTTTGTCGGAAAGGGTGCAATGTAAGCTGAAATGCTGCTCCAATTTTCACATTATCCTTTCCCGCTGCTTGTTGAGTTATTTAATTAGAAGCCGTCATAGTTTCTAGGGAAAACACTTTGAACAGCAGGCCTGATTTATCTGGAAACAGATGCCTTTATTATGTGTCAAAGAGCTAAAAAAAAATTGCTAGTAAGATGTCAGTGTGTGCACATGTGTATGAAAAGAGGAAGGCACATGCACGTATATAAAGAGTGATCAAACAGGAAACAAGGGGATGGCAGGTGCAGCAAATGATTTGGTTCCTGCTCAGGATGCTCAGGAGGATGCACGCTTCAGTTGACTCCCGTTTGGCTCATGCTGCAATGCCTTTAGTGTCACCGAAACTGGCAGAGAGAGCTGACATGTTGTTTTTCTCGGGGAAAAAAAAATTGCTCTCACTCTACACTCGCAGTACAGACAACAGCACAAAACAGGAACGAGACTGAGGCGTCCAGAGTCCACAGAGACGTGTTTATTCAACTCTCGCCATTTTGCACATTTTCAAAACATAAAAACAAAACAAAACAAAACCAAAAAAAAAAAAAAAAAGCCAGGGAAATCAGTTTTCTGTAGCTCTTAAAAAGCATGAAGGGACATTCAGGGTTCAGTTGATCCCTGGAGAGGGATTTGAAGTTTTGTTCTTAGGAGGCTTCATGTTTGCGATGAAGCCCTGGCGTCCTAAACCCTGCTGCAGCCTGTTCTCTTTCATTGGCTGTTTGTTTTTCACTTTGGTGCCTCTGTTGATTTATATCTTTCACTTCGCTTTGACTCTGCATGGACGTGTTGCTGCCTGGTGTTTGGCCCTTATGTGACAGCCAAGGGGAATTATTTTCCCCTTCCTCTGCTTTTGAGCCACAGAGAGTAAAAAAAAAAAAAACAAAAAACTAAGATGCTTCACTTGCTGTGGACTCTCCACTCAAGCTCATAAGCTCCCCCTGAGTGGAGCTAATTATTTCATTAATAGACTAGCTCTCAGGTAAGTGCAAGGCTAGCACCTGCAGGGCTGTCTGGATTCGTGTCGCTTCCTCTGTTTTTCCAGCCCAGACTTCAGGAGTGAACTCTGTTCACTGGTGCTGTGTGAGTCAATGGTCACGCAGTGAAAACAAATGCTTTAGAATATCCTTCTTCCTGCTAGCAGTGCTCTCTGTGTACAGCGTCCACACTGCCTAAGCTCCTTTAACTCCTTTGCTCCCATATGCTCATCATTTGCACCTCTTCTCCTTAGGGAGACCAGTTCTCCTCCCGTAAGAGTCTCTCCACTCCCCTCACTGGGATTTCAAACCCATACTTACTTTCTTTGACATTCCTATTTTGTTCAGCAGCTCAGCAGCTTCTGTAACCACTGCTCCTGGCATTTGCAGGTAGATCATAGGAACCTAACCCCAGGCCTCTTTCTCTCTCCCTCACACCCACATCTAAACTATTACTTGTCAGGCATTCTTCAGTCTTCTCCTTCCCTGTCCCCTGACTGCAATCTCTGTGGTCCAAGCCTCCATCTTCTTCTTTAGGTATACTCAAAAATGGCTTCCTTTCCTCTCTTGACTTGATTATTTTAGTAATTATTATTGGTGTTGTGTGTTTGTTGTGTATATTATGTGTGTATATGGGTGTGCATATGCCATGGTTTATGTGCAGAGGCCAGACAGAAGATAACTTTGTGGAATGGGGTCCCTCCATCCACCTTTTTGTGGGTTCTGAGGATTATTAGGCTTGTAAGGCATAGTCCTTTATTTGCTGGGTTGTCTCACTGTCTCCTCTCTCGACTTCATTCAGACTCATACACCATCCAGGCTGAGTGACCTTTTCAGGCTACTTCCTCCTTCCTTCCTTCTCCCCATCACCCAGTCACATTCACAAAGGATCCCAGGCATGCTTCTGAAGGCATCTTGGCTATCCTGCCTATGCCTCTAGTAGCCTTTCTACTGCCCTCCCATAGTTTTGGGTCCCAGCTACTCCTATCCCCTTTCAAGTATCTGCTTGAGCTTAGACACTCTCAGGACCACCTCACTTCCTTAGTACCTCAGGATCCTTCTAATTGCTCACTGAGCTTCCCTAGAGAGCATTGCCCTGACCCTCCCCAGGCAGTGAAATTTCTTATTCTCACAGTCCTCTAGCCCTTTGTCATTAAACATTCAAAGTGTGACACTTACATCAGTGTCTGTCCATCTTTCTGAACTGTACATTTTTCAGGGACCTGATTCATTTAACATTTTAATAGGAAGTATGTGTGTGTGTTTGTCTGTATGCATGGGGGAGCAGTAATGTGCACATGAGTGCAGCTGCCAAAGAAGGTCAGAAGAGGACTTCATACCTCCTGGGACTAGATACAGGTGGTTGTGAGTTATCTGACATAGGTTCTGGGTAGTGAACTCTGCTGTGCTGGCAAAGCACCAAGTCTTCTTAGCAATTGAGCCATCTCTTCGGCCCCTGATTCATTTCCTTACATCTCTGAATCTCCAGGAGCTGGAATCTATAATTTACATAATACATATTTGTTGATGAAACCAGTGGGCTCCCTTGAACATCTGTGCTGTGATGCACAAACCAGCAAGGCCTAGGCAGGGAGAGTGTGGAGAGCTAAAAGTCTCTGAAAATGTGATGCCAGAAAATGACTGCCTTCCAAAGCTTTAGCAACTGCTTTAAAACAAAAAGTCCTAAATATATAAGAATTTAACTCCAAGTTTCTTGATAATTGGTAGCATGAATTGGCCCTGGAATTTGGGAAGGCTGCTTTGCTCTGGGTTCAATTAGGAGAGGAAGAAGGAAGCAATTTCTATGTAAATGAATCAATCCACTGACCCACATTTCTTCAGTCTTGAAAATATGGCAGGCAGCAGCAGAGCTGAGCTCTAGAAAGCATAGATGCATGATGTAGCACCTGCCCTTGAAGAAAAGAGTGGGAGGCAGGTGGCAGACCCCGGAAAGCTTAATAACAGAATTCAGTAGCAGTGCAGACAATGGCACCAAAAGTTTGCTCTGGATTCAACAGAAACCTCCCCTCACTATGTATTTTGAAGTCTTCCTCCTTTTTGAAGACAGAGTGAGTTCTAAACTTGAGACAGAACCCTGATACTTCCTATACAAAAGATCTTTGAGGTGAGGGTGAAAACTTGCATCTTCCATGAGATGCCAGCATTATGGTAGGAGAGCTTAGGCCAGAGAATGGGTCTGGGGAAAATGAATTGCTAACCTGAGTTCAAATCCTAACTGTGTTTCTCAATGAACAGCAACTTGGGCCCTGTAGGTTCCCTGAGCCTCTATTTCTTCATCCATGAAATGATAACAACAGCACTCACCTAGACTGCATGAGGAAGAATAACATAAATGGCACACAGTACACTCCACATGGTACCTTTAATGTGGAAATACCAGATTCATCATTATGGTATGCATTGAGCTTGCAAAGTGGTACCTACCAATGACATACATGTAATTTTCCATAATGAACAGCTATCATTTATTAAATTTTTTATTATTGTTATTTTTACTTATTCACTTTACATGCCCCCAGTCACCCCTTCCCACAATATTTTTCCCATCTCCCCTTCCCTTCTCCTCTGAGTAAGTGGGGGCCCCTCTGGGTATCCCCCCAACCCTGGCACATCAAGTCTCTGCGGGGTTAAGCACATCCTCTTCCACTGAGGCCAAACAAAGCTGCCCAGTTAGGGGAACATATCCTACAGACAGACAACAGCCTTTGGGATAGCCCCTGCTCCAGTTGTTCAGGACCCACATGAAGACCAAGCTGCACATCTACTACATATGTGTGGGGAAGCCTAGGTCAAGCCCATGTGTAGCAACTATCATTTAATTAAAAAAAAAAAGATGCATGAAGTTTCTGTCAGGTTACTCATGCCCAGAAGCAGAATGCAAGGGTTACCAGAGACATAGGGAAAGGCAGGAGCTCACTGGAAAGTGAAGGTCATTTGTATCAGTTTCATGCAGAGTCTTCATCAGTGTGTGCAGTTCTTAACAACAGCAATTACATTTTTTGTAAGGTAGCTTGCTGTTATTTAAAGACATGGGTCTTCACACTCAAATACTGAGCACATGGTACAGACTGATTGCTTAGCAGATGAACCAGCTTGGTGGTCGCAGGCACTACTTTGGGTCTAGTGAACTGGGTTTGCATCCTGGTACAACCTCTTGAGTGCTGTGACCTTCAGCACTCCCTATGGTTTCTTCACTCTCCTTATTGTAGCATACACTATAGTGTGATGTCCACGCTGAAGGCTGTTTCAACGAGAACATGACATAAATACAAAACGTCCAATAGTGTAGACAATACAATGCTGCTTTCCTTTCTCCTTTCCTTTCCCAGTAACTTGCATTTTTCTAGCAAAAGTCTTGTCAGCACTTATCAGAATTAATTACAAAACCAATTAAGAGTCTGTGAGTAATATTTTACTGTTTTCTCACTTTGATGGTGAGTTCTTGTACCTACTGAAGGACGTAAGGGCCTTCCTTAGACTGTATAATCTAAAAGCGCTCTCTCTCTCTCTCTCTCTCTCTCTCTCTTTCTCTCTCTGTACCTTATGTTGATACACTTTTTTCAGAGTGCACTAATAATGCCTTAGCACACTTAGCACAGTGGTTCTTAACCTTCCTAATACTGAGACCTTTTAATATAGTTCCTCATGTTGTGGTGACCCCCAACAATAAAAGTGTTTCTTTGCTACTTTGGAACTATAATTTTGCTACTGCTATAGATCATAATGTAAATGTCTGATATGTAACCCTCTAAAGGGGTCAAGACTGACAGGTTGAGAATATCTGCATTAGCAGCTGATGGGGCTTTGGATGGAATTCCCAGAACTGGGACCATCAGTTGACTTCCTGAGCACAAAATTGTTCTTATGACAGAACATGAAAGAATGCCTCTCCATGAGATTTTTCTAGCCAATGAGACAAAATACCTAGTTGTTCTTGAGATATCAACTTCTAGAAGGTGACATTGTCTTTCTCTTCTGGGAATCCCATGGTAATTCTTATTCGCCCTGCACCTCAATATCCAGCATAAATAGAGGACTTTGGTGGATTTTTGAGATGCTCCATCTGTCCTTTTTTGGAGAAGGACCAGATCTGGTAAATCAACAATCACTTCAAAGGGGGAAATACTAAGCATAGATATGGTGCTAGCAGCTCCATAATGGGCAACTATCCAGGCCCAGTGGCTTCGTGAGAGACAGTTGGCCAAAGCTGTTTGGAGGCCTAGAATTCAGTTGAATAAATATTATAAACATAAGGGCAACTGTTTAGAAAATGATTTCCAACAATTTCTACAAGCTCCAGTTTTTTGTCTTTGTTGGTTTTGTTGGGTTTTTTTTTTGTTTGTTTTTTTTGTTTTTGTTTTGATTCATGAACTAAATAACTGACTAGACACTGTTCATTTTGGGAGCTTTGCAGCTTGAGGAGAAAAAAAGCAAGGGGTGCTTGTCTACCTTGTTGGACCTCCCAGAACATACTTAGACAGTGCTCAATACTTCAAGTAGCCAAGTTTTCTGCCTAAAGGCTTTATCCTAGTCTGCAAGCAGAATAGGCTAAAAGCATTTGAAGTTAGTGTTTTTAGGAACCATTTTCACTCCGTGAAGGACCTAAGTTAGAACATCAGTACCTTAGATTCCTTGGTCCTCAGGTAGAATGGCTTTGTCATGTGTTATTGTCTTACTGGATTCCCTGGTAGGATTGAGCCTCAGCTGCCCATGCTGGAAACTAGTTGCATTGACTCTTCACACCAGGATTAACTTTGAAGGAAATTCCTCCTAAGACAACATTCCAGTGTCCCTTAAAGAATCAATAATATGATTCATAGAAGTACAGGATAAAGGTTGAGTTACCATTGTCTTTGATCTTGGGAAATTCTATTGATTCCTTGTGATCTCCCTTTTCTTATAAAAATGAGGCCCATGATCTCTTTCTGGTAGAATATTATGAATACTGTGGGTTGGACAGTGATTTGGTCCATGGGATTTGGTCCAGGCCATATGGCACTTGTAGATATACCCACTACCCCAGTTGAAGATGCCCTTCCCTCATAATGGTAATGACTAGAAAATCTCCATACCAGTAAATATATTCAGGAGGCACCCCTCCTTGATTGATAATTCCTAACACGTTGCTTGTGAGGTCCATTCTAATCTTGACATTTCAAGATTAGTTTATTGATCGAGAGCTTCAGATGTGGAGCAACACTTAGTTAGTTTTAGGGACACTGTTGAGTGGTGACTCGATTGTAAAATGTCAGAAACAACTACTGACTTGTTTCCTTTTTCTAAAACATAAGGGGAAAGTACATTTAACGTCATTCTTCTACTTTCCTTGGTCAAGTTTGCCCTTCATTCTTTTGGCAGGGCTCCTCTGCATCTAATAATGAGGTTTAGAAGTTTGCATTCATATATATGTATGCTGAAAGTATTCTTTCCTTGAGCAAGCTTACTCCTCAGTAATAATGTTCCTGGTCATCTTCACTATGTCAGCATTGTGTATAAAGTGAAAGGAAAGGTTCTGGAAGCTTTGTTTTGTCTTAAGCAGCATCAGATTTGTGATTTGTTTCTGAGCTCTTTATATTGTTCCGATAATGGGCTAACTTGGGGCAACCACCATTTTCCTTTTGTTTCTTGTCATAAGGTTCAAAGAATTTGATAATTTGCTTCTCTCTCTCTCTCTCTCTCTCTCTCTCTCTCTCTCTCAGAGGAAAAGGAGACTTGCAAGTATGTTTCCATGTGAGAAAGATTTGTCTCATTCTTGCCACTCATTGAATGGCTGTCTTGCAAGTAGCAAACTTCACATGAGTGCGTGCTCCAAGCAACACGCTCAATGCAGAAAACCTTCCACAATGTTCCTTTGCAAACTGTTTTTCTTATTATTACCAAAAGATACTTGGAGATCATGATAGCTTCTTTGGTGCTTGATGAGATTACGTTTTCCAGGAAGGAAAGTTTAAGTGACCTTAGAGCCTGATTTTCCAGAAGGTGATCAAATGATAAGACAAACCCAATTGTGAGTCATAAATTTCTTGAAATAGCATCGAAGACTTGCCAGGTAGAAAGCAAAGCAGAGAATTTGTCATGTCCAAGAAAGACCCACAACAAGAAGAAACGGGATGTGTCTGTCTCTTCTTTCAAGCATGCTTGTGGCATTGACTTTGAAGTGGAGTTTCCAGTAGCCATTTTGCCTGTTCTGTTCAAGCTTTGGAACCAAAAAACTGGCTAGTTTACCACCATGAGATACATCATAAGGAGAGGGGGCCTTTATCTTTACATTTGATTCTATGAACAAAGAACAGAGCAATGGCTGTAATTACAGGCTTTAACAAGGGCAAATCTACACCTAGAAGAAGACAAGATCTCCTTGCGTGAAGAAAAAAACTAAGTGAATTAGAAATAATACAGCTGAAGAATACTCAGTACCACCCTTCCCAGTCTATTTCAGGCAGAAGTAACAAAAAAAGAGTCTTGTCTGATGTTCCTCTTGATGGGATTCACATAGCAAAAGCCAGACCCCTTTGACGCAGGATGCAGATGAACTTTAAGAAAGAAAGGTTACAGGGACCTTGGAAATGGAGGTAGCTTCAGCCACTCTGCTGAGCCAACTAGATCTGTGTGGTGATGAAGATGGGGGTTGGGAGGAGGTGCTGCATAGGACAACAAAGGCCAGCAAAAGCAAAGCAAAGGGTTTAAAAGAGGCGGCTAGGGGACTGCCCTGCTCAGCTTCCTGACCTGCCAGGCTGATGTCAGAGGGTTTATTCAGATTGGAGAGCCTTTGTTTTGGGGGATTGGAGTGATTCCTAAGAGACAATGCCTGACAAGAGACTGGGGGCACCCAACGCCTGAATTGAATTTGGGCAGTTGCTGAGCAGATGGGGATCAGAGGAGAAAACAAAAGGGAAGCTGTTCCCAGCACATCCACAGGAAGGGAGAACTGCAGAGCCAGCTGCAGTTGGGAGAGCTTCTTGCTCAGCCTGGCTCCTGAGGCCTCTGGTGCCTGACTCCCTTAGAAGACCAGCCATCCCTGGGCTGTCTGGGGCTTAGCCCATTTCACAACAAGGAAGGGAAGATAGAGCTGTAGGCAGGTTAAGATCATGAACTTGTCCCTCCGAACTCCGATTTCAGGAGATTTGTGTTACTACCTCGTTTGCAGGCCAGGGAAGCTTCCTAGCGTCATCTCCTCTGACACCCTCTTTTCAAGGTTTCAGAAAAACCGAGTACATTCCCAGCATGGGCACCTGGGCCTCACAGTCTTGCTGAGGTCCCTGCTGGGTAGAACACACATTTGTGATTTCTTTCCCAGAGAGTCTGGAAGATGCGTGTTCATTCATAATCTGTATCTTGCTGGTTGAGGAATGCATCTAGAAATGTGAAGTTTGCAGTGTCTGTGCCCCAAATAGGCCCGAAAATTCCCACAGGTGGAGGCTCACAGGTGCATGGAGTCGAAAGTCAAGGGCACGTGCAGAGTAGGACGGACTTAGCCAGGGATTTCTGTTTAAAATCTTGTCAACTCTCTGTCTTTGTGGGAAGGCTGATGGTTCAGACACCAGGCAAGTATTTTTCCTGGTGCTCCATAACAAGGATAACCGCTCCCCCCTCCCCCATTTTTAGCTCTACATGCTCTCTGTCCAGGGAGCATGAGATACACAAATGGTAAGGACACTGACCTTCCCTTTCCCCTGCTCACCCTGTCCAGCTAAGGCCCTTCTCTTCAGCCAAGATTTGCACCCTCACACTTCATTCCAAGTAAAAGCCAGCTTCCAGGGACCTCCTATTGGTCACATGTCCTCAAACTGAAAGCCCCTTTTTCTCTTCTAACCCATCTCTTTCTCATCGTACCCCATCTCCACTGCCTCCTTGGTCTTTAAGCATACCATTTTCATGGCCATGCTGGAAGATCTCTGTGCCTTTGCTCTTCTTGTTTCAGCTGCCTGCAATGTTTCTCCCAGGTATTCAAAGGGCTCTGATTTTCTATGCTTTAGATCTCTACTCCTATTTTAACATATTTATCAACTAGACTCTTCCTGGAACTCTAAAACATCACAATCCCCTTTCCCTGTCTGGTGATACTCTGTAATCCTAAATGATCTGGGGAATATCACACAAGTGATTTGCTTACTTGAATGCCACAGATCTGCATGTCTGCTTGGCTTCTCTAGAATGTAAGCTTCACGAGTGTCTCTTTCATTCACTGTCATACCCCAGTCCTAGAACTGTGCCTGGCATGTGCTAGACACTATACCAAACTGTTGAATGAACAACTCAATTAACGAATTAATGGAGATCATCTGCATTAAGACAGGGTTTATTTTTTTCTCTCTTCTCTAGTTCCTGGAACAACCTCTGGAAGATTAGTAAGACCTTTCCACTGTAAAAGTGAAACAGCCCAGGGAGGTTTCTCCTTGTTCTATAGATAGTACAGAGGCCTTAGCTCACAGCAGACTCTTCTTAGAAGCTCACCCATATTCAACTCTCTTGTCCTTCTGGGCACACTGAATATTACAGTCCTCTTTACAGGGGTGCAGCCCTGGGAATAGTTCTGGCTAATGGATATTCCATACAGAACAGCAGGTGAGTCTTTCATTTGTTCTGACCACTAGCCTCAACCAACACTCAAATGATACATATAAATTTTAGAGCCTTTGCTAGCTTGGGTCTCTAAGTAATCAGAGTCATCATTACCATTATCATTACCTCACCCTGACTTTCTTTCTGTTCTGCTTTGGACATTTGATAAGCTCCTGATGTAAGGATTTTTGTTACTGCAGCAGAGCTGTCTATACTAATTAATACAATTAAGGACTAGACATACTGATATGCATAACCCCTTCCTTGAGCCCATTGTTCTATCATTCATTAACAGTATTTGTATCATAGGGCATATGTTCAGTGTAGAGTATACATGTGCTCACATGTACATGGTTATTCCCACTTCTGACTTCCATATAAGCCTTATGGAAGAGTCGCTCATAACCCAGTCTCTCTCAGATGCAATACCTCAGTCAGCTAGACACAGAATGCTGCTGTTACAGTCAGGTAGGGAAGTTAATTCTGCAACAAGGATTCTTAAGGGGTTCTTGGCAAGTTCAGGCCTTAGCTTCATGCTTTTTGAATGAAGACATTTACCACCTGGAAAGGGCAAACAGAATTGTGGGTGATCATGGAAGTACAGCTTAATTGGTAGGGTCAGGAGAATTAGATGTGAACTCTGAGTCTAAATAGCAAGTGACTTCAGTACTTCAGAAGGTGGCATGCCTGGCTGAAGGAGAAGAAAACCCAATCAGACCAAGACTGTCGGGCACCAGATTTTCAGGTGGCAAGAGAGTTGGCACAGGAAAATGACAATGTTGAAATCCAGATCTTTGCCTGTGGCTTTCTGAAGAGCTTTGGAAAATTAATGTCATTTCTCTGAACCCTGGTTAGGCATTTTCCAAAAAGCCATAGATAATGATCATCACCCCTGTTCTAAGAGCTTACACTGATTGATGTTGACTTTGTGCCTTTAGGATGCAGATAACCTTCTCCACATTGCTGCCTGTGAGATGGTGACTGCTATTATTCCTACTTCATCGATGAGGGAATGGAGGCACAGGGATGTTAAATGACTTATGAGGAGTCAAGTGGCAGCATTGGAATTCATAGCCAGACAGTCTGACTTCAGAACTAGATTTGAAAAATAACTAGTTCCTGTTGTAAGATTTTCTAGAAGTATGAAATGATTTAGTGACATGACTCCAGTCCTCCTTCTCTAGGAGGGTTAATTGCATCTTTCACATTCCTCAGAGCTATTCTGTGAAGATGCCCAGTTTAGTGAGAATAGAAGTGGCATATTGTCCGTTACACAGTTGGATGCTCATGGCCAGAGATACTGATAATGGTAACGATGACCCAAGTCACAGATAGCATTTATTGCAAATTAATAGAATATAAAGTAGGGACTGTGTGGTAAAGAAAGTAAGTGTTTTGCTCAGAGCCCTTAGAATTCTTTTATGATCTCTTCCCTATTCCATCTTTATGGATGTTCAGGGACTAGAGTTTTGTGCTGTTGCATTTGCTCTGTTCATGCTCTGCAGGAGTCCAAATAGCTTGACTGCATATGCAAGAATGAATCTTTCTCTCTCTCTCTCTCTCTCTCTCTCTCTCTCTCTCTCTCTCTCTCTCTCTCTCTCTCTCTCTCTCCCACCCTGATCCTTCCCTCTCTCCTGTCTTCCCTCCCTCCTCCTTTCCCTCCCTCTCTTTATTCACAGATTAATGAGTAGATAGAAGAGCCAACTCCCTTACTTCAAACTGAGGCAACTCCGAGATTGTCACTCACCGTGTAGAGCTCCCCTTGAACCACAGGCTAATTTGCCTGAGATCCCACCCCGAGCCTTGCCTAGCTTTGCTTACTCTCTCTCTTCTAGATGGATCTCTTTTTCATAACTCTCTTCACTAAATAGCAAGAATTGCCAAACCTCTACCCCATAGCTTCTAATCTCAGCTTCATTTGGAAATGTGGAGAAGAGGAAGCATTTCAAAGCAAACATGTAGGGGCACCTAAAGCCTTTAAAGAGGCCTGGCAAAGAGGACTTCGTCTTAGCGGCTGGAACAGGCATTGTCTGAGATTCTTGATGTCCGTTATGAAGTTGAGCTTCCTGCAAATTGCCTGTATCACAACTTCTGCTAATATTCCTTTCCAAAGCATCCAGTAGATAGGATTCTATGTGCTTACATACCTGATCCTAGATCATGAGAAGTGGTTTTAAATGTTCTTTTCTATTCCTCTGCTCTACTGTGGCAAAGCATCCCACTAGCATAGATGGGCAACATTGCCAGACTCTGGTGTTCACTACTCCCTGGCAATGGCCCCTGCCAGCAGGGACAAGGAGAGTTCCAAACATGCTGCTGTGGCTGTGCCAACTAGTTCCCCTGCAGTGCTGGCCTGAGGATGTTTGAACCTGCCTGTGTATCATTATTCGTAATGCCTAAGATGCTGGAGGATGTTGGCCATTTCCTTACAGTTTCCTTCCTCTGAGCAGTTGTGGCTTGCTGGATCTGCCTCAGAAGTATTCATTATTCACATGTCTGAATCTAGAGCGGGAGAGTTACTATAGAGAAGAGGGATGGGGTGGGGGCTGGACATGTATATATTTTGCTTCAAACCTGTGTTCAAAGTCAGGTTACATCGTTTCCAAGCTAGGTAATCTTAGATAAGTTCTGTAATTATTCTAAACCTCAGTTTCCTTGCTATGAAATATAACACAATTGTTTGATGGTTATGAATAAAGAACATAGGAATATAAGCATTTTTCAGGTATGTAGTATATATCCAATTAACATTAGATGTTCTTTACAGTGCCTTGAGCAACATCATCATGTGTCCTTGGACACTCTGAAAAAGTAGTATAAACCAGTGTTTCTCTAACTTTAGTGTATATAACAATTATCAGGGAGCTGGTCAAACTAATTTTCTGAGTTTCACCCTTAGCATTTCTGATTCATAAGGTCTACCTTTCTCTCTTCTTTTGAGACAGGGTGTTAGTAGCTTGCTGCTAACTCACTATGTAGAGCAGGCTGTCTTTGAACTCACAGAGATTTGCATGGTTCTGCCTAGAATTATAGGTATCCACCCACCTACATGACACAACCAATTCAGAAGGTCTTAATTTCTAATAAACACCCTGGTGATGTTGGTTCATGGCTCCTTCTTTTGGTAGTGGTGCTATAAGCTATAGGCCAACAATGTTTTTCTGCAGCAGCTCTTCGGATATATTTTGAGGGATGAGTCCATGGCAGTTCATTTTAGCTCATGTCACAGGCTCCATGGAAAGTCATGTGACTTTTACCTGCCTGTAGCACTGCTCCATTCATTTCAGAATTAATGCACGGTATCAGCCTAATCATGGATACGACAAGAATGCAGACGCTATTGTCTAGAAATACAAACATGCCGCAGACGTGCATAGGACTTGAAGTTTGAATGCCCTGAATGCTCCTTAGGAGTCAGAGCATCTTCCAGACACAGAAAAGTAGAGGTTCCTTTTTTTGCCAGGAAGCAGCTGGAGCTGGTGGAAGAGAACTGTACTGATTGTGTTGCTCTTCCATAGAATGAAGCTTCTACAAAGAAGAAAAATATATATTATATATTTTCATAGGTATAAGGCATGACACCAAATGTGACTGATATTAAAATAAGGAGCTTTATTGTTTTCTGTGAAACCCTTCAAGTTCCCCTTCTATCTTCATATGTCAGTGTCTTTTTTCAGACTTCCAGATTTTTCTCCCTTAATACCAGCAGTTGGATGGCATGGACAGGTGGATTTCTGTGAGGCTTCCCTGCTCTACATAGTAAGTCTCCAGGCTATGGAGAGAGACCCTGTCTCAAAAAGCAAAGAGCAAACAAACAAACAAACGAACAAAAAAACCTTAGATATTTTATTCTGTTCTAACTACATGCCTAATAACTCTATGTCAATTTTACAATAAGATACTTTGGGGCTGAGAAGATAACTCAGTGAAGTACTTGTCTGGCAAGCATGTGGACCCAAACTTCCTTTAGGAAATCCAAGTGTTGTGACCCACATTTGTAATCCTAGGTCTCGTGAAGAAGAGACAGGCAAATTCCTGATGCTGGTCAACTTGGAGAGTTGTGGGCCAATGAGAGACTCCACCTCAAAAATAAATAAAAAATCAACTCTGTCTCAGGAGTGACATTAGAGGTTGTCCTTGGCACCAGCACATACATGAATATTCACATACACTAATGTACACACAAACACACATACATGCACACACAAACACACACACATGTGCACTCACACAAAATACTTTGTTGACTACAGAAATCGCTTGGCTCAGGATCTTTCTTCCAAGTACAATGTCTAAAGTCATCCTAGGCAGATGATCTGCTGTTTGTTTTTCTGCGAATCGTTCCATGGGCACAAACTCTGCATGAGCTTGTCAACTTAGTTAATCATTATTGTATAGTTGCCTGCAGGAGGCCCCCTAAAGTGGCTGATTCCATTATCTGGACCAAAGGACTCCTTGTAGTCATGAGCTCTCTGTGGACAGAGACTTGTTGTGAAGATCAGGAGGCTTTGCCCTTTGAACTATTTCTCTAGTTGGAATGAGCTTGTGCTGATCATCCACATTCCTGCACAGCCACATCCATGACCCAAAGACTACCTTAGAGAATTTGATTGGGTGGACTAGAGATAGAATTCTTGCCCTTGGCCTCTTTGTTGATCAGTGGTGGATAACTTTGAAGCAAGTAAACCTCAAATCTCAGCAGAGTAACACAATAGGCATTATTTGTTCGCTCAGCTAACAGTTCTGTTTCAACATTTTCTATTTCACCATTTGGCAGGAAGTCTACATAGTTGTTCAAAAACCAAGTTCCCTTACCTTGCGGTCCTGCCATAGTATTGAATTTTATCTTCCTAATCTACCCACCCTACAGAGGAGTGTTGTACTTGGAAAATGTCTATGGGCTAGGCTTGGAGGTTGCACATATCACAGTAGAACATTTCATTAACTAGAATGCAATCTCATGGTGGAATTTATCTGCAAAGCAGACTGGCCAATGTGTTCAACTACATTTTGGGACAGAAAAGTAAAGAGGTCCTGCCCGGGAAACTGTCCTTGGCACAGGTTCATTCGTTCACTCAATGCATAGTTTTGGATTATCTTTTGTGCGCTAGGCCCATAGACATTGTTTGTATCCTATTTGCTATGAGTAAGAGGCATTTGTCCTTTCTCTAGGACAAAACAATATTTGGAAGGGTCCTGCTCAAAGACTAAATAGAGGTTGATCCATAACCCTTAGGAATATTACAAGCCATCTCTGTCTGTGTTGAGTATTTTCCAGTTCTTGACATCTGTGCTGGATAGTTTTATGTCAACTTGACACAAGGTAAAGTCATCTGAGAGCAGGGAACGCCAATTAAGAAAATGCTCCCATACAATGGGGCTGTAGGCAAGGCTGTAGGGCATTTTCTTAATTAGTGATTTATGGAGGAGGGCGCAGCCCATTGTGGGTGGTGTCACCCCTGAGCTGGTGGTCCTGGGTTCTAGAGGAAAGCAAACTGAGCAAACCAAGAGAAATAACCCAGTAAGCACCACTCCCCCCTGGTGTCTGCATCAGCCCCTGCCTCCAGGTTCCTGCCCTGCTTGAGTTTCTGTCCTGCCTTCCTTCAGTGATGAACTATGACATGGAAGTATAAGTTAGCTAAACCCTTTTCTCCCCAATTTGCTTTTTATCGTAGTGTTTCATGGCAGCAATAGAAGAAACACTAAGAGAGCATGGTATTCAAAGAATTAATGTAAAGAAGCACATACAAATAGCAAAGAAGCAAAGAACTCCAACAAGAGTAAAGTGCCCGGGGTACAGAGCACATACACTGGAAGAGAGTAGTAGGGCCAAGGACAATGGTCTGGGCTTTCTTTTTGTAGGTCCAGGAAAAGGAGGAGGGGTTGTTAGAGTTGTTAAAGATGGAGTGTGGGTGGTTTTTTGTTTTGACTGATAGGCTTGGGTTATGTAAGGCTTGGTTCACTGCACATGTCATTTCCCACAATACCTCTAATTTTAATTATATGCATGCTCTATCAAGCATTTGCATAGGGTGGTAAATAGGGATTTTTTTTTCCTAAAGGTTCACATAGAGGACACAGTTTGCCTGACTATGCATGAACCCCAAACTAGTCCAGGCTGGACTGGCCACTTGCCTTTAGCTTCAGGATGTGCTTCAAGATGTGTTTAGCTACAAAAATACAGGAAAAGGGTTGACTGATGTGCTATAGGTTGGAGTGATGAACTGCTTTGTTTGAAGATGGGTGTGTTTGCAGCTGCTGGTTGAAGGTCCTACTTTACTAAATGCTTTGTTGGGAAAAGGGTGTGTGTATAATTCAAGACAAATGGGGTCCAGAGTTGTTAAGTTGTCCCTATGCTTGTTTGACTAAGAGAGAGCAGACAAGGCCCTGCTGTCTCTCCAAATGCCATAGTTTCTATACTAGTCAGAGTTCAGTCAGCAGAAGAGAAATACTATTTTCACCAAGTATTTAACAGAAGACACTGGTTATGCAGAGAGTAGAAGACTGAAAACGCAGAATGGGAAAAGAGACAGGAATTAAAGAAGGAAGTGAACACTGTTAAGACTGAGGTAGCAAAGGGAAGGGGTTGGGGTTTCGAAGCATTACAAGTTTGGCTATAATAAGCCAGAGAACCTGGTATCTTTGAAGAAAGGAGAGATGGGGGAGATAGGGCTAAAATTAAGGACTGACTAGTACAGCGAGAGAATGGCTATTACTAAGGGATTCTCAGAAGAATAGGAAGCGACCTTCTTCTGCCGTCCTGTTATTCTCTCTTCAACTTCATCTAATTGGCAGAGATGCCAGGGTATAACTGGTAAAGAAGAAATGAGTTTATAGAGTTTTGGTTACTTGGCACAGCCACATTGAAGTCCTAAGGCAAGGAGTTGATCAGAGAACTCTGAGTAAGATACGTTCACTGAGCACATCTTAGATGCCCGGACATGCACTTGGTAATATTGGAGGCAGAACTTTGAAGAAAGTAGTTCTTGTCTACAAGGGGCTTGCAACGTTGACGTGCACAGACAACATGCAGGTGTGCACATGAACATTAGGACAAAAGGAACAGAGATACATGGCCTAGCATCTGCTTGTAAGGGCAGGAAGCTGTTTCTTTCTGGATGAAAATGACTTTAGTTCTTCTTGATGGACAAAACGAAAGTCGACACTGGCATTTTGCAGGTTCTTGGCATGGCATGGTGAGATCATTGATTGTTTTGCTATCTGGGTTTGCTCTACCAGCAAGCAGCCTTCTCCACTGGGATCCAGGAGAAGTTCACCTTAACTGAATGAGATGAGAAAAGTATAAAATAAAAGAATAGTCCCTGTCCAGTGGTTTCTTGGAGAGTCCCAAATTTCTCCCCTAAGGCTTGTGGTGTGTGTCTCTGTGTGTGTGTGTGTGTGTGTGTGTGTGTGTGTGTGTGTGTGAGAGAGAGAGAGAGAGAGAGAGAGAGAGAGAGAGAGAGAGATCTGTTCCTTTTTTTCTGCACAATTTTGAATGTTGGAAGGCAATGATTTTCTGTGAGTAGAGAGAAAGGACTCTTTGGTATAGACTGCATTATTTTGTTTTGTTTTCTCTTGCTCTGGCACATTTTCCAAAGGAGTGTCTTTAGAGCATATTAACTGAGCACCTACTGTGTGGTATTCCCAAACAACAAGACAGGCTCCATAGATTTGAGTCAAGGAGCAGTATGTGCAGAGTTGGAGAGCACTCTGGTGCAGGAGGTCGTGAGTCATCCTGACACCCTCCTTTTCACACAGTGAGCAATCATGTCACAGGGTAGGCCTACAACTAGTTATATGCCTGAGGGAAGCTCCATGGGTCTCTGTTCTCTTATCTGTAAAATGGAAAGTCAGATTGTATTAGGTTAGCAATCTAGCTAATATTTCCCAAGATCTTTCTTGGTCCCAAGTTTTATGTTCTCTAAGATTTTAAAGGACACAATGGTTGTCCTTTTAACTTAGCTTCCTGGTCATTCCTGGTTTTATATGCACTTATGGTGTTTTTATGTCCTAAGAAACCCTTTAGTGCAACTAACCTACCCAGCATCTTTGCTTGACAAACTGTTTACTGGTAGTTTCCCCTTGTGATCACGTGGCTGACTATGAGTTGTCCAGTCTCATGAGAGAATATTATACCACACAGCCTTAGCCTGGGAAAAGATCCAAATTCACAATTCAAAAGGAAGTTTCTATTGAATGCATCTTGCTTTCCCACCATCGTAAAGTTGAAAACTTAAGTCAAACCATTGTTGAGGACTGCCTGCAGTTTGATCCGTCTCAATTATATAACCAAGTTTAATTCAACGTCTTCTTTCTTTAGGCTTTTTATCTGAGTCAGGAAAATGAGGTCAAGTGTTAAAGGTAGCGGCTGTGGGAGTGTAATGGAGGTGTATCCGTTATCTTTTGTTGTAATTTAGCGGCTTACAGCCGCATACAATTATTCTTTGTCGTAATCTTGTTGGTCAGTTGGGCAGACCATCTGGACTGATTGAAATCCATCAGGGTGAAAGGTCTAGGTGGCCTCACTTTCATGGCTGGGATTGGGGGGGGGTGTCTCCGCTCCAGCAGCTGTGTTGTCTGTATCCTCTACTTGTGAGGCCTCTCATTGTCCAGTAGGCTAGCCTGGGCTTGTTCATGTGAAGGTGGGTGGACTCCAGAATCAGGGAAGTATTGATGCTTCTTGTCTCTGCTTGAGTTAAACTTAACTGTAGGGGTAAAATGGGGAGCAATCTCTTTCCCGGCCAACATCAAGGGTCACATGTGGAAACTCTCACAACAAAAGATGGGTCAACAAGAAAAAAACTTCTTTCACCAGTTTGACATGTGCAGGAGCCTTCAGAATAGAGATAGAGTAGAAGGGGAAATTAGCCTATTTTCATATTTGCATTCAACAAAACATACAAAGTCATGTGGAAAGATGACAAGGTGCTACGAGTCTAAACTCCTAAAACCAGACTGAAGGAGGAAACCTGGCAGGCCTGTCTGTTCAGATTCTTCTGTCCTTCGTCTTCTCTGTGCTCTGTCCTTTCCTCCTGGGGCCTGGAATGGGATACTTTTTCCAATGGACAGAGTCTTATGATCTACTATTGGACAAGGAAAGTCAGATACTTTCTCAAAGGCTGGCTCCAAGGCAGAAAGGAGATTAGAGCAATATTTTTAGGCTTTATGGTTTGCTTTGGGGAAGTGGGTTCAGGTTGCTATGGCCTACCTTGGGGCGGGGGTGGCAGGGAATAAATTAGTATTTCTATCATTCACCTGGGGCAAGAAAGAGGAATGCAAGACAGAAGGGAAGTTCAGGGAGGAATTTTGTTTTAATTTCTGAGGCCTTCATTTTGGTTGTTATTTTCCAAGCTCCGGAAGGCCAAAGAGAGTTACAGAGTTCAGCCAGAATCAGCAAAGGTGGGGATGACCCAAGGTGACATTGCCAGAAATGTCTTCCTCACGTGTTGAGCAGCTGGAGGGAGGTCAGCTGTGAGGCTGGAGGGTAGAGACTGGTGAGAGGAATGGAGAGGCCACTGAGAACCAGGAAGTATGAAGAAAGACCAGATTTGATGATTAAGATTTTTGTCCCTTGCACCTACTCTGACCAAAACTTGATGTGCCAGGGTGGAGGGATACCTGGGGGAGCACTCTTTTAGAAGAGAAATGTAGGAGGGGGGAGAAAGGTTATCTGTGTGGAGGGAACTGGGAGTGGGAGCAGAGTTCAGGATGTAAATAAATATATAAATATAAATAAATATTTTTATCCCTGTGTGGATTTGGGTGCTGAGATGTCACACCTCAGTGCTGTCTTACAAAACCTCTTGGAAGTCATTTAACTCCATTTTCTGAACTCCATATATTGGCCAATTCTGCAAGTCCCCAGAGGACACAGAAGCTAGGGTGATGGTGTGCTAAGCGCATAAGAAAAATGGAGGAGTTCTTGACATGGACATGATCAGAGAAAAGATGAGCCTCCTGAAAGGGATGGAGTTGAGAGACCCCATGGATGAACATTTTCTCCATGCACATAGATCTTACATACACCTACACTTGTAGGTACATGCAGTATGCCCCCACGTGTGCCTGTTTGCATTCCACTCATGCCAACACACGTGTTCATACAACCACATGCTTGTACATACTGCATGTGTGATCTTACAAACAATCTCAGAGGACTCCAAGAAGCCTGCCTCAAGGGCTGAGGATTACAGAATGTTAACTGGTCTTGACAAGCAGCAAGAGTAAAAAGCTGATTAGAGGCTTTGGGTGGAAGAATGCTTCCCTCGGTCCATCTAAGATGTCCATTGATACAAGATGCCACTGTGCTGTTCTACATGATTTCTGAAATGCAAGTTCAGAAATCATATTTGTCCTGTTTAAAAAATAAAAACAAGGCTGACACATGGTTATTTGATTTTTTTTTTCATCTCTGTGGACGCATTTGGGGAAATCCATTTTCCTGCTAAAATCAGAATTGAGTGGGGAGTGGTAAGGCTGGAAAAAGGGGAGATCTATTTTTGAAAATTGCAAGATGAGTAGGCCCCTCATTAAAAGAAATACAATAAAATGGAGAGGCTGTACATTAGCATCAGAAAAGCAGCCCATTTCAGCAAGGCTTGGGGCCTGCCACATTAGAGGCCAGTTCCTGTAGTGGCTGTGAATTAATAGCGTCTTTTGGATAACATGGAAGTGAACGAACGAGCACTGTCCTTGCTTTGCTGTTTGGGGGTTTGAATTTTTCCTGTAAGTCCTGTTTTGGTCCTAACCACCCATTGTTAGCAGCTCTCTCTATCCCTGGCACTCAGCTTTTGCAAAAATGTGGGCCTCCTCTGAGTGAATGAGCAAGTAACCCAGGCTGGCAGCCCCTCCCCACAGCTCAGCTTTCCTCTTGTTTATGTTTAGAGGTTTTCAGTTGATGGGAGTGGCAGCTTCCATCTCAGCTCTCAATGGCATTACAGGCAGCTTTTTACAGCAGTGAGTGTGAGAATGTGTAAGGCAGGGGGGGAAAAAACCCTTCATGTTGGGCAGAAGCCTGAGGGGGAAGGGTGGCAGCTGCTTCCCTGGCCTTCCCAGAAGCAGGCATTGCTTTTGTATTCTACAACAAGAAGCCAGAGTGACTTTTCTCTAAGGTGAAAGGACAGCTGATAGTAGCTCCAAGAAAACAGCTAGGGCATGGGAGGCCAGAGAACAGGAGGAGGGATAGGGCAAGACCTTACAAGGTCTCTAACCCCTGCAAAAGAACAAATGTCTTTGAATGCAGCCACATGTTTGGTCTAGAGAAGCAGACTTGAACAGGATCCCTGGGTCAGAAAAGGATGTCTGTTTGAAAACCACAAAAGATTAGGAAGAAAGACTGAATTCATTATTTCTAATAGGGAACTTAAGTTCAAATGCAGATTATTTGCACTGCTAACCAACCATAGTGATGGCTATTAATTTTACTTCTTCTGCTTCTTTCATTTCCCCTTCTTTCCTTTCTTTCTTCCAGTCTTCCTTCCATTCCTTGTTTCTTTCTTTCTTGAAAAGGTCTCATGTAGCTGACACTGTGACCCCTGCAAGCTTCAGTAATAACTGGCCTGGCAAGACATGCTCATATCGTGGATATGATAGAGAGAGTTGGTAACAATGGGTGGCCAGGACCAAAACAGGACTTACAGGAAAACTTCAACCCTCCCCCGCCCCCAAACAGCAAGGCAAGGACAGTGCTTGTCCACTTCCACGTTATGAAATAGTGGCATAATATGAATGTTATGGGAGCAACCAACCACTTTCTGATTGGATTTAAAACCTGCTCCACAAGACAGAACTCATGCCTGGTACCATCACTCGATCACCAAACCCAGGACTGACCAAGTCATAGGCCCCAGGAGAGAGCCTACTACTATTATCTCCTTAATGGATATAGTATTAAACTGTCCCCTAAATCCTTATCTTTATATCCATAGATTAGTGCATCTCGTAACCCTCATCAGTGAGATTGTTTTGCAGTAGACAGTGATTACTATCACAACACACAACTGTTCAACATGTAGAGACCAAGAGACTGGAGATCCCATCTTGAAATGTGGTATCTATACCTCATCTCCTCACACTAAGTCTCAGTGGCCACTGCAGAAGAAGGGGTGGAAACATTGTAAGAGCAAGAAGTAGTGGATGAGTACATCAAAATAGTGTTTGCTGGACATGACAGGGCTGTGGCACACATAAACTCACAGTGCATGGGACTGCACACACAAGGTCAAGCCAGACAAAATTCCAGCATGGAGAGGGAGGTGAGTCATGGCAACTACGGCTGCTGGAGGAGGGAGGAGAACTATTCTTCGGGGGTGTTTGGAAAGACCACCCATGCTCTAGGAGATGCTTCTCTACCCATGCACATACTGGTAGCATTAAGTGAACCCAGTGGGTTTAAAACACAGGGAACTGGGAGGGGGTGTGATGGGAGAATAGGGAATGAATAGGAAAGAAGGGGATGGGAAATGGATTTGGTCAGAACATTATATACATGCTTGAAATTCTCAAACAACAAGAACAACAAAAGGTTTTTAAAAAGAAAAAAAAATGAAAAAGATAGGGCACTAATTTCTTGATACTCCAAACATTGTACATTACACACACACACACATACACACACACACATGATAGGATAATCTGAGATTATTTCTGACCACACACTTAACCCTTCCTTTTTGAGCATTTTCAGCCCTCATGGACATGGTATGGCCTGTCAGAGACACATCCTGGGGAAATGAATGAGGTGTAGTTTGCGTACCAATCAAAATTGCAGAGGTAAAGATGAGGCAGGAAGATACTGGTCTTGGGTAGCACCACTATGAATAGTCAGGCAAGATGTGGTGGTAAGCACATACATTTTTGTCACCACTTAGCTATCAGGCAGCCTTTGGACACTGAAGTCTGGGTCTGGTATCCTTCTGGCCTGTGCCTGAGCCACATAGGTGCAGCCTAAAGGTATGGAGGCAATCTGGCTGGCTGCCCCCAAGGTCTCATTTCTTTTCCAGACTCACATTGAGTATCTGGTTATTAGACAAAAGAAATCACTCAAGCCGCAATTATCTATCCACTCTAACTGCCTCTTCATGGTCTTCCTGCTTCTACTAAAATCCTTTTTTGGTCTGTTCCACATACAACTATTAGGAAAGGCCTTTGAAAAGAGCCCAATTCATGTCTCTCTTCTATCAAAGCCATCTAAAGGTCATCTCCCTTACTCTGGGTAAAAGGCAAAGCCCTGGTCTTAGGCCCATAAGGGCCTGCATGACCTGACCCATCCCACTCCTCTGCTCCAGGCACAGCACCCATCCAGCTGTCTCCTTTTTTACTCCCACCTTTCCTCTGCTTGGAGCACTCCCTCCAGATACATACCTGGCTCTTTCCCCATCACCTTTAAAATTCATTGTTCTCAAACAGCCCATCTAAAATGGCTACCTTGTAGGGTCTTGGAAACCTCCATCTGTACTTTCTCCACATTTGTTACCATCTACCACTCTATGCTGGTTTCCTCTCTGTTTTATTTATTATATACCCACCCCACCCCCTCAGGAGAATATAGCTTCTTTAAGGACACAGAAACTTGTTGTTTTTCAATAGTGTACCAAAACAGTCAGCCACTGGAGCACAGTAGGCACTCAGTAGTTATCCATGAAAAGAACAAATGGATCCTGACTACAGAATGCTTTTCAGTGTGACACCCAAACCATCATTTAAATCTTAGTGCCTCAAACTGATCTATAGAGCCACACCCTTTTTCTGCCTTGACAAACAGAAGGAGTGTGTTAAGGTCTCTGGAGACTGCCCCTTCCCTAGACTGCTCAATGTCAACACTTGTACCTAGTCTGATATTCCTTCAGGGACACACAGCTTGAGGCAAAGAGATTAACCTGTTTCCAGGAAATGTGAGACTTCTGGTCTAGTACTGCCTGTATTTGTAGTTTCACCATGGTAGAGTTCATGCTGAAACCACTTATCCCATAATGGTAACATACAGCAGATACAGAGGAGCAAGTCCCAAAAGGAGAGAGAGTGACTCTTCAGGATAGTCATTGCTCTTTCATGTTGCTCCACTTCTTGTCATTCCTCCACTCTGAGATTCCCTGCAGCTGTGGGAGAAGGGGACTCTCAGGATCACTGAAGTCCTTCCCTGTAGGATGCTCCAAACAGCTGCCAGCCAAATTCACAGAATAGTTTCTGTTATAGTATTTGGCCACTATTTATAGATTATCTGCTGTGTGCCAGATGTTTTATATGTATCTTGAAGCTTTATGAGACTCCCACCAGAGAAGTATTGTTGTTCCTCTGTGAAGAGGGGGAAATTGAGACTCAGAGAAGTCACATAACTGATCTAGGGCCAAGGTCAGCAGTAGAACTAGGTATTACCAAGTTGGTGTCCCGTGATCATGTACCAAACTACTGTCATGGATGCTGTGCCTGGAAATGCAGGTTTTGTACTGCACACATCCAAACATATTGTGACTGATGCCTCTGATCTACATGGCTACCCATTGCCACTCAGGCCATCTGCTGTGAATAGTATTTTCCTTAGGGAGAGCAATGGTCTCAGTTAGGGATGAATTCCACTGCAGAGAATAGATAATCTGAACTCCAGGTCAGGAAATTAAATAAAATGAGGTTCCAGTTTTCTTTTAGGACAAAAGAAAAGTCTGAAAGTACGTGGCTATAGGGACTGGTGTAGGTCAACAATGCTGAGTTTTGTGTGTCAGAAACTTGTGTGTCCTTTCCTTGTGGCCCAAGGTAGCTGTCATAACTCAAAACATTATGTCTGTGTTTGAGAAGAAAAAAAAGGTGGGAAAAGTAGGCATCTATCATATCAGCTTCCTCTACCTCCTTTTTTTAAATCAAAAAAGCTAAAACTTGCCAGCATTTTATCATAGACCTTTTAAATGTTACATTTAAAAGCTTTAAACTGGAAGTTGACAAGGCACAGAGTGTGGGAAGAGAGCTCTGAGTCTGGAGGGTCTGCAATCATACTACTTCTGCTACCCACAGAACCAGGTACATTAACAGCCTCTTTCCCCAGAGATACAGTATCCATGATACAAGAGCTGAACCAGGGCTCACCAAACAAGAACATGGCCAGCTCCTCCCTGCTCCCAGTGGGAGGTGTAGAAAGTGAATAAGTAGATAGTTAAAAGCCCCTGGGGGCTTTTTGTCCAGGTGCCTCTGAAGCATCATTCCTGGCCTTAATAATATATTAACAGACAACATGAATGGGCTTTGGATTAGGAATTTGATAACAAAGCAGATTAACTCTTCTCTCATTTCTTTCTTTCATACCTGCATGTTGCTTTCTTCTTTGTGCCAAGAAAGTAGAGGAAAAAATGCCCAAATCCCACACAGGAAGAAGCAATTGCCTTGTGTAGCCTTGATGACTCAGAGCTGTTTTAGCCCTGCCAGCCTGAAGCAGGAAAGAGCTGGAGTGATCTGATTTATTAGTGAAAACAACAATAATGAGAAGATACTCTTTTCCTAACCTGTAATCTGCTCCCAGACTCTCCCCAGCCTCCCGAGTCCCTTTTATTCTTCTTCATGTCCTGGACCGCCCACATGGCTGTCCTGAAATCCTTGTATGCAGAGGCTGTGAGACAATTGATTTCTTAGGCCTCATGTTCCAGTAACAAATGCTTGCTATGAGCTCCCTGGAGTGGGAAAGAAAAGACAGATCCCAGTCACTCAAGTCTGGGCATCTGGAAGTCACGTGACAAATAAAAAAGTCCAGCAGGCTGAAATTGCTTTATGTTCCCTATAAGCAAGGGAGGAAGATATTGAGCAGCTGCAGCAAATACTATACTGAGATATAAATATTCCATTTAGTCCTTCAGTTTGGCTTCTTTGATTATGAGTCAGGTAGCTCTTGAGTGTTTCAGAAAACTTGCCCATGGGGAGATAAGACCTTCCCCAAGGGCCTTTTGGCAACTCTGTAGCCCAATGTATCCACATCGTTCCTCTTAACCACTGCTCTTTTGTATGAGAGATGTTGTGTGTTTGAAGATATGGTCAACCTAGGAACCTTGCCATAGATTTTTTTTTTTCTGAGCTAATTTAGACATTTTCGAAATCTATAAGGAGCCTCATCTCCATCTTTAGTTTTTTGGGGTTTTTCCCAGTGCCTTTCCACAGATCCCTTTTAAAGAATCCACATAAGCAGAGGTGTCTGGGGGCATAGGCAGTGAGGAAGAGATGGCAGGAATGACAGGCTGAATGGAAAATGACCTGTTGGGATCATCTTGAGTGGTCCTAATGAGACCATCATCTACTCTGAATAGAAAAATCAAAACAGCATCTTTCTGGTTTCTCTGCACAGTGAAAGCTCTCTGGGTCAAGTATATTAGAGAGAATCCCTCCCACAGCTGTGGTTTTCAACAAAATCATGTGGATGTTGATGAACCACAGCATGGTTGACCCAACAAAACCATTCTTGCAGAAGCTACTGCTCGCCAACCCATGTATGCTGAGATGCACAGCTGTCTAGACCAAATGCCTTCCTTGTATTTGTAGCCAAGAATTTGAGACCCAACTAGAAGAGTCATGTTTATATTTGTGGTACTTTAGTGAGTGTCTTTTGCCTAACAGACAGTGGCTATATTGACAACTGCTGTGATGCTTAATTGTTTTATAATCAGAAGATTCTTTCTCTTAGGGACTTTTTTTGAGATGATGTTTCATGGGGCTAAAAGATAACTGAAGGAGCTTGGTGAGATTTAACAGTAGATGGTAATTTTCCAAACCTTAGTTTATATATGTATCATACTGAATATGACATCTGTTCCCTAATTAGACTACCCTGATACTTGAAGTTCCAAGACTCTGTGTGTGTGTGTGTGTGTGTAGGCAACCAAGAACTTTTTATACTGGGGCATGCCTAAAATCACATGGAAAGCATAGCTAAGTTACTCCATGTCTTCCCTAGACATTCAAAATCAACAGGTTTGGAATGGGGCCCAATAATTATCATTTTTGGTAAGTACACAAGTACGGTGTGACTGCTGGTCTGGGGGCCACACTTTGAGTAGCAGGGGTTCAGATCAGAGGAACTCGATGTGATTCATATTTTCCCCTTTGAACTTAGCTTTTAATGCCCACTCCCTCAACTCTGGTTCATGGGGAGTGTGAAGATAACATCTTGGAGTGTGAAGCAAGAATCCTAGGTGCCACATGATTACCTTGGCCACCCCAACACTCTTTCCTCCACCTATAGCCCAGAAGACATTGAGGGCTTGGGAAATCCTCTGCTAGCTCTGCAGTAGCAGGCAGTTTGCATCCGGAGTTACACCCTTCAATGGTCTCTGGAACAGCAGGAACAAACAGGAGGAGAAAATTACATTTGAAATCATTTATTTTCACATGCAGGGGAGAAATCACATTTGGTCTAGATTCATGTAAAGAAAACAGAGATTAGATTTTTAAAAATGTGTTGCTGGCAAGAGAGAAGAGCAGACAAATTTGGAGGAAATACGCGTTCTGTTGAACCTGGCCTCCATTTCCAGACTTGCATTTAAAGGGGTTTGGGGTAACCCATGGAGAAGAATCAAGTCTGGGTTTTATTTTTAATTTTTCCTTGCTTTTGAAAATACTTTCTAGATTTGGACTGGGAATGATAAAAACATCTGGACTGCAGGAAAGGCTATTCCTAGGGTGTTGAGGTTTTTCTTGTCTAATCTATAGCAGAATGATTAAGGAGTCTTATCTGAGGCCAGAATGTTTCTCCTAGGATTGAAGGCCAGAGCAGCCTGTGGGAGGAAATGAGGGGAGGCTGGATCAGAAAGTCTCCATGTGGAAGGCAGGCTACTTACGAGGTGCTATCTCCACTTCATTGTCTAAGAAGGAGTCTAGGATGCACACAAGTATCCAATTTGTATAGAAACAAATGTCCCTCCTATAAGGACTCCAAGGGAGGAACGGAAAGAACTGTTTTCTTTCCTGTGTTCCCATCTCTGACTTCTTAATTTGGTGGGCAGAGTCACTCTGAAGACGACAGGTACGCAAATGGGTGTGAGTTTGCAAGCAAGCAAGCAAGAAAGCGTGCTCGCGCACGCACATGCACACGCACACACACCACCTTGCCTTCCAAAAGCACTAGCTTGTCTTGGCAGGGCTGCTGGATTGGGTTTGGAGAGCTGCCCACTGCCTAGTGACCACTTTTAGAAAAAAAAAAAAAAGGAAAAAAAAAAAAGATCTAGGCTGGCACATGGGCAAAGTTCTAATAATTAAGAGTCACTGAAGCATTTCAGGGAAGATACTCTTTCTCTGGGAACAGAAAGGATGATGCTAATCTCCCCAACTAGGGCAATAAAATAGGGAAAGGTCTTAAAGGGTTGTGAGAAAGGAGATTAAGGCATCAGGGCACATCCGTCTCGTCTTAGATATATGAGTGCTCTCAATGTGTGGCTTGCTCAACAGCAGGTTCTTAGTCTGCATGAAAAAAATCTAGAGGTGACATCTTCAGGGACAGTGTTGGCCCTTTTAGCTTGAGTTTCTTGGAGGCCTAAGGCAGGCCCAAGTGCAAGCAGTCCATAAGGTGAAAGCAAGACTGGTTGGAAAAATAGAGAACAGAGCTGGAAATGGCAATGAAGGCACAGACAGCCACTGTGAGCAACTGGAGCTGGGTGCCCATGGAAGCTTCGTGAACATGGTGTAGATAGAGTACTCAGGGTCCTACCTGAGGTGGCAGAGTGCTGACATACTTGCACTCCAACTCCCAAGAGCTGTTTGTGGACAGAGGCTCCTGGGGAGTTCTAATTCCAGAGCATGGTTAGCTAAGTCTATAGGTGGAGGAGATATCCTCAGTTATGGGGAAAAGCCAGACATAAAGATGCAGCTTGTGGCCTATGGAAGGAATGTGCCGCCATGAATCAAGACTGTATGAGGCGCCAGGTGGTGGCGCACGCCTTTAATCCCAGCACTCCGGAAGCAGAGGCAGGCAGATTTTTGAGTTTGAGGCCAGCCTGGTCTACAAAGTGAATTCCAGGACAGCCAGGGCTATACAGAGAAACCCTGTCTCAAAAAAAAAAAAAAAAAAAAAAAAAAAAAAAAACACAAAACACAAAACAAAAAACAACAAAACAAACAAAAAGACCGTGTGAGGCAACAGGACTATCAACAGGGAGGGTGATCATGGTGGATCCTTAAAAAGGCAACAAAAATGAGTATATATGTACATAGATTGCTACAGCAGGGAGTTGTTATAGTCCCTAAATATTTTAACCTGTTAAGAAAACCAAATGGGACATTTAAAAGAATGGTGAATTTTTGTAAATGGTTTTACAAAACCCAGAAGATAGTGGTATGAAGCCCATGGTACATACGTTTATCAAACTTAACCATTATTATTCATTTTTTTAAAATCTGTTTATTTTACTGAATGAAAGCCACACTTAAATTTTTAGAACAAGCAGGTATGACATTTCAGATTGTAGTAGTTTTTGGTAGAATCCGACATTCCAATATATTTGAGATGTACTTGGCTGAATACCTATAATTCTGTCTGTGTTGTGGAGCCACAATTGAAACTTTTCTTGTAGATCTTTAAACAAAACCTGTTGACTTAGTCCACTGGCAGGTCAAGCCATTGTAGTCTAGGTAATGACTTCCCAAGAAAGAAAGCAATCTCCCTCACCTTGAGCGCCATAATTGGTTTGTGCTCTTGTTAAGATTCTCCTTATGACTGTGGCATGTACGTTGTTTTCTGTGAGAAATGACTAGGGACTTTATGTCTGCTACCATAAGATAAGCATTTGTGATGCAGAAGGGACTGAGAGAGAGAAAAAGTTTCCCTCTCACAGCCTGTTTGGTCAAACTAGCCAGATTCACCTGCCATAGCTGACTAGGGTAAAGGAGAATAAGGTGGTGTCTTAAGGTAGATGTTAGGTCAGGATTGACCTTAGCGCCTGACCTTAGCATAAACGTTTGCTAGAGGTGGGCTGATCTGAGTAGGTTTCCTTCAGTGAACTGATATCTCTGCTAAGAACAGAAAAAGGAAAGCACAGATGAAGAGGAAGGCATTGGACGTTTATTTCTTCCCTGAGGGACCCAGGTCTGACGTTTATGAACTGACGTTTGTAGCAGAAAGACTTTCTAATGACTCTTGATTACCTTGATACTGCTGGATAGAGTGCCAGAGGTTGAAAACAGATGAAAGGCATTGGGAATAAAAAGGGTTGGTATCACTTCATTCCCGTTCAAATTTGGGAGGGAACTTTATATCATAACCACAAAAGCCACAGGGGGCCAAACAGTCACGAAAGGAGATTTTTGTCATTCTATGGGATTGGTGTATGATGAGAGGTTGAAAGGAAAGCCAAGAAGAAAGGGCTATGTGTGGTTTCTGTGGGTGGCAAGCATGTACAATGGGATGGAGAAGGTAGCAAAAGAGGAAATCTATACAAGCAGGGTTGGTGGTATATAGATGGAGTCAGAATTCACTCTTCATATGCTTCATCTGTGAAGTTTGACATGACTGTGTATTCTCCCAAAAGGTTATGTTCTTCCAGACTTCAGTGTGTTTCTATACTCTAATTTATGTAGATTGCTAGGTACTATTTGGCCATTTAGATGCGCACTCATGTAAAATTAAAATAATCAGAAAACTCAGAGAAGTCATACCACAGCTCCATAGAGCTGTGAAAAGCAATAGCGCCATTTCCTGCAGAAGTCGAGACAGTGCGGTCTTGGAGGTAGAATGACCTCTTGTCCACTTAGACCTGTTTTCAGAATCTTTGCATTCATTACACTCAGGGCCGGACACTTTGGCAATGTATATTGTAGGATACTTAGGAATGTGCAACTTCATCATATTGTCTTAGTAGATGCCAGTCATCTCTACCTCCACTTGTGGCAACGAAAAATATTTTTCAGATGTTGCCAAGTATCCAGAAGAGGCACAATCATGTCTGATTGGAAACCATTGGCTCAGATAGAGGACCGTTGGTCCCCAGAATCCTGAACTTGCTACACCATCCTGTGCTATTTGAAGATTTCAAATGCAAACCTTCTATGGCTTCAGAATTTTGTACAAACATTTAAATGTGTGTGGTATGTGTGGTAGAACTGGCGACGGTCAGACAGCATGTTTGTCTTCCTGGGACCCTTCTTCCTCTAACAGCTGTAAGCCAGAGGTCTCTTTTTCAGCATGTGTCACATTAGAATCTGTGAAATTACTTCTCTTCTTAGCCCAAATGGTCGAATATCAGCAATCTCCTAGGTCTAACCTAAACACACAGACTTTAAGAGAGAGAGAGAGAGAAATCCTGTGCACCTTCCAACACCCCTGCGCCCCCCCCCCCCCCCCCCCCCAGATTCTTGAGTGTGGAAATGTTTATTTAGGCTCCTAACTCTTCTCAGCCACAACGGTAAAGCAAGGCCAATGGTTTCCATGCAGAGCCTGGTGCCTCAAGCTAACCAAATTGCAAAATTCCCCTTAAGATTTTTTTCTCATCCCCGTGGCAAATTAAATGCAGCCATGATTTTTTTTTTCACAGTAACTCCCACTAAGAGATGGAATCTGTATCTCTAGCACATTGAATCCAAACAAAAGTTGACAGATGAAGTGCTGTCCACAATTTGAATCTTTAAGAGGACTTGCAGTGTGTTCTTTGTGTGCCCTAAACACTCTCCAGATACTGCCTTGGAAGGAAGCTGCTATGGCTTTCTGACCAATGAGTGGCTGTGTAGAAGGGAGTCCAAGCAGCCCATTCACAGCCAGCACCACCAACCAAAACTTAAGCAGGTTCATCTTAGACCTTCATGTCTGCTGACCCTACAGCTACAGCCCATCAGAGTGATCCAGGCAGCACCAACAGAGGAGCCACCCAGCATACCCACATAATCATGAGAAATAACATCAGTATTGCCTAAAGTCCCTGGGTTTGAAGATTGTTTGGTATCTGTACTGGATAGCGGTATACACACCCTGTGGCAGCTTTCCAGGTATCAGTTATTTACTATATGGTACAACTTCAAATAAAGAACAGTGAAGCCAAGCTCTCTTGTGATGCTGAACTGTGGGTTAACATCTCTCACTAGCTGACTCTCATATTCCTTATACCAGGCTTGAAGTGGGTGCTAGCAAGTCATATCTTCAGGAAAACTGCTGATTTCTACATTTGGAGAGCATGAAAAATGAAGACAACTTAGGAGTAAAAGTTACAAAGGTCAGGGTGGCCGCATAACGTTTTCATTACCTATAGAGCAGTTGTATGCAGTGGGTACCGCCTATGTTCACCTCATGTACATACACACGTGCATCCATTTTACACTCAGAGCAACCGTGACAGAATTCCCAGGCATCATTACCCTACGTTTCCTACATTAGTAGTTTGGTAGAAAGCCAAGCATCTCCTCAAAAACAATTGACTTTCTACCTTAGTTTTCACTGACCACTTCTTCTGACCTACAGCAGATGCCCCAGGGGTCCTTGCGGGAGGGGCATGAAGGTTGAATTGCAGTTCACATCCTCACACTTATCCGTGAGTTATTTCTTTAATGCTCTACATCCCAGCCTTCACTGGACTTTACCTCCCTGAGAAGAGAAATCTTATCTGTTTCTTTGCCCACAACAGCTCACAGCATAAAGCTCTGGGTTTAGTTCCTCAACAAATCTGTTGTAGAATGAATTAACTGGGTCAATGAATGACTCGTGGAAGCAACGAGTTAAAAGAGACCTTAAAAATTCTTTCTCTTCCATCTTCTGCCCTGCTTGACGACCTAGGACACTGAGATTCTAAATATATTCGCACACTTTTTATTTACGTAATTTTCCGTTTTAAAAAGCTAATTGACACACCTCATTATTTGATCTTTTATAGCTTGTGACTATGAGAGAGAGGAAACATGAAAGAAATTTTTTTCCCTCTCAGTGTCTATGAAATACTCTGGACATGGTGCCATAAAAAAATACTCTGCACATTGGGCTCATGCTATTGAGATCAGGCTTGTGCCCACCCTGCTTAGCCCTGTGGGGCTTCTAAACCAACATGGGCACTGAGTGGGTACCAAGCTTGTCTCTGAGTTACATTATTTATTCTTGTAGTAGTAGTTGTTGTTGTTGTTGTTCTGCCTGTGAAACTGGGCCCTTTTCTGTGCTTCAGAATGTGAAAGCAAAATGTAAACCCTCCTTTTCCCATGTAAAGCTAATAATAGTTCTCATCTTGATTCTACTTAACACTGAACTGAAGATTTGGCCTCTAGGGTGAGGCTCATAGTTAATTCATTTATTTTAAAAATAATTACAGAACTGTAAATGATTCATCTCAACCAGGGCCCAAAGTGGTCCGATCCTGTGTTTCTCAGTAACCAGCTGTGTGCTGGTGCTTGAAAGAGTGAGTGTGTGGCAAATGCATTTGAAGCCTCAGACAGGAGGGGAAGCTGGGATGGGCACACTCTACAGTCACTGTGGTTAGACGTAGTTAGTTATGCCCACTCCCTGCTACCCGCTTACTTCATTTTCTATGATGACCTAAATGAAAATGACAGTTGGTTTCCTTCGCCCCTCAGTCCAGTCCCCCGTGCAGACACACAGGCGGCATCTCTGCTAGCTTGTACTGGGTTTGTGTGCTGTCTCCTTCACTGAAGAATGATCTAAAGCTTGGAAAGAAAAATAAATAAATAAACAAGCAATGTCGACCCCTACTCTTTGTCTAGAAGGAGATGGATGGTTTCCTGTGGCTTTTACCTCCTGTACACATTACCCATGCCCCATAGTCCTGGAGAAAAGCATCCAGAAGTGAAGAAAAGAAGCTGTTTTATTGGAGGGAGGGTGAAAGGAAAGATGAGGGAGGGAGGGAGAAATAAAGGATGAAAGAAAAACAAGGGAAAAATGAGAAGAAATTGTATGGAGAAAGGAAGAAGAGGGAGGAAAGAAGGTGATAGAAAGATAAGAAAAAAAGAGAAAACAAAAGGGACTAGATTAAAGAGTAATCAGAATAAAGCTATGTGGAATATCCTTTCCTTGCCAAATTTCCCTTCTCTTTCCAAATACAGAGGTAACTACTCTCCTCCCTTAGTCCCTTCACCCAATTCCACAGTCTGTGGTCACTGATCCCCAGCATCAGTCATTTAAGCATGCTGATAGGAACAACACAGAGACCAGTCCTTACCTTCCTAAATGTCTTGCTTGCTTCAGTTCCCATGAAAACTGTGGACATGCCAGTGCAAACAGTGCATAGCTCAGTTCTCTCAGCTCCATGGTAGCATCTAGGTGCATTCTCCCGCTTAGAAAGCAGCCCTAGAGAGGCCTTTCATCTTCCATGAGAACTGGATGCAGTGTTCCCATTAGCATGTGACAGAGAAAACCACATGGTTTGACAATATGTATTACCTTCGTTTTAACGTAAAAACTAAGTGATATCCAGCATATGGAGCATAGTAAACTATCAGAAAAATATTAGTTGCTTTCACGTGATGCAACAATAGTACCCCGCAATTTTTGGTTTTGTTAGCACTTTTAGCATGCAATTCTAAGCAGATCTTAAAACGGCTTTAAGAGTTAGGTACTGTTTTCATTCACCATTCACAGTTGGGAGGACTGATGAATGGACTGGCCCTGATACCCAGACAAATTATGTGAAAGTCTGTTTTAACATGGCGTCTGTCTTTCAGAGAGTGAGCATGGAGCAGGGAAGGGGTGGGGATGTGGCATTTATGAAGTCCTCCCAGTCTCCAGTAACACCACTTCCTTTTGCCCGAAGCACTGCATCTTTCTCCTTCCTGTTAGCCCTGTTTCTTACAGTCCATTCTCCAGGTAGTCAGGGAGCTTAAATAATCTTTTACCTCATGGATAAAACTTTGTCTTCATTAAATTCAGGGCCCTGAACACCCAGATAGGTCTCCCCAGCTCTCCAGGTTCATGCTGTGGCAATATTTCCCCCCACCCCAGCACATCACACACATCAGCTCAACACTCCCTCACCACAAGGTTTTGTTGTTGTTGTGTTTCTGTAAGCATGATCTTTCCTTTCCTCACTGTTTCCTCTGTTCTTTCCTCCATTTCTTTAGCCCTCTGAACTTAACATGGCCTTTTGCATATTTGAGTTCTCGATCTCATTGTATTGTACCCCAGACACTGTTTGTGACCTATCTTCTCAGCACTTAAGAAACATTTTCAGTTCTTTGACTGGACCATTTCTCTTTACTCCCTCCACCCTCTGCCCCAACCTATAAGTCCTGTGAGCGCAAGGACCCTATGTATTTCTAGCACTTGGCACAGGGATGGTAAATATTTGTTGGTATACAAGGTTGTTGTATCTTCAACATCTGGGATATGTTTTTGGAAGCATGACAAGATATGATTATAGGTCAGATCATATAACATTTCTCACTCCCCAAAGTCTTGTCTTGTCTTTTCTTTTCTCTTCTTCTCTTTTCTTTTCCTTCTCTGTTTCCTTTCTTCCTTCTTTTCCTTCCTTCCTTCCTTCCTTCCTTCCTTCCTTTCTTCCTTTCTTCCTTTCTTTCTCTTTTTTGGGCAGGCTCTCACTATGTAGCTCTGGTTGTCCTGGAACTCACTATTTAGAACAGACTGGTCTTGAACTCACAGAGATCTGCTAGCCTCTGCCTCCTGAGTGCTGGCATTAAAGACATGTGCCACCACATCCAGCTCAAAGTCTTACTCATACTTCATTGCCTGATATCTCATGATTTAAGTAGGGTTTGTCTCTTACTCCAGTCAAATCTTCATTAGAATCTCAACACAACACAATATGGCTACAGATCCAGTGCATAAGAAAGAAGATGGTATCTATTACAATTTGTTTTCTAGGCCTTGTGTCAGGGCACAAAATGAAAGGTGGAGGACAATTAGTTCAGTAGTTCTCTTTTTATCCAGAGTATCTGGAAAATGGCATTCCTTAAACAGCATTTGAAAGTACCTAACATGTAATTCCTTTGCTATCCTCAGACATCCATAGTTGGATCTGTGACTCACAGCATAATCAATGTAAATGTTCACCTTTAAATAATTTAATATTGTGGAATGTGAACCAATAAGTCAATTCAGTGTGCATTTAAGAATGTGTCTTTGGACCATTGAAAGTAGCTTCTTCTTTATGTTACCAGAAACATTTTCCAACAAAGGTAACGAGGTGGCTATCTTTCTCAGATTCCTTGAATTGTTCTCAGAAGGGTTGCTATAAAACCAACTCCATCTTTTCCTCATTCCTGTACCTTTGTCTCAGCCAGAGGATGAACTATAGGAAGATCTCCCCCTGGTTCAATAACTTTCCCTTGATTAAATAACCCTTTATTTATTTCTCCCATGGGCTATGTGTGTGGTTTAGATTACTTAAAAAACAAACCAAACAACCAGAGTGATAGAATTAGTTTGAAAAAACAAGAGGTTACCATCAGTCTTGCCCTGTGCATTTGGGAACGATGGGAAAAGCTCTGACTCTAAACACCAAAGGAAAAAAAAAAAAACCAAACGTGTCGCAAGTGCCATTAAGAAAACACATCTGCACACTGTCAGTGAAGAAGATAAACAGATGACTGTTTTGGCTTCCCTTTCCCAAAGAACAGTGATGGGGAGAGGCAACTTCATGGACCTTATCCAGGTCTATTCCACTGAGAGCATCTTAAAGTTGAGGGGTGGGCATTCAGCCAGCCTTGATTCATTCCTCAAATCTCTCATCAGACGCAATCTTCAAAGAAAACAAACAGTAGATTCGTTCTCATCTCTGCTAACGGACAGGAGAGTGAACATGGAAAGAGAACAGATGCCTTCGATGTTACTTGGTGGACCCCAGTTCCTCGAGGTTGGGTATTGGAGCTTGACATCTTAGTAGAGTTTGCCTCTTTTTTTTAAAAAAAAATTCCTCAGGCAATGAGGTCAAATTGAACTAACATGAATCTTCTAGCTGTTAATGCAGGACCAGTGTTTTAGCCCCTCCTACCATACCCCAAATTCCTAGGGTTTATCAACTTCCTGGGTGTTCAATGAGTAACTATATAAATTCTATAAGCCACAATTAGAATTCACCAAAGATATGTAGGAACCTGGGGAATGGCATGTATCTGTTGAAATCTTGGTAGACTTAATTTGAGGAAAGGTTCAGATACACAAGAAAATAAAGATGATTTTCTAAGGAGATGGCAAGCATTTGGAACCTCCACATATATTCTTGGGGTTGCCAGTAAATGACTATTTAAATCTCATATCATCTCCATTTTCATTAGACCAAATGTTCCTGACATTATTGTCTAAACCAAAGAATGAAATGTGATGAATATATTAAACCAGATTGAAATTTGAACATCTACACACCCCCGGGCACCTGAATTTCATAACTTGTTCTTTACTAAATTAAATCTCAAGCTCCTCTTTTTTTTCTTGCTAGCAGAGTGTGCCCCCCCCCATTATTAGCAACTTAGAAGTCCTTGACAGTTGACTTTGGAACATGTTCCTGGTTTATTAGTTAACATGTTAAAATTGGTTTTAAATTATAGTCAAAATACAGTAGTGGAGAAAGATGAAAAGAGACTCAAGTAGAGCTAGAGACCTGCCTGGTTTCCTCATTCCATCTCTTTCCCTCACTGCCCCACTTCCTGAAGTTTATCATCATCTTCAGAAAGGGATTGGAGACTACAGTCTTCCTAGGGACTCTCCTACTACTACAGCTCTGCAACGTAAAACATGGTACGTTCTCTTCTAAAGCTTTTGACCATTTATTCATTCAACAAACCTTCTGTGCTAGCTATTCTGCTATTGTGCCAACCATGAAAGATATAACCTAAAATAATACAAAATATATCTGCTAACTTAGACAATAGGCACTTTTTAAATGCTGTCAAAGGATATACAAACCAATGGCTAGAATAACTTTCCTGAACAGTTCTGTAGTGCATGATTTATTTAATTATGCCAACATTCAATATCTCATGCTAAAGACTCGGCATTTTTCAGCTGTCAGAAAGGATCAGAAAAAGTATATGCATTCCATAATAAGGAAAAATACTATGGGATTTTAGTTCAGGTCACTAAGTCCCTGAAGGGTATAGACTTTGTTAAGGTTCCATGTGGGCAAAGGTAGAGCCGGAGGGCATTTTGCATGCCAGGTTTGGGTTAGTTAATAGTTAAGAAAGTGTGCTCAGAGCCCAAGTTGTCTAGGTTCAAAGTCCGTTTCTGATAGTAACAAGTTAAGTGACCTTGAGCAAGTCATTAACTCTGTCTTAGTTTTTGGCCTCTGCAGAAATGGGACTGGAACAATAACAGGTTGTATGGAGAATCTGGATTAAATGAGTTCCCACACATCAACATATGCAGAACATAAACAATATAACCTCATATATAATAGAAGTCAATAACATCTGCAATGTTTTCTCACATACACCAGAAAATCCACTGACACTCTGATGTAATCAACAATAGATTTGGCTCTTTAGGATATTTCTTAAGTAGATTGTATTTCCATGAATTTTTAAAAAGCTATTTACAATTAATTGTTCCTGGCATATAGGAAGGGTTCAGTAAATGCAGGCTATTATTTTAGTGAACTTCTTCCATTTCTTGCAACATTGTAGATCTTGTTTTAGCATCACTTTTTGATGGAGGGATGGGACCCAAGGCTCTGCACATAGTCGGCAAATGCTCTGCCACCAAGCCACATCCACAGGCTATAATAGCTTTGTTATAACCTGGAGGTGATGCTTCTCCCCCTTACTCTGTATATACATATATATGTGTGCACTTGTGTGTACACACATGTGCACACAAGCCAGGGAAATGGTGTGTTTGGGAGGAAAAGCAAATACCTCACTCAGTATGTTATCTCAGCAGAAAGTTCATTTGCGGGAAGTCAAATTCAGACATGGAAGCAGGGTGAACTTCAAATCCTCTTTATAAACATGTACTGCCATTTCTAGGTAAGAAACATTTCCCCTGATCAGATTCATTGGGCCTGGAAGTCTTGCATTTTAAGAGCATGCAAAAGTGAGAAAAAAAAAAAAACCCTTACTTTGCGACAACAGTTACAGTTAGCTCCTAAGAAATGTGTGTCATGTTTTAAACTTGAGTAGGTTGATGTTTGCAGAGCATCCCAGTGCCTTGTATTTCTCAAATGCTTTATTTTAGACTGTTAACAATGAATGAGAACTTTCCTGTAGGCATTTTCCTGTTGTTTTTTTTTTTCTTTATGCTGTTTTGATTTGAAAGCAGTCTTGCTTCTGTCTTTTTTAAACACTATAGGATTCTATTCAAAAGTCCTCTGTCTCTCCCTCCTTCTTCCTCTCCCACTCCCACTCCTGCTCCTGCTCCCTCTTTCTCCCAGGGGAAGCAGTTCTTGCTTTTATTGATGGAGAGAGGGAAAAAAATCTAAACCCTAGGCAACCAGACTAATGAGAGACAGGCTGATGTGACAACTAACAAAGAGCAAATCCAATTACTGTTCCTAACACAGGTGTAGAGGTCTATAGGAAACAGCGGAGATCTGTAGCAGGTGCTCTCAGTGTTCCTGCCCTTAGCCCAACAGGTCACCTGTAGGTCAGTTAGCAATCGGTCAAGCACTTCCAGCTTCATGCCTCAAGCACTGCAATCTTTGAGGCTTTCTGTCAACCCTCTCCCCACCCCTGCAACTCAACTGAGGGTGGAGATTTGGTGAAAGGATAAACTACATCTCCCTCCCTTGGTGACATGTGTTCTGCACACTCCCTCAGAGGGTATCCAGCAGCACTGAACCCTGCCTGTTGCCCAGGGAAATTGCTGTTATTTTAAACCTCCTCTGTCTCACCTCCCTTTTACTGGCTTTTCAAAGAAAAAGCTCTTACATCCAAATTAGCCTTTCAGATTCTGCTATTTGAAAGGACCTCAAATAAGGCAGGCACCTCAAAATATTTCCTGAATTTTGGTCATTATCCCTGCCTCTGCCTTATTCTCTGTTGATGTCAGCAAGCAGAAGGGAAAAATGATTTGTACAGCTATGATGAAAACCTTCAGTTGAGCATTTTTAATGCCATACCCTAACTTGATGTGTCTAGTTTTTGTTTTTAGGTTCTTGATGATAAGATTTCTTCAGCTGGTAGCTTTTATTAGATAATTCAGCAACAATGACAAATTTTTGGAGAGGGAGACACGAGTTTTCTATGTAGCCTAGGCTGGTCTTGAACCCATTAGCCCCTTGCCTTTGCCTACATAGTGCTAATACAGAATTATAAGCATGTGCCACCTAGCTGTGTTTTTATTGTTGTTTTATTCTGCTTGCGACAGGCTTTCACTCTGGAGTCCAGCTTGGCTTTGAATTCACAATCATACTCTCTCAGCTTCAAACATGCCACAGTTTCAGGGAAGTCCTGCCACCCCGGATACTTATTGAGCACCTATGCATAATATTCTAGGTGGTGGAATTGTGTCAGTGAACAAAGCAGACAAACCCATGCCCTTGTGGGTCATGGCAGTCTAGTGGGAGTGGACAAACATCAAACAGTACGTGTAATAAATTTATACATAGATAGTGGGTCTGAAGTTGCTCAGTGCTGAGGACTGAGGAAATCCACCCGAGCAAGAGAGCTCACTGGTGGGTGGTGTGGGAAGCCAGCTGCCATTTTAGCTAAAGTTGTCACCAGCTTTCTTTGTAGGGGACAGAGTGTAGATATACTGCTCCTGCCAGAGAGCTGTCTGCCTCATCGCCCCAGTTGGTCTCCTGAGAGAAGCCATTGCTATAAATAGTCACCAGGGCAGGAAACAAATGTCTGTCTTCTCTCCAGACAGAATTCTTTGTTCCCATTGACTTCTTTACTCATGACTGGGGCTTGGCTCACAGTGGACTTTGAGACATAAATGTTCAATGCAAGAAGCACACATGGCAGGACTACCACTCTCTTAGAGATTCAGTTGAACTTTAATGGACAACCTTGTAGCCAGGACCACTGGAGTGGAGAAAGCAGTGAGGAAATTGCAAGGCATGCCTTGTTCAAACCCCCCCTGTAATTAAAAATAAGGCTAGTAGTTAATTTCAAGGGCATAGGAAATTTGAGTTTCACCTTCTCTTTCCTCTCGGGACTGTGCAGATGTGATACTAGAACAAAGGATAGGTCCCTAGGGTGCAACTGTGGCTGAAGTTTCCAGGGAGATAGGAAGCAGGGTACAATTATGATATCTCGATCTACACAACCTCTTTATAGAGTATTTAAGGGCAGAGTTCAGGGTATCCTTGACAGTGCTTACATGTGGCATTCTTCCTGAGGAAGAGTGAAAGCCTAGGAAGAGACCTGGATCTAGTTAACTGTCAGTGAGGAAGGTAGGGAACTGGTTCTTAGAGAAGGAATTAAACTCTAGCACTAAATGGACAACAGGCATTCCTGGAGACCGGAAGAGAGACTCAATGTGGGAGAGAGGGTCTTTAAAAGGCAACTGAAAAAGATGGGAAGCCACTTTGAAAGGTTTTCTGGGCATTAGGACAACCAACCATAAAACAAACCCTATAAAGGTATACAACTCAAAGCGACACGCACATCTTGGAATTGGTGAATAAGTCCAACACATTGAAATGAGATGCCTGTAGGTGGTTTATCCTTTGCTCTCTGCTTTCTGTGGACTTGTTTAGGAAAACGCAGGCTGATTCAGGCCTTGGGGATTCACAGATTAATTGGGAAGTTGGGATTTCTGCCATCTAGGGTTGCCTCTCACTTTCCCCTCATAAGCGATGAAGGCAGGACCCCCTGTGGATGCTGGGAATGAAACACTTTGTCAAGACAACAAGCAAATACATTTGACAGCTGCTTGATGTGGGACAGTCATTAAATTTTCAAGAATGTAGGCCTTCTATTATTTAGTGGCATTAATCTTATTTCCAAAAAAGACAAGGAAAGATTCCAGAACTACAGAGTGAGGAGGCCGAATTGCATTCCCTGCTGGAAGCTGTCAAGGGCCCTGCCTTCACACTCCCTTTCTTGATGTGGCTACTGAGCTGGCTCAGTGAGGCCCACACATGTGAAGATCAATAATTCAGTTGGGTTTTCAAGAATGGCAGCAAGAAATTTGTTTTAAAAATAAGCTTTTATTTCTCATCCTCCTTCAGGCGGGGAAGTCCAAATCAAGATGGTAGCAGATCCAGTGTCTGGTGAGGTCTCACTTTCTAGTTTGTGGGCACTGAATTTCTTATGGTAGAAAGCAGAGAAGATCTGACAGGCCTCACTTTCGTTCTGTTCTCACCTTTACCTCCCCCTTTTCTTCCATTGCTTGCTCTTTAAGCCATTCACTACTTCTTAAACCTACCATGGCAGTAATGAGGTAAAAAAAATGAAATTACCCCTCTACACACAAACATGCGTGCACACACACACACACACACACACACAAAGGAAGGGGAAAAAAGAGAGAAATGTGTGTCTTCCATTTCTTGGGCTGCTTGGGGCTATTTCCAGAAGAACTATTTGGTGCAAAAAGGGAGGTTTCCAACAAGTCTGGGCCTGTCCTTGTGTCTTTTCTGTTAGAAGAAAAGAAAAGAATTGGTACATTTCTTTTTTAAGAGAAGCCAAAATACTATTGAGTATGAAAATGCAGTTGTGTGGTTATGTTCGTTCAGGACTATCCAAGCCTGGTGGGATGTCCATCTGAGGGGTAGGGGAAAGGCTGATGGTAACTTGAAGAACAAAAGATCTTCACCTGCTTCCTGGATGTGCCAGGGCTGTTTAGACATGGATCACATCATAGTCTTTGGTTTACTGGTACACAATAGAGCGCTACACTAAGGCCTCTTGGGAGCACTATGTATTTTGCCTCTGTCCAGATGGCTAAGTGCTCAGAGGCAAATCAGGACTCTGTAGTTTTTTGTATGGCCTAGGTCAAGTTAGTTTCCTTGTGCTTTAGTTTCTTCCACAGTAAATGAAGATAATAAAATCGGGTTATTAAAGTATGTGCCTATGGATAGACATGCATTCTGTATATGGCTGCATATGTGCTGGCTGCCAGGTTAGAAGAGGCTATAGCCAACCATGGCATGATCAAGGTCTTATGAATTTGGGGCCAGTAACTTGGCTCTCATTGGTATCCCATGGCAATGTACTGACTGAGTCAGACCTGATTGAGCTACAAAGAACCTCACTGTGCTTGAAGTAGATTATTTTACCAGGTTCTTTCTACATGTTATTTGAAGTGCCATCCTCCAATGATAGACCTTAAATAAGTCATTCATAATTAATAGACAGCAAATATATATTGGGTAAGACTACACAATTCTGGGTGCTAGAAACAGGAGTAAGATGCAGATCTGATAAAACCCCGGGCCTCGTAGATCTTCTATTCTAGGAAGCAAGAGAGACAGTGACGAGTGGTGATATGTGCTATGGAATAGAAATGACAAACCTATCTCTCAGTAGGTAATGCCTCCAAATCTATCTGTCCATTTACTTGGCGGTCACTGATGGAGCTTGTGATGTTGTAAAGAGCTTTCTGACCTCCAGGTATTTATGTGAATTAGTCCCTTCCTATAAGAACAAGGCACTTTGTGTGTAAGGAATGTTGTGAGCTAGTTCATTTTGTTCTCCAGATCATACAGTGTTTCCATGTCTGCTAGGGAGGCCCACCCAAACAATGTCTAGCAAAGATTTACACGGATGAATTTTATGGGAGGTGATCTGATGATTAAAGGGGAAGAATTTCTAGCAAATAAAGGATTTCTAAAGGAAACGAGCGGTCCATAGTCTTTACATGGCCCCGTTTTGTCCCATCACGTCCCATTTCAAGTCTGAGAGAGCCACAAATTAGTATAGGATTTTCCTGAATACTTTCCTTTGTTGTATTTGATTGAGGTTAATAGATCTCTAATGATGATTTTTCTCCTATTTGATAGACTATAAATTGAATTCTAATGAGTTTTCAGAACAATATTTATGTCAAATATATTTAGGTATGGGAGTGTATGCCTTTAATCCCTTGAACTCAGGAGTTCAAGATCAGCCTGGTCTGCATAGTCAGACAGTGTCTCAAAACAAAAGTATATTAAGGCCATTTCCAAAATAGTAATCATTGATGCAACTATGTAGCTATAGGCATGAATGTGATGATAAAATAGCCCCACACATGTGCCTCCCTCTCCTTCTCTCCCTCCCTCCCTGTGTGTTTTCCCCTCATCACTCCTTCTCCCCACCCCCACCAACCCAGAGGGTTGGAAGTTAGCATACAGGAAGCCCTGATAAAACAGGTAAGTCTGTCGCTGAGACAGGCAGCACTGTCTCTCTGTAAGAAGACAGGAAGCCTTCCTTTGGGGGTCCGATGGGCACTGAGGACGGGTGGAGCTGCTGACTTTTCTAGATTCTCTGATTGGGAAACTACAGACTCAAAGGAAGTCTATCCTTCCTGAGTAATTGCATCCTGACACCCTTGAACTTCCTCTGGGTTTCGACTTTCACTCCTCAGAGGCTCTGAGGAGGGGAGACAAAGGCTAAAGCCATCCCTCCCCTGGGGAGGGAGGAAGCAAGTGTGCAGCCTGGGGCAGCTGCCCCAGCCCCAGCCTGCAGAGAGCTCTGCTCAGGGCCTGTGACTCTGGCTTCCTGGCCAGAGGAGCCAGGTATCTTGTTTCTCCTTTTCCTCTTACCAGATTCTTCTGTGGGCCCCTCATTGGTCTTGCTTCCCCATCCATTTCTATAAGGCAGCTGCCACACAACGTTCTGTTTAGCAAAGGAGGTGGCACTAGCCACAAATGTTAGGTTTGGCAGGCAGTCCTTCGTCAATTTTATTCACCCACTCTGTCCTTGTAACATGAACAAAACTTTTTAGACCAGAGGCCACTAGTAGGGAATTGGAGATGTTGATTCATCAGAAATAAGAAAAAGAGTAAGCAAGGGAAGGCTTGACTTGTCTTTCACTTGGAGAGTGTGCTTTCTTTCTATATACTTCTCACAAACAAGCCTCAGCCCCAATGCCCTTGGGAGATTTACTCCTGCTGCTTCTCGGTTGCCTTGGCTCAAAGGTTTAAAGATGGGAAGATATACCTAAAAAATAATCTTGGATAGTATACATTTGTCATTAATACAGGAATTTATTACTTATTTTAAATTTTGTCTCAATTAGGTTTATTTGTTAGCTTGTCCATAATCTTTGTAATTATAAAAATAGTAAAATTATTAACTTGCAACAAGATACAATTAAGATCACCAGTAACTTATGCAATTTTTAAGAACTAGAAACTAGCCTCTCTTCCTTCCAGACCCCAAAGTAAATCATATACATGAGCTAGGTGTTAAGATTACCACCCCACCCCCACCCCATAGAGAAGGAAACAAAGGCAGAGAGATTAGGAGACCTGCCTATGGGACATACAGCTCGAGCAATGATAATGACTCATTCTTATTGTCAGTTGACACACTTTTTCCTTACATATACGAGTGTGTAGGCACACATTTTTCTGTGGTTGTTTTTAGACTAAACAGGGAAGAAATAAGAACCTTCAAGCCACCTGGACAAAGGAGACACAGATTGGAGCTCTTTTAAAAACCAGGGGCATAAGCCAGGCCGTGGTGGCGCACACCTTTAATCCCAGCACTTGGGAGGCAGAGGCAGGCGGATTTCTGAATTTGAGGCCAGCCTGGCCTACAGAATGAGTTCCAGGACAGCCAGGGCTATACAGAGAAACCCTGTCTTGAAAACAAAACAAAACAAAACAAAAAACAAGGGCATTTATTATCAGATAAATTTAAATAGCTCATTGAAGGAGTCAGAGCACTTGTCTGCCTGCTGTGCTTTTGCAACCAAACAATGTGTGGCTTACAACAAGTTACTTAAACTCCCTGGACCCCAGACACACCTCATCTACTTGGAAAATGAACTGAAAAGCTCCTGCCCTCCAAAACCACTTCAGGGAGGTGAGAACTGTGACAACAGGGTGCTGTTGGTTCAGAGAGTGTGAGCATATCTCTCCATTTGGTGCCACAGGCTCTCTTTTCTGAAGGCACTGAGTGAGAGCAGCTACAAAAAGCATCAGAAGATAAAGAACCCGAAACATATATCCAAGAGGTGCTTGACTTTGTATAGAGAAAGATAAACAAATTCACTGACAGCATTTGAAAATAAGGTACCAAAGAAGGGTGCACTTGGAGTTTACACTAAGTTGACAAGATGATAGGACACCAAGTCAGATGCTTTTTCAGTAAAAAAAGATCAGGTTCTCCACTTTAGCCACACCCCCACCTACACTTTGCACTATTTACCATTTGTCAGTGAGCAAAAACTGATATTTGGGCTCCGGGTTGATAGTATTGCTAAACACTCTGAGAAATATGTGACTGCTTTAACCTGGGCCTACCAGGCTTCATCAATGCAACTGAGAGGTAGAGGCAGAAGCATCAGAAGTTAAAGATTATTGGCTATATAATAAGTTCAAGACTAGTCTAGGATACACGAGATGCTATATAAATACATAAACAATTAAATAGCTCTCAGATAACCTGCCTATAGTCACATCATTGGTTGTTACTAGATTCTAGGGGCAGACAAGGGACGTAAACGCTGGATTTTTCCAATGTCCCAAATATTGTTGATTTCATAAGTTGAAGTTTTTAGAAAATACAAGTATACTGATACATATTAGCTTATTTATTAATATGTGAAGCAACTAGCATGTAGTTTGGAGGTTGGAGTTATAGCTCAATGGCAGAACATGCATCTAGCATCTGCAAGGTCCTCCATTCAGTTCCCAATCTCTCAAATATAAAACTCCCAGCCCTGTGAACATATGCTTAAGAATATAGTTGTTTAATAAGGATGAAATGCCTCTCATATGCTTCTTTAGCTTTAAACCCAGGGCGGGGACTAATTAACTGGACTCAAAGCAAACTGAACAGTGCTCTCAGTCTTTGTTGAACTGAGCAGTCTAAACCCACCCCATATGTCACCCTGGCCAGCAGAGTGCAGTCCTTTCCCTTCCATCCAGAGAGGATTGGTGCCCTACAAGGGAGGGCTCCCAAGGATTCAGTCCAACAAAGAACAGTTTTCGGAGCATACACTAGGAGGTACTAGAAGCAACTTCTGTACTCAAGGCTTTTCAGGCTGAAGCCAAGGGTCCACTAACTCTGCTTGGGGACTGATTTGTTAATTATTCGTTTCCTTTTGTGACATTTTTCAAGATAAACTTACTTGAGCCAGTCTCCTAGAAAACCTTTTAAAATGCTAATTGTGCGATTGCGCGAATAATGTAAAAATGAATCCTGTGGTGTGCTCAGCACTTGACTAATTAACAAGCAGTAAATGGATCCTTGCTTAGCAAGTTCTGTACCAGGCTGTGTGAATAGCAGGTTGAATGCTTCCTGGAGCCACAGTTGGAAGAGTTGGGCTTTAAATAAATAGGTGCCTTACCTATAGCAACTGGCCAAAAAAAAAATATTCAAGAATTATTTGGTCATTTTGTACCCAAATTGCTGACTATTAGTATACTCGATTAAGCAGAACATTGTTTGAAATCTTGAGTGGCCCCATGGCAGGCCTGAGGATACAAGGAATACAAAGATTAAATTTAGACTAGAGGATCATTTTGAAGATTAATCTATGTTTATTTTATGTGTATGAATGTTTTGCCTGCATGTATGGTTGTACACCATGTGCATGCAGTACCAGCAGAGGTCAGAAGAGGGTGTCAGATCCTTTAAAATTGGAGTCACTGGCATCTGTGACATGCCATGTGTGTGCTAGGAATGAAACTCCTGTCTTCTGCAAGTACAGGTGTTCTTAACTGCTGAGCTGGCTATCCAGCCCAAGGGATAATGTTGAAAGTTAATAATGTCACAAAAGTCCATGCCAGGTAATCAAAGTCAACAAGTGCTTTTTGACTACAAGGGCAGATGTCCTAGTCATGGTAGCTTAAATGGTAAATATATCTAATTGTGTTACCAAATAACATGCCTGAAAGCAGACAATTCTAAGATCTACTCTTCCTGTTGTTTTATGTTGTCATTCTTAGAGACTTGGTTTTTTGTCCTTAGGCTTCTTGCCTCCGATTACAATATAGCTGCCTTGCTCTAAGCATGTTTTCAGACGGCAGACCTCAAAAGCAGTGAGTGAGAAAGGAAGCGAGTGGGGCAGTATGGTAGAAGATCACCACCTCTCAGACATCCTTCAACCAAACAAGCACACATAGATGATGAGAGTGCCAGTCTGTCATGCCTGAAAATCCAATCTGTCTTGGCAGCCATTTTCCATCATCACTTAACACTATGCAAGTGACTTTCTTAAAAAAGAAATGTGTGAGTTAGGTGTCTGTGCCATATAGTATACATATGGGATACATGTAAGTGTTTTGTTACAGGTGCATTCAGAAGGCAGAGACTGTACATTAGTTCTTGAAAAATGATGGAAAATTTTGGAGAGGACCTGAGTTTTTAGCTGCATCAACCAAGTGGACAGAGGAGAGAGTGCAAACAGGAAACCCACTATGTCAGAGTATGGTGTTCTCTGTTTTCTTAGCTTTTCTCATCTTTTGGTCAAGCCTCTGTAAATAGTGAGTCATTTAACTCTTCAGGATTTCCCGATTTTCAGTGCTACTAGTTGCTATGAATACTACTGGGGGAGAAGAATAATCATCAGTACCACCCAGCTTTGACCTCCAAGAGCTACAACTATCCCTTGGCCAGTCAAGATATGTTTGCTGGTACAGTATTGACATAGATGTTAGGAAAGTAACTAACCACTTCCTTATCGTAGACCAACTCCATGAGATAGAGCCCATTGTTAATGGGCCCATGAACCTGGGACTGTATGGGTAATGGGCTCTAGAGAGCCTCCTACTCTGTTAAGTAGGCATAATATTAAAATGACTCCAATGATTTAGTGCTATATCCATAGTTTAGTGGCTCTCACAACCTTTATCAGAGAAGCTTCTTCTTGCAGTTAGACTGCACTGAACATGGAGACATTGTGATGTTCAGTGTGTAGAGAATAAGAGCCTGGGAAGTACTCAGCCCTAAATGAGACATCCACATCACACCCTCCCAAGGCTCAGGGACCTTCTTGGAAAAGAAGATGAAAAGATTGTAAGAATCAGAAGTGATAGGTGACTCCAAGGAATCGGTTTTTCTAGTCACAACAGAGAAATAGTCTTGTGTGTACAAATGTGTATCAAATACGCAAAATCATAGTTTAAAATTAATGATCCTTGATGTGGGTGTGCTCACAGGCGGTTAATGAGAATATAAACTGATACAATATTCATTGTGCACAGTGTAACAATGTCCTCTTTAAAAATGTTAAAACCCTTAATTCAGTAATTCAAAATCCAAGAATGGATTTTGTGCTAGGTGTGGTAGGTTGTTAATGGCTGATGATTACATAGACTATAATTAGTATAAGGTTGTTTATTGTGATGTCATTAGGAAAAAAAAGTTGGAATCAGCACAAATGGCCAATAATAGAGTATTTATTAAGTCCATGGGTTTAAACATGAAAAAGTGTCTGAAATATGTTCACTGATGTTTGTTGTATGACATTATATAGTCTATAAGGCAATATGCACAGCATAGGTCTAGTTTTGTGCAAAAATAAATATCATACTTAGAAAAGAGCCTGGAAAGTAAAACAATAAAATGAGACAGTTATTATCTCTTGTATTATCATACGAGAAAAACAGTTTTTATTTTCCTCTGTGCTGCTCTGAATTCTCCCAACTGTCTGTGCTGCACATGTAATGACATGGAAAATGCTTATAAAATTAAGAGACAATATCAGGTGAGAAAAATTACCAAAACAGAATACAAATTGGTTTCAACTGTGTAAGAATACACATGCATCCCAAGAGGAAAAAAAAAAATAAAAAGAGGCTGAACGGAATTATTTCCAAATCTTTTTTACAAAACATTCTTTTTGCAGAACTTGAGATGGAACCCAGCACATTATGCATGCTAGGCAAGTGCTCTACCACTGAGCCAATTCTTCAGCTCTTCCAAATCGTGTCAGTAATTTTCTCTGGATGGCGACATGATAGATTACTGTCATTTTCTTCTTTATACTACGTTGTATTTTTCAACTTTGCTATGACTAGCTTATATTATTTTTTATGAGCACAAAAAGAAAATGACCATCAACTAAAACCCATAGAAAAAAATTTCTTGAATATGTGCCACACATGATCCCTGGCTCTCATAGATGTCAACAAAATATTAAGTCTGAGGGCCTCAGATTTTTGTGCCTTAGCTGGGGAATCATTTGACCTGTATGGATATTGATGCTCAAAGTTATTCCTTGCTTCCCTGAAAGACATAGGGACACAGTCGGAGTTGTTGTTAATGGGGCAAATGAGTGAATTTCAGCCGTACAGAAAATCCGCAGTGGAACCTGTGCTCTGGGTTGCAGGAGGGCAGACTCTCTTTTGTAAACTGCTGATCCAATAGGCTCCTCTGGTTGGGTGCATGGAGCTCTCTGGTGGCCAAGAGGTGTCAACGCAGTAATTTCTGCACTTCCCAAACCAAACCCAAGATCCAGGACCCAAACCAGCACATTCAAAGACCACTACCTACTTATAGATTACATTTCTACCTCATAACTGGTAGGTAAACATCTGTCTCCATTATCCATATAAGTAGTTTGTGTGAGACAGAATCCTCCACTCTACCCTTTAAATTACTGATAGAATAGGCACTCTCTCAGACATCATGCCGTGTCAAAGTCACCAGTCTCTGCTTGGTTTTGTAATGACAGGGCAATAAATTTCTTGATGTCTGCCAACTAACATGTAACTCCCAATCACACACCTATTTCACAAGTCCACCACCATGGGTGCAAGACGCCTTTAGGTTTATACCCAGTGGGTTGTTATAGCCCCCATAGAATTAAAAATAAAATAAAAAAGCCCTAGTAACAAGGAGCATAAACTCCAGGGAAGCTTTCAGATGGCTGCTTGCTGAAAGAAATGATTATTTACTGAACCAACAGGGAAAAGTATCCCAGTCTTCAGAATTTAGTGCAGAAGGCCCCTTCCATTTCCCTTGGGCTGTCTTTTTCGGGGATAGACAACTTGAAATCAAACCTAAGTTTCAGACTCTCATAGCCTCTGGGTAATCACCTATGTTTCTATGTTTGCATCACACTGTGCCTTTAGCACACCTGATAGGGTGCTCAGCCAGTATGTGTGTGGGGGACATGTATGTCATGTATTTGTAATAGTACGCAATCACCCACCTGGCTATACGGGAATCTCTAACTTTTCATTTAGGTATAGTCCCTACCCACAACCATATTCTAAATTCCTTGAAAATAATCTTGCATGGCTTTTGAAGTCTTAAGAAAATGCTACCTACCTAGAGGTGTCGTAAACATAGGCACTATTCAAATGACCTTTTTGTTTGTTTGTTTGTTTGTTTGTTTGTTTGTTGTTGTTTTGTTGGTCATCCTCAAAAGCAAATAATACCAGAATTATTTGGGGGCCCTAGACTCAGGGCTTTGTTTATAGAATATTGCTCTACTTTTAACCTTTGTGGATGCACTGACATTTGGAGAGGCCTGAGGACTAGTGGAAATTTACCCTGTGGATATTGCAGAGTGTCCCATTTAGAGGTAATTAAGGGGAAGAAAAGAACTAAATTACACTCCCCAGAAGAAATACCAGTGGTTTGGTTATTTTTACTTTTGTTGGAACTAATGTACTTAGAAATGTATTCCTTCTGCCATGTCTCACCAGTTGCAAAGGTAGTTTATGGCATCAGAGAACTCGTAAATAGGGTTCTGAGGATACACACAGGCTCTGAAATGTTCTCGAAAGCCAAATTTGCATATTCTATCAAATTTATTCATGTTGATGATGTTTTAAAATGCCTTTTCTTAGATTTATTTTTCTGTGTATGAGTGGTTTTGCCTGCACATATGTATGTGCATCATGTGAATACCAACCAGGTGTCCAAAGGGACATAGGATCCCCTAAAACTGGAGTTACACATGATTGTCAGCCACCTTACAGGTACTGGGAACCAAACCTGGGTCTTCTGCCAGAGCAGTCAGTGCTCTTAAATGCTGACCCATCCTTACAGCCCTGACAGTAAGCTTTGAAAAAGAAAACATTCACAAGATATAAATTAAAATGGCCTTAGGAAGTTTAGTACTCACATAAGAATTCAAAATTAAGTGACTTCTTTATTTTTGACTTTGGCTTTCTTGAAAGAGGGTATCACCTATTTCAGGGTTGACCTTGAACTCACTGTATAGCCAAGGATGAGCTCAAACTCCTGATCCTACTGCTTCTACTTCCCAAGTGCTGAGATCACAAGTGGATATCACCACACCCAGCAAAATGACTTTTCAAAAAATGGTTAAAGTTATTAATTATTTATGCCTGTTGTGTATGTATGTGTATGCGTGCATGTATATGTGAATGTCAAGAAGGTGAGAGGAGAATGATAATCTTTAAAGCTGTAGTTATAGGTAGTTTTGAGTCACAGGTCCTCTGAAAAAGTAGCAAGCACTCTTAAGTGCTGAGCCATTTCTCCAGCTCCCTAAATAATTTTTTAAATATAGAACTGAATCCCAAGTTCTCTGCTTTCTTCTGTATCCAAGTGCCCCTGGATTCCCAGTGGACGATGTGTGCAACTTCTATTAGCAATGAGCTGTAACCCTCTTACATGGAGACTCAATCTAATTTGCTTCTGTATATACAACTCGTGGTTCACAAGGGAGACAGGAGTTTTGTTTAAATAGATTCGTGGTTGGACATACTGATAGAGGGAGGGAATTAACTTAAGAAAGAATGCATATGTGTCTCTGTATCCAAATAGAGTTTTCTCTTTCATTTTCTATTTGTATACTCATTTTTTTTAGAAAAAACTGCCAGGCCTCTTTTTATTTTGTTTTATTTTATTTTATTTTTTATGGTGGTGGTGGTGGTGGTACACACCTTTAATCCCAGAACTTGGAAGGCAGAAGCAGATAGATCTCTGTGAGTTCAAGGCCTGTCTGGTCTACACAGTGAGTTCCAGGACAGCAAGGTCTACACAGAAAAGCCCTGTCTCAGAAAGTAACCACCCCCACACCCCCCAAAAAAGAAAAGAAAAGAAAAAAAAACAGAGAAAAACCTATTAAAAAGAGTTTCCTGTCTGACAGTTAACACACCACTAAGAACCTATTGTGTACCCGGTAGGGTGACAATGGCATCAAGTTTATGCCATTCAATCCTGTCAACACCTCTAGGCTGTAGGTCTTATTTACAAGTATCACTACACGGATGAAGACATCCAAGCTTCAAAAGGTTGAAGAGCTAGCCCATGTTCAGACAGTCTGTAAATCTTCTTGTGTACTATACTGTGTGGAAACACCCATAGCAAAAATGCTCATTCCAGGGCAGAAATGAAGAAAACGCTTACTACCTCAAAGACATTTCTAAGAGACATGTGGTTACTAGAAAGAAAAAAAAAAACAATGGAATATAAGGGAAGTTTGCTAGATGTTATGAGGGAGAACAAGCGAAAGGAAGCCATGGGCCAATGAAGGAGTAAAGAAATGCCTGGTAGTACTATGTTCCTTAGCTTCCTTCCAATGGAATTCAGGTACTGGCTGAAGACCAATGAAAATGCGATTTATCTAGCGGACTGTGAGTACCGAGGGGCTGAAAACTGGTGTCTGAATTGAGACATCACTAAGGTGGGTTACTCTTTTCTTTTCCCTCCTGGAATACCTCTGGGATCGGGTTGCTTTACAGGCAAGAAGGAGCAAGGTTCATCAGCAAAGACTCAGGTAGCCTTGGAGGCAGCAGGGGCGGTGTGGGGGTGGGGCACAGTCAAGCCTGTATCACTGGCTTGTCCAGGGTCTCGAGTTGGAAGCAAAGCAGGAAAACTAGAGACGTGAATACTTTCTTGTATGCTTCATTAACATAGAGCTCTCAGGACAATGGGACAAAAAAGGAAGCAGACTGGAGCAAGGAAAGAAGATCTAGGCAAGTTGATACTCTCAGCTAGAAACTAGTTTTTGGCATAATCTCGCTGGAGCAGGAACTACCTTAGAGGTGGCTCCACATTGAGGAAAGGCAACTGACTTTTTTGGCATTCATTAGCTAATGGGCTGCCCATGGAGAAGGAGGCATACCCTTTGGGCTAGGTGATTCTCATTGGCAGGGTCAGTTATCTTGAGATAGGTTCAGCTGTAAGCTGCCCTTGACAACCAACCCTCATAGCTGTTGAAGAAAAGGATGCCAGCCCAGTTTATAAAGAATTTGGGTTGGAGTATCAACAGAATCTCCTATACCCATCATGTTGACACATAGTTTCTTGTTAGCATGGGATATATATACAACTTCTTCAGACATTTTGACTTTTCAGATGTAGAACACCTTACCAATAGTTCATGCAGAAGTTCATTCTTTGGGCCTAAAAGGGAAGGGTACCAAGCAGGACTCTTCCCATGAGCTGTCCCCATTTTCTGGCCCTTCTGGGGTACCTGTCTGTGCTAGTTGAAACTAAATACTTGTGGTGAAATCTAGCTTCTATGGCGTTTAGTATACATAATTCCCTTTAATGTAGGACAGCCTCTTTCATGACATCTAGGCTATGTCTTTGCCCAGTTTTATTTCTCCTCTTAATTTAGATGTCCCCCCATGTTCCCTCTAAGCTTCTATCTAATCCTTCCTTTTCAAATCCTGTTACTATTTAACAGGGTGGAGAAAGTCTCAGGATTTATTTGGGTAAAGAACAATGAAAAGGCCATTAACTAGTTAGCTGTGAGTCCAGAGGGAGTGAGGACTGATTGCCTGTTGAATTTGAGAAGTTCCTAAGAGTACACCTTTCCTGTATGGTGAGGACAAAAGTAAATCAATGGATGGAGGCTTCTTTTACCCACCCCACCCCCCTTGCCTTTAGACCTGAAGGATTAGTCATAGGATCATGTTCAAATTATTCAATCCTAAAAAACAAGTGATTAACATTTAACTTTTTAATGGACAATTACTCAACAGTCATGCCAGAGGGTAAATATTTATTCATCTATTCCAAAGAGTGAATGTCAGCCTGAGTCAAATAACTATTTGTGTTCATTCTTTAATAATGGAAAAGTGATATTTCCAATTTTGATCCAAAGCATATGTAGATGAGCTTTTCAGAGCCCTAAATTAGGCTTAAATTAAAGATACTACTCCTTCCTTTAACAAAAAAGCTAATATTTGTGGTATTCACTTCTCTAGATTTGGAATTTGGTAACTGGAACACTCACAAAGTCAATAGTAACAAACAATTCCATTTCTCAGTCTGCAGTCTTGTGTCAGACACTATTTACCATTATGCCATTATGGATTCAAGTCAGGGCAGAAGCAAGGCCATGATGTTGACCAACTTGTCCTTTGTAATGTGCTTATAATTATTCTTCCTTAGAGTCAGAGGCTAACTTGGGTGAACTTGTCTAGCCTGGAAGGAATTAGCAGCTTCCAATCTCATTTCTTGTTTGCCTACATTGAGTTCAAATATCCCTGATGTGTCCATATGGACACACTGAACAAATGGCCTAGGAAGTCAGGGGACTATAGGGTACTATTTCCCAGACTTTCAGTTTACTTTCAAGAAGTCAATTTTAATCAACAGGCAGGAAACGAATTTAAACATTGAAGCATGCACCAAGGTCAGAGGCTAAGGGCTGAGCCTTGAAAGTTGAGTGCTAATACTCCAGGTGTGGCCTCCCCTACTGAGGTCAAAGATGCCCTGCATAAGCCACTAGTAAAAGAAAGGCCAGGGTGGCCTTGGCTTGTAGAAATAAGTTGGAGAATTTAAACTAGACTGATCAAGCCAGGGTAACTGCCTGACCTTTAAATTCCAGGTGCTTCATACAAAGGAAGCTGTTTGTTGTTTGTTGTTTTGTTTTTGTGTTTTCCTCATATGGGGAATGTAGGCATCAGGGAACCCAAACCCCTTTACTTTTGTGCCTAGATCCTTGCAATTTCCCACTTGAGCCACCACGTTTAGACAACAGATGAGGAAACGTGAAGGAAGGAATGGGGGCCTGCAGAGCCACTAGCTACACTGTCAGATGCTTACCTATTATACATGAGAGGGGCTGGGTGAATAGTGTCATCAGTGTGTCCCAGACAGAAAAAGAAATGGCTGGGCATAGAAGTAGCCAGTCACTGCCACATGTGGCTTCAAGAACACGAGACTATTTCTTCCAAGGAACAGAAGACCAGAGAGATGGGCAAAGCTGGTGGCAGGGGAAGGGGATGGAGAGGAAATGGAGTTTCTTTCCTAGTGTTTGGAAAAGAAAGAGGAAAGGAAGAGAGGGCAGGCAAGCACTGGCCTCCAAAGTTAGCTGACTGATCCTGGAGCACTGCCAAGTTACAGTAGATTCACTTGCACTCCTAACGGGAGAGCAAAATTGTTCTCATTCAGCTGTATTTTTTTCCCCGGGGCAAAGGTTTTAGAGGGTGACTGAAAGTTGCTAAAGCAAAAGAGTAGATAAGAGGCTACTCGGCTTTGACTGAGGAGCCAGCTGTGTCCAAAAGAAACAGGGAGAAATGGAAGAGGTCAGGCTCCACCACAGGTACCTGATTGTGGTGGCCTCTGGAGGTTGGCGGTGAACCGAACATTTCTCCTCAGACTCTTCCTTCACTCGGGTGTGCTGAAAATAACAAAGCCACCTGACAAAGGGTGCCAGGATGCCCCCAGGCTGCATTCTGAGAGGGAAAGACACTACCCCGTAAATCTCTGTCTTTTATTACCTGTTTTTTTTTCTCCCTTCTGCTTGTGAGCCCAATCGTGTCTAGCTCTCTTTGGAAGAGATCAGAGATGGAAGGAAAGGTTCTGGCAGGGAGCCGAAGGAAGGCAGGGCTTTGGGGCCTGCCCTACCCAGCAGGTAGCATCAGGGGCATCTGGCCTGGCCAGAATCCTGCTGGATCACACTCTCCTGCCCCAGTGATTCTGACAGGCCCTCTGGGGCAGAGTCTTTTGTGGCAATTTCTGGCAGTCCCAAATGTGGTTCTGGATCAGTGCCCAGGAGCCCATTGGAAGTTCAGACTCCAAGTCAAGAAGAGCAGAATTAACTGGCCAGCTGCCAAGGCGATATTTTCCTTCCCAAGTGAGAACGCTGCCTAGGAAATAAGTTTAAGTCCCTTACTCTCTTATCTCATCACCAGTCTCCTTAAAAGAAGTGATTGTTAAAAGACACTTAAGTGCCGGGCGTGCGGGGCGTGGTGGCGCACACCTTTAATCCCAGCACTTGGGAGGCAGAGGCAGGCAGATTTCTGAGTTCGAGGCCAGCCTGGTCTACAAAGTGTGTTCCAGGACAGCCAGGGCTACACAGAGAAACCCTGTCAAAAGACACTTAAGCAGATCCTCCCCTCCGTAGAAAATGTTTTTTTTTTTTTTTAACCAATGTTTGGATTTCCTCTTGGGATGCAGGCCATGAATGTACCCTTTGGAAAAAAAATAACCCCAGGTGAATCTAATATACCCCCTAAACTGATAGCCTGTATTTTCTTAGACATTAAAAGGCCAGATTAGGAAACAATACCGAAGACATATAAAGTACAGTGGGTGTGTCATTTAGGAGAGTGGGTTGGTGGTTAAGACAAACACATTCAGTTCATTTCATTCTTTGGGTTTTTTGTTTTTTGTTTGTTTGTTTTTCTGTTTTTATTTATTTATTTTTTGAATGAGACCAATGTATCACCTACTGTGAGCTAACAAAGTATCTTGGTTCTTGTTTGAATAATAAAAGGATATGTGCATAAAAAGGAAGCCTGTCAAAACCATACTTCTAAGGTCTCTAGTGTTAGCTTTCCCAAGACCTTGCAGGGGGGAAAGGTTACAATGGAAATCTTCAGTGATGCAGCTGGCCCTCAGTGAGTACAGAAGCAGACACTGGGAGCTGGGAGTCTTTAGCTACCTTGAGATCTCCATAGGAACTCTAATGTTAAATAGGGCGTGGAGGACAGCAGGAAGAAATCAATGAGTAAAATATTCCAAAGGCAAATTCCAGAGAAGTGGTAGTCAGGGCTAAATGGGACAATAGACAATACACATTAATTTAAGACCGTCAATTTAGCAACATGTTTGTTGAAATAACCCTTTCCATTCTAAAAAAAGCATGGGGGTACAGACTTCTGAATCCCTGCCGGAAACTACAGACTCCTGGGAGGGAATAATGGCAGCCCCAAATGGGACTTTAATAACAAAAGGCAATTATTTTTAGTATTTTCCAGTAGATCTCAGCTGTCTGGTATTGTCAGGTTCTATTCACGGAGAGGGGGAATTTCGAGTGAGTTAATTCAATGGATGGGGAAGGGAGCTGGTATTAATGGAAGGAAAGGGGATGGGGGAGGAAAAGAGGGAGGAAGGAGGCAGATGAGGGAAGCACAAGTGGGATGTGAGTAGGAAGTTACAAGTTTTTTTCACTCTGGTAATATTAACCGGCACAATGGACCCCAAGGCAAGGTGTCAGTGCCATAGTAATAAATGCCAAGATCAAATTTCCAGCAACAAATATAAGAGGACTCTAAAACAAGCAATTTGTCAAACTGTGTTCAGGGTACAAGGAAGCATAAAGAAATCAGAGAGAAAGTAGGTCACTGACAAATTCTCATGGAAACAGCTGGGAAGCCATTATGGGTGCTAGTGTTGAGACTAATTAAAATGTGGTTAAGCCATAGATGAAGGTGGCCCCCGGAGGGGGGGGTGGAGTCAGGTCACCAAAGAGAAGACAAGTACGGGATTCATTATTATTTTTGCAGCTGTTTGAAAAACCCAAACATGTGAACTTAACAGATCTATAGGTGAGTCTCTTGGTGAGGTAGATCACATTCTGAAATGTCAGAGTAGCAGGATGTCTTTCCAGTGGAACGACAATTGCAAGAGAGTCCATTTAGTACTGGGAGGGAAGCACTGTCTAGCCAATTCCGGAACAGACAATGGATATTATTTCATTATCAAAATACAGAAGTAAACACAGAAGAAAAGTGCTCAAAGATTTGGGCATGGGAGAATTGATTATGATAGGCAGCTTCCACATCTTAAATCAAGCTAATGCACTTGATGGAAAGGAGCAGTTGCCCTCCAAGATCACATAATTATTAGATGATGAAGAAGAACATTATGTCGGGAGCTTAAAAAACTGTTTTTCTGGTATCTTAGGAACTTTTGCTTGAAAATTTACTCAAATTGTCTTGAATACCTGCTATCTCAGGAAAAAAAAATTCAAGTGGCTTAAGGAACATAGTCCCCAAACAATGATGATTTATACAAATCTTTTGGTCAGGGAGGAACTGAACTAGTAGTTATTTTTTAAGCATTTTCTCTTAGCTGCCGCTTCCTTTGATCTCACTGTCAGTTTTCTGGGAAGTGCCAAGAGAGAGATCAGCCTCTTTTACATAAAGGGATATTTAAACTCAGAGGTGTTGAGTCACCCTCTAAAGTCACAAAGCTTATTAAAAATCCAGATCAAGCTCCCAACTACTGTTCTTTGACTTTGAGAGTGGCCTTCCACCATGTTCTCTTATAAACTGGACATGGATGCATAAATATGATGTTTGAGCACATGGTAGGAAGAAGAGAGGATTGGTAAGAAGTTAACTTGTCTGTGAGTGTATGTGCATGCCTGTGAGTGTATGTGCATGCCTGTGAGTGTATGTGCATGCCTGGGGCAGGGGGGAGAAAAGGAGGGAGGGGAAGGTAGGGGGAGGGTAAAAGAAAGGAGAGGAAAGAATGCCCAAATTTATGACTTTAGGACATTCCTTAGTGGGAGATTTAGGATTTGTAAAGAGGTACTAAAGGGATGTAGCATCAGACTTCGCTTTCATATGGGGCTCTGGTCTATGGTAGACCATGAAGGTGCCTCCTATTCTGTCTCAAAATGAAGTATGACAGGAGTTTCTGAGGAAGACAGGGGAGATTGCTCAACTGGAGATAGCCCAGTACACTCACAAGACGGCAGGTGCCATTGAGACAGCAGTGGAGAAAGGTGGTGGCTTGATGTACATTTCAGAGGACACATCTTTCTGGCATATAGATTACCTTGTATGGCAACCAGTGTGGAGCAGCCTAGCCTGGATACTTCTATATCAAGAAGTTCCCTACATCTTGAACTTTGACCTTGCTGTCTCTGAGAACACTGTTTCAGAAAGATGAAGAGTCCAAGGATGGCACCGTATCTTTTTCATTTCTTCAAATGGGGTCTCTTCTCCCTGTGTGGTGGCTGGGGAAAGCCTTAGGGCATGAGACTACCTGGCAACAGCCCAGCTGCAGTCAGCATGATAAATCTGTAAAGGCTTTCATTTCCATTTTCATATACATTTAAACATACGTTTGCATTTCTTCCCTTTGGAATTTACCAACAGTGATTGCAGGGTTGGACATTTAAATGAAGATAAACTGCTCTCTTTCCTTCTGAAGAGTAAAATTCAAGAAATGTACAGGCCAAGAGCCAGAACAGTCTTGGACAAAACATACTGATTTCATTTAGAGACAGTGAATTGATACTTGTAACCATATCAAACTTCTCTCTACAATATCTCAGAGCCTGGAAAACACAACAAAAGGAAGTTACATTCTTTTCTTTTTTAAATATTTTTATTAGGTATTTTCCTCATTTACATTTCCAATACTATCTCAGAAGTCCCCCACTCCCCTACCCACCCACTCCCACTTTTTGGCCCTGGCGTTCCCCTGTACTGGGACATATAAAGTTTGCATGACCAATGGGCCTCTCTTTCCAGTGATGGCCGACTAGGCCATCATTTGATACATATGCAGCTAGAGACAAGAGCTCCGGGGTACTGGTTAGTTCATATTGTTGTTCCACCTATAGGGTTGCAGATCCCTTTAGCTCCTTGGGTACTTTCTCTAGCTCCTCCATTGGGGACCCTGTGATCCATCGAATAGCTGACTGTGAGCATCCACTTCTGTGTTTGCTAGGCCCCGGCATAGTCTCACAAGAGACAGCTATATTACAGTTTTTCATCCACTCCTGCCAAGCCTCCTATACAGTTCGGACATTTATCTACTCTTTCCCATTCTCCACACTAATGATTCCAACAAACAGCATGATAAAACCTAAGTACTAAGGGATATTCCTGTGGCTTCATATCACAGTACAACACAATGTCACTCTTTCCCAGGCCAAAGTCATGAAACCTCTTGAGCTTTAACTTTGATTGGCACCCCAAACCAGAGGGACAAGGAAAGAACAACATCTATTGCAATAAGCACCTGGGCGTAGTCTCTGGCATAAGCCAAGCAAAGGAGATCAGCTTGATTCTAGTGATCTCTCAGAGCTGTTGAATGGAAGGCTGTGATCTGCTTGAGAGCCTCAAATGGCCTCTTATCTTTACTGCAAATAGTTCTACTTCAGAAACTTAAGAATGTCACTGTGTGAGTGTGTGAGTGTGTGTTTGTGTGTGTGTGTGTGTGTGTGTGTGCCAAGGACAAGGACTAGCTTTGTGAACCTTTAGAGAGTTTCTGAGGGTCAAATTCATATTGTCATGCTTGGGCAGCAAGTATATTTACCTGCTGAGCACCACTCTGACCCTTATTGCTCTTATTTTTGAATAGTGGTGTTAAAATAGTCAATAGTTCATAAATATGTTTATATCTGTATATATATATATATATATATATATTTGTGTGTGTGTGTAGGCATGAGATAGCTATATCAAGTAGATCAGCTAAAGGATGTGCAGTTCTAATAAAATTCTTCAAGTATGTGGATTCCTTAGCATATTATTTAGGTTGCACAGTCTCCACACACATTTCTATAGTCAAGAGTGATAAAATTGGATGGGTTAAGAGATGTCAAGGTTTGTTGTATCCTGAAGTACATAAACACCTCTATAAAAGTGAGGAGTATCCTAAACTTATTAGATCAGAGCTCTCTATTGTCACATTTAGGACCCAGGTTCCACACAGCTAGATTTCTTAAACTTTCCAGTCCCAACCCCTTTTTGTCTGATGAGGTTTTAATGCAACTTTGGGTATAAAGGCATATAAAGGTGGTACAAAAATTAAAGTTTTAGGAATAATGAATTATAGGGAAATATATTTTAAAACCATTCTTTGGTATACTTATCATTTTCTAAAAGCGAAAATAAATTCACATATTAATGGACAGACATACTTACTTTACATAAAGAATTAAATCTTGACTGAATGTTTGATAGAGTGTTATCAACATCTTTCAGAATTGACTAATATTTTGATTTAAAAATCAATCATTAATGCTGAGAATGCAGCTTTGCAAAAATACATAGTACAAAATGGCAGAAGTGTGTTTGGGACCATTTCAGAAATTGCTAGAAATTCTGTCCTAAAGCCAAACTGAAATTCACCAAATGGCTTTTTTTTTTAAATGAGATTCAAATCAGTAACCTAAGAGATTTTACATCAAATATCCAAAATGAATACATTGCGAGATAGAGCAATGCAATACTTCCATGAATGACAGTAGAAAAACGCTGATGGTCTTCTCATTCTGTAATTAAACAACTACATTTCTATGAGAGCAAAAATCTTTGTATGTATAGCAAACACAGCAGTTTGACATAGAGTAATCTCAAATCTGAGCCAAGGTGTTTTCAGTAATATCCCTTGGCGTTGCATGTCACGATGGCATGTGCAGTGCAAAGTGAACATTGTTGTATATGCAGTACTGAGGCCATGCTGCAACTCTGTGATGTAGCAAGGGCAGGTGCCACCAGGAACACTTTAGATCCATTAAGCTTTGATATACTAATTGTTGGTGGCTGTGCACTCAGAAACCTTTCATTATTTCAAAAAATGTCACAGCCTCTTTTGTTTGGTTCCTTTGTATGGGTTTGAGATCCATAGTGTAAGAAGCTTGACCAAAGAGCACATTTTGAGAGATGCTGGTTTTAGACAACAACTCTTCAAGGATGGTCCTTTACCTGATGGGCAAGTCATGCCTCAAGGAAGAAAAGACTTCTGGGAATGTTCAGTGAGAGGAGGGAAGAAAAGAGCTAATGACAGCGAGTGATCATGTACCTGAATAATCAAGATTTTGAATCTTTAAGGTCACTGTCATCAGTGTGTAGCATTAGTATTCCATACTTGATTGCTGAACGAGTGAGTGAATGAACGAATGAACAAATAAATCCTTTCTCTAAGCTTGAGTGATCCAGAACAAGTTGATCCTAATTATCCTTTGACCAATGCTTTTTCAATAATGTAAAATACATTTCCCTGATTACTTATGGCCCCTCATAGTAAAAAACTAATCAAATCAGTGAAGAACCATGTCCCAGAAAACAAAATACTCCAGAACATGCAGCTTAGGATATGAGGTACCTGGTAGCTTCCCTGTTTGATGTGAAAAGAAGCAAAGATACATCTAATATGCGCTTTCCCTTGAGCACATGGGATAAACTATGCTCTTGTATTGCTACAAAGGGCCATCATCTTCAGGCACATGTTTTGATATAGCAGTGTGTCACCTGGAAGCTGAGCCTCAAGTACTGTGTTATTAATGGCAGGCACTTGGGAATGTTTTACTTCCAAATATAAATGAGAGCACATTTAAAACTGCAGCTAACTTCACTTTGACTCCCAGTTTGATAGGCTTTCATAAGTGAGAGAGAAAACAGCTTGCTTGCCAGGAATCACACATGCTTGCACCATCAGACATATGTATCTTATTGGAACAGAAATGATGAGGGTGTTGTAAGAAAAGCTAAGGAAGTGCAGTTTCTATGCAAATCCTAAGCCAGAAACTAGGTAAACCAAACCAAACCAAACCAAACCAAACCAAACCAAACCAAACCAAACCAAACCTACTCCTATGAGCCTTCCCTGGAGGTCAGTGAGTCCTGTAGTTAGTTAACTTACATTCCCTTCTCCTTTGGAGCACAGAATGTTTTCCTTGGTGGTAGAATCATGATGTTTCCACATAATAGGTCAGCCCCCTCAGGCCATTTCTTGGGGTCTTTATCTCACAGGAATACCCAGTCCTATGACTAATCCTAAGCATCCTTTATCTGGTCAACAGTATCCTGCCTAGGAGTTTCCATGACTGCTCTCTGCCCTCAGGTCTAGATTGAGGTCCAGTTTCTCTGCATTCCAATCCATTCCCATTAGCAGGAAGCAACAAACTTCTGTCAACGAAAGAGTTTATCACTGTGGGCAAAGGGTTAATACAGCCTTTTCCCCTTCTCTTGGAAATCTGTCCTTGTGTTAACTTACCAGCTCTGTTGCCCTGGAAACGTGGAGAAGGTGGAATGTCAACTGTGTTACCAGGCAATATTGCTTATAGTAAAAATGACCCAATTGTTAAATTGCTTCTGGTGCTGCTGGATTGTAAATGAATCTAAATACCTGGCAGGGAGCCATAGCTTTGGGCTTCCCTGACTGTGGAATACTCTCATGACCCCAGGAAACTGCAGTTGTTTACAAAATAGACCATCCCATGGGATCTGAGAATTCTAAGCCAAGATACACCTTCTACTTTATCTACATTTTTTGTTGTTGTTGTTGCTCCCTTCTGAGCTGCTACCTGGGGATCCAGAGATGAATCCATGGATGGATGTGGTCTCCTAGAAAGACCCTCTTAGAGGACACATGCCTGGAGCTGCCCTGCTGATCAGGGTGGTTTCTGACTCTTTTTCTGCTGGGCAGATTCACACAAATGATAGCCTGTGAGTTGCAAAATTTTGCTGAATCCATGAGTCTTAGTGGACAAGAATCACGAGAGAATGGCTATGTTCTCTGTATTCACTGGGGTTGACATGGGGTGTGGTCTTCCTGCTTTCTAGCTCATGCTGGTATAATCCTTTCAATAACAGTTTGCAGGGAGATGTCTCTCTGTCATTTTAAGATTTTTTTTCAGAGCCCATTTCCATGAGAAATGACCTTGTTGATTTATTGTTGAAGAGGAGTGGAGAGTTGGAAGGGCTGAAATGCATTTCCACTCAAAGATTTTTTAAAAAGTTTTTCCATTTTCTATTTATGGGGTGGTTCAGACTCTTTTTTAATTTCTCATATAGTTGACTCTCCCAGCATGTTTCAGATGACTGGAGCATGTTTTCAGTGTTGTATTTTATTAAGCATGTTGAGTTCTGTTGCTATTTGTGTGCTTATTAGTAATAATTATACTGAGACTCCCTTCACAGGCTGATCTGAGTGGAGTCGGGGGCGGGATTCCAGAGCTACCACTTGTGGGGTACTTTCTATTCACCAAAAACTGCACTAAGTACTCCATGCGTGTAAAGATGTAAATAACCATACATAGTAGAAACTACTACACACTATCCTCATCCAAAGCGCGAGATAACCAAGGTACACAGCAAGTCGTGACTTACCCAAGGCCACACTCCTTTGCAAGTAACAGAGACCATCATCATAGAGTCCCATTTCAGAACTGGAGTGTTGTAGCTAGAAGGGTATCTTAGACCTCTGGGTCTCATAATAAACACATGATTTTGTTCGGTTTCAGGGACTGAACCTACTAACCTAGGTGATATTAACTATATTGCTCGATTTCATTGGAAAAAAGTTGAGTAGGTGAACAGAGATGCAGTTCATTGACATCATTGGAGTAAAACTCTTTCAGATTTGCAAACCTGAGCTGTATCCAGTCCTCCTTGTCAGAGTTGAATTTCTTCTCATTGCTGCCCACTTGAAAAACACATTTCCAGGTAACTAAGTAAAACAGGAGCTACTTAAAGATCATCTCCAATAAGGCAAGTAGGAGGTAAGAGAAAAGGCAGGACAGGAGGGGTGGTGAATGAAAGGGAGATATCGTCTACCAATCTGTTTCTGATTCTCAGCAACCTTGAAAGAGAACATTAAGATATCCTTTACTCTCAGGTCTGACTTCCCAGAGAGAGGGAGCCATCAATGAAAGCCTGCTTTGTGTGGCTATATGACTTCAGAGATAATGACCTAGAGTTTATTCTTTTAAGTGTGTGTGTGTGTGGGGGGGTGTTGAAGCCCTTGTTGCTACAAAACAACCTCACAATTAACTGCTGTTCACCTTGGCTTCAGTCTTCTAAAAATAATTACGATAGTGACTTTAAAAAAACCCACACACCTGCTATCTATACTCAGGGCAATTTTGTGGATCCTGAAAGATTTAACAAACAACCTTTAAAGCCCCAGACGCTGGCTGATCTGATGAACTTGAAACATGGACAGTCTTTTAGACTGAATCAGATATGGAACACCACCCTTCACTGAAACCCTGACTGTTGGGCTAAGGCCAAAGTTGAATTTTAGTTGGGACTTATAAGTGTAGCCATGTATCCATTTAATAGTCAATGCCATGCCATACGACTGTCAAATACTTTGAAAATCAATTCTGAATATTAAGACTATGCCCAACTTCCAAGGTATAAACTTACTTCAGTGAGAAGAAACCTGGTCACCCTGTCAGTGATTTATTTAACAAGTTAAGACAGACACTGAAGGAGACAGGTATGCAAATAAATAAATAACCACCTTATGGTAAAACTTGAGGAAAGGTTAAAGTGAAAGTAAGTGGATTTTTTTTGTTTGTTTGTTTGTTTTGTTTTGTTTTGTTTTAAGCCATGAAAGGCCAAAAGAGGAAGACAGTACTTTGACACTGGGATGCCAGGGAGGTTTGAAGGGAAAAGTGACACTTGATCTGGGTCTTAATGGTCTTGAAGTAGGAGCTCACCAGGACATGAAGCAGAGGGAACAAGTACCATGTGCTTTGGAAAATAGAATTTGAGTGATAATAGTCATTGTGAGGACAGGAGCTAAAGTGGGGGACTCTCTGTTACTGCCCTATTCAGAAGTGCTTCAAATTCCATGGTAGAAATGTATTTAATTCTGTAAAGGACTGGGCCTCGATACATCCGTTTCAGAGACAATGGTGCTTGATTTGGAGAAAGATAACTATTGCAGGCATGTGGTGTTGTGACCAGAAGGGAGAAATGGACTAGTGTCAGAGGAACTGTCAAGAAAATGGCAGCTTGCACCAGAGTTCAGGAGACCATTGGCAGTAACTGAAGGGCTGGGAAGAATGATACGTATGGAATTGAGAGCCACCGAGACAAAATCAACAGCACTTGGTTATTGGATTTGGAAGATAGAAAAGAGATGATTTTAAAGGTTGAAGCCCATAGCCCTGGAAAAAAATAGGCTTTAAGAATACATTTATTGATTGATTGATTGATTTATATGTTTGGTTTTTAGTGCAAGGAATAAAACTCAGGGAGTTGTCTATGATAAGTGTGCTCTTTACCAATAGTTACCCATACTAGTTACCTCATACCCTGCACTAGTTTCAGTGTTTTTTGAGGCAGACTAATTACTTATGCATTTGAGTTGGTCTTAGATGGTTAAAATGGAGACTGAGAGAGCTTACTCCTCCAAAGCAATGCTTTGATGCTACTGTCATTAAGACTGAATTCCAGTATATTATACAGAATAGTTTCTCTTCTAGCTTCTGTATCTATCACCTTGTAACCAGATTTATTCTTGAAAAATACAGGTTCAACCAAAGATTTAACTATGTAAATTTTGGTTGTTCCTATTGGATTGGATTCTACATCTATCAAACTGGTTCTCTCATGAATCCTTCACAAGATATGGCTAAAGCAGTGTAGCTTTGCCCCCCCCCCCATTAAAGCTTTTATTCCCCCTTGTCCAGTTAGAGATAATTCCTGCCTCTGAAGGCTGTGAGAAGCCATTGTATACAGTGAATTTGGATACCTTCATGGGTCTGTGATCTGCAAACTTCACTCCATGTAATCTCATAGATCTCTGGCCACTACTCATGTATGAACTTGGGTGAAGTTTGCTAACGATTAGAGCAGACATGCCCATTTCAAAAAGTTTTACTGGCTACTGTTTTGTTTCAGGATGGCTGGCAGGACCACAAATTAAGCTTAAGATGTATCCTGAAACCTTTCAGCCATGCTCCACATTTGATCAGAATCAACCAACTCCTTTGAAAGTTATCATGAAACAAATAGGCAGATAAAAACAAACTATGGAGTGGCTGAGGTGAACCAGACCCCTTGTTTTGGTTGGTTATTTGATCTTGACCCATATCCTGTCATTAGGCACATTGTCAGATTTAAGAGCTAATTCCAGACTTCCATTTATATGGGGTGGGGGGTGGTGAGGCAGAGAATGAAATCATAGGCAAGGAGAAAATCCTATCCACTTCCTTGCAATTGAGTTTACCCTTCATTTTATCTCTAGATTTAAGGGCACCTTTTCCTATACTTTCACCCAAGGCTATACCAACATATTCAAGCCTAGATCAGTGGACAAATGTGCTGTAACACTGCTGCAGGCTCTGAAAATATAAACAGCATTGAGAAGAATTATCAAAGTTAGAGGAACGTTGTCAAAAGGTCTTTTTAAAGAGAAACTTGGGCAGAGTGGCACATGTCTGGACCCTAGCACTAGGAGAACTAAGGCAGGAAGTGTTCAAATTCCAAGCCAGACTAGACTATATAGTACCCACCCACCTCCATCTTAAACAAGCAATCAAGCAAAAAAAGAACAAAACAAAAACAAAAACAAAAAACAAAAACCCACAAAATACTTGCCTGGCCCTTTAACATTGATGTGTTTGTGTGTGTGTGTGTGTGTGTGTGTGTGTGTGTGTGTGTGTGTGTGTGATGTGTGACATGGTGCTGGTCTGGTAGTCAGAGGATAGACAATTTGCAGTAATCAGCTTCAACTCCAGTCCTTTATATCGCAAGTTCTTTTACCTGCTGAACTGTTTCATGGCCCTAGCTTTTTCATAATAAACTTGTTCTAGAAATGTTTTTTACATTTAAATTCTCATCCACTTGGAGTTTAGGAAAGACTATAGGGCAAAATCTTTAGACTTTAGTGTTTTCAGCCAACAATTTAAAGCCGAATTAACCATACCCAGGTACTTAAAGAGATGAGTGTCTATTAACTTTTGTTTCTAGCAGCAGAAGCACTTCTTGCTTCCATCTGACTGTAAAAACTATCTTTTATCCTACAGTATGGAAGAAAATCTTTGCTAGCTACTCTTCCAGCAGAGGATACATGTCTAGAATGTATAAAGAACTCAAAACATTGAACAGAGAAAAAGCAATCCAGTTAACAAATGGGCAATCTGTTTAACTATTTGGTATGGAAATCAGTGTGGAAGTTCTTTTCCTTTTAATATATAAATTTATTTATTTATGTATTTATTTACACTCCGTATTTTATTCCTCCTCCATCCACCCTTCAACTGCTCCACATCCCATACCTTCTCCCCACCCCACTCCATCTCCATGTGGATGCCCCCACCCCCACCCCACCTGACCTCTAAATGCCCTGGGACCTCCAGTCTCTTGAGGGTTAGGTGCATCATCTCTGAATGAAGTGTGGAAGTTCTTTTAAAAAATCTAAGACTGGAACTACCATATGAAAATACCTGAATGACTGTAGATTGTTATGCTATTCATCACTGACAAGATTTAGAGTCAACCTAGGTATCGATTAACAGAGAAAGATAAGATGGTGCATACATACACAGTAACATTTCACTCAGCTATCGAGGCAAACAAAATTATGCCATTTTCAGGAAGATGGATGAACTGGAAAATATTATGTTAATCAAAATAGGGCAGAGTCATAAAGTTAAGTGTCACATGTTTGTTCTTACATGTGGAACCTAAAGAGAAAGGGAAAAGTGGATACAAAGTAGAATGGGAGAAGAGACAGACGATTGGGGATAGACGGACGGACAAAATATGCATAAATGCAATAGTTACAATGACACTTAATGACTTTTAAGAATCGATATGATGTAATGAAAAAAATAAACTGTGTATCATTGGGACTAAAAGCCTGGGCTTCAATCAACTATCATCAAGCAGGAATGAGTGGAGTCTTATGAGAAGACAGATGCAGGTTGTAAGGGAACTGCCAGGGAAGCCAAGGATGGAAATCTCATTTGCTGTTTGTAGACATCCATTTGAAGTTAGCTAGCATTCAACTGTGGTTAAGTATAGATACATACGTAGTAGGTCAATGAGAGTCACTAATAAAATTCACTACCCACTCTAGTACAACAACTGGTTCTCCTCAGATTTTCCCCAGCATTTTATTATAAACATTTTCAAACAATGTAGCTTTTCATAATAATATTAATTTTAAAATCCTTTAACTGGTATAAGTAGTAGGAATATTAATCAGGTACATTCAGTCACATTCTCCCATTGCTTCTGCATGCATTTTACTATTGTAGAAAAATAAGCATCCATCTTTTTAAAATAGGGAAGCATTGCCCTCTGGACTTTGAGTAGCACACATTTGAAACTATGCATGTCTTCTTCCCTGTCTCCTTCCCATGAGTTCATCAACCATACCCCCCTGTCTTCCCCATTCTACCCCCAGTTTTTGACTCTAAATTTCATGGTATCCTTTCTCTTTGTCTTTTGCTTCTCGTCCTGAGGGGTTCCCCTTAGCAGTAGCTCTGTGTTCCTTTCCTAGTTCCTTTTAGTTGCTACAGCAGTATTGAGCACCAAATTTGACAAGTATTTTCTTTCATGCCAGACAGCATGCAAAGCATTTTCTCCACTTTATCACACTTGGTTCTCATAGTGATTCTTTGAAGAAAGCAATTATCATGCCCATTCCACAGATGGAAAAATAGAAATATGATAGTTTTTCTCCAAATGCTGCTCCACACTCCACTCCACTCTGGAAATGCCTTGAATCTTCGCGTTTCCAGGCTATCATTTATGCTTTTCTACTTGTGCAAATTCTTCTCAGCTTTTCTGGTCTCACTCTGGCTACCAAAGCCTTTTTAAAAGTTGCTTCTCTCATGGCTTGTTCCACTTCCTAGGTTATCATTACATATAGCCTCATCAGGTACCAGCTCAAGTGCTTGCCTTATCCTCTTAAAGTAGACTTCATCCCCTTATATGCTTGTGTACAATAGGCCTATGCTGTGTCAATTGCTTTCTGTTAGCCAGCGCTATTTCCATTTCCATCAGGCTTCATCACATCTGATATAGTAATGATAGTGAACAAATAGGAATGCTGCTAAACAGAAAGTGAGGACTGTCTGCCCATCTAGTAGCTCCAAAATTTAGGGGTCAAGATCTAAATAATCATTTGTACGAAAGGCAATAATTTCCCCATTTTATTTAGGTGTGTGTGTGTGTGAGGGACTGGCTTCATTTCCTTTAATCCTCCTTGATCTCACTGTCAACATTTTGAACAAGAGCTCTTTTCTTCTGACTTTATCCATGATGAAAGCGACTCAGTTTAAAGATTTTGACTCCTTGCATCTAACTTCAACCCAGGTCAGTGTTTAGAACATGCGCCTCACTTCTGATTTTATAAATGCTGTTTTCCTCCTCACTACATCTCTTCCCTTCCATTCCACTTAAGACTATCTTTTCATTATCTTTTATTATCTACATCACTAGGACATATACTGAAGAGAACAGGTAAATATGAAGGAACTTGCACTTTGGATAATCACTAGCCAGACCATTTTTGACAGATGGCTCTCCTAAAGACCACTACAATTGATGGATAAAATATAAAGAAGCTACACTTGCCATGAAATTGAATGAATGAATGAATGAATGAATGAATGAATGGGTTTATGGTTACTTGTCTAGTGATGCTTCTGTTTTGCCCTGTCTGTGCTTGCTTTTGGAGGTGGGAACAAGAGCACAGTGTTTGGTCTGTTCTTGCAGGATTAAAAGAGACACCTGGTATCACTTAGTACTGATTGGGTTGGGGAGGCAGCGTTAAAATGCTGAGAGTCTCCAAAAGAAGGTCTGCATTGTTGAGAAGTGATGTGTGTGGGGGGGGGAGACGAGAGAGGGGGTGGATGAATGATAGCTATAAGTAGTGATCCTCTCCCTCCAGAGGCATGGAGCTGTTGACAGAACAAATAATCACATCGAAAAGACTTTGAAGCTCCCCACATGGTCAGCAGACAAGGGGCCACAAGACTTAGCCATAAATGCTGGAGTTTGTTCAGAGAGCATAAGGGATACCTTGCCTTCCCTTGAAGTTAAAACCAATCTGAGACCACAGAACTTTCAGCCTGAGGGCTAGGGCTAGGCAGAGAGCTTGTTTTTGAAATCCGAGCTTGTGTTGCTATGATGATGGGGGGTGGGAATGGGATGTTGATGTATGTTCCACTTGTACAAGCAAACCCTTGCATAATTTTGACCTTGGGAAGAAAAAGGAAAGATTACATAACCCTTTCATTGCAGGAGGTTTCTTTCCATGGGCATAGCTTTGATTTTCTGCTAGCTATAAGTGCACTGTTAAGATTCTAGCACCCATACTTAATATATGCTTGCTCCATTTTCAATATTATATGTAATATCTATAACTATGCTACCTCATGTTTCAATTCACTCAGGAAATTCCCAAATGGAGATCCACCCACACCCATCCCCTGCACACACATACTTGGCAATTTTCCACCTTCCTTAGTGGGTAACAAAGGTTTGGGATAACAGCCAGGTTTAGCAACAGGTAGGTACACAGTGGATCTATGGCTCTCTTGCTCTTCAAGGATCTTGTGTTAATCCAGGCTTTCTTCCAAAGAGTTACCAGTGCTGCCTTTTCCCCAGTATTACATCATATTGAGTGTTTTCCTTTCTGTGTTCCCCTCAGCACATAATCATGACATGATTACCTTTTCACCCTCTTTCCTTCCAGCTCTAAAGGCCTACTATTTGTTCACTGTCTTTTGTTTTGTTTTATTGTTTGCTCTTTTTTCTCCATTTTCTCTGTGTCCCATGATAGACTCTCATCATGTCCTGCTTAGAATGTTGCCATGGCCTTCACAAATCTCTTGCTCCGACTTCTATAACCACACTAATTTTGACTGATTTACTTGGTGTGCCTGGTCCTTACCACCTTCTCACTCTCTGCATATTCTATCTGCCCAATGGCACCTATCTATTTGTTTGCTGTCCCACTGTCAATATCCCACTGGTCTATCAAGGTTCACCCTTATACTACTGCGTGGGAAGCATTCTTCACTCTTCATCCTGTGTTCCTATAACAATTTATTGAGGGATACCTTTAAGCCTTTATTTCCATTTGTACATTAGTGGTATGCTTGGAACCACTGGACTGTAAGTTCCTTTGAGCTAAGGGATGCTCTAATTTGTTTCTGCCTCACACTGTGGCACCTAACAAGCATCCTGGCCCTAACAGTTAAGCTAATAAATGAGGTAAGTAAGTGAATGATATCCCTAGGTTGGAGGTAAAGATAGGTGAGCACTTGCTGCTGTAAGGACAGATTCATTTGTCTAAGATCCTTTAAAGGGCAAGTCAAGTTGTGGTCAGTATTGCTTCTGTCACTGTTCTTGGTTGGCTGGATGATGCCACTTCCTCAGAGATCCTGCACTGGGTTGTTGGTGGCAATTTGTTATTTTTGTAAGTTAAATGGTTCTATCTGTATTCCCAGCCTTGCCACCAACTTCATGAAGGTGTGGCCTGCTGTTGGCTTCCTGGATGTATCCCAAATATAACAGACTTCTGTTGACAAAGCACTTCAAAATCTTTGCTATCTTGGGGTGCTTACAGCTTCCCCTACAAACTCACATTGATCTGCACTTCCCTTCAAAAACCAAGAGACCTACAGTCCTATCTCACACCATATAAGTCAACTGTACGTTTTATCATCTTCAGCACCAGGGTGCCCTGTGTTCAGATGCTCACATCTTTGATCAGATTAGAAGTTAGTTAAAATTTCAGCACTCAACTACTTTGGAGTGACCAAATACATAGAAAACATCTTTCACAGCAAAAAGAGCACCATTTCTGAATCCAAAATAGTTATATATAGCATACACACACACACACACACACACACACACACACACACACACACACTTCTTTTTTCTCCAAGTTTCCCATCCTATGGTACCCCTCAGACCAATTTAAAGCTTAAAAGGTTTAGGCAAAATATATTCTGGAACAAATGAAAATTAAGTGTGTCACCTAGGCCAGGGTCTGGCCTGTACGTCTCATGTAAGATTGCTAAAGCATTCACTATTGCTGATTTAGAATAGGAAACTTGGGTGAGCAATCTGTTTCCCCAGAAAGCAGAGAGGGGGATGCTTGGCCCCAAGGCTAGCTGGGATGTGAGGATGGAGACCTAAAGGGAAACTGAAATGGCTTAAGGGTTTTCAAACAGGTGCAGTCTCTCTTCTGTCCCTCTGGGAAGCATGCTGTCCGCAGTTGGATGAGTGCTTCAGCAGCAGTTCTCTGAGCTCTTGGATGAAAATGGCAAATTTCCTCCCCAAATGAGCTGATTATCTGCTGCAGTTGGGTGCAAGGCATCCCTCAGCTATGGCGGGAATTACAGCTTCCATCTGTTCCCTAATGTGAAAAATGTGTGCAGGCCTCTGTGCTACCAAGCTACATGAACTTTAGACATTCAGATCTGCTGACACATTTGGGTCGGAGCCCTCAGAATGGCTTTTGTCAATTATTTCATTACATATCCAAATAACCATCCTGAGGGTGGTCTGGATTTGTGATCTGTGACAGTGTGGTGCTGACATATTTCTGGCCCTTAGAACTCACTGTTTTTTGGCTTTGTTTAGAGGTTGATGATATATAAGGACTCAGGATATTTAATCATTATTACTTTTGAAGTGAGCACAGTCCCACCATTATGAAACACTCTTGGGCACGGTTACAGCCAAATCCACGTCATTAATTCTTGGCTTCTTCCCAGAGTTCCCAGTATTTCACCTTGCTCCATTATTTTATTCAGACAAATCAAATGATACTCTGTGCTTATAGGGCAACTTTCATCAGACAATCCCATGGTCCTCTACAAACTTTTATTCCTTTAGTACAAACAAATATGTTTATTTGTCCAGGGACTTCCCCCCACCCACCCATGGGCAAAACAATGATGGCTGAATTTCTATGTATCCACTTTGCAATATAGACATGTAATGTGCCAGCTTAATTTTCCTTGACATTATTTAGTAAGTATTCTTTGAGTAAGTGATTAGATACAGAGTCCTAAAGGCTTTGAAGACTGTGGACAAGCATTGGTTTCTTCTACTGATTTTGTGTACTTGAACATTTTCAGAGTTATGTCTTGTGCATTTGATGGAAAATTTGTTTTTATTAATTATTAACTGATCCTGATTGTCACCTGGAAGAGGAAGTGTTTTGATTAAGTAAGCAGATTAAATCACCAATTGAAAAAGCGCAGTTATTTAAGACCTAGCTTATGTTTTAATTGCAGTCAGGTTAGGTGGTCTAGTGGTTGGTTGTTTTTATATGTTACTACCAATCTATTTTCACTAAATTGACAAATTCTGGACTTTGTTACATGCTTTCATGCATATGTGGGATAGGAAACAGTAAATATTCACCTGGATTTGTTTTCTTTTCTTTCTGATTGCACTGACTACATTTCCCAGCACCCTTTGGAGTTAGGAGAATTGTAAACTGAATTATAACTCCAGTGGGCAATAGACTCCACTTTCAACTTTGACATTAAAATCTTCCCTTCTAGCCTCCTTTCCTTCATATCTAGATGCAGTTAATTCTGAGGAATAGCACTACTATTAGATGGAAAGGATTCTGGTTCCTTGGATGACTCCATGTGGCAGAACACCTCAATTGAGCTGCCTTGAGTGTGACATAGCAAGAAATTGATCTCTGTTGTCTGTCTGAAGCCAATGAGATTTGGGAGTTGTCTGTAACGCCAGTTAGCCTGCCCTAATATTCTTTTAGAGAATCAGTCCACATTTCCACACATATTCTACAAGTTTCGGGGCGGGGGGGGGTACACAGAGCACATTACTGGTGTTGAACAGTATGTCGTGGAAATGTGTAACCAATGAGCCATGTGGTTCTTTGATCACCATGTCCAATTAAGCCACATGGTTATGTGATTTTCCGGTTTTAGTCAGCCTTTTATCTGGGGCAGATGCAACCAAGAACACTTCCGTGTAGTAAAAACTGATCATTTCAGTAAGAGGCTTCCCTGGAGGAAGGAGGAGAATATGCAAATATCCATATGAGTTATTGAGGATTTCAGGCTATAGATTCATTGTTTTTTCCTTTCTGCATCCTTCTTATCTGCATCCTTCTTATCTGCATCCTTCTTACCCTGCATCCATGTCTGCATCATTTGCTTCCCATTGTAGATTCTTGTCATTGCTCATAGGCCTAAACTAACTTCCTACCTTACTGGCAGGTAATTTCTAGCTCTTGGTCCAGACAGGCTTCTCTTATAGACTATATATTTTAGATAACAAGAATTATTTTGATTTGACTCATTTTATCCCCAGCATCCCATTAAGTGTTTGATGTGTCAGACATATGCACATATACACATGGACATGTTGTTGAGTGAATATGAATGACAGGAATAATAATTGTATTTTGATAATCATGAATGAACAATAGGGTGCATAAAGAAGGTTCAGCAGGTAAGAGCACTTCCTGCTTTTGCAGAGAACCTGAATTCAGTTTCTAGCACCCACGTGGTAGCCTGCAAACATCTGCAATTCCAATTACAGAAGATCTGATACTTTCTTCTGACCTCCTTGGGCACTAGACATGCACATAATATACACACACACATACATACATACATACATACATACATACATGAATGAACTAAATACTCAGACACATAAAATAGAGTAAATATTTTTTAAAAATAATGAAACAAATCAGAAACAAATCTTTAGAGCACTTAAATGAAGCAGGCTGGATTTTAATTTCCTGCTAAAAGTAAGAAACCCAAGGCAGTTCCTTGCCTTTGGCTTTCTCAACAGATAAATCACAAACCAGAATTTAAAACAAAGGCAGGATCCATTTTCAGGCTCTGATTTACTAGCTGCTGTGAGTCTTTAAGAGTTAGAACTCAACTAATTAGTGATTCCAGTCATTTCATGAAGACATTTGATTGCAACAATATGAGAAGTTAAAGCCAATTGCCTTTATGGTGGCCCTGTATAGTTATTGATGCTTTATTTTGAATTGCATATTCACTTGTTCAATGTTTATCAAGCCTCCTCTATGGTAGAATCTTGTTCCACCATCCTGGGACATGGTGGAACATAAGACATAAAATGTTCCTGCTCTTGAGAATATTACAACAAATGATGATAAAACATAAGCAAAGAGATAGCTAGTGACAGTAAAGCTCCAGGAAAAATTTTTTAGAGAAGTAATGTGATGGAAATGGTCTGGTCCAGGAAAATTCCATTGTTAAAATAGTCTCTAGAGAAGGGTATTCCTATAACATGTAAACTGAAGCTTGAAGGACAGGAAGCCATCAATCATATGAAAATTGGAAGGATCCTGGATCCTGATCAAAACAGCAGCTAAGGATTTATCTAGTGCAGAGATGAGAGAAGGCTGTGTACCAAAGAATGAGAAGATGCCTTACAGGGTAGGAGCAGAGAGTGTTGAGGGTAGTAGTAGTGAGGACTCTGGGAAGGATGGTGGTATGAAACAGAAGAATGGTGGTATGAAACTCTCTGAGAGCAGTGGAGAGCCATGAGGAAGAGTTTAAGAAGAGTAAAGAGATGACCTAATGTTTGTTTTGCTCTGTTGAGCAATTGGCTTAACTTGAGCCCCATATGGATCCCTGAGTAGAAGAGGGTTCATCCATAAAACTAGAGGCTTGACCTGAAGAGTTCTTTGGGTTTTGGTGTTTTTTGATCCTGAGTTTTTTCAGCTTTCAGGGTAAAATGAGTGGCCCTTTGTTGAATTGTTAGTAGGACCTATAAAGATATATATATATATATATATATATATATATATATATATTCCTTTTAATTTAATGATTTTTTTTCTATAAAGCTCTATGTATGGTGGGTGGGCTGCAGCTGTTCACCTTCAAAGAAAGAAACATACTTAAATCTCTTGCTTTACCTTGGTTACCAACCTTAACCATGTGAAAGAACATATCTGAATTTATAGTGGAGGTCTGCGGATGTACTGCTCTAGAAGCTTCTTGCTTCCCAAATTTTATTTCTTGAGGATTAGAGAGACCTATACCTGGGACATAAAACTAGAGAACAATGGCTATCAAAGCATTGACAGGCAGGTCCCAATGTCCTACTAAACATTCCCTCATCAGTTATCTAAATGCTAACATGTGCTGGGAAGGCCTGCTTGGGGAGGAATTGTTGAGTGCCTTAAGAGAAGAAATGGGTCTGTCACTTATGGAGACACAGTAGCTCTGAAGCAGTGTCCCTTCCTCCAGAAGAGGCAGGTTCTAGACCTCTGAACAAACTTATGTTCTGCAACTTTGAAAAAGATGCTCTTTCACTCAAGGCTGGGTATGTACACAAGTCATTGTTCCAAGACAGCCTCCATCACTTCCCAGGGAAGAAACGAAATTATAATATCTAGGCAATCATAACCAGAGCTGGACTGCGATTGCACTACACAGTGAACAGGGCCCAGAGGAAGGCGATGCTGAAAACCAGCTGGCCAGGCATTTTCAACTCTGCACCCATGGGTGCTTTGAGAGGTCAAGTAGTACCATGAGAGGCAATGTGTATCCGCTTGAGTCCTATTGCTAGAGCAAAGGGGGAGTTTCGGTGGCTTATTTTATGCTCCCTGACAAGCATTGCTGTTGGCCCTCCAGGCAAGGAAGAGACCATTAAAATGGAGAAGAAACAGTCACTCCATCACCAATATCATGCTCTCCTCTTCACCTTATTACATGGCCTGCTTACATTTCAAAACGTTCCCTGTGGTGGAGTCTTGCTGGAATGTGAAGCCCAGGTTTTCTTTGTTTTGTTTTGTTTTGTTTTTGCTTTTCTTCTTTCATGTGCACAGGTTTTTGTTCATCTGGGGAGGAGGGAGAGCTGTGGCTAAGCTAGAAGTTGAAGCGTAGTTTTGATTAAGGTCAGGGCTAGGATACTGAATCTTCTGACTGGTATTCACAATCTCCCCAGAGATGGCTGTAAGCGTCTGCATTCAGATATGAGTCCCGATTAATTGAAGAGTAGAGTATTGGAACTGGTAGGGAAGGCAAATTGTGACTTCCTGACTGCAGAACTGTTCCACTATCATATTCATGTTTCCTAGACATGGCTATGCTCATCTCAAATGCTTGCCTCTCCATCTATCTCCTGTCTCCTTGGTATGCTTTGAGGATTTCTCCAGAAAGCATATGTTGTATTAATTTAATTTCCCAATATACAGCATTGAAAAGGTAAGACTGGGAGAAAAGTGTTTAACCCAGGAGCAAGTTCCCTCATGGACAAATGAATGCTTTTCTAATGGGAATGAGTTAATTATTGCAAGAGTTTTGCCTATCTCTTCTCTTTCAAATATGTTGGCTTGTCTGCCTGTCATGAACTGAAGTAGTGCAAGCTCCTCACCAGAAACCAAACAGATGCAATACCACTCATTTATATTTCCTCTCACCCAGACCCTTGAGCCATTTTTTTCTTATAAATTATACAGTCTCAAGCATTCTAGAATAGAAGCACAGACTAAGCTAAGGCAGTCTCTCAGAGGGCAGCATAGGGACACAAAACACAACCTAGCTTATCCTGGCTCTCCATGCTATTTTTTGCTCCTCTCCAGCTGCATGCTTGGCCATCACTGATGACACTGTTGTGTGCTGGTATCCTGGCACAATAGCTCTTCACGTCACCTCTGAAAGGATACTTGAGTTGCAGGTCTTAACACACAAGTGCCTTCAAAGCCAGGCAGGTAGATTAAATGTGGTTCAGCGCTGGCATAGCATAAGAAGAAATGGTGGGGACCTGGAAACTGTGTGCATTCTAAGTAAATGAAAACATTGAAGGTCCATTTAAAAATAAGTCATTGTGGGGTTGGCTTGAAGAGCCACTTAGAGAGCTCAGCTGAAGAGCACTTGGCTAGCATGTAGCATGCACGAGACCCTGGGTTCTGTCTCCAGCACTGAAAAAGTCATTGTGCCATTTAAGCAAAGACAACCCACACCAAAGTGCCACCCCCAAATAAAGCCTTTTGCTATTATTCATTTCTCACAGGGATGCAGGAAAGGGCAAAAACCACAAGCCATGTCTGAAAATTCTTTTCTAGCCTCTTCTGTTCCTAACACAGCCTGATTAACAAAAACAATAATTAGGATGTTTTTTATGCTGAGTGATTTCTTAACATACATACAGAAAACAGTCCAAATCATACAGCTCAGTGGATAAACAGACGAATACACCCTAGCACTGACCTGCCAAGTCAAGACCTAAAATATTACTGCCACCTCGGAGACCTTCAAAGGCTCTTCTTCCTCACCAGAGGAAGCTACTATTTTTATTTTTAACACCACATGTTAGATTTATAAGAAAATAGAATCATAAAACATGCACTCGTTCTGTGTCTGGCTTCTTTTACTCAATGTTGTATCTGGGAGATTCATCCCAGATGTTGTTGGGTGCAGCAGTGGATTCTGGCATGGTGTGAAAATGCCAGGATTTATGTATCTGTTCTACTGTTAATTAACATTTAGGGGTTTCTAATTTTAGACTGCAATGAATTGTCTTTTGGCAGAAGAGAAAGACTTGGTGTCTGACATGGGAAATAGTCAATGCATATACAACTGCCCCTCCAGTAATGTTTAGATACACAGGGAGAGTGAGGAGCTTTGGGAAGACGTAGGTATCAATAGCAGCTGCTACCAAATCTCTGTAGAACAGAAATCCTCACACTTTCAGAGCAGGACCTTTAGTTCTTAGAAGCCTGGTTAGGAAGACTTGTTCTTTTTCCTTATTTTCATACGACACCAGTACCCCATGGTCAATTTCTTCATAGCTTCCCAGGCAAATTAGGATATTCAAAAAAAAAACCCAAAAAAACAAAAAAACTAATTTGTGGGAAGGTAGAATCACTCTGAAGTCACACTTAATATTAGCAGATTGACTTTCAGCTTAGACTTTCTCAGTAGATATTTTCACATACCTACCATAATTTTGCCTGATATATATATATATATATATATATATATATATATATATATATATATGTAAAATGTACTGCTGTCCCTAGTTAACCCTAGGATGGGTGCCCCTGACTGGATAGAAATGGTAAGAACTTCAGTGGGGTGACACTGAGTAGGCTGCTATGACTGTGGGTAGTTTGCTAAATTCTTATAGATGAACTTCATCCACACCACTGACAGAAAGATGAGACAGTTTTTCTTGCTTTTTGTTGCCCTGCTTCCATTTAATGGTGTGTTCCCCCAAAGGAAAAGGCAAACAGGGGAATGAAATTCCAGGCTAAAAATACTCAGGGCAAAAACACAGTACTGAGTTTAGCATCTTGTAACTCACAGGCAGCAAAAGTAATTTAACAAGTTTTAAAGGAGAAAGCCAGAGAAAGCCTGTGCAGCATTAAAGATTCCATTTTCTTTGTGAATCGCATCATCTCCCAATCAATCATTTCAAATAGAGCCAAATAAAAAGGCTTCCCTGTTTTATACTTCGGGGGAATCTCTTTCTTATATTCTGCATAAACAGACTGAAATTCTGCATTCATCTATTTGATCCCCTTGATGCTAGTTTTTGTAGCTGACCAATCATTTGTCATTGGGTGGACAAATGGGGAAAAATGTTTTATCTCCTTCCAATATTCTGCTTTCTCCAAATTGACTGCTTACGTTTTCATCTGGTCTTATCACTTGCTTCCATCCATTCTCTTAATGTTGGACTCCTGTCAGGATACTGCACATGAATGTATGATGTCATTTCAAATAAATCTAAAAGAAACTGGAAAGTTTCTGGAATTTCCTTATCTGAAGAAGCCAAAGTAAGTAAACTTAATTTGCATCCACCAGGAGCTCTTAACTTTTCTATGTCTACCCTGTGGTACAACATGTCAGAGGACCCATGACAATATGATGACTAGGCCCCAGTGGTGTTTTGAACATGCTTGGCCCATAGAGAGTGGTACTGTTAGGAGGTGTGGCCTTGTTGGAGGAAGTGTGTCACTGTACAGGTGGGCTTTGAAGTTTTGCCCAGTACAGAAGAGTAAATCTGTTCCTGGCTTCCTTTAGATGAAGACATAGAGCTCTCAGCTCCTCTAGCGCCATGCCTGCCTGGACACTACCATGCTTCCCACCATTATGATACTGGACTGAACCTCAGAACCTATACTCCAGCCCCAGTTAAATGTTATCCTTTATCATGGTTGCCTTGGTCTTTACAACAATGGAAACCCTAAGACAGAAGGTGGTAATAGGGCCTGGGGTATTGTTGTGACAGGCCTGACCATGTTTTTGTTTGGAAAAATATGGATTTGGGAACTTTGTATTTGGAAAGCAGTAGAATGCTTTACGTTGGGCTTAATGGGCAATCTTAGTAGAGATAAGGAAGTCTTTGTTGCTGAGAGCTCTATGTCTTCATCCAAAGGAAGCCAAGAGCAGACTCACTTTTACACACTGGGTGGAGCTTCAAAGCCAACCCCCACAGTGACACACTTCCTCCAACAAGGCCACACCTCCTAACAGTACCACTCCCTATGGACCAGGCATGTTCAAGCCACCACATTACTTTATAGAACTTGCCTTGGTTGTGATGTCTCTTCACAGCAATGAAAAACCTAAGACAACCCCAAATGTCTTTCTATTAATGTATTCAACTCTATTTTTTAAGCTGTAAGATTTTTTTTCTTTTACCTTTGACATTATAATGTAATTACAACATTTCTCTATTCCTTCCCTCCTTTGAAACTATCTCACATACCCTCCCCTGGTATATAAAATAATATTATTTTATTAGATATAAAACAATAAGTTACCATTTATTATTTTATATACAGTACATTCACCTCTTAGAGGCAGGAATTACATGTAAGACTTACAGCAATGGTACACAATAAAACCCCCAGGTATGAGGAAGTGGGGCTTTCTCTTTAGCACTCATACGCATGCTCATAGTATCAATGCCATCCAAAAATGAACCAAAGTTAGACAGTGCAGTAGAATGATGGAGTATCTTGGATAATACCTAATGTTATATCTCTGTCCACGAATGGGCTTGCTCTGAAGATGAGTAAATTGTTCTTTCTCTTTCTGTGTAAAACAGTGTTTTTCTTTTCCTAAGATCCTCATGAAATCCAAGTATTTACTGGCTCTAGAACCATAGAAAAGCCTATAGTTCTCTTTATGCTGAAACCCTTTTCCATTGGTGAACTGATGCCTCTATTTCTACCATTCCTGGTTTATTCTTCTAGCCTTAGGACAGTTACACTAAAATGTGAATATCCTTGAATGGAAAGGTTAATGTGTGGTAGAATGCAATTTCTGTATTGGTCAGACCAGAGGCCAGAGACAGAGGAAGGAGGAGTTACAGCCTGAAGAACAGAAAGCTCTAAAAGAAGAAGGTAAAAAGCTCATTTGGTCCCTCAAAAGACACCCACTCCTCTCTAAATGTCTTAATTTGGATGTGTTTATCTTTGTCCTCCTGCGTGATGTAGCTACTCTATAATTGTTCCTAACAAACTAAAGCCTCGGCATGTAAATGACTCTAATACTGAGGGGCAGCTAAGAGCCAAAAAGAGTTCCCAGTCTTTCTTAAAGAGTTTATATGAACATCAGTGGAGATCAAGATAAGGTAGTGGTGACAAAGGTTGTATTTTCAACTTCACTTATAATAGGAACTTCTTACTCAGGGTCATGAGAATGTATTGTATAAAGGGTATGTCAATTTGTTACTTTTCTTGTTATTATGACAGAATACAACTTAAGACAGAAGCAACTTAAGGGAGGAATTTATTTTGGCTCATGGCTTTCCCATCCATTGGATGGAAAAGGTATCATAGCTAGAGCTGTCAGTGTGATTTGTTACATGGTGCCAACCAGGAAAAAGTGAGACCTCAGGCAAGAACCAAAGTGGATAATGCTTGAAGTCCACCAACAGCCTACCTACTTTTTATAGGTATTTTCCACCTCATAACCTCCCCTAAACAATGGTGCACATGTGTAGGTACACATGTGAGTATGCATGAGCATGCACATGAGCACACATGCACACACACACACACACACACACACACACACACAGAGTGCATATAAATGTTCTTCCTGAAATACTACTCAGCAAAGCAAGTAACAGAAGTTCAGGTTTGGTCTTGCTTGTTGTCTGTTGGCCTTAGGTTGAGATATGAGTGATGAATGATAATAAATCTGCACTTTTTCAAACAGGAAAATTTGTTCCCTAATATCTGTCACTGGGATAACCCAGCATAGCGGCCAGCAGTGCAGCAAGTTCTGCCAGCAATACTTTCAATGTCTTTAGCAAATTATTTAGTCACTCCACATCTGTTTTTTAACTTGCAAAATGGAGATAATACTTGAATTTAATGCATAATTTTCTGTGAGAATTGATTGATATAGCACATACAAATTCTTAAATCAATGTCTCATATGCAATAGGTATTTCCTAAATACTGTCATTATTATATTAATATGGCAGGGAAACTGGTTGCATGGTGACTTTAGATTTAGTGAGGAAAGTGAGAATTTTGACTTATGCTCTTATAATAAGCTTTGCAGGCTCATCTACATCTCTCTCTTCATGTATGAAGAAGGAGAAAAAGAACCCAACAAATGAATGCCTCAAAACCAAACAAATGATAAAATCTGGGATGCGAGGCAGAGGATAGATTTCTTGTGATGAAATAAAGGCTTTGCTACAGAACTTCTCTTGGAGAGATAGTCAACTTACACCTTGGTGTGTGTGTGTGTGTGTGTGTGTGTGTGTGTGTGTGTGTGTGTATTTCTAGCTCTAGGCTTTGGTTAGAAGTATAGAGCTCCCTTCTAGGCTTGAATGAAGCATAAAAGTGAAGCTGATTGACTTTTTTTCAGCATTTCACAGTCTTTGCTCCCTTCTTAGTTTTCTGTCTGGACCTCTGCTCTGACATAAGAAACCAAAATGGCAGCACTTCGTTGGTGAGAGCAGAAACAGAGTATCCTGGTGTGGGTTCTTCATAGGGACATAGAGTGTTGCCTAAACTCTATTTGGTGAATCTGATGGCAACCAACTGGCAGACTTGGGGGCTGTGACATGCATTATCACATCTCATATTTTAATATTCATGGAGACTGAACCCAGGGCCTTGCATATGCTAGATACTCTACCACGGAACCACATGCACAGTCCACTTCCTATCCCTTTACCATGTGATATATCTGCTTTAATGGATCCTGGCCTCAGGCCTGGTGGAGATTGGGACAGTTGCAGGGTAACGTAACTCGAGGCTGTGGCTAGCTGGCTCTTTAATTTTGTGTGCATGTTCATGTATGCATGGGAATCCAGCAGATGGGCAGCAAGAAGGTAGGCAGCAATCTACTGACACATTGATCTGGATAGCAAGTTTGCCTTCAGGGATCAGGGACTTAGGTGTACAGGTAGAAAAGGAATTTACCTAGCTTTTTCCTGAAATGCCAGAAAACTTAAAATGGGTCAGTGGTGAATACAAAATACCCTTATGGCTACAACCCCAAAAGGATTTGACTTGTTTTGGAGACATCCAGAATAAGGCAAAGGAAGTTCAGTGGCCTACATCTAGATTTCTCAAGGGGGATGAGAGAGAGCAGTCAGTTGGACAGCTGCAATCCCCAAGTCACAGGTTGTAAATCATATGAGTGGATATGGCTGGAACTCACGAGAAGAACTCTGGGAAATTGATTTTGAGCCAACTGCTGGCACAACTTATCATGCAAATGATAACCCCAGCAGATGCTAGCTTGTGGTCCTGGTCACTTAAATGGCTATATCAGATTCAGATATATACCTGAAACCACATTTAAACTCTCCTACCTTCATTCTGTAAGAGGGAAGTTTGAACCAAATAATACAGAGACACTAAGATCCCAAAGCCACAAAATACTAAGGCTGGTTCCATCATAAACTAAATGATCATTGGTAGCCAAAACCATTGATGCTCCAACTACATTTTCTTCAGGTGTACTTATCTCTTAGCTGCTGCAAGTGTGAGCTGCTAAAGTCTAGAGCTCCTCCTTCTCTAGAGAATTGTACTTAGCAAAGTGTACATACCACCAACACTCTTGAATCCAGGGCAGACCAGAGCTCCCTATTTTGATAAGCAGAGTGTTCTACCAAGTCCAGCTGAACTCTTTTTGACTTTCCTTCTGTCTATTAATTCTCTTCTCCATCTTTCTGTAGCATTGTCCTCGGTCTTTATCACCCTTGGGAATAGTGCTTCTGGCCTAGTGTACACAGAAAGAAGCCTGGAAATTCATGGACATTATGCAACTTGGGTTCAACAAGTGGTCCATTCTGGTATCACAGATAATAGCCTACCCAGAACTAAGCAGTACTTATATCAGAACTTTGCATCAGACTTGCATGCCTTTAGATGACCACCCACCCACCCACACACACGCATTCTGTCATCTCATCAGAGCTTTCCTCTTGGTCCTTCTGTTAAGGTGAAAGGCACGTTCACAGGATACAGGGCACTCTTTTCCCCTTGACATCTGGTTTGATTCTGGGCAGCTAAATAATGTCTTTGCAATGAATAACAAAAGCTAATTCACTGTGGTTTTTAAAACACCAACTGCAAATATTTTCCCTTTTCAGCTTGGGGTCACTGGAAGGGGGAAAAAACGGGGCTGAGAGAGATTAACCTCTGAAAACCTATTATAACTTCCCAGAGAAAAGAAAACAATGGGAGCACCTTCTTTCATTTGTGAGGGCCCATTTCTGAATGAGTGTTGTTCAAGGCAAGGTTGTGGCTCTGCAGAAGAGTTTGAAATGCCACTTTCATTCACCTTTCCTTGCAAAAAGCCACCCCACGTGTCTGTGTCCGTCTGTCAATTCCTGCCAGCTCTATGCCCATCTGCCAGAACCACTGATTCCCATGGATTGAGGGGGGAGGGAGACTAGGCCCAGTCCATGGCACCCAATGGCTTTCAAGAACCCAAAAGGTTATCCTCTCTGCTTCGTCTTTCACTGACTTTTCCTCTTGATTTACTCCAGCCTTTGCCTTTCTCCCTTCCTGCAACACCCAGACACTCTACTAATGGGTGGGACACAGTGCAATTAGCAGAATTTTTGGCAACAGCTCTTCCATCCACTGGTGTCACTGAGAAAGCTGAAGATTTAATCTGGGTCACTTACACAAGGTTTAGGCCAAACTTGCTTTTGACTTAAGCTTGTTGTTGTTTTAAATATTTTTTAAGGATTATAATGCATCTATCATTTTCCTCTTCCTTTCTCCCTCCAAACCCTCCCATATACTCCTCATTGCTTTCTTTCAAATTTATAGCTTCTTTTTTGAAACCAATTGTTATCACATGCCCATGTATATGTACACATGTATGCCTAACTAGAACCTGCTCAGTATGTATAATATTACTTGTACACATGTTTTCAGGGCTGACTAGTATCAAATAACTTATTGGTGTGCCTTTCCTCAAGGAAGGCTTGTTGCTCTGAGACAGAGTCTCACCATGGAGGGCTGACTGGTCAGAAATTTAATATGTAGACCAAGTTGTCCTCAAACTCCCAGAAATCCCTGCCTCAGCCTTCATGGTGCACAGATTGCAGGTATGCACCATCTCAGATCTGATTTGGGCTGTTTTGGGACATCCCAGGACATCCGCACCATTCAGTTTCTTCCTGTATGGCAGTAAGGTACCGAAGCCTACCATAGGGGGGAGTTATGACCGTGCAAAGCTCCGATGACTCTCTGAGAAGAAAGCAATCCATTCACCTAACCAATTGTTCTTCAGATACTTGGAATGACTTCTTCACTTTTTCCTTTTCTTTCATCTATTTTATCTTAATTCATAGTTTTACTTGCTGGGCTCAGGTGGGAGGTGAAGCAGATGCCATGACAATATATAGCTACTAGAGAAAGGATTCCCTTTATGACTAAAAAGGGAGAAAGCTTGACTAGAGTCCAGGATTGTTGATGTTTTGTGAAGTGACTTCATGAGCTTTGTCTTGTCCTATTACTGTTAATCTGTATTAAGTAGTTGAGCATGTTGATACAGGTGGAGGTGGTGGTGGTGGAGGTGGTGGTGGTGGTGGTGGTGGTGGTGGTGGTGGTGGTGTGTGTGAAGAGTGGGAGGGGATCAGAAAATCATTTGCAACCTGCAAAGAGCAAATTCTAATTCTATCTGCCCCTGTCACTCTCTCTGTCACTTGGATAGGTTTGCAAATATTTGCAGACCTGCTGCTCAGCCTTCACAGCAAGCACAAATTTCACAGCCAAGCATACCATTGCCATCCTGATGAGAAAAATGGGAGTATGCTGGGGCAGTTGTGGAGTGATGGGATGGAAAGAATCCCTTCTTGTGATTGGGCAGCAGACATAGGGGCCCAGCTCCTGTGGCTCTCTGGCTTTTAGTATTTGTTCAGCTTCCTGTCTCTCTCAGTGTGCTAATGGTTTCCATAGCCACAGGGCACCTGGCAGAGGTTCTTAAATGGGTCAGGCCTGAGGTTCTGCATTTCTAACAGGCTCCCAGGTGATGCTGATGCTAAGGATAGCTTAGCCAACTGCACTTGGAATTCCAAGGCTGTAAAGAAGTACCACTGTGTTCCGAGCTGTGCAGAACTGGGAATGGAATAGTGCTAAGCCCCTCCTTTGGAGACAGGGTGTGTCTGAGGCTGTCCCAGTCCTGATTTGCCATTCAAGTGAACCCCAAAGGGATTAGCAGCTGGCCCAGCAATTGGGTGAGACCATCTACCCCTCCAGGGGGGTGTCCCAGAGGCAATGCAGAGGTTGTGTGAAAATCTGCAATCCTCCTTGCTGAAGGTTGCCCCTTCTCACCCTCCCCACCCCCCTACCCTGTGTGCTGACTTAAGCAGATCAGCTTTCAGTTCTCTGGCATTCCGAGAAGCTTTGCAGAAAAGAAAAGGCCCTTCCTTAAGAAGCAGAGCTGGAATCCAAGCATGGCTCTTGCCTGCTGCATGTCCAAGAATGAAGGTATTTGGGGTTTGCAGCATTTCCTGGCAAGACAAAGAGGGAGGGGTGCTGGGGAGGCTGGGCTCCTGGAGAGGAACTTGCCCTTCTGTCTGTAACTGCTTCCTATTCTTGGGTGAAACAGCACTGTGTTTCCTGAGGGGAAAAAAGTGAGCCCTTTCACAGGGACAGATGTGAGGAAGGAAAGCGCGCCTGGCCTTCATTCAGAACTGACTTTGACATTTACAGTCTGCCTCCTAAGCTTCCGGTCGGTTCCTTGTGCTGTTCATGCTGTATGCCCTACATTTTGTGCTCTTTCTGAGACGGTGGACTTCCACAAGCCCGAGAGGGAGTTCAGTCTTTTCCCTGTTGTTCTGTTCTCCATTGAAAGGTTTTGAAGGGGGGAGCAGGGATGGTCTAAGGAAGATTCTTCCTGGGTAGGTTCCTAGGGCTCTGGCTCAGGGTTTGGGGGAGAGTGACTTCATCTTGCATGGGATCATCCTAGGCCTCCTCACCCCTTCTCCTTCATCATTTCCACTCCACACCCCACACCCCACTTCAAACCCCCATCTTCTAGGAATTCCGGGATCACTCTCCCACTCTAAGATTGAACATAGAGATGTATGGCCCAGTGGCTCCTTAAGCAACCTTGAACTGAGTTCAAGTTCACTCCTCTATTCTTTTTCCCCCATCTTCAATGGCCTCCTGCTAAGTGTTTTTGACCACTTTGAGTGCTGCCTACTTTTGTATTGTTCTTTACTTTCTTTCTTGATTTCATAGGATTGGCCACACCCAGAACCCTTTTTGGAAAGTATTGAACAATGTTCGTCCTTATAACCCCAGATACTTAGGTTTCTTTTGTGGACCCCACAGCCTCCAGTGGGTTGTTCCACTAGAGGTAGGCAGCTTGAGAGTCGAAGCTGCCTATTCTCTTTGCCTGGATGAAAGCACTGTATTGAATGTTTGCCACCATTGACTGCCTCTATGGAGACTGATGCAGGCCCACCCCCTGATGAGTCTCCTATTAGTCTAACCAGTGGTGCTGTGTGCTGCTCTCCTCAGTGTGTGTACCACCCTGCCACCCAAGAAGATTCTCTCTGACTTGCATTTGCAGGTATGGGAATTGGAAAGCACTGGTTTGTGCATCTTTATTACCAAAGAAGAGAAAGGAAGACAGATTCTGATGGGTGCCACTGAGGTTGGGACAATGTGCCAAGATATTTCAGACTTTGTAGTGGATTTTCAAATCTCTGATGTCATACACATGTATAGTAACCAATCGTAATTTCATGGGCCCCCTCCAGACCAATTAAATCAGAAGTTTCCAGGAATGGGTCCAGGTATCAGTATGTTTTCTTGTTGAAACTCTGCAGGTGTTTAGCAGTGTGTAGCTGGGTTAAAGAATCACTGATCAGAAAAAGAAAGAAGGACCCCGGTATCACCACAATCTTCAGTTTTCCTCCCAAAACCAAGTAAGACCATTAAAAACCTAAGTTCATACATTTTCATACAGATCAGCAGATCCAGGAGGAGTGCTCAATAGCCAGGCAGCCTTTATTCATTGAGCTAGAAGGGCTAAGAGACAGAAGAGAGTACAAAAGCAAGAATGCTCTTCAAGGTCTCGGCTAGATGGTACTGGCTTAAGGCCAAGTAGAAAGATGGGGAGAAGGTCCATCTGAGCGGCTTGACCCAGCATTCTGGCAAGAGGTTAAGAAGTTGGGCATGGTGGTACACATGTGAAAGTGGCTGACAAGCTAGGGTGGAAAGGACTATAGGACTACTGGGCAGAGGGTTCAATACCTTGTGGCTTTTAGCATGCTATTATTTTGATTGTCTTTGAGCATTAGTCTCAACAAAAACAGGGCACCTCAGCTGACACTGGATGGTTCATATGGAGGAAGACCAGACCCTTAACTCAAAGGTGACTCCAACCTTTGGCAGATACTGTACTCAGCACAGTAAACAGCTGAAGGGAAAATGACTGCTTTTTTTATCAACCCAAATTTTATTATACCAGATTTCATTATAAAAATGTTAGAGGTTTGGGGAGTGTGTTTATTACAGAAACAATGTAGTTACAGTGATCTTCAACATCTTTCAAACTGGAGTCTCAAAGGGAGTTTTATTTACTAGATTTAAATCTGTGGAACAATTGTTTTGTATGATTGCCTTATAAGCACAGGGATAATTCAAGGAAAATCAACTCTCTGTTTTCTTTCCTCTTTAACCCCTGCTGAATTTCCCCAATCTGAAGAGTGGTACAGCCACCTAGAACAATACTAGATCTTGGAACTGATAAACTATATTTGGGCAAGACTTGCAGGGGATAGAAAGATGGGCTCCAGGAAAAGTGGGACACGTGACTGAAGTTCCAGACTCCTATTGCTTCTGGCTTAGGAGGGTGTTTTAGGGCTTTCAACAGGTGTGTTCCACCACTTAGGATGCCCAGGCAAATGTCAGGCAAGGACTGACACTTGTGCAAACCATAGTCACTGTCACTAGTTATACCAAGATACCTAATCATTCATATTTTCCAGAAGCAAGGCTTTTAAATCAGCCCCGATGTCAGCTCAGCCCTTAGTTTATTCCTGAGAACTCTGCACTCACACATTGATTGTTACCATCTTGTGGCAAAGATCATTTTGTATTGACAGTTCTGATTCTCGAGTTGGTTTATCTGAGTTTTGTATTCATTATCGGGAGTTTTTAAACTACAAAATGCCTATTAAAGGGGATGCTTGGTTTTTAAAAAGTAAGCATGAAGCTTCCAGAGGTCAGGAGGCAGAGTTAGATGGATCATGAGTTCAAGGCCAGCATGGGCTATAAACAACATTCAGGGTCACCCAACGCTACAGAGTGAGACACTGTCAATAAATAAATAAGTAAATAAATAAACAAACTAATAAATATCAAAATCTATAAATTCTTCTTAGAGTGCAGCTTTGGTAGCTTCTATTTTTCTATCATGATGCCTATTGTTGTTTCTATCCTCTGTAGATTTTGCAGAGATGGTGTGGTGTAAGGGAAACTGGGCTTTGATATGTGACAGATCTGGGTCTGAATCCTTACCCTGCTATTTACTAGTTGTAGGTGTAGGGCAAGTTACAGGCCCACAGTTGCCTTAATTCTCAAATGGCCATCTTATTATTTGCCTTGTGTAACCTTAAAGGAGAATTAAAAGAAAGAATATAGCTAAAGGACAACATGATGCACCTGTAGATGCTCAACACATGGTAAATATAGAAAATAAGAATATTTAACCTAATGTATCATTGGCCCAAACAAGAGCTTTGTGTCTGGAAAGCAGAAGGCCAGGACAGGGGGTGTCCTTTCTGGATCAACCCACTTAGCCTAATGTCGACCGGAGGCATTGGCAGATGGGACATGAAAATAACAACAATATGCCTAGAGGAGAGAATGAAGCCAAATGTTACATTGGATTGGGAATGTCCAGATGAACTAGAAAACTCAGTATAAGCATTCACCATTGAGAAATACTGCCTCCTCCACCTGCTATTGTTACTTGATAAAATATTTGAGCTGCTGAGTCCTAGTCATTGCCTTTCTTAGCTCTATAATGAGGGTATCCTATGGTCAGCACCTCAAAGGAAGAGATTGTTAGGGGAGCAAAACTTTATGGAGTAGCAACATTTCTTTCCTGGGTATTGGGCTTGAATCTGGGCATCAGGCATGGGTAAGGTATGCTTCTGCACTTGAGGACTTCAAAGTCAAGAATATACTGACCCATGAGTAGTCAAAAGACCATATATAGTATCCTGCAGTCCATCCTCAGAGTAGAGGGATCATCTGCCCCTTATGAAGTGGCACGAGAAACCAAGTGCAGCTGATGGAGGAGGGAACTTCTGAACTGACTCGGGATAAATGGGTTATGGTTCATCAAGTTTTGGATAGGTTTTAAGATATGATGAGTTGTGTTTTCTTTTGCATGTTTGATTTTAGTTGTTCCTTGCTTTCTCTCTGCACTTGTTGGAGGGTGGATTGTAGAGGCCATAATAATAAGATTTAGGGGAGGAGGATAAAGCTCCAGGATGCTAAAGACAGCTCTAATCTGCTGGCCACACCTTTTTGTGCTATTGCAGTTCTCTGTGCATAAATTCAAACTGAAGTGGAAGAATTTCCCACCTCTAGTCAAGGTAGAAGTGCTTATATTCCCGATAGCCCTCTTCTCTCTCTCTCTCTCTCTCTCTCTCTCTCTCTAGGGTGTTCAGTGGGCATACCAAGAGGTCCACTTTTCTGATGGGTGCTGATTCTGGTGGCCTTGCTAGTGAGCTTGATTATTAGATTTTATGTGTGACTAAAGCCTCAGGCTCCCAAAAGTATAGGCCAGAGATGCAGAAGCCAATCAGTCTGAGTCAGATGCTAGTGTTCCAGTAGCCAGATGCTGAAAGTCAGATGTTGAAAGCCAGATGACTCCAAGCAGGGCAGAGCTACACGTGTTGCCTCAGTTTGGGGGGAACTTAGGCCTCCCAGGAATGTTATCTTTGCTTTTTGGCTTTCTCCCTATAATTGAGCTAGGAGGAAGTTTTGATTTATTCCTCAAACTGTAGTAAATCACTCCTCTCACCACCTTGTCTCTGTGTTGTGTTTGCCATGAATGGAATCTAACCATTAAGAGCTATGATATGTCTACCTCCTTATCTACATGGTTTTTTTTTTTTTCCTCTCTGGAAACGGTCAGTGTTGAATTAGAGTTGAATGACTAATTTTGAAAAACAGAAGTACTTGAAAATAGGCCAGGAGCGCACATCAGTAGCCACAATGTTCTTAGCTTGAATGGTTGAAGAATTCTGCATCACAACTAATGCTGCTTTGTGGCTCCTGTTCTGAAAGTCAAGGGTGATGACAGGGGCCATGAGTTTCCAGTGCTTTTCATGCCTATCTCAGAAAGCAAGCAAAATGGCCACCAGGGAGAATTAAGATAATTGTGTGTTGAGTGTTTATTTCCTTGGAAATATGTTGATTTGCAGTGTTGATTGATTAAGGCTTTATTTTTTTTTTCCCGTTTTTGGTACCTCCTCTCTGGATTTTTAGTTGCTCCTTTTCTTTTCTTTTCTTTTCCTTTTTTTCACACGAAAGACATCATGGGTAAGAAGAAGAGATTTTATTTTGAAGAACAATGATCACATTAACAAGGTGACAGCAGATAAGCTAAAAGTCACTCCATTTTCTGCCTGGGAAAAATGTTCTTTGCTGCCAAATTGCCTTCTGCCACTCTTTGTCTATTCTGCTTTTATAGGAGGGTGGCAGGCCCAGCTGCTGATGGACTCAGAAGAAATATCTGGTAGATAAGGTACAGCCTTGATTCATATACAGGAGGAAGGGTTTGAATTCAATAATAAAAAAATAAGACAATAACAACAAAACCCCACCGACTTCCTTTTCTATGTACAACGTTCTCGTGGCTGCAGCGCTCTTCAGGGCAACGATATTTGCCCTTGGTCCAACATATAAAGCAAAAAGTAGCTATAAAATTTGAAACTTGGTGAGGGACAAAGTATCTAATTCATTGTAATTTAATAGATGTCTAAGCCTAAATAATGTTCTCTCGGTACAGAATTTTCCCAACATCTTACCCAATATTGCAGGTAAAGCTGAAGAACCCAACTCATGCAAAACTGTGTGAAGGAAGAGTAGGACCAAACTGGCGTGTAATATCAGCAATATCGACTTCTCAAAACAAAGTAGAAAAAAATCAACGTCTACATTTCAAATCAAGTGGGGAAAGGAAAATGTCAATATAGAATAGAGGAGGCAAAAAGAAAAAGAAACTTCCAGAAGGATGAGAGCTTTTAACTAGTCTATATTAGTAGGACTCTGTAGGCAGGAAAGATCATCCACTATTATTACCTCTAGGCTTTGCTTTCTTCCATTTTTTTTTTAACAGGGTTGTGAAGATAGAGTGAAGTAATGAAAATGAAACATACAGCACAGTGCCTGGAACATGATAAAGATTGAGTGAATGATCATGGTTGGGATGGTTGGCTTTTGTAAAATGGGGAGGGAAGTGCTGTTAGAAGCATAAGAACAAAGCCTTCAGGGTCCTTCATGGAGAAATGGTGTTATCATTATGGGTAATTAAAGCTTTCTTTTCCTCTGATTTCCTTGCCTCTAATATTATGCTATTCTTTTCTGAGGCTCTTTCTCATGTTTTACATCTTGGCACACTTTGGTTATTATCAGCATACCTCTGGCAAAATGAAAGCAGACCTAACCACATATCAGACGATTTTTTTTTAATTCACTCTATTTCTCAATGCAACATCTCATATACTGGCTTACAATGTCACTTGTGGATGGGTATGGGATTAAGCTGTAGATATGAAGCTAGTAACGTAACATGTGCTATCATTTCTCCCAGGTTTTTCTTTTTCACAATTTATTTCAGCAATTTTAAAACAAATTCACTGCAGTTATTAGTTTCTTTTAATCTGTGTATCCTCTAATGATTTGATTTAAGTCACAAAGGACAAGTGTTTTGGGCAAGAAACAATGAAACTTTGTGTTTGTCTGTGTGTTTGTCTGCTAAGGTGGGAGGCTGGGCACGAGCTAGGGTCATCTGGGAAGAAGGAATTTTAATTGAAAAAATGCTTCTATAGGGTTGGCCTATAGGCAGGCCTGTAGGGAATTTTAAAAATTAAAGACTAATATGGAAGCACCCAGGTCACTATGGCTGGGACCACCCTTGGACTGATGATGATGGCCTGGGTGCTACTCTAAGAAAGCAGTAAGCAGCAGTGCTTCATGGCCTCTGTGTCAGTTCTTGCCTCCAGATTCATGCCTTGAGTCCCTGCCCTGACTTCCCTGGATACAAACTGTAAAATAAAATAAGCCCTCTCCTCCCCAAGTTGCTTTTATCATAGTGATGGAAACCCTAGTTAAAATAGAGGCTAAGGTTCCTTTCATTTTGTTTTGCACCAGAAGTGATTAGGCACTGTGGCCCAGAGTTGTTCAACGATGTTAGGGGCTGAACTTTTTGGGGATCCAATGGATGGGAAAAAACTAGGACGTTAGTATTAAAAGTCATTTAGTGACCATTTACTATGTATTCAGCAGAATTACTCTCATTGCCACCCTAGGTGATCTTCATCACAGCCCTCTAATGCGGGTGCAATTACTATTGTCCTTTCATGGGTCAGAAAAAGAAGTTCAGAGTGTTTACATAACTCACTCAAGAATATGGTTAAGATGTTGCAGAGCCAGAATGTAGAACCACCCCCCAAAACTTTGCTTTTCACATACTGCCAAGTAGAGATCTGAAAATAACAGCCCCAAACTAAATGTGGGGGCAGTGGCACATAAGTGAAAATACTCAATACAGTTAAAAGTTCAGAGATATGCTGTGGTCTATGCTATGCAATATCCATGAAGAGCATCTCAAGTAGAAAAACCTTAGACTCATTTGTAAGAATTACAAACTGTGCAGGAGAGATGGCCTCTACTCAATGTCAGACTGTGCACTAAAAAGAGGGATCCCTTGGATAAAGACAGAACCAATGTGGTGTAGTGTCCCTGTGTATTGGAAAAAGGAAAGAGGCTAGGTAAGGCCCGTTACATTCTTCAACTTCTTTAACAACCCCAGAACTTTTTGCTAATAAACTTGACTAAATGCAACTGATATATTTGTGACTCAGCATTGTTTATCAATGACATGCTGTTCAAATATTCATTTCCTAGGAGAAGGTTGTAAATGTCTTGCAGAATCATAAAAGGTGATAGATTAACAAGCACTGGAGGTTGTGGCAGGTCAAGAAGTTACAATGCAGGGTTTCCCACACAGTTCCTTGGACAGGCTGGCAGGTTAGCATAAAGAAATGGTGTTTTCAGTGATAAGAAGGAAGACAGCTTGTTCTCTCATATTTTAACTTCAGCACTCTGGTGAAGATGCTGGGAGGGATTATAATGTCTCTGAGCAAAAGAAAAAAAAAAGTAGATGGTATGATTGCAGCTATTCTTGCAGTTCTTACAACTACAAAAAATTGTATCTCCTTTCTGCAATCAGTCCTCTTTATACCACCACCTGCCTCCTAAAATTAAACAAGAGCCTTCTGTGTCTGGGTAGCCATGAAGCTGTCCTGAACTAACAGCACCCCTTGTTGCTGGCTGGAAGAACACTTGGACTCAATATTTTTCCCCTTAACATCTCTCTCTCTCTCTCTTTCTTTCTTTTTTCTTTTCTTTTTTTTTTTTTTTTTTTTTGCATTGCAGAATGACAATGCATGCACCATGGAAGTTCTATGCATCCTCTATATTTTTCAGCCAGGTAACTTTGCTTGCATTTCCCAAACACGTCATGCCCTCTTCAACACCTTTCTATTCACGACTCTGTTTCCACTCCAGAATATTTTAAGACACAATCCATCTAGCTAGCTCCTTGACAGTCAGGGAGCAAGCTTAGGGCTCGAACTAAGAAAGGCTGCAAATGCTGCTGGAGTCAGGCTTTTGAAATTTCAGGAAGTCTCTTGGTAAAATGCCTTCTTTTGGGGGAAACAGAATACTCATTTAGTTGCAGATGCAGAAAAACTGTTTATCCGGGTACAACTCAAAAGCTTTTTCTCTGATTTTCTTTTTTGCACTCCTTATAAAACTATGTCAGAGCTAACTGAGACTCTCCCTTTTCATTTTTTTACCCTTTCCCCAAGAAGAAAAATGAACTAAATTAATTAATTCCTGCAGTATTGTAAATGCCAAATGAAAACCGCCTTCGACGTACAGATGAAAATACCGCCTGAATAATTATTTGTGTGTTTGTTTAACTAGAGGGCACTTAGATAGAGACAAATGAAATCATTCAAAGTTCAAAGGCTCCCATATTTGGTAAAAAAAAAAAGAAGCCCAACCACCCACATGTTGAGATAATCGAGCAGTCAACTAATACATTACCTACTAGCATTTTCTTCACAAGAAATAGCTTTTCCTGAAACTGATGGGAGCTTCAAATGCTGAACATTTTTCCTCTTAAATAAAGTTGGTAATTAACATCATGATTAAGAGTTTAGACTTGGGAGTTGCTTTCACTGTGTTGAAATTCTAGCATGCGACTAAGGCTGAGAATCGCTGCTTGAGGGACTTAGTTGTAGCCATTATTTCTCCCTTTCTGAGATAATTCAATTTGGCCCTAATTTAGTTTGTAATTATTCTTTTCTTCCTTTCAAGCATCTCCATCTGTAAGTTTCCAAAGTGTGTGTGAAAGGGGAGGGTGGACATCTCTTTCCCTCGCTCTCACCTGTGTTTCTGGGTACCTTATCTCTTTAAAAAGACAGCTGTGGCTATGGCTGCTGAATACAAAGCTGACATCAAGTTCTTTTTTTATTGGTTATTTAATTTATTTACATTTCAAATGTTATCCTCCTTCCCATTTTCCCCTCTACAACCCCCTATTCCCCCAGCTTCTATGAGGGTGCTCCTTCACCTACCCACGGGACTCCTGCCTCAGCGCCCTAGCATTCCCCTACACTGGGACATCTAGCCTTCACAAAACCAAGGCCCTCCCTACCCCCAATAATTCCAGATAAGACAATCTTCCACTATATATGCAGCTGGAGCCATGGATTCCCCCCATGTGTACTCTTTGGTTGGTGGTTTAACCCCTGGGAGCTCTGGAGGGTCTGGCTAGATAATATTGTTGCTCTTCCTATGGGGTTGCAAACCCCTTTAGCTCCTTCAAATTCTTGAAAAAAATAATAGTTTTTCTTGTAGTTCTCTGGGTTATGCTTCATATTTGTGTCCTTTAAACATATCATCTCTTCCCCTCCTACCATTCCCCAATTATTTCTTGAGAATGGTTCTGGACCCTCATCTTGCTGATTCTTTACCTCAAACTACGTAATTCCACATCATGCTGACAAGCCCAGAATCAGAGGAGGGAGGTCAACTTCTAGAACCGTGTCTGAATTCACACGTTACTGTATCACTTGGAGGTGTGGTGAATATTTTGAGCTATGACTAGTCTATGTTCTAGTCTTCAGAGAGATTTGCTTTTTGCTTTAAAAGGCATTTCTTTATCATTGTCATATTCAAACCAATAATTTCAACATTAGTGTCTGTTTAAACATATGACCAGGAATTTATTTTTGAAAATTGTACCAGTTAGCTTTTTTCTACATAGCTTTATCACCCTGATACTTAGTAGGTAGTAAAGGACAATAGGTAGTAAAGGACATGACCGCTTCAGGGTATGGTTGAGAAGAATGCTTTTGTTGTGGCTATAAAGGGAAAGTACAGCCAGAGGCATCTGGAAGGGTCCAGAACAGAGAGAGAAAGTAGTGGACTGTACATAGCCAGTAGACTTGAACCAGGACATGAGAGGAGAGAGAGGTGGGGAGAGTGGGAAAGGAAGAGAAGAGACAGGAGAGAAGACCAAGAGAGAACCAAGGGAACCAAGACAGGAGCCAAGAGAAGAGAAGAACCAAGGGAGTGCATGGCCCTTTTGGTTGGGTTATACCAAAAAGAGAAACTGGGGGAAAGGAAGGAAGCTCCAGGGCCAGAGAGGTTTAGGGTAGGGGTTTGGGAAGGGTGAGAAGTGCTCAGAGGAGTTTCAGGTAATGAGTGAGCCTAGAGATCAAGCAAACACTTTGGTGTGTTAATAGGCACCACAGTTAGCCATTTGTCTTGAGTTTCTTTGGGACTTGTCAGGTAGGTTTTCCCTTTAGGGATGACTTGGCTCAATTTAAGGCCTATAATACAAGCCTATGCAACTGGAGTTGGTCAGTTAAGGTTTGGAACATAGGATGGACTCCTGCATATGCCTGGTGGCTAGCAGGCTGTGAGCCAAGACAAGTGGGTGGGGAGGTGCTGGGCTCTAAGTGTCTCATCATCCAGCAGACTTGTCCTGACTCCTCTTTGTAGAGATGCAGCAATCATGGTTAGCAACTATAGTTAGCAGAAATTCTAAGACCTGTGTGATCCAGGCTCAGAATGTGTGCAGCATCATTTCTACTGTACTCTACTGGTGAAATGAAGCCAGAAGCTTCATTTACTCAGAAATAGACCCCACGTATTGATGGGAAGAACTAAAAAAGAACTGTGACTGTTTCTGAAATCTACTGTAAGAACCAAGTAACGTGTCTGCATGTTTTTATACATGTACATCAAAATGACTTCCAATAATAACATCTCCTGCTTGCATTCAAATGGGGGAAGAAAGATGTAGAAATTTCTCATGGCCATGACAATGGACTATTGCCAATGAAATTTCCACGAGTCATAGCAGAATGGACAGCAATCCAAAAACTTGGAGTAAAGAGAAAAGAATATGAACTGAGGAATCAAATAGAACTGATTCTATTCAAATGCTACATTGCCACCTTTTCTGGATCTCTTTGGGAGAAATTACTTAATATCTTTGAGCATCAATTGCCAAAACCATAAAACAAGAATGATAATTCTTAAGGCATAGGGCTGCTGGGAGAGCTAACTGAGATGCTGGTGTACTGTCCAGAGCCTAATAAAAGTCATCTCACAGTAGCCATGCCGTTTCATGCTGGTTTCTTTCCTTGTCTCCTTAGATTTGTGAATCCAAGTGCAGTGGGCATGGTGACGATCCTTTGCTTAGAATCAAAGCAGCTTGGCTAGATGCCAGCCTGCCCTTTTACCCATGTATTATATATCTTTGAGAGGTGACTTTGATAAAATATTTCTAACCTGGAATCTTGGCAGTGTTTGCAAACATAAGTAACAGTTAACAATTACCAAAAAAAAAAAAAACTTAGATTTTGTGCTATAAATTACTTTTTATTTTTGAGTTGCGCATAGCTTTTTTTTTCTTCATGCTCTGAATGGATATACTGTGGAATATTTGGGGAACCCACTGTCATTATAAAAAAAAAACCCTTTGAAATAATAGTATTTGGAGGAAAGCCTCTGGAAGTCATGTTCTTTCAGAAAGGGTGCATTGCATTAGAGCTGGAGAAAGTTTTTGAAAATAACCAGGAGTTCCATGTAGCAAGCAAGTTTAAGTCTTTAGGGGCTAGAGGAAGCCAGGTCGGACAAAACCTCTATTTTATACTTCTGCTCTGATGCAATCCATAGGGCTCCATTTTGGCTAAATCATCATAATTCCCACCAAAACAGCACAGAATGATAATGGTTTTATTTATTATTTTATATGCATTGCCAGTATATGCAAACTTTTATAGCTTGCTATAAATCCAAAGGGATTATCACAGCTGTTACTTATTTTAACAGGTCACAGTACAGTAGTTTATGCCAGATGGTTTGGAGAATTTGGAGAGAAAAAATTTATTCAGGCAGCCATATAGATATTAACTTAGGTATTCATGCTCTGAAATTAGTTTGCATTTGTTGTGATAAGAGCTGAGGAGAGAGATCAGTGGTAGAGCACTTGACTAGCATGTGTACAGCCTGAGGTTCAATCCTCAGCTCTGCAAAAACAAAACAAAACATTTGTTGTTGTATAAACCATGTATGAATAAACAATTCTTCATGAATGAGTGATCTGTTTTTCTATTTTGGTGATCTCTCATGTGTAGAGGTAGGGTAGCAGTCATTTTAATGGCTGCTACTAGAAGAGATGAGAAGTAAACTTTAGCCACATTGATATCTATCCATGGTGGAGACATCCAGTAGCTCCAGGGAAGTGAGCCTTGGAGGCAAAAGTGAGTAGTCATCATTGGGTCTTAGCACATTTTAGACAAAGAGAATAAGGCTAAGAAATAGCTCAAGGCAAACACAAAGAGTGGGTGGATATGGTGGGAAAGGAGCAGAGCTGGAATTGGGATTCCCATGTTCACCAACAAGATCAGCTTGGGATAAAATGTTTACCCAGATCTGACCATATTTCTGCCCTTAGAGATATTGATGTTTATGGCTATATAGTTGCCAGTTACAAAAACACACCAGAAATGGGGAAACGTAAATATAGGCAAGTGGAAATTCCTTTGGAAGGTCCTTTGGGTTCCAGGTCTCATAGAATAATAAACTAAATGAGAGACCTTCCTAGAGAAAATCTTGTAGATACTTGCTTAACCCCACCCCCTCTTTAGGGAAAAAAGCAGAGGATGGCTAAGTTGGCTCATATTTTGTCTTTTAACAACAACCTTACCTTGAACATTAGACTACCCAGGTACTTAGACTTCCTTGTAGACTCCCTCTATTCTCCCTCTCTTTGGTCTGGCCTCACTGGTTTCTCTTTAGCTATCCATTACATGCAGGGAGAAGACCATATTCTTGACATTCAGTATAATTCAGACTCCAGGTCTAATACATGGCTGAGTTTTCTTGGTAAATTCTCTGTCAATACAAGGATAAAATACTACCTCTGAAAAGAGATGAAATTATGTAGCATTTTACAATCCATTTTCCCAGTCCCTACAAAATAGGTGCCAAATAAGGTCTGTTGGCAGCAATGAAATATTCAATTAAGCAGAAAAGGTAGATTTTTAAAAGATTGATATTTCAGCATGTAGGGAGAGGCAGTATTTTAGAAATCAAAGAGTCCATGAATGTCAAGGAATAGAAGGACTATGCAATCCCCCAGCATGGCTGGTAGAAGAAATAAAGCTTTGAAAATGCATAGGTTAGACAATACAGAATTGCCTGTTCTCCTCTGAGCTTCCAATGACTTTAGCTTTCTGGAACACAGCCCTAAGCCTGGAAATAAGTGAACGCTTACTTGCAAGGATGCTTTTCAAGGCTGTAAATAGTTGTCAGCGAGCCCATGCATTTCATCCTGAAGGTTCTTGCTCAGGTGATTAGTTTTTAGTGGACAGATGTCATCCAGCTATGGGTATGCTTTGGAGCCAAAGAGATTCAAGCCAGAAAGTAGCTCCAGGTAAATATAAGGAGGGAGTATGTTTGATGGTAAGAGACATGAACTGGGCCCAACTATGGATTCCAACTATAGGGAAAGAGCTAGAAGGAGGCTGAGAGGAACGACAGCTGAGAACTAAATATCAAAGAATGAGCTCGGAAATCCAAAAAGTGTCTTAGAAGTGTGTTACCATAGAGACCAATAATAAGCCTTCTTAATAAAGACCCTAAGTAATCAGGAAAGCATTAAATTGTGTTTTCTATCGCCTGATTAAAGAGATAGGAAAATGAATTACTCAAGGTAGGCAAATTCTGCAATGAAATCTCTAACATTTTAGTGGCTTATTTCTCACTTAGCTAAGTCTAATGCAGGTCATTGTATAGCCATTTGTGTATCCATCTTGGGGGCTCCATTGACCCTCTCCCTGCAGCCTCTATTCAGCCAGCAGAGAAGAATATAGTTGGGAATGGGTAGGAGTTTTATGCTGGAAAAAGAATTATAACCTCACCTGGGATTAGCAATATCAGTCTAGTGAAAAGGAAGAATTGTGTTTGAGCCACTGTGTCCATCAGAGATTTGCACACTAGGGCCCATGGCTAAACTCCCACCTACTCCCTTGTTTTTGTGAATAGCACAAACATCTATTGGACACCTATGCATTTTATGGCTGCCTTTGAGCTACCATGGCAGAAAAGAGTGGTTTTAGCATAGACCACATGACTTGCAATGCAATTGTGGGTCCTTGCTGTAGATCTTCATCGGCCTAAGAGAAGAAACATTTACAGCTCTTACTTCTTAGACCTAGTGTCCTTGGCTTCCAATAAAAATAAGTGTGGCACCCACATGGACTTGTATATAAACTAAGTTCTTAGAATGTTAGCTCCAAAGGGGATCAGTCTATGTTCTGTGTCTACTAGCAATACTTAGTAAATGCTTCTATTTGAACCTTTGTAGGATAGGAAACTTCAGGTATCCTAGCTGCAGGACATGGTAGAGAAGCCCCAGGGAAAACTATACAGTATGAACACTGTGTGATGACCTGAAACAGGTGGGAAGGACCCACCTCCACTGAGCTTTTATCATGTCAGGCACCAATATCATATTTTGTTATTGTTGTATTATTTACTCTCTTAGCATCTCTCAATTAGATTTTCTTACATTCACTTCACAAGTAAATAAGCCAAGTGTTGAAGAAGTCAAAGAATGTTCCCAAAGTCACACTTGCTAATAGATATAGAAGCTAGGATTCAGGCACAGGTCTTTCTGAGTTTAAAGCTCATATTTGATCTCTTTACTCTGTAGGACTTGCTAAAACCCTGTTCAAATTTAAATAATCTACTCATATTGATTCCACTACCACTATTAAGAACCACCTAAGTATTGGACATTTCAATATGAAGGGACAACGAATTGGCTATTTTCATCACCAGTTGCAGTTCTGCTCTCTTCATTGTCAAGATTCTTCCAAAAAACCTAGAGCAATTAGTTCATCTGCTTGCACTGTGTGATAAGTGACTTTGGGCTATCAGCTACCTGCAGTCTTGCCCAGCATTGCTATGGAAGGCAGCCATTTTGTTCACCCTCACATAAAATTTCATCTCAACACCCAGGAAGTTGGAACTCACACATGATAGAGCCTCCCTGTCATTGAAGGTCTGAGAGCTTGCTACCATTAAGACAAATGGCCACTGAACCTAGCCCTCAGTGTGATGCAGCAAGTTTGGATGGGGGGCTTGTGGAGATTATATATGATGCCTTCCTCACGGATTGTGCTGATGTTGAAAGTCCTTCAAGTAGAAGGTTGGTTAGCACCAACCAATGAAAATAATTATCCTCACCTTTCTTCTAGCCATCGTAACCCTCCCATGAGTGGCTAATCCCCCAGACTTTCCCAAAGCTTCCCAGATCCAGGTCTGCCCAGACAACCACTAATACCTCTGTGGCATGTGCCATTGGCATTCTTGACCACACTGTGATCCTGCAATTCTGTCATTCCCTAGCTTCTGATGTGGGACCCGTTCCCATCCTCACCTGCTTCTCTGACTCATCTATCTCTTCCTCTCTAAGCACCTCTCCCTTTGCCTACTTATTTAAATTTTGGGGTTCCTGGTTCACTGGGAAAACGGCTACACATTTTCTCCGCCCATCTTTCTTGGCCTGGACACACTGTCTCCCATGGGAACTCCAGCCAGATCCCCTGTCCTTGCTGGCTGCTGGAGGCCCTCCAAGTCGGTTGGCATGAACAGGAGGAATGCTGCCAGTGCAGACTAACTTAGGTTCAATATGATTCTTCATGTGACCACAATCATTAATTCATAGTAATGCCAATTAGGAAATATTTTTTACTCAGTGCTCCTGCATACCCCGTGATTTCTTGTGACCTTGCCTCACCACAACTGTGATTTATGCAGGAGTTAAAGGCCTCATGGACAGAAGCTTGCTCTTATATGCAAATCTGCCCAGGGCACCAAGCTCCCCATTTACAGATAGATGCCCAGTCAGAAAATAGCCAAGTTTCCCCTAAATGAGTTTCAAAAGCCTCAAGACAAATGAGCAAAACCGGGCATTCCACAAGGCATCTTTGGATAATTTCATTCACTGGTTTCCTCCTTGCTATATATTAGATTGCATCTCATAAGCGTTCTTTTAAGTGGCCCTAAATGACTCTGCCTTCTGCACTGGCTTGTTATATATAGAACCTGCCTGCCTAAGGCATAGGCACACAGTGTCATGTTTTTTAATCCTGATTCAACCTCGGAGCTGGTCTAGTAAATCATCCTTCCCTGGAGATTAATACACGGCTGCAAAGCATTGTCCTTGCAATGTGTTTAAGCCAGAGAAGAGTGAGTTGTGTCTAAATGTGAGGCTTCAGAGTCCAGAGATGAATGGGGGGAGGGGATGCAATGTCACATTTTTTTTCTGCCCTTTTACCCCTATTACATGCCAGCATGTGCCATAGCTTATCTCAGTCCTTTTGCGCCAGAAGGAAGGCTTGGCATGGTTGGCGTCTCCAATTCTTCTGCTATGTCCAGAGGCTGGGGAATGGAATGTGAGAGGGGAGCCACGGGGGTGCGGTGCTGAGCAGCCGCGATGGGTCCAGCCTGTTGGTGATGTGCAGAGTCTGCCACCACTCTGGGTATGGGTATCGCGCAGACCCAGCGGTCGCGCTATCGCACAGGTACAAGAAATCCGGATCCGGGATCCTCCGCAACCCCCAGCTCGTGGAAGCGCACAGGCCGGCTCCCGCGCGCCGCCGAGTTTCGGGCTGGGGGCTGAGACCTGCAGATCACTGCGGCTGGCAGCAGGGGACAGATTCTTTCTATCCTGGTTCTCTCTACCCCAGTGGAAACCAGAGATGTTCGCGGAGCCAGGCAGCTGTCTGCGGAGCGTTGGTGCAGCCTTGCCTGCTGCCCGGGAGGTTTGGCTGCCGCAGTCTGTCCCATTCACTGGGCTGTAAATCGAAGCTGTCTACGCGGGCCAGGCACTCGATCCCAGCGTGGCCCCGGGGCTACGTCCCGCCCAGGTCTCCGGGCACCTGATTTCCCAGTGGTCAATTAGGTGGCTCAGCCTGCAGCATTGAAGCAGTGGAGGGGCCAATGCCCCTGCTTTGATGGAGCGCGCCGTGCGCAGAGACCTCCCCAGTCGACTTCCTCATCAGAAGGCAGCATCCATTCATAATTCTCTCTCTGCCTGTGGACGGAGTTAGACTGGAGTCGGGCATGGATTCCTGTGATCTCCCTTCTTGCATCTGAAGGAGAAACTAAGATAAAAGAAAAAGGGAAGGGGGAATGCGGTCATAACGCACCAAGGCTCTGGAAAGCCCCCTCCCTACCCGAGAGGCCTCTCCTTTGCGGGGAGAGAAGAGGCAGATCCCCAGCCCAGCGCCCCAGCCAGCTGCTGCTTCGCTGCGGAGCCGGCACGCATGCCTACCTCACCTGACGGCCGCATTCCCGGGGAGCCGGCACGGGGCCCGGCGGCGCGCCCAGGGCGCACGGGCGGTAGGATTTCTGCACCTGGCGAAAGAAGCACGGGCTGCTTGCCCAGGGCCGAGCCTGAACCCGAACGGACACCCGGGGAGGCTAGCCTCGGCGCTGCACCCCACCGCAACCCCACGGGATGCTCCACGACTCGCAGTCCAGGCCACGCGGGTGTGTGTGAGAGGGGACCAGCTTGGGGGGGAAGGGGTATGGGCAATTGACATAATTTTAAACTAATTTTTCCGCACCTCTGGGTTGTGGGTGAACTTGGGGGTGGAGGAAGCATGGACCGCAGCCCAGCCGTGCGCTAGCGGAGAGGAAATCCCCGTGGCTGAGGTCTGAGAGAGCCTGATCCCCTTGGCAGAGCTGAGTGAGGGTGAGCAGGCGGTCAAGGTGGACCGCGCATAGCTTGGAGGGACAAATGGAACAGTGTTGGTGTTCAGGGACATTTATTATTATATTTTTTAAAAAGCATATTGCAGCTGCAGCTTTGAAGTTTGCCGCCTCCTCCCCACCCCCTACCCCCATCTCGGGTTTTGGGGCGGGGCGCCACTTTTCCAAGCTGCTGTCCAGACCCTTGGCAGCTGGGTGGAGGGGTCTGCAAAGGCTGCCTTGTCTGGTGTTGGGCTGCCTGAAACGGACATGGGGACTTGAGGGCTCTGTGAGCAGAAGAGTGCCCTGAGGTCTGGCCTTGGGTGAGGGTGCTCTAACCGTTGTGAGAAGTCGGGGATCCCGCTTGGGGTTCACTCCTGTTTTCCTGCCTTGCTACTTAATATTGGGTGACATTTTGCCTGTGCAGGGGTTTCACTGTCATGGAGCTGTGACGCTGGGAGGCAGAGGAACTGTTAGGATGGGCTGGAGAGCAGAATTGAGGGAGCTAGAGCTTTTCAGTTTGTGGCAGTGTTAACCCCATCGATTCTGTTCCCTGGGGCATACCTGTCCCAGGAGATCACCATCCATGACCATACATATATGGCTGCCTGGCTGATTAGCTTTGCTGGCTGGTGAGCCAAAGCTGGACCAAGACAGGAATGTGTTTGCAGTAAAAGAGCAAAGCCCTACTGGCCTCCCTCAGGGGAAGGCTGGGCAGACCTGGCCATTGTGGAATAGTGTTCTGTCATAGCATGGTATGCTCTTGAGTTTGGAAGCTCTTGTTTTATGGGTTTTCTATTTTCCAGTTGTGTGCCCCTCGGTCACCAGTTTGTTTTTCACAGCTGCATGTGAGCAAGGCAAAGATAACAGCATCTAAAAATAGCCCTGCGGCTGGAGATGCAGGCTTGCTTTGACCCCACCATTTCAGGGCTGGGGTCTCCCTTCCTAGTTGCCTGGTGGGAGTCAAACTTGAACTGCCAGATAACCTGAGAGTGGAGCCACGCAGGCTCCAGGCTGAGGTCAAGGCTGGGTGACTGGAGTGCTGGTCTGTGTGAAAAGGCAGGATATCTGCCGAGCCTCATCTCTTCCCGTGGGAGACCCAGAGCAACTTGGCTGCAGGATTGGAGGATGGGAACCTGGAAAGGGATCCCTTCCCTGCCCCCATCGTGGACATTTGGGCTTTACATTCCCTCTGAGTAACACCCAGAACTATACATGGGGCTTCCTACTCTGTGTTTCAGGAGCCAGCAGGCCACTCCCCCCACCTTAAAGGAGTTGGGCTTTGAATGCAGGGGGACCAACGGGTACAGGCAACACTTAAATCTTGCCAGCTTCTTAGTGTAGCCAGGGTACCACTCCTTTCTTTTCTGGTGTTCCAGAGGTAGTTGGCCTTTCTGAGGGCGGCTGTCTTTAGCTAATGGGGCAGGGGCCACGTGGAATGGATTCAGGAAAGGGCTGAAGAATTTTCAGTAATGGCAGCAGATAATAGGAAGTCCAGCCCCTCTTCTAGGATTCCTAGATCTTGTGACCCTGCTGGGCCTCTCCCATTATTTATTTTCAAAGGCTCCATTTCTCCCATTTTCAATTATCTTTGGTGCAAGGATGACAGATTCTAGCTTTAAATAAAATGGACTCTGTATTCCCAGTTTGGTTGAATAATGGGGATTATTTTGCAAGAATTTGCTGGTGGTTGCTGAAAATTTGTTTTAAATATCAGTTTATGAACAGCAAAAGAAACAAATGAAAGAGCAAAGGTGTGAATTCCCAGCACTATCTCTGTCTTGGAGGCTGAACCCCTCCAGGTGATTTCTCTCTTTTCTTTTAAAGTGAATGTTGATTTTGAAACTTCACGTTTATTTTCTGTAGGTCATACCTGTAATCCTTGGGAAATATTAAGATATCAATTTTGATCTAGAGGATGAGACCAGACAACAGAACACCCAAGAAATGCATCCTTCTGTTCTCCTGCTAGAGCCTTGCAAATAACAACTGGTACTTCTTAAACATTACTCTCATGTTTTTAAGTCCCTGAAGGAACACATAGGATGGATGAATGATTAAATGCAGCCCAGTGGCTCAGAGGATGGCAGCCTTCTTTGGCCAGCTTAGAAAAGCAAAGGTTTACATGTAGAAGCTCAGAAGACCAAGAGTTGGAATTCAGATTTCCCAAGTCCATCCCATTGGATTGGCTCAACTTGTAATAAATAAGATGTCAATGATCTCTTGGTCTTAGGTTGAAGGTCAGTTTCCTCTTGAAATCAAAACCTGAATTAGCAATTAACTAGGAGCCTATAAAGAGCATCTCATTCAAGGAACGCAACATATAAACCCCAAATCTCAGACAGATAACCCAGCATTCTTGTATAAATAAAGTCTAATCAGCTGTTGGTTTTGCTGTGATAAGCAGCCTAATCTCATCCATTCTTCTGGCTTTCCCTTTCTTTGGAGACTTGGACTCCCTGCTTGGTCGTCTGCCCAAGTGGGCAACAGAAGAAATTGAGATTGTAGAAGATTGCCCTGGAATGAGCACTCCTTATCCACATCCGTGGCTAGAACTCAATCACATGGCCACATCTAACTGCCAAGGGCCTATAGTCTGTGTGCAGTCTGTGTATGACGAATGCATTCTCTTGCTTTAAGGAACCCCCTCACACCCTCTACCTCTCCTTTGGAGTGTTGAGTTTGACCAAATTCAATGCAGATCTCCATCTTAAAATTGATGGCAATTCCATTCTCCCCTTCCCACCTCAAAGAGATTTGGAAAGGTGCAGAAGCATACGGCTCTCAGAAGGGTGATCTGGTTCAGCCTCTTTAGGCAAAGTCCGTAGCATTAGTCCCATCTTCTAGATAACTTTTCCTACACTGCACAGCTGATTTAAAACAGGGCCAGAGTAAGAATCTAGATCCACATTTCTTGGCTCACATTCCTTCCACCATGCCGTACTGACCCTGCCCTCTTAAGAGAGCAATTATATAGGATATAGTCTCTGAAAGCTGGCATCCTTTCCTAGTGTGTAGTCACTAAAAGAGCTATTTATATGATTTAAAATCCATGTACAATTCTTCCCAGTTCCTACAGTATAATCATTTACAGTCAGGCAAAGAATAACCAGGCATTAATATATGCTCTACACATATATTAGTTCATTCAATCCTCACAATGATCTTAGAATCAGGAAATGTTATCACTCCCATTTACAGGTGAGGAAATGGAGGCATAAAAGAGTGACTTGCCAGAGGTTTCCTAGTTAATAAGTGACAGACTGGAAGCTTGATTCTGAGGAGGACAGCTCTGGCTTATTTTACTATGTGTCTTCTCTAATCTGTTGGATTTCTTGTCCACTCCATTCTGGGGGTATATAATTGTCACAGACCATGATACTCAAGATTTAACATTCCTTGTCTCATCTTTTAGTTGACAGACATTGAACGTGGGTGGCAGGGAGTCATTTGTAAACTTGCTGAACCGGGGCTTCGGGCTCCAAGCCTATGAAATTAATACTAAGTATTGAGCTACTCAGTTATGGAAGAAGCACAACCCCAAACCTTCAACTCTAGCAACCCAGTGAGGCCTTCCTTCTATCTCCCTTCCTCCCTCCCTCCCTCCCTCCCTTCCTTGGTCCATATCTCCCTCCTTTCCTTTTCACCCGTTTTTGTCATCATTGTGTAGGATGTAACTTGTGAAAAAACTCAAAGTTTGTTTATCTATGAGAAGTGCTATTGGATGAGAAAAGACTGCTGTGAGGTTGGAAGGTAATTAGTGGACATGGTGGGGTGAGCACTTGATCTTGAGACTGCTACTGTTTGGGATTCTTCTTTCCACCATTGCGTGAAAAACCACCCCAAGCTTTACTGGTTTAAGCAATAGTTGTTCATCTTTTGTTGAATTCTGTAGTCTGAGATAAACTTAGCTAGCTGTTCTGGCTAGGCTTTCCTATGGTAGGTCAGCTGTCATGTCACCTGAGGACTAGATTTGCCCAGTTGACTGTGCTTCTGTCCCTTTTTCTATACATTTTTAGGGATTTTTCCTCTCCTTCAGGGTAGTTGGATGACTTCCCTGACAGCTCAGGGTCCCTGAGAACATAGTAGCAGAAGCTGCCAGGCCATCTGATTAAGTCCAAGCCTAGTTTCACCATCAGAAAGAAGCAAGTCCCAGATCTAGGAGAAGAAATTAACTGAGATCATAAATACCAGGAATGTGGAAACAAATTGCCACAGGGGTGAAACTTGAATTTACAAATTCAAGGCTTCCCAAAGGTCTCAGGAAGAGTTTACTGTATATTGCAAAATATGTAAAATAAAATCCATCCGTTCTACTCAATGAAGCAAGACTATTATACATGCTTGGTTCTTTCTCCAATCCCAAACTAATGAACCATCTATACCCTAAAGGAACACAGAAGCCTCAAGTAAGGAACTGAAGTGTGTGACTTCTGCTCTCTTGCCTCCTCTCTTGTAGTGTCTCAAAGGTATCTATCTTAAAAGACACAGCAGGAGCCTAGAGAGGTGGCTTGGAGATTAAGAGCACTTGCTGATCTTGTAGAGGACCTAGGTTCAGTTCCCAGTGCTCATATATAGAAAGACTCATAGCCAACTGTACCTCCAGCTCCAGAGGGCCCAATGCCCTCTTCTGGCTTTTCAGGCACCTGCACAAACAGAGTGCACACATATACACTCAGAACTTTTTATTCCTTTTTTTCAGTGTATTTTGATCATATTCTTTCCCTTCTCCCATCTCTTCCCAGATCTTCCACATCTCTCTACACACCCAATTACATTTTTGTTAATTTTCTTTCAAAAACAAGAAACAAAAACAAAAATAAATGAAATTAAAACAAGCAAAAAAAAACAGTAAGACAAAACAAAAAGTGCATACAAAAATAAATAAATAAATAAATAAATAAATAAATAAATAAATAAATTGAAAAAACCAAACCAAAAAACTAAAAGCATGGAGTCAATTTTGTGTTGAACAACTACTCCTAGGCGTGGGCCCTGCCCTAGACTGTGGTTGATATATGTGGTGACGCTCTATTGAAGAAAACTGATTTTCCTTTTGCTGGAAGGTATTGATTGCAAGTAATTTCTTGGTTTGGGGTGGGATTTTTCTATACACTTCACCTTCTTCATGCTGGGATTTTTGTCTGTTTTGAACTTGTACAGGTTATTTGCATGCTGTTACAGTTTCTGTGAGTTCATATGTGTATCAGTCCTATTGTGTCTGGGAAACACTGTTGGCTCTCAGTTTTCCTACCTCCTCTTCTCCATACATCCCTGAGCCTCTATGGGAGGGGTTTGATGCTAATTCCCACATACAGCAAGAAGAAGCATCTCTGATGAAGGTTGAATGATGCTCTAAACTGTGGGCATAGCAATATGTCATTAGGAGTCATTTTATTGCTACATTCCTTTACAAAATAGTAGTTGTAGGTGTTCTCCTAGACCCATCACCTATCTTGTCTCAGGTTATCAGCCACTTTTGTAGTGAAAGAGATAACAGTACCAACTTTCCAGTAAATTACAGTTTTTGAAAGTTGAGAGTACACCAGTTGAGTGAGAAGGTAGGACTATTTCTGATCTTTTAGAGCAAATCACATATTGTGTGAGAGAACTTAGCATGCATGTTCGAAGTCCTTGCTATGTCAGGGCATAGAGCTGCTTTCATGGTTTAATTCATGTGATCCAATTCAGATTATTTTCCCCAGATTCCAGAGTTAGTACAGTCAGTGGAGGTGCAAGGCCTACCATCCAACTGCCCTCTCTTCACTAAGACTCAAGCACCTACACCCCGGTCACTCATTCACCATGTTTGGATCCAGGTAGCTGATGGGTCACAGTTGAGTCCTTTTCTAAGAATTTTCCTGTGCTAAAGAAAGTCACCTCAGTCAGGATCATGCCCTTTCCCAGATGACGACTGCTCAGTACAAATCTATAGAGGCCTGGTCACTTTGTCTCAGTTCAGGTCAACTCTGCAGAGCTGTCTCACTTCCAAACACTTCCATGCTTCCTGGAACACTGACTGGTCCAAGATTTTATTATGACTATATCACGACCCAATTTCTTTTTGTGTCCAATCCTGTCAAGTTTCTTTACAGGTGTTGACCCAGAGAGCATTTCCTAGCAAATTTCTCTCATACTAATGTCTACATCAGGGAACTTGACTTATTATAATGTGTAAGCTAAAACCATTGCCTGATCAAGATTGGGTCACTGTGGTCATGTATAGAAGCAAAGCATGTGGCTTGGCACTTCACCAAATGCCTCCATGTAGGGACAGATGACTGGCACTTGGGTGACAACATGAGAAGATGAGCAAAGGTTAAGTTTGGTGCCTCAAGGGTTTTCTTCCTAATTACCCTGTGCCTCACAACTTCTCCCAAAGTTGTGTTCTTGTTGTTGGTAGTGGTGGTGGTGGTGGTGGTGTGTAAGGAATGGATGATTCATGACATCGATTGCATGGTTAACAATTGTGCCTAAGCACTTCCACCTGATTATTTCTTCCTTTGGGCATGGCACTGGCAATCGAAATTTATCTTTCAAATTAAGGCCATAATTATATTTTGATAAAGATCTATCAATTCAATGAGAATGAAATTTTGAGGGTTGCCAGGATACAAATGACTCTGGGTTATAGAGAGGGGTTTGCATGCAGAATATTAATCGGTGGTTTGGCACTCTTATCTAGACCTTTCCAATAGCATCTGATAATGCAGGCCCATCGAGTACTATTTCTTTTCTATTATTCTAGGATGGTAAAAGTGATGAAAAGATATGAGCAGAGTTTTATGAATGAAAAGATGATTCATCAGATGTCTCTTGGTCTGCCTCACCAGAGTTAAGAAATACAGTAATAATTACGTGACATTACTTTAAAATCTAGGAGGGAAAAGCTTACTCCTTTTTTCTTGACTCTTTCTTTATTGTAAATAAAACAGATGGCTTTGATTTTCATTGGGAATAGGGATCCATATTTGTAATGGGATTGAGTCCCAGAAAACTAGAAACCGTGGACATTTTCTGATGTTATATAATAATTTTCTTTTCCATTTTATTGTCTGAGTATTACTGAACAAGTAATACTCTGACAATACTCTGATAATCAATCAACAAATATTAGGGTCCTCAATTTGCATTTGAGGTGCCCGAGAAAGTTTAAAATGGATGACAGTTTATGAAAATAATAAATGAAAATACAGTATTTAGTTCTCAGTATAACATTTATTAAAGGAAAAGATGATAATATGATTTGAGTCATAAACAAGTTTTATATGCTGCATGAAATTTGATGTACACATTTCTATTACTCTGAAATCTCAGTCAGTCTCTCACTGCCTTTGCCAACCCATTATTGAGACTTTTGTCATGTAGATTAGATTTTCCTCTTCAAAGTTTTCTAAGCTGAATCACTAGAATGATTTTTAAGGAAAGATCTGGCATGTTTGATTCATTATAGTATTTTAAAAATTAACCCACATCACAGTATATAGCAGTAATTTGGTTTTCCATTGCAAAGTAATAACCCACTGTAAGCTGATAACACCATTCTGCCAGGTGTAGTGGTCCAATCTTACAGTCCCAGCACTTGAGAAGCTGAAGCAAAATGTCAAAGAGTTTGAGGTCAGTCTTGACTATGTAGAAAGTACCAGACCAGCATAGGCAACAGGTAAAACCTGTCTCCCTGTCTTTCCCCATCCACTGACTGCAACAAAAATACGAATATCCCACTTTATTTTTTTCTTTTCATTTTTGGTGTTTCAAATGTGAGACTATTCATAAAATTCATAAGAATAGTCTTGCATACATCTATTTTATTGATTTCTAATTTTTCTTGTGTCGATACCTATGAGTGAAATTGCTTAGTACCTGTAAGGTTAAAAAAAAAAAAAAGAGGCAGGATTGGAAAATTTTCTACTGCTTTGCTACATCCTGAACCCTAATCATCTCTTGATGAGCAGAAAATTGTAATCTGACAAAGTCCAATTCACCAGTATTTTATTTTATGGTTAGATCCCACTAATCCCCATCAGAAAAAATATGCTTCTTTTAAGTTCACACAGGCTTTCTCAGGCATTTTTTCCTAGAGATTTTATGGTTCTAGCTTTTATACTTTGGTCTATTGCCCTCTAATTCTTATAGATGAAGTGAGTAGGGGGAGGGGCATGAAATTTTTTTTCCTTACATCTCTGTGTATTTGTTCCAAAAGTTTTCCCCTCTGTTAAGTTGACTTACTGCCTTTTCCCAAAATTCACCTGACTATGTATGGCTCTGCACCTGGACATTCAACTGAGCTATGTGTCTGTCCTTCACCAGAACCAAATTCTCTTAACTTGTGAAGATTCATAATAGGTCTTGAAATCAAATAGTATAGATCCATCAATTTAGTTTTCTTGCAACATTATTCTAGTTGTTCTATAACCTATGCATTCCCATAAACTGTTTAGAGTCAGCTTGTCAACTTCTTTAAAAATAAATACATAAAAGCATGCTGGCACAAGACCTGCATAAACTCAAGCTAGACAAAATTCTGGCTCAGGAGGAGAGGCAGTCAAGAAAGTTCCACTGCCAGCTGAGGAGCTACTAGCAATTAATAGCTGTTTGGAGAGGGAGCCTCAATTTTCTGTAAGGGTATGGTCCCTGGTAGGTCAACTATGCTCCAGGGTAGACTTCACACTCAAAAGTATTTGCATAGTGCAAATTGGACTTGAATTTTAAGAGTATACAAAGTTGGGTGATTAGGTAGATGTGGGGATCTTGGAGCAGTTAGGGAATGGTAATTATGAAATTCTCAAAAAATTAATGAAAATACATCTTAAAAAACCATGATGGAATTTTTGACTGGCATTGTCCTGGGTAACTCAAATGCATTGAATTGGGATAAATGAATATCTTTAACAATGTTATCCTTTCAATACTTAAAAAGGGTATATATAGTCTTTATTATATTAGTTCTTTAGTTTATCTTATCAATGATGGTAATTTTTAGTTTAGAAAACTCATACACATTTTGTAAGCTTTATCTCTATAAATTTGATTATTCCGCTATTATAAATTATATTCTCCTTCATGTCATTTTCTAATTTTTAATTATGCATGCGTACAGACGCGCGCGCGCGCGCACACACACACACACACACACACACACACACACACACACACATTCTTTTAGCTGGGAGACCAGGTCTAGAACTTGCAATGTAGAACATTATTGGCCTTGAATTTGCAGTGATTTCCCTGCTTTTACTTTCAAATGCTAAGTTATAGGTATGCATCACCTCTACATCTATCTATTTAATTCTTATATTATTGACCTTATGTCTCATACAAGGAGATATATTTCTGAATTCATTTTTTAATTGTATCAATATTCTGTAGATTTTATAGGGATTTTTACTTGTAGTGTCTAAATAATAATGCCTTTCTTTTCTGTTTTTCTTTCATGTTTTCTTACACTGGTGAGAGTAGATGTTTTGAATTCTTCTTCAGCTTAGAAAAAAAACACTCAGTGTTTTGCCAACAAGTATAATATATTAACTGCAGTAATTTTGGAGATGACCTTCATTGGGTTTTGATATTAGAGTTATAGATCTTTTGTTTATTTTGTTGGGAAACATTTGTTCCTCTTCTAGTCACCAAAAGAGTTACTATGAATTGATATTATTGCGTCCTTAAATATTTGGATACTGTTTCCTGTGTCCTGCCATCTGGACTTAGAAATTTCTTTATAGAAGGACTTTTGATCAATAATCCAATCTCTTTATAAAATATAGGACTATTTATATTTTCTATTTCTCCCGTGTCCTTGCTCAGTTCTGACAGGATTCTCATAAAAGTTATTGAATGCATTAATGCTATAGATCAGTGTATACACAGACCAAAGGTATCACTTGAAGAGGAACAGTGCTGAGAGGAGACTTGGGTAAATAGGGAAGGGAGTCCTGGTTGGTGGGGGTGGAGGGGTGGGAGTGGATGCACAGATTAAGAAAAGGCTTGCAAGTGGTTTCTCCTGCACACCTGGTTGTGATGGAAATGATTTAGAGTGATGGGCTGATTGAAGGGAGAGAGTAAAACTAAGACTTTTTTCAGCCATGGTGAAGTATAATGGTAAACACTACTTGAAAGAAGTCTGAAAAAGACTGGCACTAAAACAGAACAGAACTTCAAGTTTTCTAAGGAGAAAGGCCTCTGAGCATTTGTTTATCTGTAGACCACATGGTCTTATGTACCTAGTATGTATTTTCTCTGTTTTATATCCATCACTTGACCTAGATTTCAAGTTATTCCAGGGGAAGGCATTCATTCATACTGAAGTTCAGTGCTAAGCATGTGCTAGACAGGGCATGAATGAAAGACAGCTGAAAATTTGATTAAGCAAATACATGAATGAATGAATGAATGAATGAATGAGCAGGCAGAATGAAAAACATCATGGATTAAACTAGGCAACACTAGAGTAGATAACATATATAGAAATAAGAATGTTTTAGTACAATAAAAATTCTGTTTCTTCTTTGGTGTAAGCCTGAACTGCTCAGCCTCTAAGCATAGTAAAAAAGAGAACCAAGGCTCCTGGGAGATTTTGAATGGTGAAGCCCAGAAGTGGTGTACATCTCTGATGTTCAAACCATCATCTAGCACACAGTTCTGGTCCAGCTGGTCACAAAACCAATCAACCCATGGGCATCTAGTAAGAACTATGGACAATTAGAAAGGGGTAAATGGAGCCCCCCAAACTGTTACTGGGAGAAACAAACCTTAGCCTTGAAGACCTTAGAGGTGTCACAGATGACTCTGTCCCACTCCTATTCCTACTACTGATCTCTTTGCTACTAGAGCTTGATCTCTTTGGCTTGCCTTTCAGACCTTGCTATCTATCCCTCTGAGGTTCACTTCTTGCTAATGAACTCTTAGAAGCCATCTTCTCCAGAAGAAACTGAGAGCATAACAGAGCACTAATAGACTCTGCCAGCAGTTCCCTGCTAGCTCCAGCCAGAAGCACAAATGAAGAGAGGCACAATGTGGGTCAGGGCAGGGAGTTTTGATGATGAACCTCCCAGGAGTCAGCAAAGCAGCCCTACTCTGGGAGGCATCTGCACTAAGCTCCTGCCAGCTGCTGAAAGACAGCTCCACAGTCTCTGTGATCTGGAGTCTCCTGTTCAGGATCAAAGTGGCTGCCTCTGCAGGGCCCACAACTGCACAGTGAGAGCTCAGTGGCCTCAGAAAATGCTGCTGGGCATCTCATGTATATCCCAGGGTGTCAAAGCAAGCAAAGCAGCCAGGCTATAGGTACATTCTGGATTTTAGATCAGGGTAAGGATTAAAGATAATGAAGGCCAAGCTTGTGGGATGAAGCTGGAAACACAGTGAGTTCTCAGAGGTGTTAGTGGTAATGACCATGGAACTGGACAAAATGGTACTTCTAATCATTTTTAAGTTTGGGGAGACAATAGAGAATAAGCCTACTTTTTTCCCTTGGAGGCTACCTCCCCCAGCAAGGAGTTGGCTAGTCTAGTCTTCTAGCTCCTTAGAATCAATCAGCGGTTAGGTTTGAGATTTCTCCCATTTTTTAATCTTTAAATGCATCCTTAAAGCCAGGTGTGGTGGCACACACTCATAATTTCAGCACTTGTGAGAGGAAAGCAGGAGGAGAGTTCTGTATCATCCCAGACCACAAAACAAGTTTAAGGCTAGCATGGAAAACTTAGTAAGAATATTTGCCAGCCCTTCCTCCTCCTCCTCTTCCTCCTCTTCCTCCTCTTCCTCCTCCTCCTCCTCCTCCAAACAAACAAAGCCCCTGCATCCTAAAGGTACAGTTAGAGTGAAATCAAGAATAGAAATAAAGTGGCCAAATTTTCAGAAAATTTTCCGTGGAAGAAATGAAAATTGAATGGGCTAGAGGAAGCAGTGAGAAGAAAACTAAAGGCAGAGAGTAGCACTCTGAAGTGAGAGGGGAACTCTTCCTAATGCCTCTCCTAGCCCTGTTCCTGAAGTAGGGTTTTGCTGCTCTTCAAAGCTTGATCCTACTTAGAGGCTATGGCCTGTCAGGTCTCTTAGATTATAATTCTCTTATATCTAATTCTCCCCAGCTCAGCCCTTCTCTAGGTCAGAAACCTGCTTAAGTGTCACCTTTCCACACATCTACCTAGATTGGGTTCTTTAGAAGTAGTCCTCCAAGACAATTCCTCAAAATCCAGTAGTTCCTTTGCGAGGTAAACCTAGGGGAGCAAAGTAAGGGGCAGGAGGAGTAAGGCTGAGGGAAAGGGAATCTGATAGGGAGGCATGCTCTCTAGCAGTCACCACATAGGCAACTGGTTTTCAGGCATACCAAAGACCTTAGGAGACAGTGTAGCACATGCTTCATGGTTAGTTGTAACTTCTGAGGACATTGCTATCTACTGGAAGAATTCTTCCCGGGGCAGTAGATGGATCTGGTTTACTCTGCTTAGAGGCCAAGCATTCTTCCATTGTCACAGCAGGGATAAAATCACTTTCAGGTAGAATATTTCACAAAGTTATAAAAGGCTTTGGAACATTGAAGTGAATGTGGAGGGGTTGTCAGCAAGATGCTGAACATCTGCTATGCCACCCTCTCCAAAATAGCAGCCCTGTCACCCTTGCTCCTCTCATCCCACTCTCCGCTCACTCACAGAACTTTTACCATGGACAACATCTGTATGTTTGTCACCATCTGTCTCTTGTGCTCTACAGAAAGCTCCAGGGAGAGAGAATCTCATATACCCTTCAGCGCCTCAGACAGCGTGGTCAATGTTCAGGAAGGATTACATCTACAAATTAATATTCAGAGAAAGATGGGATATGTTGCCATCACTTTTATCCTAAGCATGTGTAACAGTAGGAGATGAGGACATAAATAAGTTGCAGGGACAAAGATAAGTGTGGCACAATGAGAGGGCATGGCTGCTGCTTGAACGTGAGTAGATAAAGAGAATAGCAGGTCACTGCAGTTTCTTGGTCTAATTTTTCTGGGGACTCAGGGATTTTGTTTTTGCTGTGGATATAATAGCTATTACTTTTGCTCCATCTACCAAATGGAAACAGCAACAACACAGCAGGAGTGTCTTCACAGATTGGGAAATGTGATAGCAAAGCCAAAGACTGGAAGGCAAGAAATGTGCAAAGGACAGAGAAAGGAAGGGGAGACAGTGTGCAGGTCGAGAAGGCAAGATGCCAAGGGAAGGCCTCACAGACTCAAAGAATTGAATATGCCACTGAAGTGTTAATTTTTTTTTTTTTGAGATGAGCTTTTGGAGATTGAGCAACTAAATGCATCTGACTTAGAGCTTTACTTGTAACTCATAAGGCTCTGCTGATTCGGGCCTTGAGATGTGTGCTCCAGGCCACTGGTTTGAAATTAACCCAAGAGGAAGGAAGTTCTGAAGTTCAGGAAGTCCCTAAACAGGCAACTTCCTTAGACCACCTCAGTGGTGCCTACTTTCTACAAACAGTGGTTCTCAACCTGTGGGTCACCACCTCCACGGGGTCGCATATCAGATATCATTGCATATCAGCTATTTACATCACAATTCCTAACTAGCAAAGCTACAGCTATGAAGTAGCAACAAAAAATAACTTTATGGTTAGGGCTCTCCACAACATGAGGAACTTTATTATAGGGTCACAGCATTCGGAAGGTTGAGAATCACTGGTGTGTAGGCTTTCAAAAAAAATCTCACCCCATCAAGACTTGAGAGGATACTATGGTAAGGTGATACAATAGTGAGGGATTGGGAACCTGGACACATCTGTGTGCCACTTGTTGCGGGTGACTTTTGTTCTAAAAAGCACAGACCTTCCTCTGAATGAACAAAAGAAAAGTTCTACTCACCAAATCTACTGGCTTAACAGTCTTGAAAAGAAAGCTTAAAAATCCAGAAATATAGTCAAAATTCATTCTTAAATAAATGAAATTTCCAAGTTATATTAGGTCCCAGATGCCATCTTGCCAATATCCTTATCTCTTCGTGTAAACATTCTTGTGCTGATACTTAATTCCCTGAAGAATTAACAGAAGTCTCCCTAACAGTCTGTCTCATGTCTATACAAGATTCAATTCTTGTCTTAAATGTAATTCACTGGTAACAATCTGAAACGGACAGTGAGAGAGGTGTTGTATAGTTTGTGTGAATGTTGAAATAATGGTTCTCAATTTTAACTGGACTTACTATATTACATAGCTGTTTTTCAACGTGAAAAATTGAAATTCTATCAAAAATGCTTATTGTTTAGGTTGATCTGTTGTTAGAACAAGTAATATGACCCTACAGGTGTCTTGGACCATTGTATGATCTTAATACTGAGTTTCGAGTTCATATTCCTGACTCATTTGATTTGGTTTTCAGGTTGGCATATGTATCTATCTTGACTTGTTTGTTTGATTGTTTACCTATTTATTTAACATGTGTGTGAACATGCCACTATATACATGTGTAGGTCAGAAAGGACCTTCTGGCTATCGATTCTTTACTTTCTTCATTTGGGTCCTGAGAACTGAAATCAGGAAATCTATCTTGGTGGCAAGCATTTTTGCTTGTTGGGCCACTTCGCCTTTATTTCTAATCTTTATTACTAATGATACATGGGCCAGAGGCTACAAAAACAAATAAGCAAAAAAGTACTGTCTTCTTCACCAGGGCTAACTGTAATCCATTCCTTGTCTGATTCTGGTATTTTCCCAAATTGGCCTGGCTTTGATGTCTCTGAGTTGGAGAATCTCTGCAGAGAAAGTCAGTATCCAGAGCTAGAAGGTATTGAGGTGGCATTAGTGGATAAGGTTTGGGCAATTTGCTCTGAGAATTCTGGGCAAGTTGTTCAACATAGACCACATACATCCCCATGTAGGTCCTCTTTAGTGGCCCATAAGACAAGTAGAGTTCAGTATTTGACTGACTAGGTCAGCTTTCACTTGGTAGTATAAGAGGCTGTCTTGAACGAACCATATGTAATAACAGAATTACTCTGCCAGCATCCTTGATACAATATGGAGGTGGCATTTGGAAAGCAAAAGTCAGTACTTAGCAGAATAGCAGCAGCAAGACAGAACCCAAGTTGATAATCTATGGATTCCCAGATTGTCTGGCTAGTCTGCTACCTCCAGTATTCAAAGGATCCTTTTCTCTTTGCATCCTCATCAACATTTATTGTCAGTTATTTTATTCATAACAGCTATTTAGATTAGGGTGGGATGGAATATCCATTTAGTTTTGATTTGCATTTCCCTGATGGTGAAATAAATAGGTTGGACTTTTTTTTTTTCAGGTATTTATTGACTATTAGTACATCTTTACCTGAAAAGTGTCTGTTAGGTTCATTTGCCCATTTGTTGATTGAGCTATTTGTTCTTTTTTTTTTCTAATTATTTGAGTTCTCCATATACTCTTGGTATTCATCTCCTGTCAGATGAAAGGAAAACACTGCTTTTCTTCTATTCTGTAGGCTAGCCCTACTAAACCCGACTAGCTGTTTTCCTTCATTGTGTAGAAGATTGTTAATTTGATGTTGTTATAATTTGAACATGAAATGTCCTTTATAGACTCATGTTTGAAAGCTTGATCCCAGACTGATAACACTATTGGAGGAGGCAGTGGGGACTTAAGGAGATGAGGCCTAGCTAGAGGAAATGGGCCACTGAAAGCATATTCTTAGAGGATGGATTGTACCCTCATCACTGTCAGTCTCTGCTCTGATTCCCAGCTGCCATGAGCAAGTCTTCTACTGCAATGTCTACTGCCATGATGCTCTAACAAACCATACTGAGAGAAACAATAAAGTTTGTTCCCTATGGTCTGAAACAATGAACTAAAATAAATAGTTCCCCATTTAAGTTGTTCCTTCCCAAGTGTTTATCACAGTGAGAGTAAGTCAGCCATAAATGCAACATGATTTGTTTATTTATGTTTGTATTTTGAGACAAGGTTTCACATATCCAAAATTGGCTTTAAACTGGTTATGTGGCTGAGGGTAACTTTGAACATCTGATCTTCCTGCCTCCGTGTCACAGGTTCTGATTTATGCCATACTGGAGATTGAACTCAGGACTTTACTATAGGCTAAGATAGCACTCTATCAACTGAGCTACATTAGTCAGCTCATGCTATTACTTCTACTAGAATCCTGTTCAGAAAAATCATTGCTTATGTCTATATGTTGAAAATGTCCTCCTGTGGTAGTTTCCAAGCTTAAGGTTTTACATTAATGTCTTTTGCACATTTTATGTTGATTTGGTGTAGGGTGAGAGATGCAGATCTAGTTTCAGTCTTCTATTTATTGAGATCCAGTTTCCCCAGCATCACCGTGTTAAAAAAAGGTTGTCTTCTCTCAAATGGATGTTTTTGACACCTTTGTCAAGAGTCAGATAGTTAGAGGTGCACAGGTTTGTTTCTTATTACTGTATTCTATTCTACTGCTGTATGTTTCTGGTTTTGTGCAAATATGTTTCTGTTTGTTATGTACAAATATCTGAAACTGTAGTGTAGCTAGAAATCAGGGAATTTTATCCATCTAGCATTGTTCTTTTTGTTCAGGATTTTTTTGGTTACTCAGGGTCTTCTTTGCTTTCATGGGGACTTTAAAGTTCCTTTCTAGTTCTATGTAAGATGTCATTTTGATGAAGACTGCTCAGTCTGTCATTATTGTTGTACTACTGCTAGTTTAACAATATTAGCATTGTGATTCGTGAAAATAGGAAATCTCTTCATCTTCTGATGTCTTCGGTTTCTTTCTTTAGTGTTTTACAGATTTCACTGCAGAGATGTTTTACCTGCTTGGGTAGGATTATTTTCAGGTGTTTTACTATTTTGAAACTATTGTGAATGGGAATATTTCCTGATTTCCTTTTTAGTGGGTTCACTATTAGCATATTAAAATGTTGGGTGTTTGTTTGTTTTGTTTTATTCCTGTTGCATTACTGAATTTGTTTATTGTGTATCAAAGTCTAGTAGAAGGATAACTGATAGTGAGAGCCTAACACAATGTGGGGTTTATTCATTTATTTACCAAGTGGTATTTATCTCTCTTCTAAGCAGAACTGTAATCATCCTCTCTGTGCTTCATATGACTACTGGTCTATTTACAGTGTAATGGCCCTGGTACTCTTACCAACAGATTCTCCTTACATTTCATATTAATTCAGCTCAAGAAACTGTCCATATTTAAATATTTCTTTTTACCTGAAAATAGAAATTTCATGTAGTTCAACTTAATGCCTTAGCATAGTCTGATCTCTCTCAGCATTTGTTCTCAACTCTGCTAATCCTATCTCTCCACCATCCTCTCCCCAAGCCACAGTGGTGCTTCATCCCTGTACTCCTGGAATCAGTAAGCATTTATCTTGAACCAGTATGGAACTCAGTGTCTCTACAATGTGAACACTTGATCCTACCTTGGATAATCATCTAATTTGTCTAATCTGACTACGAGGCTATGAACTCCTCAAGAGCACTGCTGGTGTCCTTTTCCTCTCAAAGCACTTCTGTAGTCCTTTGAATGTTATAATGGGTAAAGTGTTTTCTTTCCTAGATCCGAGTATGGTAGATGCTTCAGTCAGTTTTCAACTCTAATTTATTTCTCTCCTTCCTTCATCTTGACCCATCTCCATTGCAAATTATCCGATAAAAGAAACACAATAGAAATATCTTGAACCTGAGAAGGAAATATAGGGTATCATTTATTTATTTTGAAAGATTGCTGAAGTTTGGAGTCTTCATTTGCTTACTCAAGAGCAATAAAGTTGAAACATGAATTTGCCAATATCTATCTCTTTTGACCTATAGAGGGGCAATTTCACATCATTCAAATGAGACTCTTACTATTTTGATTCATGCACAGTTACAAGTTGTCTGATCCCTGTGTGTGATCCACTCACTGAGTCCATGGTCATGCAGTTCCCATGGAGGCTCCTTGTAGCTTCTGATGGGCCTGTGGCCTTTGGTAGATTCTGCAATATTTTGTGGAGTTTTCATCAGAAGCTCTGGATTCAAAAAAGGCTGGTTCATTTCCCCTTTCCCTACAGGTGCCAACATATGTGTTTGATCTCTGGGATAAATGCCAAGACATCCAGGCTTGAGTTTTCAAATTTCTGGAGATCAAAAGCTCTCCTCACCACCACAGAGGTTTCTCTGTACTGTTTCTCAACAAAGCATGCCCAGCTCCTTTGAGGGCCAGTATTCAGAGTTCACAGGAGATGAGAACAGAGACGCAGGAGCTCTCGTCTCCTAAATTGCCAACGTGTAGAGGAGATGAGTATGAAGAGAAAAGCCTGGTAGGTTTCCCTCAAGTGAATTGTGAATTAAAGATGCAGGAACTTTCAATGTATTTTTAGTTATTTATGAACCAGATACACCTGAATGGGTAGCTGGGAGTCTCTCAGAATTTTCCCATTTATGACCCAAAGAAATACAGAAGACCTTAGTGTTATTGTACTGAGCACCTTCAGCCATTTCCTGTGTCTTTCAAATAGAGTGTCTTTTACTCGGTAATCTTAGTAGAAAACACCCCAAAGACAAACGGTAGAGGAAGAAATGTAAAACTGAATTCGGTTCTCTTACTGCAGTCATTTTGTAGCTTTTGAAGTAAGTAATTATGGCATTGTCATTAGGAATCAAGATTTTCGGCATAAGAGAAAAAGAGATCAATTATAAAAATCAAGGAAGTTAAATTAAAACCTATAATCTTACATTTCAATTGGAAGTGGCAGTTTAAATTTGACTTACTTTCACCTTCTGAAAATGTGTGTTTTCCAATTCTGCTTTACTAAAGAGGCCTGGAATTTGAAATACCACAAAAGACAATACCTGTGGAGTGCATCTCAGAGGAGCCAGGTCGAAGTGCAGGTCTGGGGCAACAAATGTGTAAGATGAATTGAGGACTCCTCTCTTGCTATCTCTGCAGATTTAGCAAGACACAAACCGATTCACAAAAGAGCCCATCTTCTCTGACACTAGGTTGGACATGGATTCAGTAATTCCCATTCATCAGGCCATGACCGAACTATTACAAACCTCTAAGCTCCTTTGAAAATCTATCATTTGGCCTGCACACTCATGTAGTCATAGTTTCTTTGTTGCCCCAACAAAAAGCGCTAATTCTCTTCTATCTATAAAGATACCACTTAGTAAGTAATAATTCTAATTAAGTATAGTGAATGTGGCATGTGAGGCCTTTTGTATTTAAATTTTTCTACCATCAATGATGATCTCTAAATTTTAATAAACTAATCTATATATAGTAAAAGAGATTTATTAGAATATATAAATGAGAATCAATTGTGCCCCAACTACCTTACTGCTTCACAGCCTAGCTAAACTGTCCAAGAGGACATCTGTCCAAGAGGACTGTCTATGTACCATATTGGAAAACAGGGCCCTTTTCATGTATATAGTACTTTCTAAATAGGAAGATGATTTTCATAATTTCCCCCATTTCAGCCTATCTTATTCCATTACTCTGACATTTTCAGCTCCTTAAAAGTATGGCTTACATCCAAATGGCCTCTCTTACAGTGATGGTGCCTTGTGACAAACAAATTATTTCCACTAGTATTGTTGAGCCCCCAAATGGTACATGTTGATAAGAATAAATAAGAATCCTCACCTATTGTATACAGTCTGTGTGTATGATAGTTTAAACTGTTTTCTGTTTCTGATGTTTTAAAAAGGACACAGCTTTATTCTATCTATCTATCTATCTATCTATCTATCTGTCTGTCTGTCTGTCTGTCTGTCTGTCTATCTATCTATCTTCTCTTTAATATGCAATTCTAAGGTTCCTGTCTTCTCTCCACCCCATGATTAGGGGGTTGAACCCTAGAGTAAACTATACTTTGACAGTCTCCGTTGCAGTCTGTGTGGTTAAAGGAGAACATTGTTCATACTAAAGACAATAAAATGTCCAGTCCAGTGCAAGGCACATTCAACAATCAATGGAGAATAGGGACCAGATACATCTTTTTTAAAAGACGTTCATTGAAATATGTTTTATGTATTGGAACTAATCTCGTGTTCAGTCCTGAGAACACAAACTATGGTATATTCATATGCTAGAACACAATGTAGCTGTTGACAAATATTGGTTTGGGGTATATATATATATATATATATATATATATATATGTGTGTGTGTGTGTGTGTGTGTGTAAAGACTTACATATTACAAGGGAAATTTCTTACAAGAAGTATTGGAGGAAGCATATGTTATTTTTCAATTATTAAAAGCACACATAAAACTACTTTGAAACATACTTGTGAGGTAACAGTGGCCTTAGGTGATATGATTTTGAGTGGATTTTTTGCCTCATAGTCTGTTAATATTTTGAACTTCCCATAAAGTATATATTTTAGTTACTGTGTTATCATTGTGAAGAGAAACCATGACCAAGGCAATTCTTAAAGACAAACAGTTTCAGAAGGCTAGTTCATTATCATTACAGCAAGGAACATGGTGGCAAGCGCATGGCATTGGAGCAATAGCTGAGAGTTACATCTGATTCATAGGGAGAGAGACAGACAGACAGACAGACAGACAGACAGACTAGGTCAAACACGGGCTTTTGAAACCTCAAAGCTTACATATAGAGACACACTTCCTCCAACAAGGCCACACCCACTCAAACAATATACCACGTCCTAATCTTTCTAATCCTTTGAAACAGTGCCACTTCCTGATGACTAAGCATTCAAGTCTATAAGCCTATAGGGGCTATAGTCATTCAAACCACCACAGTATGTGTTATCTTTTCTAGTGGGATGAGGTAGAGGGCATTCTAAAATTTCATTTCATTGAGTGATTTTGTAAGAGAAACATATAACTTTAGCTATTTCCTTACTTTATAATAGCTAAATAATAAATCCTTGAAGCAAGGGAATGCAGATTGAGAGAATGAATATAAGACCGCAAGGTATCAGAGTAATTGTGGCTTCATAGAATGAATTGGGTAGAGTACCTTCTGCTTCTATTTTGTGGAATAGTTTGTGCAGAACTGGAATTATATCTTCTTTGAAGGTCTGATAGAACTCTGCACTAAACCCATCTGGTCCTGGGCTTTTTTTGGTTGGGAGACTATTAATGACTGCTTCTATTTCTTTAGGGAATATCGGACTGTTTAGATCATTAACCTGATCCTGATTTAACTTTGGTACCTGGTATCTGTCTAGAAATTTGTCCATTTCATCCAGGTTTTCCAGTTTTGTTGAGTATAGCCTTTTGTAGAAGGATCCAACCCTATAGGTGGAAGAACAATATGAACTAACCAGTACCCCCAGAGCTCGTGTCTCTAACTGCACATGTAGCAGAGGATGGCCTAGTCGGCCATCATTGGAAAGAGAGGCCCATGGGTCTTGCAAACTTTATGTGCCTCAGTACAGGGGAACGCCAGGGCCATGAAGTGGGAGTGGGTGGGTAGGGGAGTGGGGGGGGGGAGCATATGGGGGACTTTTGGGATAGAATTGGAAATGTAAATAAAGAAAATACCTAATAAAAAATCTTTTTAAAAAAGACCACAAGGACCCTATGTTGAACATCTGAAATGTCCCGCACAGGCTCCTGCTTTGAATGCTTGTTCCCCAGTAGATTTTGGAAGGCTATGGAGCCTTTAGGAGGTAGTATGTGTCTAGAGGAAGCAGGGCATTAGGGCTGTCTCCTCCAAGGTTATAGTTCTAACGATGCTCTGCTTCCTAGCCTAGGATAATGCGAGCAGTTTGCATCATCACATGCTCCTGCTGTTAGACCTTCTATGTCATGTCAGACTTGAATCTCTCTGGAAATCTGAGCTAAAATAACTCTTTCCTCCATAAAATCACTGCTGTTGGGTAGTTGGGGCACAGGGGCAAATCAGTAACCAAAGCACCATCTCTGTGTTCCCTGGTTCTTGACCCAGAAGTTTGCAGAAGTGGTTGCTAGATATAAATGTGTGGGTATGCATAAATGTTTAGACTCCTCAGGTTACTAGACGTGTCAATTTTGTATGGCAAATTTTCCTCTTTGAAATCCTAGTTATACTACTACATCTGAGCTAGTTCTATCTATAGAGTCTAAAATGCATTTAGGTCAATTTACCCCATCTCTTCATTTTCTTTCTTTCCTTCTGGGAAACAACCCCCTCTACCCATTTTTATCAAACCTCTTATTGTCATGTAGCCTGCCCCTTCTCTAGAATCCCACGGATGTGAATTCCTCTTTTGTATCTATCTAAATTTCTTCCACTGTAGATTTGTAGATGAATAAAACCCATAGCTGGTACAAAACACCATTTGAGCTTTTTGTGTCTGTTTCATTTCACTGCCAAACTCCTCAGGGAGTCATTAACAAGCAACAACAACAATCACATACATTTCCACTAAACATTTGCTTGGGACAGCATGTGACTTTGCCAGTGATATTGACAGGAGTTGTTTAAGGTACATGAACGTGGCTAGGTGGCTAAGGAAGTCTGTGAGGAATATGGAAGGGAGGGAGACAATAATGAATGGCTAGAAGCAAAGCAGCCTGGGGTGAGAGGGTTATTGTTGATGGTGAGCCTTATAGGATGGCTAGAGTCTATGTGATAAAAGCATTGTACCTCCACAAACAAATCAGAGTAACCAAACTAAGTCCATCTGCTACCCTGGATAATCCTCTTCTGGGTTTGATATGAAAGCAGAATGCAGAAAGAGCACAAAACAAGAAATAAAAAGTGTTCAGATGGTTCACAGCCTGAGCACTTGCATGGAATCCAGATTTGTACCTTCCAGAGGAGTTTGTATTTTTCTGTTGCTGTTCCAATGTTTATCACTAATATCACCACTTTATTGTTACATGTAATCTCTAAGCTTCAACATAGCTCTTGTTTCTGGTAAGGTCACAGGGCTATCTCTGGTAGCCATGGTATCCTTCTAGAGTTCTTGGCACGGGTACCCTTGAGGTTACCCTAGGATCTATAAGGCAACAGGGTAGAAGTTTGGTTTCTGGGCCTGTTTATCTCAGGGAATGCAGCCTAGGTTGAAATGCTTCTGGAACCCTAAAATAAAAAGAGCCAATTTCATAGACAAGCGGGGCAATAGAGCATTTTTCTCTATGAGACAAACAAAGAAAAGTGACAGCTTGCAAATAATGACTAAAAGTAGTGGACATAGAAGTTGGCTAGGAAAGTCCATGAGTCCCAAGATCAGGAGATTTGTACTTTAGTATCATCATTATTATTATTTTGCCTCTGCCCCAACTCAGGTCTATGAATTTGAGTCATATATTTGGCCTTTGGTTTCCTTATCAACATTTGAAAGGAGTGACCTAAAGCATGGTTTTTATAGTGTATTGACTGCTGCTCAGGCTAAGATGTGTTTTTAGATCACAACCAAGCAAATCTGTGCATGCATGCCCAGCAGAAACACAAACAATAGCTCCACAGAACAATACAGTACACTTGGGCATATTCTATTCTACTCCATTCTATTTCATTGTTTTCGAAAATGCTAGTCTTGACCTGCTGAATGGGTTTTGCAATCCACTAATGGGTCATGCCCTGTAATTTGAAAAAAAAAAAGAAAGAAACAGAACACTGTAATTTCCGAGGTCCCTTCCAGAAGTAGAATCCAACAATTCTGTTCCATGCTTACAGGAAATTTCTGAAAACAATAGCCAGTCTGTGGCAGATGACAATATGCTTATATCTTGGAGGAAGTGTATGGTGTGGAATAAGGCAGGCAAATAACTTGATGTCATTATGAGCCACTCCTGAGGAGAATGGAGTACAGCACCTCTCAGAACAACTATGAAAGGATCTCCAAGTTATATCTAAGTGCTGAGATGGTCAACAGACATAAGAGATGGGGTGTCAGACCTGTTAGAGAGATGCCAGACTCCTTGGTTATAGGCATACTTCTGTTTCTAGCATGTGAGATCTGAATTGCCATCATCTTCATTTGTATTTCCTCTACTAAGAATACAGAAGTTGGTTTTCTTTCATTTGTGTGTGTGTGTGTGTGTGTGTGTGTGTGTGTGTGTGTGTGTGTGTGTGAATTTATGATGTGTATGGAAGTGTGTGCATGTACAAATTCCTGTGTGTGAGTTTGATCACTTTCATGCCATGTTGTGTGTTTGGAAATCAGAGAACAACTTCTGGTGTGACTGTTCACCTTCCAACTTCTTTGAGACAATGTCTCTATTTTTCTCCGCTGTGATTTGAACTCAGGTTCTTACACTCATATGGAAGTGCCTTTACACATGATACTTCTCAAGAAACTTAGACATCTCTATACTTTCTTTTTTTAAACTTAGACCTTAGACTTTTGGTGTTTGTTCCCATCATAGGAAAAGAAATAAAGTTTTGATTAACCAGTGATAGGTCAATGCAGCAACATTTTGTTGGAGCCTCAGAACCACACTGTGAGTGTTCTATGATCCCATTTTTCTGGATTATGGGACCAAGATCAAATAGTTCCAGGGTTTTCTCTGGATCTCACTCGTGTGGTCAAGCTCCATTTTTATCACAGAGGAACCAAGTTCTCTCCACCAGCCCCTTCTACCATCACCTTACTACAGAATTAGTCAAGTTAGGTAGAAAAGAAAGGCATCAGACAGAGCAGGACTAAGCCCAGAGATGGAAACTCCTTAATCATTCAGATGGAAAGATAGGGATCTGGATATTAGGAATGCTCAATGACTTCCACAAAGTCATGGAGTTGCAGAACTACAACCACAATGCAGAGTCCTAGTGGTCTTTCCAAAGGATATCTCACATCAAAAAAAAAAAAAAATCAGCAGTGACAGTAATGACTAACTAGTCTTTCTGCCATGAAGCTTCATTTTGATATAGAAGTTGAGAAAAAATATTATGTTCTTTCAGCATTCTATTCTGTAGAAGTTGGGGTATTTTGAAGAGCTGGAACTTGTTACAAAACCACCCATCATTCTGATGCTGTGATGGCTACATTAGATAATTTGTCCAGAGCTGGGAGCAGGTCTAAATCACTATGGATCTACAGGGGGAAGAAAATCCCAATAGGACAGTTTCAAGAAACCTGACTCTGGTTGACAGGCCCTTGTAGTTCTTGCTTTTCCTGTATGCTGCCCTCCTCTCTTTTCCAAGTTGCCAAGCAGAATGGACAACCAGTTGGTTGCCAAAGAAAGAAAAGCAGGTGGGAATGAATGGTATTTTTTGGTGAACTCCCCACTCTGTTTTCCCAGCCACTCTGATGAAGCTAGAGGCAGCTCCAGACTGCCTACATTTCCATTTTGCTCACCAAGCTGTTGGCGGCTGTCGAATGGCTTCAGCATAGCAGGGAAGTAGGAGCAATCTGGCTGTGTATCTGCCACACCAACTATTTCAGATGCTTCCTAATATACTAATGTGTGATGCTCCTCACTGCTTTCTATCACAGGCTGTCAGAATGAACGGTTTGTGTGGGCACCAGTTTCTGGATGAAAAGTTATTATGTGATGGGGGTAGGGATAGTCAGCAGAGGGGCAGGAAGGAAATTAACAAAGGTGTTTGTAGGTAAATGTTTCCTGTAGACACTCTAAGAATGTGTTCTTAAAATTTTCCCTCCCTATCTTGAAGGGGGTAAAAATTCCATTTCCGAGTAACTTAGCAAATTTTGCTGTTTTTTTTTTTCAATCACACACAGAATTCAAACTTTAATTTCAGCGATCTTCTTCCCCCATTTCTCATTTAATTTTGAAGAACCTGGCAGAGGAAGAGGGAAAAGCTGGGATTAGCCTGTGGTAGAGTATAAAATCTTTCTAGGACAGGAGTGTTGTGGTAATTATTTAATATTAATCGAGTTTCTACTCCGCCATGGATCATTTTGTTCTCAGATAAAAGACCGAAAACGTTTATATTTGTAATAAACCTTAATCAGCACTAGAGATAGGCAGATGTCTACCCTCTAAGCTATTAGTATCTACTTTTCTATCAATAACCCTGAAATATGGCTTGTCATGTTCTACCTGGGCCACTCTTGCCGTCATGGCCAGTTCTCAAGATCTCTTACCCCTTTGTATCTTTCCCTCTCTCTCCACTCTCCTTTTCTTCCTCTTCCCCCCTCATGGTCCTGCCTCAGACCCCAAGCCCAGGAACTAAAACTCTGCCTCTACCTCTCTTTTGCCCAGCTATAGGCATCTTTATTCAACTGATAGTTTTCAATTAAGGAACAAGATTACATAGCATCACTTGGTGTATATGAGGACCTCCATGTCTCCAGGAGTAACCAGACCTTAGGAGCCAGTATTTAGCATTACAACACATAGTGTACTGGCTAGTTTTGTGTCAACTTGACACAGGCTGGAGTTATCACAGAGAAAGGAGCTTCAGTTGAGGAAATGCCTCCACGAGATCCAGCTGTAAGGCATTTTCTCAATTAGTGATCAAGTGGGGAGGTCTCCTTGTGGGTGGGACCATCTCTGGGCTGGTAGTCTTGGTTCTATAAGAGAGCAGGCTGAGCAAGCCAGGGGAAGCAAGCCAGTAGGTAACATCCCTCCATGGCCTCTGCATCAGCTCCTGCTTCCTGACCTGCTTGAGTTCCAGTCCTGACTTCCTTGGTGACAAACAGCGGTATGGAAGTGTAAGCTGAATAAACCTTTTCCTCCCCAACTTGCTTCTTAGTCATGATGTTTTGTCTAGGAATAGAAACCCTGACTAAGACAAATAGCAAAGGACCAAATCTCAACACAGGAGGTTAAAGCATGAACTTTTTTTAAATGCATTGAGTTGTTTTTTTCCTAAATGTTCATCTGAGCACCATTTGCATGTCTAGTTCCCATGAAGGTCAGAAAAGGGCATCAGATTTTCTAACACTGGAGTTACAGATGACTGTAAGCCACCATGATTGGGGGTGCTGGAAATCAAACCCTAGTCCTCTGAAAGAACACTCAGTGCTTTTAACTGCTGAGCCATCCCTCCAGTTCCAAGAATAAGTGTTTTATTCTCTGCCCATAGACTATAATTTAAGGTAACAAGAACCTCATAAGGTCATCCAGGAAAGCTGGATACTGGCAGTTGCAGAGAATTTGGGCAAGGTTAAGTGTGCCTTCCACCTTCATTCCTTTCTATAGTTCCTAAAAGCAAACCACCTAAGAAGAAGTCTAAGAGCTCCTTGCACCCCTTCATCTATTCTCACCTCCTCTGGTATTTGAGAAAGGTTCTCATATGATAGTCTAGGATCACCTGGAACTCATTATATAGGCAGGCTAGTCTAAAACTCACAGCAATCTTTCTGCCTCAGCCTAGTGGGTGATGATATATGTGATGTATTGTGCACACACACACGCACACACACACGCGCGCACACACATGTGCAATTCATGCAATCATCACTATGAATCGATATGTAGACAATCTTCTTACCTCTGGGGTGTGAGAGAGAAATGAGCTCAAATGAGTCTATAAAGACTCCACTGCCCTAAAGACATAATGATTTTTTTTCTTTCTTTTAGCAGTTCAGTTTTCTACTGTCTGTTTGTAGTGCTATTTTTCTTTCTGGAATGTAAGAAATTTCTCCCAACTTCCTCTAGTAGTCACTTTCTAGAACATTCTTTCAGTTCTTGGTTATAATTCTGTGGAAGATATAGAAGGTAGAAGTGTTGAATCCTATGCTAGATACTTTTTATATGCAGCTAACTCTCTTTCCCTCTCCCTACTCAAATCACCTTTAGCTTCTACAAATTTATTTCTCTATTGATTTGAGAAAAAGAAGCAGCTGTGAAGCCAGAGGTGGCCTCTGACCCCAGATATTCTCCTTACAAGGTATATGACTGTAAATGTCCCTTTTCTGAGATTATCTATAAAATGGGCCAATGCTACCCTCTGTGAGTTGAGTGATGGGGCCATAGTATTTATGAAGAGAATGCATGTGCCTTGGAAAATAGCATGGACTTGGAGTTCCTCTTGAGACATTTCAGTCTTGGATAGGAGTTACAGGCACACAAACATTTTTTTTCTGTTGTAAAGGATAAAAATGAAGTATCTAGCCCTAGCTCCAATTTTATTGCTTGCCCCCTTCTGCCCATCCTTAGGGAATAGCAACAGAGGGGATACTATGACAAGGCAAGTGAGTGAATGATTTTAAGAAGGCAAACACATTAATGGGGGATATATTATTTTTCTATTAATATGCTATTATTCCATATAAACTACCAAAAAACTTAGCAACTCAAATCAACATTGTTAAGTAAACCTAGTGGTGCAGGTATGTAACATCAGTGACCTGGGAAGTTGGACCAGGAAGATCACAAGCTGGAGGCCAACCTAGGCAACTTAGTAAGACTCTAACTCAAAATAAAAAAATGAAAAGTGGACTTGTGATTCATCTCAGTGACAGAAAATTTGTTTAGCAAGTGTAAAGCCCTATGTTTGATGTCCAATACCACAGAAACAAAACCAAGAACCCTTCCAATATTATTTTACAATACTCTGAGTTGAGAGTCTGAATCTATGTCCTTTGTTAAGAGTCCCAATAGGCTAAAATCAAGGTGTTGCCTAGGGCTGTGCTGCCATCTGAGGCCCAGGCTTCTCTTTCAAGCCTATTAGTGTTTGGCAGAATCCAGCTTTTGAGGACACAGAACTGGGGTTCTTAGTATCTACGGGTTGTCCATTATCTCCCATCATCAGGCCTCCTCAATGAGGCATTTTGTATCTTCAAGTATATAAACAAATGTCTGTGTTACTGCCAGTCTCCTAGATACCTACATGATAAGACCATGAGCCACCCAATGGAATATGTTCCCTTGTGATGGACTCAAATGTCAAATGCACAGAGGCCATAAAAATTCCTTTTGAAAACTGATGTAGCATAAGGCACAAGTTCTTTGCATACTCAAGAAGATCACATGGGTTATCTATTGGGAGCACAGATATCTTGGAGGACATCCTAGGATTCTGACAGAGGAGTCCTTAGTCCTATTAAAATAAAATAGACCAAGATTACTTCTACTTTTTATTTCTATAAGAATATATATTACTTTACAGAAGTAACTAGACTTATCATTCATGATTCAGCCATAGATGCAATTGCTAATAACGGAAGAAAGTCAGAGAGTATCTGAAGGTGCAGGACAGCTTTGCAAGGTAGTGGCATAGCAACATTCCAAACAAGTTAACTTTAATCTAGTGTATGAGTGTGCATGTTCATATGTTTGCATGTACATATGAGGGTGCAGTTGGAGGTCAATGTCATGTGTCATCCTCAATAATTTCCACCTTATTTAGGGGAACAGTTTCTCACTGGATCTGGAGTTCACAGATATGGCTAGCAAAGTCTGAGATCCCACTGTTACTGTTTCCCCAGTGCTGAGACTATGGGTGTTGGATGATGGGCTGGGGAATCTCAACTCAAATCGTCATGCTTGCTTTAAAAAAATCTTTACCAACTGAGCTATCTTCCTCAGGCCCAGAAATTTCCTTTTTGTTAGGAAAATGGGTTAAATTCCATGAGTGTTTCATTAGTGCTTCTTTCTGCCTTTAGTAGATGTACCATCCACCTAGTACTCTGTGACTAAAGGACATAGTAGAGCAGTGATAGACATCACCATGGCAACAAGTAGGTGAAATGGTCACCTGCTAATGTGTAGAATACACCCATTCTAGCTTCTCAGAAGAGAAAGGGTAGGGGAAGTGTGGATCCTTGGCTGTAAAAACATCTACTGCTTTTACAGCCTGCTGACTTTCTAAGGAACCAAGAGGAGGGCACCCATACTGGAATTCAGAACTTAGTCACTGAAGCTGGACTTGTTCTTTAGTATCATGCAGTTTAGCAGTCGAAACCCTTAGGACTGGTTTGTCCACTGATCACAGTAAGAATGTTTTTAGGGCATTAGCAAAAGAGGGTCACTAAAAATAATACTTCCTTTTAAATAATGTGAAATTTATATTTAGCAATGAATAAAATTGCCAATTTACTTTATATTTTATGTTATGTGACAATTTCTGAAATTGGCATTAACCTACTACAGAAAAGTGGGACCTGTACTTTTGGGGGTATGGAGGACCCCTAGAATCTGATGGTGTTAGGTCATTCCTAGGACTCTGCAGCAGGAAGGATGCACCAGACAGCATTTCTCTTAATCTGTTGCTTTAGGGAAGAATCACATTGACATTCATACAAAACCACAAAACATGTGCCTCACAATGATAGGGATTCCTGTGTGTGATGCTTTGTCTAGCATTGTGCCCGACACTAATAGCTGTTGTATAATGTTCATGGGTGAATAGGTATTCCCATTTTCAGCATTCTCCTCTCTTCTCCCATGTCACTCAGTCCCTCTCCCTCCTACAAGATGTTAAGGCATCATCAGAAAACATTTTTCATTCCTCAAACTTTCCTGATGATAAATAATGTTGGAGAGCTCTTAATATATGCAGGTTATCAACTCATATTGGAAACCCTGGTCAAAAAGGCTCGGTGAGCTTCAGCTTTTCAAGCCCATCTGATGAGTTGTTTCCTTATACCAAGACTAAGGTGAAAAGCAGGAGCTCGGCTTTTTCTGGCACAGTGATTTAAAAGCCATAGACAGTTGACATTCTATTTGTTTGTTTGTTTATTGAGGGGCTGCAGAGGTCTAGTCAACAGTGAAGATGGTATGAGGGAGATTAAGTTTGTTTTCTGGCCTACCTCTACTCACCTGGGCCCAACCCCAAATTATGATTCCATCCTCCCTGAAGAGACAAGCCTGATGGAGGGTCACCCACACCCACCCACCCACCCACAGAGAGAGAGAGAGAGAGAGAGAGAGAGAGAGAGAGAGAGAGAGAGATACACTTCCAGAATTGCCTATGGAGTTTGCTTTTTATTTTTAAATTACACAATCAGACTTTCTGTTCTTTCCCTTCTTCCAGCTGTCACCAGCACATGAGTCACAGCCACCTTTGTTGAGTTTAGCAATGACCTCAGCCTGTTGAGCAGGAGTTGACCTCCGTGTCCAGAGACAGGCTGGTTTTCTAGGCAGTCTCATCACTGCACCAGAGTATTTCCCCTGAGGGTAACTGAATGAGAGTTCTGTCTTCAGAGCTCCGCCCACTGCCCACAGGAGAGGAGTGCCCTGATGGAGACTTGGCCCTCCATTCTATACCAAGGCCTCCCTCACATTCTCTCAGGCCTGAAAAAATCAGCTTGTCCTTTCGTGAATCCTCCAGTTTCCATAAGGACAAAGTTGAGGCTATAGGATGGCCTGAGAAAGACCTTTGGTCCTCCTCCTCCCTCCAAAAGAGTGCTGCCCCTACTCAGCGAAATAGTCCTCTGGTTCAAATTCTTAACGATTAAACATCCAGGAAAAATAAAGAGGAAGAAGAGACTCATCTCTGTGGCCAAGGGTGAGAACATATGCTAAACTATTTATGGTCATCCTAGAATCACAGTGTTAAATATGTCAGTCACATATAGCTATTATAATTAATAGTAAAAGTTAAAAATTTAGTTGTCCACTCACTAACTACTCACTTTTGAAGTATTTAATAACCACTATGCTCTCCCATCTCTTGAGCCAAGGGCAAAGTGAATACTATATTATATAGTACAGATATGCGAAATTTTCTCATCATGGAACATTCTATTAGATAATTTAGAGACATGGTATATTCCTCTTGTTTCTGCTCATGTTTCAACACATCGTTTTGATGTGTTTCCTTCTAATTTTTGTATACTGCTAAGGATCAAACCCAGTGTTTAACATGAGCTAGGCAAGTGTTCTGCCATTGAACTATATCCTTAGCCCTCTGTTAGCTATGCTTGTAGTAATGAAAACTTTATTCTAGACTAATAAGTACTTTAAATGCTCCTAAATGCTATTAAATACTATATTTAAAATAACTGCAGTTCATGGTGATAGAGGACAAAAATTATCAAAAATACTGGCTGTATTTTCCCCCAGTTTTCATTCTTCTATTCTTTTCCACAAAGTATTCCTTTTCTTTCTACATTTCCTATACACTTTCTTGTTCTAGGTTAGAATTCTCAAAGTGGAATGGTAGACCAATCTTCTAAAAGAAAATGCTCAGATTGAAACCAAAAGTTTGCGTGTGGCATAGGGATAAACAGTGAATCAGTGTCTCCAAACCTTGTGCTGGGAAACAAGCAACCAGCAGAAAGAAAGGCTGAAACTGAAAAGAGCAGAATGCTCCTGGGCCAAAAGCCTGGCTCTGGATCATGGGTCTGAAGGATGAGGCCAACTGTACCTGATCTCAGCCATCTTGAGACTAATAAGCTATCAAGTGCTCATGAGCTTCTCTGGGTGGCTATTTCTTATTCATAGTCCCCTAGTTCCTATAGATATGCATCCTCTATCCTTAAGGAGTTTGTTCTGTTCTGGGCTGTATTTGTAATGAATGTAATGAAGGTGACAACAGTGAATTAAATGCTATATTTAGGAGAAAGAGTCTTCCTTGATTTCTCAGATGAGTTGTAAGAACTATGATATCTACACGTTTAGCACACCTGTCATAGGCCCTTTAATGTTTGTGCTAACCTTTGGTGAAACCAGAATAAACATCAAGGTATGGCATCGGGAGGTGGAAGGCAGGATCAGGAACCTGCAGCCAGAAGCCACAAGGGTAAAGAAACATCATAAAGACTAAAGTTCATGTAGACCCCAGGAACAATGTGAAAAAGTATCCTGTAGCCTCCCATCTCTTGGTCCAAGGGCATAGCTATCCCCATCTGTATTATAAATTTCAAAGTTTTTCCAGCCTTGAGTTCATTTAGTAGTCTGGATTTTACCTTCCCAGCTCCCTGTACCCTCCCCTGCCCCAGTGCCCACTAAATGCACAATCCAAGCTCCTGATGTACATTGCACTGTTTGCTGTTTGTCTTGCAGCTGTCTCCAACTTGGACATCGAGAGCAAGTTGAGTGTATACTACCGTGCACCATGGCACCAACAGCGAAACATCTTCCTCCCAGCGACCAGGCCACCCTGTGTAGAAGAGCTGCACCGCCATGCCAGACAGAGTCTGCAAGCCCTTCGCAGAGGTAGCTGATCCCAGGCTGGGGGGATTTCTGGGAGAACATCAGAGGTTGTGCCATCAAGGATTTTCTGTCCCATTAGTCCTATTACCTCCTTAGCTGAAGCAAGTGCTTTGAAATACTCCCATGTCTACCCTGAACACAATCCATGCATAATATGAGCTACAGGTCTATACTGATTAAAGTTACCATTATGGCCTTAATATGATCACAAAGAGAATTCCAAAAGGAAAGGTATTAATAACACTGTATCTCAATGTTCAAGTGCCAATTCACAATTATATTAGATGACATAATAAAAGCAGTTAGATGTCTGTACCTCTCAAAAATAAATTTGAATGAAGTAAAGACAGAAGCCATTCCAAACAAAAAGTATGGGGAAATGAAGGAGCCCTAGAGGTAGGGGCAGGAGAAGAGCCATGAAAATTGGTATAGTTAACAGTTATTTTATATAAGCAAAGTAATACTTTGGCTTAATTAAAAGGGAATTAGGTTTGACTCAGAAATAGATTCTGTGATTCTTTTGATAGGAGATTTAGATGGGGCATTTGAAATTTGTATGAGACCTGGAACCTTTTCACTGACCATTCAGTGCATTACAGGATGGCTGTTATGCCTGGCTTCTGCCCAATCATTCTGAAAACCTCAATAAGGCCCTCAAGTGCACTTCTGTTTCGTTGAGAATCTCTGAGCTGATCCAATGCCTTCATTCTACACGGAGGTGCAAGGAGGGCTGAAATGTGGGGAAAACTGTTCAGAATCATACAGGCACCTTTTCTATAATCTATGCCTCCTCCCAACATGCCACATATCACTCTCATAACTGACCACAATGTCTACTTTCCACAGGTAAGGATGGCGTCTTATTAATTTATTCTATTCAAAGCATATAGCACAAACCCAGCATATGGTACATCCTCAGTGGGTGTGTGTGGAAGGGAATGAAATTCTGCAGAAAGCTGATTGAGCATTGAAAGCACAAGAGGAGTACTGAGGAATTTTATCATTCTCACTAAATGCCTTCACACATCGCATCATTAGAGAGCTTGAGTAACATTAGCCCTGTAGATATCATTCTTTCTTATCATTTTATTATTATTAATCAGCCCTCCCTGATTAGAGTTTTACAGATTTAGCCAGATAACAGTGAGCTACTCATAAGCTATCATATTTCACTGCTTCATCAGGTTTGGACTTAAGAGCAGAACTGAAGAACAGCAAGTGCCAATATCAATTTTCTCTGCAGTTCCTCCTAGGGCATAAGAGATGGATAGACAGCCTTCTGGGCTTTCAATGGAAGACTATGGAGGCTCATTTTGCCCTATTCAGACTGGCTTGTTTTGTGGTTGGCTCAATAGCAAATCTTGGGGGTAGTAGTTTTAATAGCACTGCAGAGAGCCATAAACAGGAATTATAGGCATCATAGAATTACAAACATGCAGTGGTGTAAAATTAAAATTAGCAAACAACCATATATATATATATATATATATATATATATATATATATATATATTCATCAGCATAACCCACATCTGCCACCTGGTGGTTGGGACTAATACCAAACTTGCAGCCAAGGGCTTGGCTCCCCAATGTGGCAGTGAGCTTCTCTGTGGGGAGTCTCTGTTTGGACAGCTGGAATCTCCTTGCTTTCATGGGGAGAGAGGGAATGATGAAACATGGGTAAGTAAAACTGTGTGGCTGCAGATTTGTTCTTGTTTGGGAATTGAGATTAAACTTGAAATCGGCTGCCTTAATATCATCCCCCTACCCAGAACAAACTGTACTGAAGGTCAGGCATTATGCTAGAGCATAGCATTGAAAGAGCAATCAAGTATAGTCTCTGTCTCCAAAAATACATGGTATAGTGAGGAGGATGACCAAGTAAGCAGATAGGGTCAGTTCAGTGCTATGGGGAGTAAATAGAAATGTGCCTGTCATGTCACGGAGCCTCAGGGAAGTGACATATAAATGGATTTCAAGTTGTTTAGAATACAATTATCAATTATCACTTTTCCCCTCTCTTAGCAATTCTTTAATGCTCAGTGCCAGTGATAACTTTAAGTTATGCCATCTTTTATATTCATAAAACACACAGAGAGAGTAATACATGGCTATAAAGAGAGAATTATATTTTATATTTCCTTTCCTTTCAAGTTTCTGGCTGGTATCTATGTTCCATTGGTTTAAAGAAATAAGGATGAAGATTTGACTGCAGTTGCAGGCCCTGGTGGACTGATATTGTCTCTAGCTCACCACTGGCAAAAGTCTTATTAGTGAGGGATTACTTTAAGCTTCCTACTCTTGGCCTGGGTAGAGCAGAAGATGTATTTAAGATAGGACGGGAGAGAAATGGTTGGAAGGAGAATTGGGCTAATATCCCCTATCTCATTCCACTCTCCCTTCACTTCTTTCTATCCAGTAGCACACATCTGCTATGCCTAGCGAATTTAAGAATGTAAAAGCTTTTCTTTGGCCTATCTGTTAGAAAAAGCCCAAATGTTTGCTTTTAGAGAAAAATGATGGTGACATTAGAGTTAGGAACTTGTTCAAGAAGGGCATTTAGCTCAAAATTTCTTGACAAGCATTAATTTTAGAAGCAGTATAGCAAAGACCACCTATATGATGTGTTTTAGAAGACCTTTCTCTGCTTGTGCATGGAAAGGTTTTTTTGTTTTTTGTTTTTTTGTTTTTTGTTTTTTGTTTTTAAAGAATCCCAAGCAAAGGAAGGCAGTGTCAGGGATTGGTGCTTTCCCATGGGATGGTCTCAGGTTTGGCCTGTTATTGGTTGGCCATTCCCTCAGTTTCTGCTCTATCTCCTGTGCTTACATTTCTTGTAGACAGGATAAATTTTGGGTTGAAAGTTTTGTGGGTGGGTTGCTGTCTGTATCACTCCACTGAGGTTCCTGCTTAGTGATTCTTATTATGAAGTCATGACTACCTTATCCCCTACTCCCAGATATTTCTTAGTCTCCCCCCAAAGACAGCTTTATACTGGAATGAGAAAAAAGTTGTCACAGGAATTCCTTTAGTATCTCTGGGAGCACAAGATTTTAAATCCCTCTGAGTTTTTGTGGGTATCAGGAAGGAAAGGCTTTTAGATGGATGGAATAAGATGGATGCCCATTACCTAGTTTTCTGGAGGAAAATAGAAGATAAATAAAATAGACAGTGCATAACATTTGCCAATTTCTTTTTTTCTGTGATATATATAATTCCTGTCAAAATAATTTCTGACTCCACATAGTTCTTTCCTGGAGCTAGTGACATCTAAGTCCAGGAAGCTGTGCTATGTCTGCATCTATTCTATATTTGAATCCTTATGGCAGCAAGCCTTCCACCATTATTCTCAACATTTGCTTTATGTTTTTAACTTCTGATACTTTGTTATGAGGTGTGTTGTACTTATTAGTGAGCCTACCTTGTTCCAACATTATAAGATGGGACCATGGAGATGGATGCATCTATCCTTGTATTTGCAGCAAGTGAACATTCAGTTAAGAACCATTTTAAGGATTTAATATGGTATATAGATTAGCTAGATTAAGGAGAGCTCTTTTTTTTTTCTAACAGCTTTTTGCTAACATTCTCAAGAGGGGAAAAACAATTGAAAATACCAAGTCTTTTTCATTATGTTTGTCTGTTCTGCACCCTCAGAACACCGGAGCCGGAGTGATCGCAGAGAGCAAAGAGCTGCTGCTCCGCTCCCCATAGCTGCTCCGCCACTACCAGCCTACCCTCCAGCTCACAGCCAGAGGAGGCGTGAGGCCAAGGACCGCCACTTCCTAACGGTAAGCATGGAAGATGCTGTTTGATCTGTCTTTGCTCTTCTTGAGCATCAAGTGAAGGAAACTGGGCTGGCTCAGAGGGCAGGTCATAGGCATGTAGGAACTCCTTTCACTTCTTTTTGGAGTACACACATACACACACACATACACACACACTCACACACACACACACACACACACAGAGAGAGAGAGAGAGAGAGGATACAGTAAACCAACAATTGTTGAGGACTGTAAAATCAGATGACAATTTCCCTTTGAATCACAGCTCTGCATATGTGTTTAGGATCGAATTAGGTTTTCGTTTCTCTCCGTTCTTGTCTTTGTAATACAGAGATATTAATGGTATTAACTTAGGGCCTTGAGGATGCACAAAGCTAAGTGCAGGGACTGATAGACCCAGAGTAAGACAATGTTAACCACCATCACTACTACCATTATTACTAGTGTGACTCCATGGGAGATGCTGGAAAAGAATTTACATGATGCAAAATTTACCACTAGAATCAATCATAAGTTTGCACTTTCCCACTCAATGGAAGAGGCTACTTCCCTAGGGTAACCTATTACTTCAGTGACATCATCACTGTGGGTGGTTTCAACCTAATTTGGGTGGATGTGGCTGTAGCTCAGACCAAGTTCTCAACTCTTGGACCATAGATGATGAAGAGCTGGACTTGAGTGGAAACAACTGTAAGCTCAGCCAGCAGCTGCTACAAACACTTTGCTCCACATGTCCCTTCTGGGGCTTCAGTGGGTGTACTGGCTAGTTTTGTGTCAACTTGACACAGCTGGAGTTATCACAGAGAAAGGAGCTTCAGTTGAGGAAATGCCTCCATGAGATCCAACTGTAAGGCATTTTCTCAATTAGTTATCAAGGGGGAAAGGCCCCTTGTGGGTGGGACCATCTCTGGGCTGGTAGTCTTAGGTTCTATAAGAGAGCAGGCTGAGCAAGCCAGGGGAGGCAAGCCAGTAAAAGAACATCCCTCCATGGCCTCTGCATCAGCTCCTGCTTCCTGACCTGTTTGAGTTCCAGTCCTGACTTCCTTTGGTGATGAACAGCAGCATGGAAGTGTAAGCTGAATAAATCCTTTCCTCCCCAACTTGCTTCTTGGTCATGATGTTTGTGCAGGAATAGAAACCCTGACTAAGACAGTGGGGGATAAGTAACCATTTGTGCTCCAGTGGACTTGTATCATTCGAGTTAAGAACTATGATTTCGTGACGAAGATAGTCCAGATTGTCCTAAAGCTTGCCAGTACTACTACTCTTTTATTCTGGCTTGAGGCCCAAAGTCTAAAGTTATGGCAGTATGCGCATGAATTCATATTTTTGTTCGAAATTAAATTCATGACTCTAAATCCTATATCAATATGGCCCATGCAATATGCAAAATAGTGTAAAGTGTCTAGGTTCTATGATGAGAAACATTCAGGTGGAAACATACTTCATCTAAATGAATCTACATGTCATAACATATCCAGATAATGGCCCCGAGTGAGACTAGATGATCTAGAGACGTGGTTCTCAACCTGTGGGCCATGACCCCCTTTGGGATTTTATATCAGCTATCCTGCATATTTGATATCCATGTCACAATTTGTAGCGGTAGCAATATTATAGCTATAAAGTAGCAGCACAAATAATTTTGTAGTTGGGGGCCACCATAACCTGAGGAACTGCATTAGAGGGTCACAGCATCAGGAGGGTTGAGTACTACTGTTCGAAATGAACTTGCATATTCTAACATATCCAGATAAACGCTTGAGGGAGATGAGATGATCTGCAGGTAGTTCTCTGGTTTGCAGCCATCTAGTGAGCACTAAGTCCCTCAGTTATGTACACTATGCTATATTCAGCTCATGGCTGTGAAGCAACCCAAGGATAAGAAAAGGAAGCGTATGATGCTCAGATTCATCAGACAGAGTGCTTACACATGCTAGTGATTTGTTATAAAAGTCCCTACTCAGTACAAGTTCTTATTAAGTTTAAATCTGCTTGCTAAAGCATTTGCTCTAATGAGGTATTTTCTGCATAAAAATGCTGAAAATATTCTCCCATTCACTGTAATGTGTTTTGCGGCTCATTAGGTTGGTTTTCTCGGGGAGGAGGTGAGACAGACAAATTTTGAGTGTTTACAGAGGTGACAAGAAAATATAATCCTTTTTATAATCTGCATAATTTTTAATGATGTCTAAATACCTAAATAAGATGATAGGGAAAGACTTAAAGTAGTGACTAGCAATGAAGGTGCTTCATTAGCCCTTCAAATAGCAAGGAGAGGATCCTAGATTATACCTCTGTAAATGTCTTAAAGTTTGCTTATCTCGAATTTCTTAAATCTTGACATTTCCAAGTCACTTGGGGGGATTTAGTTTTCAATTGAGTTTGGGTCACCAATTTCATTAGAAGATTTTTTCATTCAAGTTATTCCTCACACAGTTGGCTAGAAAATGGTTCTGTGTGTTCAGCTTAAGAGACCATATGTTGCTTAAAGAGTAAAGGTTACAGAAATAAGGATAGGAACTTTGCAGACAAAACCCTCGATACACATTTTCTTAGAGAACAATTGGATCGATATTTTATTAGACAGTAACTTTCTCCTTTTAATCTATAAGACTTAGTTAAACTGTTTTTCTTCCCTTTAAAAATCATTCATAATAAGAATCTGGTATATTTTTTTTTCACTACTCTATGGGCCAGTATATTATGCTCAACGCTGGCATGGTCTTTAAAGCCAAACTGCCTGAACTTGAATACTAATTCTACCATATAACCTGTACAGTTCTAAACTAGTACATCCTTTCAGTCATTATTGTTTTCTTAAGAATAGATAGTACCACATAAGTTTGGTACTAAAAGTCGAACGTGTTTGTGAATAGTGCTTAATACATGGTAAGCATTCCATAAATATTAGGCCTGATGATGGTGGTGGTGGTGGTGGTGGTGTTTTGCCATGTCCTTGATGTGTCTGCCTTATAATGACAAGGCTGATGCTTTAAACTCCAGCTGTCAAATTCTTTCAGTGGTATGACTTGGAAAATGTTGGTATATCTTTCTGAATCCTAATTTCTTTCTTTTTTATAATTGAATCCCAGTTTCTTTGAAAGATTGGAACAATCATTTCAACTTTGCAAGGTCATTAAGTATATTTCATATGATACTATATGAATATACTATACTACATAAGATTATTATATATAGTATATGCATAGGATTAAATTATGTGTATGCAAGCCTCTAGTACAGTCCCAAAATATTTAAATATCTGAACTTGTATTCATAATCAATTATAATAAAGCTCTTATCGTCAAATGAAAGCCCTGAAATATTTATGCCCTCATAAAGTTAGAGGAAGTATAAATCACTACACCATTTCCAGAAGAGCAGAAAAACTCTAAATATTCATGCCATTTCATCCAGCAATTCTATATCTGGGAATTAACTCCAAGGTAATAGATCAGTCTATGTTAAGATTCATTCACTAATATGTTCATCAAAGCACCTTTTTAATGGAAAAAATAATTATATATATATATACATATATATATATATGTGTGTGTGTGTGTGTGTGTATACATATATATATATGTATTCCAAGTCTCCAAAAATGAGCTTAATTTAATAAGATTTGATATATATTATATCATATTTTATAGAATATAATACAATATTATAGTATTATAGAAGAATATTTCATAACAAAATATATATTTCATCACTGAGGATTTTTAAACAGTCTATAACATTTTATACAGAGTATCATCCCAAAACATGTCTAGGAGTGAGTATCTGTGGATAAATGACTGGAAATCTATATAGCTGTGTTTCCCAAACCATTAGTTGAGATGTCCTATGATAGTGCTGTGAGCTTATACAGAGGCTATGGGATATTAAAAAATTTCAAGGGACACAGTATCATCACCCCAGGGACATCTGGTAGGGACTCCATAGTAACTCCACAATTCTTACAAGTAAGAAGAGATGCATGGTTTCTTATCAATATACTTTACCTAAAAGTTTTTGTAAGAGGAATTCACAGGGAAAAGCTGTTTAAATTTAGTTTAAAACCTGTTATTAGGTGAGAATTTAAGGAGTGCCCCTAAATACAAGCATCTCCTGTCATCAGGGTGACAAAGGGAGTAGTTTCAGTGAAAGAGTCACTAATAAGATTATCTTTTCCAAACTGCTCTTGGATTCTGAAGTTCTACCACTAGTAACTGTATATTTCTTTCGTATTATAAGAGACAGCAGCCCTATCGATGAGTTCAACTTTAGGATATCAGTTTTAACAAAGGGAAAAAGACTTATATGATATGAAAATAAAGCAGGATCTAGGGAATTAATTTTAGGACATCTCTTTGGCATCTAAGGTGAGTGTGGACTTGAGCTTCAAGAAAAGAATAAAAAATAACCCTCTCTAAGCGCACAGCCAGCCTCACATGGCATCTCAAGACCCTGATTACACCATTATGGAAAATACAGCTTTAGAAGTTTATATATCTATATCTATATGTATATATATACATGTGTATGTATATATATATATATATATATATATATATATCCTATAGATATAGATAGCCATGAGCCAGAGAGATGACCTAAGAGCATCTTTTTCTCCACATGGTGTCTGGGCTGGTGTCTGCAGATGCATTTGATAGATGGCAGAATACTGACTATTTATTATGGGCAAAAGACATAAGGAAAGAAGGTGTCATCAAAGTGTGTGTTTGCATACAGAACAAAAACTCAGTTACTGAAACTCATTTATCTTCAGGTAGAATTCTTGAGTAATTTTTTTCTTTGCTTAGGTTATAGTCAAATTAGGAATATCAAGTGGGTATGAGAACATGGAACATTTGTCAGAGCCACAATAGGTAGCCTCTTGCCTGCAAGTGCAAATGTGGGCTGGCAATATTGGTCAAAGCCATTCCAGAGATAGAAATTCAAGATAGACCTTGCAGAAGTGTTTGGTAAGAAGCAAGATTTTTAAAGGCCCAGTGCTGTTGATTGGAAAACTTTTTGTTTGAGAAAGCTGAAAAGTGCATGCATGTCTTTGTGTTTGTGTACCCATGTGCCAGTGTATTTCCTTCAAAACTGGTACAGAATAGCAAGGGTGAAAAATGAAGCTGCAGCACCAAAAATGTACCTACTATCAAAATTATGTGAGGCCAGAGAATGTCTGAAACACCAAATTAATATGAGGTATAGAGAAAAAAACCCAAGTCTTTGTAAATCTCCTCTTGTCACAAGGGCATAGAGGGCAAATTTTAAAAATCAACAACTAGGTGGAAGCAAGTTACTAGAGTGCATCTCGAGGTTGTTCTAGCCTATGCCTGAAAATACTTTTAAAAATTTGTTCAAATAGACAAATCTACAGGAAACAAATATGTGGAGATTTGAAATTGAGAAGGCAGAAAGGAAGGTGTATGTGTCCTTTAACAGCTAGAGGTGAAGAAACCAAAATAAAACCTCAGATTAGCAAGACATGTAACTGCTGCCCTGCTAACAGCAGAAACCACTATGCTAAAATACCTGGATTTTTGACAGTGAAAAAAAGATGGTGCCATCAAAGCAGGGATTTTGGGAAACACACGGATGTCATACAAACAAAAAAATAGATTAGCTAAGTTATATAAGTAATTGGAAATATCAGTGAAAGAACACAGGAGGTAAGGATTTTAATAACCAACAAACATTCTTCAACTTCTGGGACTTAAAAGAGGAGTTTTCAAACAGAGATGCTTAGAGAAGTTTGTACTCATGAGGAATCTCATGGGACAAAGACTCCTCTCTGTGAGGAATCCCCCAAAGGGCAAATATCATCCAACTAGGGAAAAGATGAGAGAAGGTCAACAAAGTGATGGTTATTGTGCATATTAACACGTGGAAATACAGATCCAGAACTATGAAGATGGAGAAGATAAGGGTGCTGAACTAATAATGTACAGATATTAAATGTGATAACAGAAATGATGTAACTAAAACATGAGACAATAGAGCAGTAAATAAGACAATAAAATTGCCTCATTGGTTTTTGTCTAGGCAACGAATAGTCCACCAAGGATGCCAGCAACAACTGAAAAACCAATAGGTTTTACTATTGGTTCAAATGATAGAAAAGGGACAAATTCTGAAAAGTGGTTTGGTAAATTTGGCACATTTTTAAAGAGAAAGAAATGAACAAATACAGCAAATTACACACAATTTCACATTATATCTGAATGTCATGTCGATTAATGTGAGCTTAATGTGCACATTAAAAGAAGCCCTTTCAATTTGTCTTATGCAAGCCACATCATACTATACACAGTATACAAGAAACACACCTAAAATGAAATGTTCTAGAAGTTTCCATAAAGGACAGAACAATGATATAACAAGTAATTAAAAGAAGAAAACAGTGTGACTTAAAATATAACACTCATTATATAAATTTGATAAACAAAACAGTTACATTTATGAAGTGCAAAAGCTGTAGGGTAGATATTTTTCTATCTATCTATCTCTATATAGAGATAGGTAGATTGTACCATTAGACAACATTAATATATTTCTGTCAGTACAAGATAGAGCAAACAGACAAAAATTAGATAGGAGACAGAAAACTTAAAAAAAAATTACCAATAAAGCTTCAAGCCCTGGTGATATTATTATCAAACATACCTATAGAGCACTTGTAAAAATTATGACTTAGATTCAAAATGTCAATGTTTCCTAAAGTAAGAATATTATAAACAACATTTGATAATCATGGTGCAGGGAAGCTTTAGATTACTGAGCGGCAAAGAACCAGAAAAATCCTTCATTCAATAATAAGATGTTTATTAGCATCATATGTTGTATTGGTAGATCTGAGGGAAAACACAATATGAATATGTCCTTGGGAAATGCTTGAAATCTTTTACAGACTATTTATTCTAAGCTTTCAAATCTCAAGAAAATAAGAATTGGATTCATTGGCATGACAAAATATACATATGCTCTAGCTCAAAAGCTAGTACCTTACTTAATGGTAAATCATGAGAGGCATTTCCACTAAATTCTGGAAGAAGACACATAAAAGCTTACCATCTCTTTTATTGATTAATATTGGATTAGATTATTAAGAAGTGAAGTTTAATAAGATAGAGCAAATAAAGAGATAAGAGTTGAAAAAGAAGTAACCCTGCATCTGTGTGAACAGTATGGCAGATAGTTCCTTAATATCCAAAGGGGGAAAATAATTCAAACCGTCAACACACAAAGGTCAGTGCTTTTATTTATACAAATGACAGCCAATTAGAGCAAATAGTGCTAGATAATCATTTGAAGCAATAATGAGGGTGATTATATCTAGGAACTAATCTTCCAGAAATCTATAGTATCTGTATGAGAAAAATTTCAGTAAACGTCCTAAAAATATAAGACTTATGAAATGAAAAGATATTCCCTGTATTTGGGGAAAATTATAGATAAAATGAAGTTAGGAACTTAGCATTCATAGATTCCTCTCACACACATGAGAAGGAAATCCATGTGAGTAGGTGTGTGTGTGTGTGTGTGTGTGTGTGTGTTATACTAGGGAATGAGTCCAGTCAAGCTCTCTACCACAGAACTACATCCCAAGTCATCTGTTTACTTTTAATTCTGAGATATGGTCTTTCTAAATTGCTCATTCTGACCTTTAACTTACTCTGTAGTCCAAGATGGTCTTGAACTCTTAAACTTGAAATTGTCTTGCCTCCGTACCCCAAATTGTTGTGATTATAGGCCTATCCCACAAAGCCTGACCAGGAGCCATATTAAGTGGTTGAGAAATACACAAATACTACAGTAAACTGATATCCATCCTGAAAAACAAAAATCCTTGATGTTTGCTTGTGAAAAAGAGCATCACAAGGTTTGCAGTTTGCAAGTTCCTGGGAAAGGATAGAAGGAGGCTGATAAGAAATTAGAGGCAAGGCTGTAACACAGTGTGAATTGGCTTCCCATCCACAAGGTGAACGTGGTAGCTGCTGGATTTCTGAATTATGTTTTGCATTCTTCTACAGCTCAGTTCAGCTAGGTGCCAATCCCTGCATTCACTTAAGAGTTTTTCATGTATGAAATCGTGCATAAGCAAACACAACATTTACATTATGTTCAAATCATGCTCCTAAGATACCAATTGCTTTGGAACTAATGCAAGTTTTCAAAATGAGCATAACAGCACTGGCTGTAGGGGAAAGATAAATCAGAACAAATGAGGTTGGTTTACCTACAGTGGGGTGGGTGAAGATAAGAATGAAGAAATAGAACGGAAGCAGTGGGGCTGAAGAAGAGCGGCATTTCTTAGAACTTATGTTGCTGCTGCTGCTGCTGTTGTTGTTGTTGTTGCTTTTGTTTATGCATACCTTGTCATCTTTGAACCCAGGTGATATTTCATGCATCCTCGACTCATAAATAAATAACATCAACTAGAATGTGAGGAGAACCCCAAGTGGAAAGCAAACAATAACAAACCAGCCTAACTGTATCACAAATGAATGATAAACCCACCCCAGAGGAAGGGAAAGAAAATGCTTAACCTTGATAACTTTGTGGAAAAATTATTTTGGTTTGGCCTCCTTTCATTATAATTAAACTTATTTATTTGTGCATCTATAATTCTAATTTGAAATGGAACAATCAAACCCAGACAGAGATTAAAATGGATTATTATACAGCTAAGAGAGGAAAAGCCATAAACTTAGGACTTTATGCACATCAAAAAGCCTCCGTTGATTAACACATGACTCTCAGACAACCCCTGTATTCATAGTGAATATCTCATAGAATGATACTTGTGTCATCCTGCCTGCTCCCCACTTGCTATCCATTCTCTATCCTTTTGTAGTGGTATTATCAGCCATTCCTTTAAGAACTGTATATATATTTTCCTTCATAAGCAAGGAAAGAAGTAAGTAAACAATGAGTCAGAGAATGACAACTGAAGACAGATATATGAATGAAGAGACTATGCAGACAGACTTTTGGATGTCAACAGCCTTATCCAGTGAGGTTTAAATTTAACTGACTTTGGCAAAGAAGCTGTTTTGGCTTGCTCAAACCTCTGCTCATTCCAACACTGGTTGTGTCATCAGTGCCAGACTCCATGTTTCTAAGGGATTAGCAGTGGTCTACATAGGAGGGAGAAAGCCAGTGTAACTAGGTAACTAATGCTACAATATATTTGATGCTTTGAATTTTTGTTAGGAGCTGACCACAGGAAGCATAGTCATTTGCCAAGTATAAAAAATCTTAAAAACTCTGAAAGCCGTCTTTAAATCTTGACCAGGGGAAATTAAGTACTCCCTAAGCAGCAATCTTTTTATTTAGGAACATGAAGGAAAAAGCATTGTAATGAACATAACATTAAGGCATAAATGATGCAACAGAGGGATGGGCTCAGGAGGTTTTGAAGGTCCCCAAGCAAATTGTCAGAGCAGCCATTCTGGTGGTGGTGGTGCCCCAAAACTTAGCAAACCTGAAGGCACATGACTGCTTCCTGATAAATCAACAGTACAATGTTAAGGTGTGCCACACTGATGCGTGGGTGGAACTCAGAGGCCTGGGGAACATGGAACAATGGACAAGCCACCTGAACATGGGCCTCTCTCTCTACCTCTCAATTGCCAGGAAGAACATCTCCAAAAAGCAGCAGTCATTTGATAAGAGAGAGAAGGAGAAGAGAGGGGGGAGGGGAGGGGAGGGGGGAAAGAGAAGGAGAATGAACCAAAAGACAGTCACATTCTTCCCAGAGGTGTGTTGGTTCCTGAAAAGCTTCTGGGGAGACATCACAGGGGAAAGGTAAATATAAACGTGTAGACTACAGAAGAATTTTGCCAAGTTAAAAATATATTTAGCAGACATAGTTTGGGGTACCAAACAGAACAGGTGAATTTGAAGGAGTAATATGCATCTGGGAGTCTAAATGACCAAGGAGACGGGTCGAGTGGATAACAGAGAAGCAGGAAGCAAAAGATGTATGGAGAAGTCTGAAAGAGCTACTACTCAGGACAGGGAAGGCAGCATGATTATAATATCTAGTCACAGACTTTAGCTGGATCTTTTCTCAAGCCAGGTTGATAGGTGGCATTCATCAGCAGAACAGTTAAGATACCATTTGTAGGGGCTGGAGAGAGGGCTCAGTGGTTAAGAGCACTGACTGTTCTTCCAGAGGTCCTGATTTCAATTCTCAGCAATCACATGGTGGCTCACAACCATCTGTAATAAGATCTGATGCCCTCTTCTGGTGTGTCTGAAGACAGCTCAGTGTACTCACATACATAAAATAAACAAATAAATCTTTAAGATACCATTTGTAAATAAAGAGCCAGGAAATGGATATAGAAGAAAAGAGAAAAAGACCAGGGACACCATTTCATTATACTCTATTTACACAAAAAGTGGCTTTGTGTTCACAGAGCATTTCTGGAACTAACATCAAGCAGCAATAGTATGAAGAGGAAGGGAATAATATTTGGACAGGACAACTCTCATATTCTGTTTCTTAAATACTATTCCCAAAGAACAAGTTAGTCTCAGTCCTTTGGCCAAACAATTAGATGCCCAGGGGCTTGAGGAATGGCTCAGCAGTTGAGGACACTTGCTGTTCTTCTGGAGGACTCAAACTCATTTCCCATGATCCAACATATTCAACGTCCCCAACCACCTTTAACTCCAGCTTCAGGGGATTCTGCACTCTCTTCTGGCCACACTGAGCACTGCACTCACATGTGTAAACTCATACATTCCTAAACAGGTAATTTAAAAATAAAAATAAAATCTTAACAAAATAAATTAGATGTCGTATTCTGCTCTAGGTCCACCTTCTCGAAAACCTTGACAAACTCTGTGGATCTAGCACTGCCTATCCACTCAGCCTTCTGGACGGTCCAGTTTGCAGTGGTGACCAGTTGCTCACTGAGATGCTCATCTCACCTGAAATAGCTCACTGTGGGATAGCTTTGTATCTTTATCTAGATTGTATAGTTGCAATACAGAGTGGAGATTGTCAATTACCCTGTTGAATGATTCTGACACAGTGCTACCACTGGAGAAAGGAGGTACAAATAAGCTAAGTGAGAAGTCAAGAATGAGCCCTCAAGTATAGGATTGGAATCTGAAGTATAAATATATACCCATATTTATGCAGTTATGTATATATGCAGACAGAAAGTAAATATATGCATGCTTGTATCAATATATAGCTATGTATTGCCTAGCTTATCTCAGAAACCTTGTAGGATTAAAGAACTCTGGTGACACTGAGCATATCTAGTGACGAGATCTTGTCTTTGAAATAGCAATATATAATAAAAGGACTCCTTGAAGAAAAAGGTTTATCTGAGACTGGGTTAGGAAAATATAAGATAAGTTTGTATTACCTTGTAGTATCAGAAAGTATGAGATTGCTCACAAAATAGTAGGGAAGCATGTAAGAGATCATAGTAAACAACCTGAAGGAGCTGCCACTGGACAACTTGGTATACTTTGAGCAGTAAAATAAGCAATGGTAGTAATGACATATAATATAAAAAGATAAACGCTATGAGTCATGTGTGTGTGTGTGTGTGTGTGTGTTCGCCTATGCAAGCACATTCAGAGGTGAGAGATTTGACACTGAAATAGATTCCTAAATTGTTTCTCCAACTGCATATGAAACTCACTGTTTTAGATAAACTGGATGGCCAGTGAGTTAGTTCCCTTGGGATCTATCTCTGCTTCCACTGGGGTTACAGGCAAATAAACCATGCAAGGCTTTCTAATGTGAGGTCTGGAGATCCAAACTCAGGTCCCTATATTTCCACAGCAGACAATTTTCTCACTAAGTCATATCCCCAGAAGCCCTACTGAATGGATTAAAAAGATAAATATGTTAACATATGAAGGATAGACATTCTTTCTTACAAAATAATTCTAATTAATGAGTGTAAAGGTAATATTGAAAAAAGATCACCAATTAGACAAATACTGTGACCAAAAAAATATTGCAGGCAATAGTCAAGAGGCAATAGATGAAAGTTAGTTGGGTGAAAAACATTGAAAAACAGGATAGTTGTGTAGTGGCAAATTTATTACCCACATGAGTTTTGTTACAAACAAATGGTGACATTAACTCAGAAGCCTGATAAACACAATTTTAACCAAGTGGTGAAAGGTAAGATGGCCAGTAATGAGACATACCTGTATATGACCTCCTGATAAGATGTATCGAGAATCCAGTTACATAGGACTCTTGCCAAACAAAGTCACCTCAGCATGAAAAAAACAGAGGACCAATCTAAATTTAAGTCAATTGTATAAAATAATTGATTACTATTGTTCAAGCATGTCAAGACCATGACAGACGAAAGACTAGGGAACTGCTACAAATTGAAGGGGATTAAGGAAATTTGAGAACTAAAGGCAAAGTACGATCCTGGATTTGGATCCCAAGTGAGAGAGTGGATATGAATGAGAAAACTGGCCAGATTTGATAAGATTATTTAGCGGAGTGGCTCTCGACCTTCCCAATGCTGCAACCTTTTAATTCAGCTCCTCATGTTGTGGTGACCCCAAACCATAACATTATTTCATTGCTACTTCATAACCATAAATTTGCTACTGTTATTAATCATAATGTAAATATCTGATTGTAAGGCATCTGATATGTGATCCCTGTTGAGGGTGGCGACCCATGGATTGAGAACCACTGTTCTAGGAGAACAGAATTGATAGAATGAATACACACATACACACACACACACACACACACACACACACACACACGTATATATGTATGTATATATCTCCAAAATAAATTTTGCTAGATTGGTTAGTAGGATATGCTCTGGGTATTCACTCGTGGCCATCTCACATTGGAGAGGTAAAGAATGCAGTAGTTGTTCAGTCCATGATGAATGTCTCTGCAATCCGAATCTGGCTCTGAAGACATGTAGGATTCTTGGAGAGCTGCTGGGCTTCAGCAGGCTATGTTGGAAGCCTGAAGACTCTGACTTTAATATTAGCAAAGGAATGTAGCCATGGAAGCAACAAGATAGATGAACTTGCCAGCAAGTGTGAAGCAAGCGTGCAAAAATACAGTTTCCTTCTCTCATGTACTTTTATCTGGACCATCACCACAAGATATCACTCATATATAGTGTGGGTCTTGCCACTTTAAGCAGTCTGATCAAGAAAATCCCTCCAAATAATGCCCAGCAGCTTGTCTTTTAGTTGATTTGAGAACCATCAAGGCAACAACCAATATCTGCTATCATAAGTCCATCCCTCATCAACTTAATACCAAGTCATGTCTCTTTACATCATGTTTAATTTCTAAGTGAAAGCAATAACAAAGATATAATTCTGCTTAATACAATATAACTATGGCACTTACAACCAATAATGCATTATATATTCTTTTTAGAATCCCTAGCAAAATACCTGGAGGAATGCTTCATTTTTTTTAACTCTCTCATAATTTTATATGGTAATATAGATTCACACTTAACCACCTATATTATTTCAATTGATGTTATATTATATGTTAACAAAATAGAGGGAAAAATTCCTTCACCTATTTTTCTCTTTTATTTTTTATACTTTTATTAGGAAAGCATTCATACATGAGGATATTCACATATGTCTGTCTGTGTCTCTCTGTCTCTCCTTCTCTCCTTCTCTCTCTCTGTCTCTCCTTCTCTCCTTCTTGTCATGATATAACATGAACATTCTACTCATGGGTCTGTCAAGCCAGCCCCACAAGGATGAAACTATGAGCCAGAATCTTTCTTCCCTTACATTGGTTTGCTCAGCTAACTGTCACAGTAATAAAAAGGTAATACACTGGAAAAGAAGAGCTTGCTATTAGTTCAATATAGCACTTCAGAGCCAGATACTTAGCACACCTCACACTAGCTTGCCTGTCCTGCTGTCTCAGGCATTAGATGGATCTTGCTGGTGACTGTCATTGTTAGGGTCTATTCTGATGTAGTGTTTGACTAGAAAGAAATCAGCATAGTGCCTGGCATGTAGATACAGATGATAGCTGAATCCAATTGCCAGCTTGGGGTGAGGGACCATAGCTAGGGTGATGCTACAAGGCTGAGTAGAAATCCTCTTCTTCCTCTTCTGGCTTTCTAGTCTCCTAGTAGCCTATTGGCAGAAACTAATGGAAAACAGCTAACAAGACAGAAGTATTTGTAGAACCCTAGCATCACAGAGTAGAATACAGGAGAACAGATTTAGAGCAACAGACAATCACTTGATCAGCAGCACAATAGCTGATGAAAGAAAGCTTTAACCAGGGAGCCTGGTTCACATTAAATATTGTGAAAAAAGAAAGAAAATGCTTTGTTTCAGAATTTAGTTTTGAAAATCTTTTAAAAATATTAGCCTGGCTGTGGAACTGTCAATAAAATTGCTTGTCTGCATACATCATTTTACAAATTAGAATCAGGCTGAATTCTCTTGCAGACCTGAGACTTTCATACTATTCAAAATATAGTCAAACAATGGAATATTGTGTCTTCACAATAAAAAATTGAATTATTGATATACATAGTAGCTTGGAAAGATGTCAAAGGCATTATTCTGGGTGAAAGAATCTAGCCTTCACAGGTTAGATACTTTACAATTTTATTCATGTAACATTCTCAAAAGGACAAAACCATGGTGATGGAGAACAGATTAGTGGTTGCCAGTTGTTAGTAGTGGGGGACATTGTGACAATAAAGTGATAGCACAGGGGAAGTTGTGAAGGGCAGATCTGTGCCCCAATACTGGCAGTGCATCTGGAGTATGTACATGTGATAATATCCATGGAGGAGTCAAAGGAGCATAGGCAGGAGCTACGTGTGTGTGAGAGAAGGACTTATGCTCTTTCAAATTTTGCTGTGGTGAGGCTAAGGATGACTTGTTAAGCTTTTGTCCATCTGCCCTAAATTACCTGTGTAAAACTTCAATGGGAATGGGACCCAAATGGGGCAACATCTTCCCACTTCTGGCTTCTTCTGCTGACTCCCCTTGCTGGCCCCTCTGATTCTAGTGAAAGGGTTGTGGTGTTTGTAGCAGTTCAGAGACTTTTTCCTTCTTGTGCTTGAAAGCAGGACCTGCCTTTTCCTCACCTGTATCTTTTATTTGCTGTTAACATCATTTGAAGATTGATGGAGCTGAGTGACCCTTGGCACGGACTCCCATCTCTGGCAGAATTGGCCACAGGGAATGGATAAGATACTTACTGGCATGGAACTCTCAGTCAGTGTGTCAAGTGAGCCTTATTTTGTGTTCTCCTTGACAGTCCAGAGCAATTCCTGAGAGTGAATGACTGAGCTAAGCAGTAGGTACAGAGTGTTCTCCACTCTGCTCTCCCTGAAGACCTCTTTGCCATTATGTGGGCCTACTTTCCACAAATGCTTCCAAATATGATTTTGTTAAGCTCTGTGTGTTTTAAATATTTCATTAATAACCCATGATTAAACAAAGTGTTCCCTAACTTTAAAATATTTTTAGTACTCTGTTACCCCAGAAATTGCTGTTCTGTTTCAGCTAAGGCAAAATGTTTATGGTTGAACAGTTGCTTTCAGAGAGCCAATTTTTGATAAAACTTGCACCATTACCCTTGTCATTCAAACTCTTCTCACTGTGGGTAGATTTCACATCCCAAATGACTACCAACAGAATGTAATTAAAAACAGAGTGACCACATGGCATGTGTGTGTGTGTGTGTGGTTTCTTTTCCTCAACATTCTTAATTTTTTTCCCCTGAAACATTGAGGATTGAACCCAGGGTATTGTGCATATGAAAGACCACTGCTCTGTCATTGATAGGGCCTAGCTTGTTTCACACATTTTCTAAAACCAAACTTGAATTATCAATAGCATGTGCTTTTATATTTTATTTCTTTTGCCTATATGTATATACAGGTACACATGCCACAGAATGCATGTGCAGGTTAACCCTGCAGAAGTCAGTTTTCCCCTTCTACCAGATGGACAATGGGGACTGAACTGAAGTCATCGGGCTTTGAAGCAGATGCCTTTACCTGCTAAGCCATCTCTTTAGCCCATGTGTACTGTTAAGACTATAGTGTGGTATTACAGTTTTATGAATGCAGGACTCCACAATCTGTTTATCATTCTGCTGTTGGCAGGCATTTGAGTTAGCTGTTTCTAATAGCATGGTTATATTTATTTGGCTTTTACAAATATAACTTCTGTAAAAAAATTATGCAAGGTTTCTTGTGGATATACTTATTTTCCTTTCTTCCATAGACCCATTAGGAAATTAAAATATAATATATGTTTAACCTTACTAATATTCAAATGTGGTTGTACCTTTAAACAACTCTCATCAATTTCAAAGCATTCCGGTTGCTCCACATCTTTGCCAACAGTAGATGTTACTTGGAAAATCATTTGCAGTGCAGACCCTCTGTTGCATGTAATTCCTTATGGTTTACATTTAAACTACCGAGTGAATGATGATAGTAAGCCCATTTGTAAACATTTGTTTATCTTTTGTATGTTTTCTTTTGCCAAAATACTGCAGGAGAATTGAGGAAGGAGTAAAGAGTATGTTCATTCGGGGAAACTAGTAAAGGTATGAAAGGCGGGTTTATCAATGATAAGAGAAAGTTCCCCAGGTTTGTTAATCACACTTTTCAGCACGTTAAGTAGATCTGAATGCATAAAGTAGATAAAGAAGAACTTGGTAAATATCTGTTCCCAAACATTTCCCTTCCTGACCCCAAACCATTGTGTCTGCTCTGAATTCTGCTTCAGTGACATTTGCTTGGAATTTTTCATGGGGAGTTCTTAGCACCTTAATAAGTGCATATTTGCCAGTTTGGTTTTCTTTGGGCTTCAAAGCTTGGTGGAGTATGTAGTGATAGGATTGGACATTTGGAGTTCAGGGTGGCAAGCTAAGTAGAGGTAATGAAATTTGATAGCTATAAATGCCTTTGAGGAGCCTGAAGGTTGGGGATGAGGCTCAACCAATGAAAAGAAGAGGATATCTCCTAAGCCTCTTCCTCATTCATTATTTTGCTTGCCATTACTTAGTCAGCTTGGTGAATGCAAGAGTTGAAGACAGGGGCTGGTGAGATGGCTCAGTGGGTAAGAGCACCCGACTGCTTTTCCGAAGGTCCAAAGTTCAAATCCCAGCAACCACATGGTGGCTCACAACCACCCATAATGAGATCTGACTCCCTCTTCTGGAGTGTCTGAAGACAGCTACAGTGTACTTACATGTAATAAATAAATAAATAAATAAATCTTTAAAATTAAAAAAAAAAAAAAAGAGTTGAAGACATTGAAAGAAAGGATGAATCAAAAATTATATTATTGAACATGTTTGGAAAGACGATCACAGCACCAGCCAGTGGGAGACTTTGAGATAGTCTCAAGGGAAAGACTGTGCTCTGTTATGGCGGCAGCAATAGAGTGACACGTAAGGAAGGCATTGCCAAATTTCTTTAAGCTTTGGAGAAAGATCAAAGTGGTTCATATTTATGTGCAACACATCCACATACACTTCTGCACAGAAGAATCTGAGGCAGATGGGGCTCCTCCATCTCACAGATGGCCATAGTATGTACATTAGTGCTGAGACTAGTCTAAGGACAAACAAGCCCTGTGGCAGAGTGATATTAAAAGCCCACATCACCTCACTAGAAATCTGGTATGGATTGTAAAGGACATATTCACTCTAAGGTTTTACTCCTGTATTCTAATATATGGTAACACTTCCTCGCCAGTAAATACTTCTCAGGTTTAAGACAGCAGGATAGTCGTAAATCAGCTCTGAAATTCGACAGCTATAAATGCCATGTGGTATCAGTTAGATCACAAACCAGAGCCAATTTTTCAAAACATTTCCTGCTGGAATACCCACAACATTTTAACAGATGTCTTTTGGCAAGTTTTGAAGCAAAATAATCCCCTATCAGCATATGAAATAAAGCCCAACAGAAAGTCGAATGTGGAGGAGAGTGATTTTTTTCCTCTTCTTCTGGCATTAAGAGATAGATTTGAGGAAATCTTGAACTCTTAGGAGAAAAACAAGCTCACAGCCAAAAAAGTCAAGGGATGGACTTTTCTCTCTCACACACACCACAGAAAAGATCGAGTTTTGAAAATATCCTTTCAAGGTTCAGTAGAGAAATTTCCTTGGCTACTTTTGAGTATAATATTTGTTATTTCTTCTTCTGAGCACTGATCATAACTCTGGGGTTTGGTTGAGGCAATCTTATGAGAAGTGAGGGGAAATGACTTGAAAATACAATGGGGCCCACAGGTACCAAAATGGAGGGGAGACATCAGAGAAAAAATCTATTGTTAGCAGCAAGATGGGCATGATTGATCCTGGATTAGTTAACAATGTGGTAATTTTGTCTGAGGCCTCTCAAAATCAATGGCAGAGAGGCCAAAATGAAAGCCTAGGAAAAGAGAAGGAAATGGATTTTTCATTTTTCTTCAGCATGTTTGATGAAAATATCAATAATATAGATAAGTTAAAAGGAATTATATAGCAAGTACACTGTAAGTGAGAGAGAAACTCTTTTACTTTTTCTTCTTTTGAGTCTGACAGTTTGCATAGGAGCTGATTTTTACCTTCCTCTAAGAAATGCTCTTGAATGAATGAAATGGTGGTCTCAGAACACTCTTCCCACAAGTTATTCTAAAGAAACATTTCTACACTAAGTAATATTTCCAAAAGCAGGGATCCCTATGAGTACTCTTCCATTACCTGTTGTTTTGTATGCATCTTGCTGATGTTGTCTTATTTTCTCCTATGCTGTCTCATTTTTAACTGTGCATTAGGAGCTGTACTGAAAAATGATGTGTAGGTGGGGATAATTTTATGTCATTTCTTTAGGAGGAATTTTATTTAACAGGAATTTTTGTTTCTTTATATTGGGCACAGTGAGGTTCTAGCAACACAACAAATATTTATAGAATACTATTGAATCAGTTGTAATACAGTTATGAATAAATAATGGCTAAAATTTCTTTGAATGAGCAATGGGGTACATTTACATAAAGCTATTAAAGAATAACTTAGTTTATATAAATTTGATCAATGCCCAGCTTTTCCTCAACGTATCCATCAGTACCTATTAAGAAGTGGCACTCTGATCCAAGTAGAGATGCCCTGAGGTAGCAGTAGATTGCAATCTTGTTTCTTAGATAATTTAGAGAAAAAAATCTATGAACTGATTTTTACATTCATCATATAAAAATATAATTCAAATCAATCATAATCATTTGTTTCCTTTGACTAACACCCAGGCAAGTGAACACTTTCAAACATAAGACTTAGACAGTTCATAATTCATGGCAGATATAAAACCATAACTCACTTAATATGACATTCACAGATACTATAAATCTACAGGTATCATAATTAGAAGTAGGTGGAGAAATCAAAGAGCACCATCTCTCCATTCCAAAGCTCAAGGCTACTCAGTTTCAGCATTTGTATGCTGTAGGTTGGAGCTGCTACCAAAAATGAGAGAGGGAGTATAATCCAAGGAGACCTTGATTTGATTATAGTGGCCTAAACCAATGGTCTGCATTGTCTGGATTCAGTCAAGGCCTCCCTCAGTCACTGCTGGCCTTTATCTCCTACTTGTTTGATATGTAGGTAGATTCTGCAAACAGACTAAAAAATAAAACCCACTCCTCATCTCTCACTCCTAAAAAATACTCAGCAGAAGAGATGACTTGAGAGATTTATGATGAACTACAAAATTCATTTGTCAATATAAATTTCATTCATGTTGCCTGAACTGCAGTCTCTTATATTTTTTTTTTTAAATTTCTTTATGAGATACAAAGCCTTGAATTTTTGTAGCAATTTTCTTTCCCATATCAACTTGACATATTGAGGCTCCCTTTCAATTGCTTCTATGAATTGTTCCTCTAGTTTACATATTCCACTCTCTTATATGAGAATTCTACATCATCTATGGCTCAGTATAGAACTGCAGTCAAATCTGAGTTCTAATACATTTCTTTAAGTGAAGGAGCCTTAGACTAGATCTTAAAAACTGGGCATGAGGAAATGACATTTGCTCTCTATAAAAATTAATGAACAACCCTGTCAGTTAAAACTTACAAACTTAAATTAGAACTAGATCTTGAACGGTTCTCGAAACCTATAGAATAGTTAGGTTCAATATCCACCCATACCAATTCACTTATAGAACCAAGGTTTCAGGTGGTTTCCTGTGTGGTTTTATGCATTTACTCTAGTAAGACAGAGATTCCCTCCTGAGACCTTGGCTATGCCTCTAATTTTATTTGGTTTTCTCATAACTGCTAAAACACACAGATCTCTGGTATCATTTGAGTGAGCAAATATTTTGGTAAGTTCTTATGAGGGCGCACAACTAGTATTATGAAAGACTAAAAGAAGAAGTTAAATACAGGAATTTACAATCTACTAGGTAAACGTGGTGTGTGTGTGTGTGTGTGTTTTTAGGATAATTTGTATTATATTAAGGCCCTGCTATAAGGTAAGTACAATAATATATGCACAACTGAATCCAAAGCTGGTATAGATTAGATTCACAGCTATGTCTAGCCTTTTGTATTGCAACAACAATGCTATCTACAAAGCCCTTACATAGAAATCATATTACTGAAAAAAATAATTAAGAAATCACAATGTTTTAGGTAAGTTTAAAATTTTATATTGCCCTACATTCATAGCTATCCTGGGCTATATGCAGCCTGTGTGTCTTCTCACCTGCTAGAAGCTAAAGAGTTTCTGGTAGTACATGCCTGTAATCCAAGTACCTGAAGGGCTTAGGCACTTTCCTCACTGTGTGTTAGAGATCATCACAAACTGGATAGTGAGTCTTTCTCAAAGCAAACAAGCAAGAGGAATTTCAATGTTTTTCTTAATAGATCCTGAAGAGAGAATGCTGATTGCCAAATTAATATCCAAGCAAAATTGGCAATATGACTTGTTTTATCTAATACAAAATAAAATACAGGGCCTCTTCCTCAATTTAAGTATTGTAAGATGTTGGCAGTCAACCATTAAACCATATGTGGGGTCTGTATGAAAGAGAAACACTCATGAAGCCAATGGTCTTAAAATAAGCTTAATGAGAGAGAAGGAAATTTGAGCAGTCTAGAGAAGGTGATACAGATTGGACATTTTTATGGGAAAATAGTCATTCTAAGGAAAGAAAATAATTTGATCTTTCCAAAATTATCAAGACTTGTATGGGAAAGATGGGTAAGTTATGAATTTGAAGAGATGCCTCAGTGGGTAAAGTGCTTACCTTGAACACATGAAGACCTAGATTTGAAAATATGTATGATGGTACACACTAATAATCTCAGGGCTGGAGAGGCAGAGACAGGCAGATCCCTGGGACTCACTGACCAGACATCCTAGCCTATTTGGTAAGCTCTAGATCAATTAAAGACCTTCACAGATATGAAAACAAAAACCACATGATAGATGGCTCATAAGAAATTATGATACCTGAGATTTGCCTCTGACTTCCAGGTACATGTGCACATACACGCATACAGAATAACACAAGCATCTGCATACATTCAAACATATACATAAGCATATATTATATATATGTATATGTATATATACAAAAGATGGGAAAGTTATGATTTTTAGAGGCATTTTCACAGCTAAGGTAAAGATAAAATTAGCCACAGTTGTAAAAGTAGCATATAAAACACGTTAAGTGCCAAGTTTTTTCTAAACACACTACATGTAATTCTCAGAATTTCCCTGGAGGGGAGATGCTGTTATTCACCTATCTTACTACAGATGATAAAGAATTGGGTCTGATCATGTAGGAGAAGAGCCAGGTAACCAGGCTATGAATTGAAGAACTCTAGGTCCAGAGTCGGTCTGTCCTCCTAACCAAAACAGCATCACTCAGAAGGAGAGAAGTCCTGCTAGAATGTTCTTTGTTACTCTCGTAGATTTGGCCTAGCTTGGGCATACTGTTGTGTACATTTTTTTAATTTTTTTCTTTTTGCATTTCATCTTCATAGTTTAACAGCACCCGTTCGCCCTCCCCCACTGAATGTTGCCACATGGCCCCATGGAGTAGAAAGGTATTGGTTCTGAGAACATTTCTTTGCAGCCTTATCCTGCTCTTTTCAGACACTCTCCCTTTCTTTTCTCTTTAGCTTTATTGCAACCCTGTTTTAAACTAGTACTTTTAGAATGAAGTTGAAGAGGGGTATTCTCCTAACTTGAATTAAAGACAACCCTGTTATTGGTTTTGTTCCCTATTAACATATCCCCCTTGGAGTTGCAATTTGCAGTTCTACTAAACATAGGCACCCTCTATCACCACTTCTGGAATTTGTAGTTTGAGAAAAAGAAATTAGTTTTCCCTGTATTTATCAGAACTGTAAAGTTTCGGCTTCTCAAATTTAAAGAGAGAGAGAGAGAGAGAGAGAGAGAGAGAGAGAGAGAGAGAGAGAGAGAGAAAGAAAAAGAAAGAAAGAAAGAAAGAAAGAAAGAAAGAAAGAAAGAAAGAAAGAAAGAAAGAAAGAAAGAAAGAAAGAAAGAAAGAAAGAAAGAAAGAGAAAGAAAGAAAGGAAGGAAGGCAGGCAGGCAGGCCGAACAAGACAAGAGGATTCTCTGGCAGCCAATTGTCCCTGTCACCTTTAAATAAAAAGTCCTTTGGCTGCTAGTCAGAGCCTGGAGTCAGTCACTATCCTTTAGCCCTTTCTAGTCCATTGTTATTCAAGGAAGGAATCACAGCAAAATGAGGCCTCTGGTGGTGGGGTTTTCTCTTCTGCTGGGTTCTCCCGCGCTATGCTTTCCTGTGTTCCCTGCTCTCTCTCTCTCTCTCTCTCTCTCTCTCTCTCTCTCTCTCTCTCTCTCTCTCTCTCTCTCTCTCTCTCTCTCTCTCTCCTTCCCTCCCTCCCTCCCTCCCTCTCTTTCTCCCTCCTCCCACCTCCATCCCCCCTCCCTCCCTCTCTCCCTCTCTGCATGCACCAAACTTTTTTTTTTTTCTTTTTGAAAGTTACCTAGGAAACAAAGTCTTTTGTGTTCCAACTTTATTTGAGCTCTTCACTACCCTGGGAATCTGCACAAAAGCTGAAGAGCGAAAAGAAGGTGCAATATTTTACTTAAACCATCCGTGGTGAACACAAATTTCCCATGGTGGGGGGAAATTGTATAGCGTTGGGTGTGTTGGGGGGCTTTGCAGAAACCTCTGATAAGGTAAGTAAATGCTGGACTTTCCTTTAAGCAAGGGGCTCTGGACTTTATACTTTAAGGAGACTTGAAGACAGTTCATTTGACAACATATGCAATCCCGAGCCAATAGGACAGTTTCCAATGTGAAGACTAGATAGTTTTTTTTTTTTTTAAGTGATCCTGGTTTTAGCACAGAGGGTTATTAAAACCTTATTGAAATTTAAAATTAACTTATTTTATACAGTTACCTATCTTCCTCTGAACTGTATAAAGAAAACCAGGTTCAGTGGTGGAAATTGGGTCTTTTATTATACTGGTTTAGAAACCAAACCCTGAAACCAAAAGTGGAATGGAGCCTTTTGTATAATCTGGGCCTGGAGCCCAAGCTTGAAATAAAAGTTAGGCAACATTAATATTTATCAAAGGCTTGGATAGACAATTTTCAAATGTGATATAGAACTCAAAGCCTCTAACTTACACAGCTGGAAGAAAAGTTTTGTACCACAAAGCCAAAAGAAAATAAACTAGAACTCTGCTACCCATCCAAATTCGAAAGAAAAAACCAGAGATTGTCTGCTCCCTCGAGATGTGTCTGTTCCACTGTAGTTGGATACTGGGCTTTATTTGGCTTTTCCACGGCCATCTAATGTCAGTTAAACTGAGTTTTAAAAATGTCATTCACCAAAGCTGTCTTCTTGCAGTGAAATTAAGCCCTGGAGTTTTGATGGCCTCCTGGAGTAGGCTGGCTTATCTGCCAGGTGGTATGATCCAGACTCTTTCATGTCTTGAGTTTTCCTGCATAGTTTCTGAGCATTTTTATAGCCATGTAGTTCATCTGACTCCTTTGATCACCATGGTCTAGAGGTCTCAAGATTTTTGACAGGAACTGGCAGCAATATAAAGATGCAGAAAGTAGATCTCCCTTCCACTGACTTAAGGACAAGCAGTTTTCTTCAGTTTGAAGGTCTAGGTCCTATCTCTTAACTCCATTTCACTGAAAACCATGCTTTGTGAGCCCATTTTTTCCCCCTTCTGTCTCTCTTCACTGTTGAAACAAAACTTTTAATTAGTTGTACTTACTGTTTTCTAGAACTGTTTTCTTTGTCCTATATGTTTATTTCTATCCTTATTTTTTTTTAATGGAACTATAAAATCCCTTACGTATGTAAGCTATGGGAGCTGAATCTGAATGTATTTTGTTCACAGTCCCACTCTCCAGAGGATGAAGACACAGATGCCATGCTAGGGCAGAGGCCAAAAAACCCAATCCACAATGTTCCCTCTACACTGGATAAGCAGACCAACTGGAACAAAGCACTACCTCTCCCGACTCCTGAGGAGAAGATGAAACAAGATGCCCAAGTGATTTCTTCTTGCATTATTCCCATCAATGTCACCGGTATCATTTCCTTTCTTTCCTTTAGGGGCAGTTGGGTCTGAATTGTCTATGTATTAAACTTGTCCAAAACCTGTGCTGTTAGCCTCCCTTATCAGCTAAGAATACCATTTTGTTGTGAGCAAGAAATCTTCCGTCAACATCCAATCCAGGAGATATTCAGTAAGCTTTTGTCCGGTTTTGAACGCCAATTTGCATATATTCTGCTGGACTGCTTGTTATGTAAATGACAGTTTCTTTCTGGAAAAAAAAATCACCAAATAGCTCTTTGGCAGTGATTAATCATATGATAATGGTGTGTGGCACCATGCTAAAGAAAGCAGCAAAACCCAGTTTTTTAAAACTGCAAGTAAGGTTTCCAAATAGAAAATCTATTTTCATGCTTCCCTAGATGAAGGTGGGCTTTTTCTAAAAGACCATTAGACTAGTGTATTGATTTTAGGGATTTTTGACCTGAAAATATGTAGAGATGAAGGGTGAACTGTATTTTTAAATTGGCAAGCCTCCCTTCCTTTCCATTTCTGCTGTTGTATCTGTTGAAAGTCTGCATAATTAGTCTTCATAGGATGAAAGCCTAGCTGGACTTTTCTTCAAAGTCTATTAGCAGAAGTAGTGAATTCAGGAGCTGGAGCTGGGAATTTTAGTTGTAAATCAGATGATGTTTTACTTTTTAAAGGGAGCTATAGGTTAGTATACCACATGATAGATTTAATAGTGGGGTGTATGTGTGTGTTTGTGTGTGTGTGTGTGTGTGTGAGAGAGAGAGAGAGAGAGAGACAGAGACAGAGAGAGAGAGAGACAGAGACAGAAGGAGGGAGAGAGAAATTCAGAGAGTTATACTTTATTCTCAACCATTCTCCCTCAAATTAAAAGATCTCCCATTGGTATTTTTAAACACCTCTTCTAGTTTCCCTTTATCTTATTTATATAATAAAAAAATGTAAAAAGCATACTTTGACTGCCTTAGTCTTGATTTCCTGTAACTAAAGACTGCATGTCCCCTGAGAAAGCATTTTGGACTTTGCTATTATCAACTCCACTCAGATTTCTCTCACCTAGAGTGGGGGGCAGATGGACCAGGTATCTGGGACAGATATTCTTTTCCTCTTGCATAAGAGGTACTCTAATTCATTGGCCAGTTGTGTCATGAGCTAGGACTTAATTTTCCTGGTGACCTATTTGACTTATAGGATAAATTATTCTAAGGATGTGCACTTGTGTGGCCTCTATAATCTAAATAAGATGTGTTTGAGGAGTTTGTGTGCCATGGATCATTCTGACACGCTTTTAAACTAATTTTCAGTCTGGGAACATCTGACTATTAGCAGCCACTGCTTCTTTTCTGGTACTGTAAGTAAAAATCTTGTTTTAAATGTAGTACTGTGATTATAGGCCATCATCTTGTGATTAGGAAGAGGAGAACATTTTTTCTTTCAGTTTTATTTCAGGAACTCTCAAGATGAAAGCCCAGATTAGATGTTGATTTCAAGAGCTTTAATGAGAACATTGTTAATGGTGTCCATATAACACACAGTGTCTGTATATCATGTATTCAATAGTCATTAGGATTCAAATGAAGGATTTTAGTTTTTGATTGGAACCAAGAAAGGAAAGTCTCATTTATATGAATTCTCTGAGAGCATTGTAATCATTCGTCCCATGATACAGATAATTCAAAATGAGCCTAGAAACTGTTGACACTGTGATGTTATACAGCTGACCCAAGGTTTAACAACCCATTCAGCCCCATGCTTAACAGGAGAAAAAATAATTAGGTGATCAAATCTCAAAGCACAGCATTTCAGCTTTCTGAGCCACTGCTTTCACTGAAAAGTCTACAGTGTATGCTTGTGCCATACACAGTTTGAATTCCTTACCTTCTTCTGCACAATTTAATAGAACCACATATAGTGCAGCTTATGTGACCATAGAGAACTAATACGCACCATGGATGGCCCCTACATGCATACTAGCAAACAATGCTTTAAAAACTAGAGAGTTTATCTTATTAGCTGGTTTGTACAGAAGGTAGTTCCATTTAAGTACAGGAAAAAGAACTCCTTCATATGTTTATTTCTAAACCAAAAAGCATCCAATTTAGTCACAAGAAGAAAGTTGAGTTATTTAATTAGTGAAAAGAAGAAAGCCCGAAGCTATTATGTTTCCTCACAGCAGTGTGTGTTTGTGTGTTTGTGTGTGTGTGTGTGTGTGTAATTACTTGGAGAGGAAGTTTGGACATGGGAGATGGAAGGAGAAAAACTCACAAAGACGCCTTTAATGAAGAAATGGGTCAGGATATGTTAGGTTCACATCTTGGGCACAGATCTACTATACAAAGGTATCAGTTTCAGGGAGCCCAGAAATAGACCAGTAAATAATAGTGTCTAAAGGTTATAACCAGTTCAGCATGAGAGAGCTTTGCTGACATCCTTTTCTCTTCTTCCTATTTCTTCTGGTTTTCTTCTTTTGCTTGTTGCTTTGGGCAGCGCAAGCTGCTGTGGGAGGCTGTATGTAGAAGTAAAGTCTAATGTACTGCAGCATTTAAATAAGGACTATAGAAGGGCTCCCTTACAGTCATTCACAAACTTAATGCAAAGCCTTCCCTGACTTCCAATCGATAACTATTACTGTGTTCCAAGCAACTGAAAATTTGCTGGCCATTTAAAGGCTAATGAGAATTATTTGTGGGTTGCAGGCGTTGGTTTTGACAGAGAAGCAAGTATACGCTGTTCTCTTGTTCATTCACAATCTGTACTCCAGAGGAGACGAAAACTGAGGAGAAGGAAAACAATCTCTGGGATTCCCAGAAGAGTTCAACAAGAAATAGGTGTGGTATAAAAATGTTCATAGTTTCTGTCTAGTGGGGGTTATAAGGAAATGGAATAAAGTACTACTTTCAACTCTAACATTCCTTAGAAATATTGAATGTTTTAATTTTAGTACTTTTAAAATACTGTATATTTATTTGTATTCAGAGTATTGTATTCATTTGGCATTATTTTTTTAACTCTGTTCTTGAACACAAAGGCTTAACCTTATAGACCAAGGCATATACATTCAAGCCTTCCAGGTGATAAATAATATTTTGCCTACTTAAACATTTCATTAAGATAGGAAATATGAATAAACATTCAATGCAAGAAGGTTTGGGTTTTTTTTTTTTTTGAAAACTGTAACGTCATTTGAAGAGAAATTGTACTTTTATGTGATTATTTTTAAAATAAATTTTAAACATATCCAAATGGGAAATTTTAAAACTTTAAAATCTTTGGGGACATTTAAAGATTTTTTTCTGTTCAATGTGTTTATAATATTTGTACCAATTTCAAAATATTTAAACAAGACTTTAATTTTTATAATGAAATCTATGAATTGTATTCTATTATGCTTGTATTACAAAAACACAAATGAAAAATAGTGGCCAGTACTTTAGGTTTTGTACTTAAGGGTTTTTTGTTTTGTTTTGTTTTTGATATTTTTAAATCATCTTTCTTTCACGAAAGCAGTCAGTTATTAGGGTAAATTAATGTGAAGAGACATGGTTCATAAAAAACAAAAAGCATATCTTCTCTCAATGAGTATTCATGATGTGTGTGTGTGTGTACATATACATAATACAACACATACAAATAGAAGAAAACATAGACAAACTCAGGAACATAAAGCATTTTAATTTTCTCCTAATTTTACATAATAATTTTTTTCTGTAAGAGAAAGTTCTAACATGGTAGCACACAGATTTATAAATAGCCCTCAAAATGCCTGTTAGTCTGTTGAGATGTAATATCCTACCATGTTTTCCATGTGCCCTAGATTCTGATGAATCACCAGTGGCCAGGGAAAGGAATGTGATTGTGCACACAAACCCAGACCCCTCCAACACTGTCAATAGGAGGTCCGGAACCAGGGACTCTGAATGTCAAACTGAAGATATTCTGATTGCTGCCCCATCCAGAAGGAGAATTAGAGCTCAAAGGGGTCAAAGCATCGCAGCTTCCCTTTCTCATTCAGCTGGCAACATTTCTGCCCTGGCAGACAAAGGCGATACCATGTTTACTCCTGTCGTGAGCAGCCGTACAAGATCTCGGAGCCTTCCTCGGGAGGGAAATAGAGGTGGAGATGCTGAACCCAAAGTAGGTGCTAAACCCTCAGCATTTGAAGAAGGAGAACATTTCGTGGGTGACCATGAAAGAACCCCTAATGATTGTAGCGAAGCTCCAAGCAGCCCAAGTACACAGGAACACCAGCCTGCTTTGGGCCTTGCATGTTCTCAACATCTTCACAGCCCTCAGCAAAAGTTAAGTGAGAGAGGGAGATCACGTCTGTCCCGAATGGCAGCTGACTCTGGAAGCTGTGACATCTCCTCCAACTCAGACACCTTTGGAAGCCCCATCCATTGCATTTCCACAGCTAGTGTCCTCCTTAGCAGCCACATGGACCAGAAAGAAGACCACCAGTCGTCCAGTGGTAACTGGAGTGGGAGCAGCTCTACATGCCCCTCACAGACCTCAGAGACAATCCCTCCCGCAGCTTCTCCTCCCCTCACCGGCTCTTCTCACTGTGACTCAGAATTGTCACTGAACACTGCTCCTAATGCTAATGAAGATGCAGTGTCTTTGTGACAGAACAGTACAATGACCACTTGGATAAAGTAAGAGGCCACCGGACAAACTCCTTTACTTCCACTGTTGCAGATCTGCTGGATGACCCCAACAACAGCAATACAAGTGACAGTGAGTGGAATTATCTGCACCACCATCATGATGCATCTTGCCGCCAAGATTTTAGTCCTGAGCGTCCAAAGGCAGATAGCTTGGGATGCCCAAGTTTTACAAGCATGGGCACCTATGACAGCTTTCTGGAAAAGTCTCCTTCAGACAAAGCAGATACTAGCTCTCATTTCTCAGTGGACACTGAAGGATACTATACCTCGATGCACTTTGACTGTGGTCTCAAAGGTAATAAGACCTATGTCTGTCACTATGCAGGCCTAGGCCCAGAGAATGGTCAGGGTGTCGGGGTTCCTCCTGCTCTTCCGGACTGTGCCTGGCAAGAATACTTAGACCACAGGAGGCAGGGGAGACCAAGCATCTCTTTCAGGAAACCAAAGGCAAAGCCAACTCCACCTAAACGTAGCTCATCGTTGAGAAAATCTGATGGAAATGCAGACATTTCTGAGAAGAAAGAACCAAAGATAAGCAGTGGTCAGCACCTGCCTCACAGTTCCAGGGAAATGAAGCTGCCTCTTGATTTCTCCAACACGCCTTCTCGTGTGGAAAATGCCAATCTGCCTGCAAAGCTGGACTCTTCTTGGATAAACCAGAGTGAACATGCTATTAAGGAACCTCAGTTGGACACTACAGACATTTCACCATTCAAAGATGAAGGTGCTGAACCAACTCACTATGCAGACCTCTGGCTTCTGAATGACTTGAAAACAAATGATCCTTACAGATCCTTATCTAATTCTAGCACTGCTACGGGTACCACAGTGATTGAATGCATCAAATCTCCAGAGAGTTCTGAATCCCAAACATCCCAATCAGAATCAAGAGCAACCACTCCATCTCTTCCTTCAGTTGACAATGAATATAAACTGGCTTCACCAGAAAAGCTGGCTGGCTTAGCATCTCCATCAAGTGGCTACTCAAGCCAGTCAGAAACGCCAACCTCCTCTTTCCCTACAGCTTTCTTTTCAGGACCACTGTCTCCTGGAGGTAGCAAAAGAAAGCCTAAAGTCCCAGAAAGGAAATCCTCACTACAGCAGCCATCTTTAAAAGATGGTGCCCTATCACTGAGTAAAGATTTTGAACTTCCAATTATACCTCCTTCTCATCTTGACCTAAGTGCTCTTCATGTTTTGAATAAACCATTCCACCACCGTCACCCACTGCATGTTTTTACTCATAAGCAAAACACAGTCGGAGATATGCCGAGGTCAAATCCCGCACCGTCTCTTGCAATTACACCAACAGTTCTCAAGTCTGTCAACCTGAGGTCCATCAGTAAGTCTGAAGAAGTTAGGCAAAAGGAGGGCAATAATACAGATCTCCCCTACTTAGAAGAGAATGCTGCCACAGCTGCTTCTGTGGCCTCCTTATCTCCAAGTAAGGCAAGGCCACACACAGCAAAGAAATCAATATCACGCCAGTATTCTGCTGAAGATACCCTCCTGCCCTTTTTAGATTCCTCTGTAGTTGAGATGGGACCAGAGAAGCATTTGGAAAAGAACCCTAATTTTGATGGAAAGAGTCATGGTGATCCAGAAACTGCAACCTCAGCTAGCAGCAATCTTCCAGATTCAAATGTGATGAAAGAACAAATACAGATGGAAAGCGAGCTTATCTCAGAAAACATACTAAGTAAGAACTGTGGATTTTCAACAGGATTTCAGAGGGTGTCTGCTTCCCGCCCCAGTGATTTGGGTAGTAAAATGATACAGTATGGAGCTAGTCCAGATGGCACTGTACAGCAAGGACAGAAGGCACCCTCTGGAGTTAGGGAAGAAGGTGGAAAACCAGAATCTGTGGATGGAATCACACTTCAAGCCAATTCATCAACTAGAGTAACAGACATAAGCAGTCAATATAAGCATCAGCATGTTGTGAGCCGCCACCATGACAAAGTGCCTGTGACTATCCGCCATGAGTCAGAGATGTCAACTGTAAATTCATTCCCTGAAAAATGTTCTGAACAGGAAAATATTGCTTCAGGTATTTCACCCAAAAGTGCCTCTGATAACAGCAGAGCAGAGGAGACCCAAGGAAGTATGGACGAGACTTCATTGAAAGGTCAGTTAATGATACCTGTGTTAGGGTGGGAGTGTGTCCTGTGGTGAAGGGTATTTCTCTGGAGCCCTGGGTGTTGGTTTCCCTCTGCCATTTCTTTTCACCTATCAAAACAATTGAGAAAAAAGCTACTGTTATTTAGGAACTAAGATTTGACAGCTATCTCTTTCATTTCAAAAATCATGGTAAGGTACCTTATGTTTGTTTGATCCCCGAGTCAGGAGAACGGGGTAGTGAGATGTTTTCCTGCCCTTTAAGGATGCTTCTCTTCTTGTTTTTAGAATCCTCACCAAGTGATGACTCCATCACTTCACCACTCAGTGAGGACTCTCAAGCTGGAGCTGAGGGTGTGTTTGTGTCTCCAAACAAACCTCGAACCACTGAGGACCTATTTGCAGTCATTCACAGGTGAGAGAGTGGGACCACGTCTCCAGAAACAGGCACACAAAAGGGTTTGCTTTTGAAGTGCCTCTCACTGAATGTAAATATGGGGAAGCATTTTGAACCTGTACTACACTCAATGACAGCAACAACAACAACAACAACAAAAACAGCAAGAAGGAAAGAATTATCTTTCTCAATCAAATTCATAGACTGTGTATACATGTTTTAAAATATTAGTCTAGAGAGAGAGACAGTTCAATTAAGAGAGTTCTGTAAGAAGCATTGAAGGGAAGATGCTGGGTGATTTCCTGAGGAAAGACATTCTGGAAGAAATTTACATGCGAAAACAATTTATAGTTAAATTACTTGGAGTTAAACTCAAGTGTAATCTCTGTTGTATATATTGTGTTTTGTATTTATTTTTGCAGTACTAGGCATCAACTCCAATATCTCACATATGCTATACAAACACACTGCCATTGACTTATACCCTTAAATCCTGACTGTTAAGTCATCTCTTGAGTCTACAAATATTGTCAAATCTGTAATCTCACACTAGCTGACCTAAACATATGTTGATTTGCTAAAACAATCTGAGATCATCTCAGCTTTTCTTTTCTTTTTTAAAAGTTACATTTCTTTCATGGCACTGACTTTTATCTCTCTCAATTGAAAGGTCAGATCTGGGTTGCTTTCCCGGAACATGGTTGGGCCTTTGCTGCTCATGAACACATCTCTTTTGTACCTGTATAACCTGTTATCATTGGCCCGTATTTGCAACAATTCATTACAGCTGCTGACCATGAAAGCAGAGCCAAAAAAAAAAAAAAAAATAATAATCCTTGAAAGCAAACTCATAGCCATTGAACTTCCGGAATGATGCTACGTGTTCTCTCCACAAACATAAGCTCCCTTTTAACCTTTGCCTTGGGGACCTAGATTGAATTCCCAAAGGAAAGAACCTGAAGATTATCTTTCCTTTTTCACAGACTTAACCATTTTGGAAGCAAATTCTTTGCAAGCAGTTTATAATCTCCCCTTTCACCCTTTGGACTTCTGCTTTTTAAAGGGTTTCTGTTTTCTGTTGGTTCTGTGTTTTTCTTTGTTTGTTTGTTTTTTGTTTTTCCTTAAAGCAGGAACACTACTCTTTAGCAACTGCATTCTCCTAAGGATTCTCCTAGTAGCACTTTCTGTGTGTACCTTAGCAGGCAAGCTTCCTCACAAACAACGCAAGAATCACTAATATATTCTTCACCACAGATGTTTAACGTTCAATTATAGTCTCTAACCCTCACACTTTATCTCCAAACTCAGTACAGATTATTAATTTGCTATGTAAGTTAATGAGCCCTCAAAGAACCATATGGTATATCTGGAATAGTGGGCAGTATATAAGTTGTAGAATCAAAAAGATAATCAGATTGGAATAGGATACCACTTTCTGTGCTGTCTTGAATAAATTAAATACCCGAACTTACCCTCTTAATATAAGTAGAAATACCTACACCTCACAGATTTGACTCTGATGATAAACCAATATTTTGTGTCTAGAATCCTGTAGATGCTAAGACTCCTGCTATTGAAAACTGCCTTCTGGTGGTACCAAGCACTGATATGCAAAGATAGCAAACACAGAGGTTTCTTTGAGTAAAATCGCTCTCTTCTGGAATGTGGAAAGGCAAAGCTCACACTTTCTTCACCACACATGTTTTTAAATTAGTAAAGAACATGCCACCAGAGTCAGGAATGACTCAGTTAACGCTGAAGATTCACTGAGTTTATGAATACTTAATTTTCAAAATAAGAGCAGCAATTTCATGGCTATAGAGGTTATTTAGATTTAAGGAGTTTGGTAATCTTAGATCATATTTGTGTAGCATTTGCCTGTTTATTTACATCCCAGTGACAAGAATTATTTTTGCTGTCTTGAGAGCTTAGATTTTATATTTTAAATGCTCCAGAGATGGTTTAAATTTTCAGTTCCTCACAAAGAGTTGATTTACTGCTAGACATGTTGTTGATGCCCCTGAATACCTAAGACTCATGGTATTTGTATTAAAAACAATAGACTATTATTAAAAGTCACTTAAGTAACTTTCATGTGCAGTAATTTAAAATGTAGGTTAGTATGTCTCTCTATCACCAAGCCCCATCAGGTATCAAACTAAGGGCAGTCTTGACGCACTGAAGCCATTCTCTGCTTGTTGTGAGAGTATTTTTCTTTGTATTGCAGAGACAGATTTCATGAGGAAAAACAGCAGTGTTTCCCCATGCTGTAAACAGACGTCAGCAGCCTTAAAATCTAGGAGGGAAAGTAATGAGTCACAACCTTCCTTAGATTCTACCATATAAGATGCTCTTTAAATATGATAGATATGGGGATGAGATGGAACACTTCTTGATTCATAAAATTGTCTGTGGACTCGGATTTTTTACCCCATTTTCTCTTTTCTTAAAAGATCCAAGAGGAAAGTACTTGGAAGAAAAGATTCTGGGGATATGTCTGTCAGAAGCAAATCAAGAGTTCCCCTTGGTAGCAGTAGCAGCAGTGCCAATTCTGTCACTTCACCCAGCAGCAATGTGACAGCTGGGACTAGCCAGAGGTCTCCTGGTCTCATCTACAGAAATGCCAAAAAGTCCAACACATCCAATGAAGAGTTTAAGCTGCTGCTCCTCAAGAAAGGCAGTCGTTCAGATTCTAGTTACCGCATGTCTGCTACTGAAATCCTGAAGAGCCCGGTCCTGCCCAAGCCTCCTGGGGAGTTTACTGCAGAGTCCCCACAAAGCCCCGATGATACCCATCAGGGCACACCTGGGACTGAAGCACTGTCTCCTCTGTCGCCGTGCTCACCACGAGTCAATGCGGAAGGGTTCTCCTCGAAGAACTTTGCAACCTCAGCATCAGCACGGGTTGGACGCTCCCGGGTCCCACCTGTGGCCAGCAGCAGCCGCTACAGTGTCCGCTGCCGGCTGTACAATACTCCAATGCAGGCCATCTCTGAGGGAGAGACTGAAAACTCTGATGGGAGCCCACATGATGACCGATCCTCCCAGAGTTCCACCTAGTTTGCCTGAGCCAAGCTGACCTCAGATGTCCAGCCCCTTATTAATGAAAGGATATTGAGACATCATAGAGGAACTGGAGAAAAGGCAACAGGGTGTGGGGGTTGCATTGTTGCTTGGCAATGAGCTTCTAAATATGTGTTGAAGAAGCAGAAAGTGATTGAGTCATTTTTTTAAAATTAATTTTCATGTTTTAAGTAGCAGTTCTGTCTCTTGTGGTTTTCTTTAGCACAGTTTGATTTGTTCGGTCTCATTCCTTGTGATAAGAGAGAATACAAAAGTATCTAAGTTTCTTGAGACCTACACAAGGTTTTCCCAGAGCTGCCTATTCCGAAAATAAAGCCCTCACTGTCATGATTCTATACGAAGATGAAAGTACTCTGGAGGTTTGGTATTTTTTTACATTAAAATAAACTAAAGCAAAATTTAGAAGAAAGAACTACACATATGTAAATACCATATTTTTGATAAAATGTGTAAATAGATTTATCAATGATGAGTGGACAAGTGGCCAATTATCTACCACACACCAACTATTTATAGGACACACACAAATAAAGTATAATAACTGTATTCTGTGAATACCATTTTCATATCAAATACCATATTTAAATGTCCACCAACATGATTTCTGAGTGATAAACCTCAAATATGATTTTAAAATTGGTGAAATAATGGAAATATTGAGGTCCTGTACTGAAATGTGATTAATTTAAAGTAATGAATTTAGACCTAATCATTGTCGTGACAAACTATAACAGAAACAAGCTAATCGCAATTTGTGGCTGTGATTTGCCATGTGACAATTTGAACAGAATGAAAAGCATGCTTTTGATTTTTTTTTAACCAATGAAAGAAATCATCATTCTCAATGCAAAGTCCCCACCCCACCCCCACCCCAATAGCTTTAAGCAGTGTCCTTTAGAATTTAATTTTTCAGTGGATTGCTTTAAGGAGAATGAGTAGAGAAACCAGTAGTTAATTTTAGACCATGTTTTATATAAGGCTACTGGGGACAAACAGTCATAATCTAATGACTATACTCTTTAAGCTTCTTAATTAGCTCCAGGTTCGTAAACGAACAGAAATAAAAGCTAAGCATGCCACAGAGCTATTGACTTCTCAGCAAGTACCTGTGATGAGTTTTCAGCCACGCTTCCTCTCTGTGCTGATGAGATTCATGCTACCTAAAACTTAACAGAAATGACACTGTGAACAATGTAGTTGGGAAGTAGATATGTGTATATGCATTATTTATATTCACTCTTCAATTGGGCATGGGGAGCAGCTCTGGTTCACATTGCTACACACAGCGGATTTTTGTCTGGTTTTACTAGATCTGCTTGATGGTAAAAGGGGAGGGTGGTGGGTGGGAAAGGAAATATCAGGGCAAGCGCTCTGATAAAATGAAGGCAGGGAAACAAGCTGAATTACTTGAAATTACTTGAATTTTCTTGTCTTAAAACTGAAAAAAAAAGTGTAACAAGTTGAAATCTGCAAGTGGTTCTCACACCTCTGGTTTTAACGTGAACTGAGACTAAAGTTTGAAATCATATGTGAGAAATATAAGCACCTATATACTTAGAATAGGTTTTGAATGGGAACACTAGAAATTAGAAAGAACTAAGGAAGGGTATGACCTGTGAAAGACTAGAAAGTGATGACAATGACAGAACACACTAGAATCACCAAGAAATCGATGAGCAGCTGGCTTTATGCCTATGCAAATAGTATTTGAGAAAGTAAGATGTTTGAAAGAATTAACTCATGCTAAATGAAGGAGAAAGTCTGGTCTAAGAAGATACCGTCTTTCAATAGAAATTTGTTGTAAGATTTACAGATTAAGAATTTAAAAATCTGTTTTTGGTGTTTTGTTTGTTTGGGGGAAAAAGTCTGACTTCTAATATTTGTTTTTACTACCAAATTGTGTTAGTTAATTTCTTGTCATTCTTGTATGTAACATGGGTGTTGGGGGTGGAGGGGTAGAGGAGGAGATTGAGAACTGGGAGAAAGGATGAGAGAGAGAGAGAGAGAGAGAGAGAGAGAGAGAGAGAGAGAGAGAGAGAGAGAGAGAGAGAGAGAGAGAATGAATGAGAATGCTGGGGATAGATAAACTACCTGGTAAAGGGTTTGAACATAAACAAAGTGTTATAATTTTATTAAAAGAAAAATGTTGGGGTTTGAAAAAAATGGACCATCATTCCTCATTGGAACACATAACTCATTAAAAGAAAAAAGAAAAAAAAAGAAAAAAAAAAAGAAAAACCAGCATGGTTTGACATCATGTGGGGTCATGAACAAATCTGTCTCATGCTTTGAAAAGTACACTCAGCAAAATTTTAAAAATAAAAGTTTTTAGACAAATGTGATAAGGAACCATCATTTCCAGTCTCAATAGGTGATCATTTGTAATTTTCATAAAAGCAGTTCGTTTGCAGTATGGCTTTTGTGTAGCTAGGGGTTTTTTAGTGTGAAGAAAGGTATGTGGGCTTTAAAAGTGATTTTAAATCTTGAATAGAAAAATCACATAAATTGGCTTTAAAAAAATGTCACCTTTTATTATTGACATTAATTTAAGTAACCATACCATATATTTTTAAAATCCATGTCTGACTTGAATTGTGAGGCAATAAGATACTGTCTATGTGATGATCACAGAACCAACCCTTATAGTTTTACTTATTTTGTTTACTCTAAAAATCTATAGCAGAGTTTCTCTATTTTGTATTTCATAGATTTAAAGAAATCCCAAATAAAGATGGATTTTAGATTCACTGTGGACAAGAATATTGAATAAGAAAGTTTAAAAAGCAAGCTAATCCTTAATAATCTGGAATAGTCTACACGGCTTTAGAATAGACTAAGATGTGGGACTGTCTTTAACATCATTGTCAGCCCAAGGCAGAGTACACACATTAGGTAGTGTTTAAAAAAAAAACAAAAAAAAAACCAAAAAACCAAAACCAATCCAAACTTTTCTTCTGTTGTTTGCACTGATGCTATCTTTTCTTCTGTGTTTATCCAACATGTTTTATATTGTGTGGGGGAAATTCTGTTTTATTTTCTTGCTTTTCTGGTGATCCTGGTTTGATTTTCTTGTTTTGTTTTTGGCTAAGTAGAGGACTTGGACTAGTTGTAGCAAACAAAACACCCTGTTTGCTCTTACCAGTAAGTACATTCTCTGTAATGGTGGTAATTAGAGGATAAGATGAAAATAAAGCTTGAACTATGACAGTTATGGTGTGACTATTTTGGTACTAGAACCAGTTCATGCTGGCCAAAAAGACAATGGTTTTTGGACTTGCATCCATTTTGTATTTTTGTAACATTTGTAAATACAAACTTTTTAAATTGTTGCAAAGATGGTTTCTTTTGTAAGATGTTTTCAACGTTTACATTCAATCCAAGCCTTTGTATATTTTAGAGCTGTGCAACACTTTAAGTCTTGTATTTATTTTTAGTAAAAAACGGTGACAGTTTCATTGTGAACCCCTCTCAAAAAAATGTATCAGAAAAGTTTGATTACCTAGAAAGTGTGTATAGAGACTGCAAATAAACGCGACTGCAATTAAAGACCAAGCTTTTCTCTTTATTGTTACTTAATTGGGGTTTGGAGGTTCCACAAGTAGGGAGTATTGTCTCGGCAACCGATATAAAGGGGCGAGGGTTGTTAGCCGGAAAGCATGGTTATCTATTAAGGAAACTAATTTAGTTTCATTTTTGAGAAGGAATGGTATATTTTCAATTCCCAAGCTACTTGATGGATCTTTTCTACATCAGGCTAAGATTTGTGCCTTTAGTTTGAAGCAATTGACTACTTTGTTTCAGAGTTTATTATACTTGCACATCCTTGCCGAGAAAATCATTTATATATGTAAGACAAATTGCCACTAGGTGATGTTACGTCGGCTCTATTGCATAGCAAAGCTTCTGTCTCAAGCACTAAGTGTTTCGCATAACCTAACCTGTGTACTTCCCAAGGAATGCCCATTTTAAACTGCAGAAAACTGAACAAGATTACGATTTACCTTGTGCATTAATACTCTGGAATACATAACTGTTGGTCATGATCCAATTCAAAAATCAGGACAAGGACACTGAAATATGTTAGTTTTGTACTCTTATTGGAGACTGGAAATAACGTTACTAGTGTTCCTAGACTACTAAGAAAAGACATTTCTAAGACCCTGCACCACTCCCCATTCAAGTTTTACTACCGAAGTCTACCCCTGGAGTCCCGTCATCATGGACATCTCTAGTGAATTACAGGAAGAGGAAAAGAGTATGTGATTGTATGTAAATAGTAGCAAGCTTTAAATAACCAAATGAAAGCACGTGCCATATGCCTAGGAAGCTGGCCCTTTAAATCACTTTTGGGACCAGCCTGGGCTCCAGTGTCTCCACAAAAACTTCTGTCTGCTTAAGAGGTTCTTGCCACAGTGATCGAGAGGCTGCCTGTCCTTCCAATCACCTCAGTTAACATAAATCTAGGATCGGAGGCTGAACTCTTAACCTTTGATGCCGGTGACCCTGCCTCACAGTAGACAGGAAGGCCCTTTCTACTGGAAGTCTTCCTTTTCTATGCCCTATCTACATCTGAAGTGTGAAAAATAACCCATTCTATACAGGCTTTTGATCTCCCAATGGGATTGGCTGGCAACGATCGGGTTATGTGTACAAGGGAGCACTGATTAGTTAGCAGAATCTCTTGCGCGGTCTTGTAGGCCACAAATGCCCATCGTTTTACGGCCAGGCACTTCACATGCCCGAGCTTTACGACACTCATTGCGTCAGAAGTGCTCGGTTTCCAGCACGCGGACCGTTAAGAGGCGTTAAGAGGCGTCGACTAACGGCTCTTGCCTCTAACGGTCACCTAGAACGTCTACATGGATGCCTAACGCTAGCTGGTAGATTTCGGGAAACTTCCAGAAGCTTGTGTGGTCGATTCTTCATCTAAATACGTAAGTTATGGATATCTTAGCCCCCCTTTTAAATTTTTTTGTCACAGTTGAGGGTATGTGAGTGTATTTATATAGAAAATAGCTATCATAGGTTATTTGGCCTACTGGTTGGGGCCCGTTGAGGTGAGTAAAGACGTTTGACAGGAACAGCAAATCTGTGCCTTGTGGCCTTGAATTTCAAAAGCTCTGTAATTGGGTGGCTCCAATGATTTTTAGTCTCAGAGCACCTAACACATGTGAGCTTTTGTGATTTGGCCACTGGAAATGTTATAATTATAAATTAGATATGTTTATATTTATATACAACATGTAAGTACATTATATATATAAATATGTATTTATTTGTATTTTATGTATTATTTATATATAACATTTAGGGAAATATACATGTATTAAAATATATAATATAGCCGAGGTAGTGGCGCACGCCTTTAATCCCAGCACTCGGGAGGCAGAGGCAGGCAGATTTCTGAGTTCGAGGCCAGTCTGGTCTACAAACCAACCAAACAAACTATCTATCTATCTATATATATATATATCTATATATAACATGTAAATATTAAAATATAGATATTTTAACATGTTTATATGTAGAATATATATTTATATATTTATACATATCAAAACATGTATAATATATTAAAATAAATATAAAATATACAAATAACATAATATATTTATCTATAATTGAAGTTTTTACTTATATATAAAATGTTATAGTTATAAATTAGTTATTTTTTGTTGGACTTCCTGGAAGGAGTTCACCCTCCCTTTCTTGATGGAGATAGGTGAACAAAATTAAGAACTCTGAGTTCTGAGTTTAAAGGGCCTAAAAACTCTAGAGTTGTGGGACCAAATTTTGAGACTGAGCTTGAGTTTGGAAGGCCTTGGTCATTAACCATATTTTGGTTGAAGACATTGCAGTCTTGCTGAATCATTGTAAATGTTCCTGGGGATGAAGAAAGAGATGTAGAGAGAGATTGAAGAGGCCTTCCCGAGTCTTGTTTACTTTCTGGGGGCAGATATGCCATCCCAAACAACTGTAAACTGTCTGGATCCCTGTAAGGTTGGACAGCTTAGAGATATACTTGTGGGGAAGGCTTTGTGCTCCTTGATTAAAAAACAAAACAAAACAAACAAAAAACAAAAACAACAACAAAAAAAAATCCTAAGCTCTAATCTCTTAGGACTCCTTTGGCTCGTCCTCTGTCCTCTCCCGAGTTTCGCTGAATTCAGGTTGCTTGTTGTAATTTGTCATGTATGTTGTTAACAAGCTTAAGGAAGAATGGAAGGTTGATTTCAGCCCTTTGTCAGTCAGCATGACCTATATTTAATGGAATAAATTGATGGGGCATGATTTTCCCAGTTTAGGATGCTATGGACTTTTATAACATTGAAAGGCCAAGATCCTGTAAATTGTATTTTGTGTTTTTAAGAAGCTTTAGGATAAAAGGTAGTTTTCAGCCATCCTAGTCATTGTGATCTATTCTTATGGCATAAGTTGATAGTAAGTGACTCTTTAGTTGGGCTGTGTGGAGGTTTATAAGTTAGAAAGATCTCACTACCTTGATTTATCTTTTGTGTTTTTAAGAATTATTGGGGTAAAATGTACTTTTTAGTCATCCTAGTAATTGTGAGCTAGGCCTTAGCTAGGATAAGTTAATAACACATAGGGTTATTTAGCATATTTTATTACACAAAGTGGATCAGTCTGGCGATTATGATTTTCCCTAGGTTTCTTTATAAACTCATTTTCAGCCCATCCTAAAGCTATCTTTTATGAGAAAGGTTTTGCAGGTGACTCTGGATTTGGCCTACTTTAGGATTTTATAACTTAGAAAGATATAACTATTGTGAATTGTATTTTGTACTTTTAAGAAGTTTTAGCATAAAAGGTAGTTTTCAGCTATCCTAGTCACTGTAGCCTTGGGGATAAGTTGATGGTAGGTGACTCTCCGAGTTTGCTTGCTTTGGATGTCTTATACTTGGAATTACTGTTGTGGCTTGCTTTGGGTATCTTTAAGAAGTCACTGAGTAGTGTTCTCCATCCTTCCTATTGTGATCTATGCCTTATGGGATAAAATGGTGGCCTTTACCTTTCCATTCTGCTCTATTTGGAACTTTTGTAACTTGAAATGGACCTGTTTGGCTTTTGTGATTGGCTTGTAGGTTCTTAAGAAGTCTTAGAAGAAAAAAGTATTTTTTAGCCATCCTAATCACTTTGACTTTTCCTTATGGGATAAGTTGATGGCAGGTAATTGTATGGATTTGGATTATTTGGGTATTTATTATTATTATTATTATTATTATTATTTAGGACGATCTTGCTTTTGTGATTTGGTGTCTATGTCTTTAAGAAGTCTTGGGTAAAAGGTAGACTTTAACCATCCTAATAATTTGTCAGCTATACTTTATGGGATATGTTCATGCAGGTTACTATTCTAATTTGGCCTTTTCACATCATAGAAAATTCTGGCGCTGTGATTTGGCTTTTGTGTCTTTATGAATCATTAATGTAAAGGGTTGTTTTGAGCCATGTTTGTTAATCGTTGTGAGATATGCTGATGGCAGTTGACTCTCCTAGTTTGCGTTGTTTTTGTTTTATAGCTTGAATTGGAGTTGAAGTGATCCTGGTTTACCTTGTGTGTTGTTAAGCAGCCTTACAGTCAAAGTCATTTGGTAATATCTGATACTTGTTTTGTTCTGATAAATGACATAGATAGATCAATTTGTGTTATATTGTTGAACAATTGACTGATTCCAACAGCCCTTTTTAGTTGATCTATTTAGAAGTAGTGAAGGATTTTCAAATTTGTAAGTCCTACTTTATAAGCACCCATAGTTTCTTTTTAAGGAACTTTTTTTCTGGAACTACTTGTAACAGTGTAAGACTGTACTACATCCATCGTTCATTGTAAGAGTAAAACTTTAGAAGTAATTTCATGATATATTCACAAGATAGGACCCTAAAAGGTTGTTAAAGTGACCATAGGTTAAAAAGACCTCTCCTGCCAAAGGTTTCTCAGGCCTGATTTTGAGCTGTCTTTTAACTGAATTGTATGCTATGTTTTTCATGTCCGACTTCTTTTACCTGAGGTTGCAATTGTGAGGTTCATCCTTGAAACCGCAGTAAGTAGTTTATTTTCATTATCAGTTTTCCTTTGTATGGCCACACCTACAGGTTAAATCTTCACAATTCATGTCAATATTATAGTCAGGAAACCCCAAGTAGTTAGTGGTGGAATTTATATGAGGTATATTACAATTTGAAAATTTTATACAACACTGGTCTGCATTTGTTTTACTTGAGAGTTAACTCTCCCATCTTCTTAATCTCCCTGAGGATTTTGTCCTTCGGGACTCTGGTCACGAGTCTCTCCACTAGATTAGGAAAGAGATAGAACTCTGATGCCTTTATTGTGTCTCTCCCTGCTGCTCTGTCTCAAGATGGATACAATTAATTAAATGTTGCACTAGAGTGTCCCTTGTAACAGTCACTTCAGTCCCTTCTGTGGCAGAAATTCAAGACAGACCTCTGACACATGCTAGAGGATCATAGCACTGCAGACATACCTGGTTCTAGTTCCATATTAAATGACTCAGAACCATAATCTAGCCTTGAGAATTCTCAAGTTATCAGCTTATATTTCACAGGTGGTTTGTTTAAGTTTGATGTTAAATGAAACTAATAAGGCAATCATGATTTTGGGGCTTCAGTGGACCCTAGAGATAGGACCTCAGAAGGATTTATAGGGCAGGTAGGAGGCAGAGTCTCTGTGGTTGCTCTGCCCATATTGCATAGACAGCAGCAGAACAGCAACAGCTCAGCGGCAGCAGCATCACCAGCAGCATCACGAGCCCAGCAGCAGCATCAATAGCAGCAGCAGCAGCAGTAATATAGGCACCATAGGTAGAGTTCCCAGTCATGGGTGTGATAGCTCTTCTAGTGCTGGGAATGAAGCTTAGTGGTAGGGCCCTTGCCTAGCATGGATAAGATCCTAGATTCCGATATCAGCCTCATAAATTCATCCATGTTAAGTTGGCTTAGAGATTAGGTTCATGAAGTAATATTTTTATGCATTTCTTTTCAGGAGTAGCAGATTTGCCTCGTGGATGACTAATCAGTAAACCTTCCAGCAACTCTAACAGTAATAGGCTCAACTCCGAGGAAGTGGAGTCTCTCCTATTGCACAACAATTATGCCTGCCACCGGTGAAGAGGATGGGGTTTGTATTTTAAATTGATCATCTCTGTTCTTTTAGTTATGCTACAGTGTTTGGTAAACTGAGTGAAATTACTCGAAGTGAAAGGTACAGGCAATAAGTGTAATTTTGATAATGCCCTATAAAGTTTCTATGAGCATTTGTGTATAAATCTAAGAACACACACTTAACACTTCTCCTGTGTACTTTGAAATTAAATTGCAAACTTGTAGGGTTGATATGAAATTCAATTTTATGAGATTCTGACAAACTGGTTTTCTTTTTAATTCTGTTGTATTCTGCTGTGTTTCTTAATCTCTGAAGTTGAACACAAATGTAATTAAACTATGTATATAGTTTACATATAGACAACTTTCAACTTCTATCAACTGTGATGTTTTCATTGGAGATAATGCTTACTGTTACTGTCCATTATTTAAAGACATTTTGGGGAATATTTACTAGAAAACACAAACTACCATGTGAAGGTCAACTACTGTATTTTTGTAAGGAGTATTATATAGCCCAATTGCATGTTATTTTAGTAATCTATTCAGTGGTGGCTAATTCAGGTAATGTGTCTTGTATTTTAAAGCAAAAACATACAAGGCTATCAAGTCTGCTTACGGTAACTTATTAATACCCTGTCTTATTTCAACAATGTTTTAAGATGTTTTAGAAATTAATTTTTTGAGAATCAGAAGTGCCAAGGTGGTTCATAATGTGGCCACATGGTGGCACTGTTGGATTGTTTAGGGTCAAAACTGGTGTGAAAACTGGTTAGTTTTGGTGTTACTGTTGATGTTTGTTTGTTTGTTTGTTTGTTTGTTTTGGCTTTAAAATTAATTTCAACATTGAAGACTAATGTCTCTGCCCTGAAGTACAGAAGCTGTTAAGCTCGATGTAAAGCGGAGCGGGAAGTTTCTGGTATATCTGGATTCGTGAAAGCAGAGTTCTCACTAATCCAGATGTTTTCTCTTGTTTATTGAGTCAGTCTTTGGCCTACCTAGGATGTCCTTGAATTCACCAGCCTCCTGCCATAGCTTCTTGAGTTTTTGATATCACAGGAATGTGTTATCATGCCTGACTCACATATAATTTTCCACATAGGCATGTTATTAAAAACAGGCAAAGGTCCTTTGATAATAGAACAGGTTTTCAAAACTCCTGAGAAGTGAATTTAAAGTCCTCAGCTTTTCTTTGTGTTATTTTGTCTTTTCCTTTAATTTCCTAAGAAATATTTCTCCTACATAGATATGAATATCTCCTTAAGATAGTAATGATAATGTGCCTTATGACTTCACCAAAGACACATTTCAGTAACATAAGTAATATAAAACAACAAGTTGCCCAGTATTTCACTGTTTACCATTTTAAAGAGAAAGGTTTAAATTCCTAATGCCTTATGGAATTCCTCTTAACTTATACTCAAGGAAATCCTTAATCCTGAATCCCTTTAGACAGATCTTAGCCGTTTTACAGCTTCCCTTTGCTTGTGTACTAGGACATTCCGAGCAACTTTGTACTGGGATTCTAAGCTTAAACTCTTCTGGTAAAGCCTTTCCTTTCTCCGTTACTTGACTGGCAATTATTTCCTTTCTTTATACCTTGAATTTTTATTTCATTTCTGTTTTAATTAAGACTTTTGAGATATTTAAATAAAAATTTAAATAGATAACTAGTATAAGGTATGCTCACTAATCAATGTGACTCTTACTGAAATAAAGCATTAACTACTTGTGGTATGAAAACTATTCTAGAGCATACTTCATCCACCTGAAATTCATGAAATTCAAGAAATTGAAGGACCAGAAGCAATTGAAACTCTCCTGAACTATTGTCAGGTATGGTATTTCTCTCTTTTTCAGTGTTTTCCTTGAACATTAAACTGTAAACATTTCATAGGTAAGGGGAAATTACTTGTGATTATTCCCCTCATTGCAATTGTTTTTGACAATTTCTACTTAGAATAGTGTTTTTGGTGAAAATTTGAAATCTAAATAGGTGTATTTGAGAATATTAAAATAATAGTTAACAAGTACTGTATTTATGTATTTTCTATCTATATTGCCTAATATTAACTTCTTCTATAAAACTTCTAAAGGAAATTGGAAGAGTTGAATACAGTTTTAATATGTGCCTACTTAATTACATATAAGATAGTTTGCTCATATTTTACAAGGAATTTATTTTATATAATTTTAAGTGAAAATCATAAAGATAAACTAGTGGTTAGGAACTGACAATAATTATTGTCATTTTATGAGCGGTATACTCCAGAGGCAATTGAAGTTCATAAAAATATTTTTTATTTCATAAGGTTTGCAGAATAGACTGAACTGACAATAGTTTGAAAAGTAAGTGTGTGTGTGTGTGTGTGTGTGTGTGTGTGTGTGAGAGAGAGAGAGAGAGAGAGAGAGAGAGAGAGAGAGAGAGAGAGAGAGAGAGAGAGAGAGAGAGAGAGAGAGAAAGGTCTTTTAGGCTGACACTAGTGAGGACAGAAGCCATTCTGATAAGTCTTGGTCTTAAAATTGTGCAGAAACAGCTAGAGAAAGCACCCAAGGAGCTGAAGGGGTCTGCAACCCTATAGGTGGAACAACATTATGAACTAACCAGTACCCCCAGAGCTCGTGTCTCTAGCTGCATATGTAGCAGAAGATGGCCTAGTCGGACCATCACTGCAAAGAGAGGCCCCTTGGTATTGCAAACTTTATATGCCCCAGTACAGGGAAATGCCAGGGCCAAGAAGTGGGAGTGGGTGCGTAGGGGAGCAGGGCGGGGGGAGAGTATAGGGAACTTTTGGGATAGCATTTTAAATGTATATAAAGAAAATATCTAATAAAAAATGTGCAGAAACAGGGGAAGGTTGACAAAGCTGCCTGACTTATGATGTCCAATTATTGGCAACCCTGAAGCCTAGGACATAGTGTTCAGCCAGGGGACCAAGAATTATGCAAGTTGAATGAGATATGGCATTGCAGAAGAGCAGAGCCTAGGTTCCCAAGCTAGGTTTCTAAGCGGCCCTTGAGAATCTTCTCACTTCAGTTTGCTGAATGTTGTTGACATGCTATATGATAGATGATAAAAGTACAATATGTAATCTTAGTACTTTTGAAGGCAGAGGCAGGAGGATGACTGTGGTGTGGGAATGCTGCTGGGCAGGCAAAGCACAGAGACGCTAGACTGCGTTTACCCTCCACTGCCCTTGGGTGCTGGGCTGGATGGAAACGCTGATACCCTGATAAGGGGGTGAGAAAACACAGCCCACCATGTGGTAGGTCAAAGTTGGGCTTCCCTGACTCCTGGGCTTCCAGTAGCCACTGAAAACCTCACAGAATAGTCAGGAAGGGAGGGTTAGAGTTCTACCAGCCTGAAATGAGAAGCCCTGGACCAGGGGTTCTCAGACTCTTGGAAGTCCAGACACTGCTATGGAACTCATGGAGGAGCAGAGAGTGGAGGAGGCTCTCTGGTTGAGGACAAGTCCATGGCCTGGGGGTGCCGGTGGGGGAGAGGAACTCCAGCATAACTCATCAGCAATTGTTCTAAGGTTAGTGGTAATTGTCTGGGAGTGAAGAGGGGCCTTCTGCTGGAGACTTAGGAGGGCTCAGCTCTGTAAATGAAGGCTTTCTCCATGTTCCCTATGATGAAAGAGAGAGTCCTTGGTTCCAAACTGTTTACTGATTGTTCATGTGGAAAATAGATACATATCACTTCCTCAGGGTGGACTAGAGATTAAATATCTTTTGCAGAAAGGAATGTCCACAAAGAGAAGCATATTGGCTAAACCCTCATGACCTCCAGATACCTCATCAGCATAGAAAACTCTGTTGTGATCTACATGTTCCAATGTAGGGAGTGTGGTTACATGATAGGGGTCTGGTCAAAACCAGGTAAAGCTCCTATGGTCCTCTTTGGGTTCCAGGGCTTCCAACCTCCTCAACCTTACTAAGTCTCCTGGCATGGGCCAGTGTTCCACATATTGCCACAAGTTCATAGCCAACTCCATCTATATAGTTAGTTTAAGGCCAGTTAGTTATAGTTAGTGAGAGCTGGTCTAAAAAATGAAAACAGAGAAACAAAGGAATCTCTTACTATTTAGTGAACGTATATATTGTTTACTTTCTTGGATGGGATTATGATATAATTAGAATATTTCCCCTTTTCATTTCTTCCCTCTAAACCCTCCCATATACTTCTCCCTGCTCTCTTTCAAATTTATTGCCTCTTTTTTTCATGAATTACTGTTGCATGTATATGTACATAAGTACACATCATACATACATTTATGGCCTCTTTTTCATCAATTGGTATTGCATGCATATGTTTATGCATACATACACACACACACACACACATTCAAGCGCACGCACATATCCCTAAATACAAACTATTTAACGTGCATAATGTTACTTGTATGCATGTTTTCAGTGCTGACTATTTGGCACTAGACAAGCAATTGGTGTGCTCTTCCCTGAGGAAGATGAGTTCTCTCACTCTCAGCATTCTTTAGTTGTCTGTAGTACTTTGTGCAGGGTTGAGCCATCACAAGCTTTCTCTCATCCACGTTGGTTTGTCTATGGTGTCCTTTTTATTCAGCTGATGTTTAGTTATGTAGGTGAGACTTTATGGTGGGTGTAGCTTCTAGCTTTACTAGGAGACACAGTATCACAGTAAACTCCATGGTCCTCTGGCTCTTAAACTCTTTCTACCTCAATTATCACAATGTTCCCTGAGCCTTTGGTACAGGAGTTGTTTTATAGATGTTTTCATTGGAACTGGGCTCCACAGGGCACATTTTGAGAACCACTGTCCCAGGATGCTTGTTATTTGCCCTCTTAAAATGGTCACTGCTTGTAGCTCTCTCCAGGCTGAGATAGGCATTTCTCCAGGACAGAAGTTTTTCTTTTGTAGGTTTTTTTAAAAAACAAAACAAAACAAAACACACACACACACACACACACGTTGTTTGTTTGCTTCTTTTCTGGTTTTTAAGGCTTATGGTCCCAGCACCTAGCAAATTAGTTCTGACAGGAGGAAGGCATTCATAATTGAATAAAAAAAATGTTTCTGGTCTTTTATAAGTATGCTCTCTGAAATTTCTGAGTATTTCAAGAAAAAAACCTCATCATATTATCAATGATGTTCCTCATTTATATGGCATGTAAGATGTATTCAATAGCACTGTGTGATCCTTTCTAGCTGCTTAATATCTCGAATAGTTTGGAGTCCAACACCACATACATTTTATTTGGCTTTATAGTCTTCTCAGAGTGGAACACTGTCTACTTTTTTTTTTATACAGCCGTAAAAAAAAAAAAAAAAAAAAACAGTTTTGAATACTTCTCTCCTAAGTTAATAGCCTTTTCAATGGGAATTGGCTGCAGCACATATGGGTGGGAGTTTGTCAGACGCTGTGATGCACTCACCTCCTTCTGGCAGTGAACACCCTTCCCTGTGTGTCCATGAGTTGGCTAGTGCAGTGGCAGTTTGAGGCTCAGCATCTCAGCCATTGTCCTCTGTCCCTTAAATACCGGGCCTCAAATAGAAAATGTGATGTTTCTGACTACTGGAGAATTTCCATTGTGCCTAGCAATTAACCTTGGCTTCCTGTATTTTCACACGTGTTACTTTTCTTTTGAAACAGTAACTACTAATACCTTTTATTACAACAGATTATATTTAAAACTGTTCAAAGGCTGGAAAAAAGGTTTGATGAAATGGATGAAAAACTAACAAAAGTTTATTATGCTCGTTCCAGATCCTTCTGGAATTATCCTGTAAGTATACAAATACATTATATTTGATAAATATTTTCTGTCTAAAGGTGCCAATCAGTTCAAAGTGATAGAAAACTAGTAAATGAGGGATTAGCAAGGCTTATCTATATTTGCTGGAAGAATGGATGAGGACTATATCTCTTTTGTAAAGAATGCTTATGTTTAGGATTAATGAATGTAGGACAATAAGAGTTTTTTCTTTACTTTTTATTGATTTTTTGTGAGTTTCGCATCATGTACCCCAGTCCCACTTATCTCCCCATCCCTTCATATCCACTCTCTGCCCTTACAACCATCCTCACAAAGAAAACAAACAAACAAACAAACAAACAAACAGAAACCAAATCAAAGCACAAAAATATCTCATCCTGGAAGGTGGAGTGTGTACCCTTTTGTCCACACATCTCTACTTTCAAATGTTCACTGCAATGAGTCACTGGTCTGGTTCAATGCCTCTAGCTTCTGCTACACGATCAATATTGTATCCTTACCAAGACTCCTTTTGGCTTTTCTGTTGTTGCCCTGTGTCATGGAAATCTTGTGTATTTGGACCAGCACTTTCACACATCCCAGCAGTTTATAGATGACATAGATTTTGGCATGGGACAACTCAAAGCTCTGGATCTTGATCTGGGTTGGTCAGTCTGTCAGCTTTCCCATACCCACACTACCGTTCCAGCAGTGCCCCAGCTAGCTCATCCAATGCTGCATCCAGCATGGCATGTCTCTAGTGCTCATACCCTTAGGGCTGACTCAGCTATCCCACCTCCCTGGTGGCAGGGGCAGTGGTGAGTTGCCCCCAAGTGTGTGAGCTCAGGAGTGCTGGCCTAACCACAAGGTCATGTGAGCAGGACAGCTGGCCCTATGCCTCAGGCTACAGCTCTCAGTAGAGTCCCTGCCCCCCCCCCAGTACTTCTCAACTGGGAAGCACAGTAGAGCTTGCTTTGTTGATGAGTGTTTTTATATTTGTACCTATAAAGTATGCAACAAATTAAATATAGGCTAGAAGAGGAACAAAATCACATGATCAAAATAGACCACCATTTTTCTAATGTAAAATAATGTATAAGAACCATGTCTTGATTATTATTTTTATTTCTCTTTTGATTATGAAGCCTTTGAAATCTGCAACCAGAAAGTACAATTACTTGACGCCTAAAAAAAGACTTAAAGTGCAGAAAGTGAGAGAAGTAGTTGATGATGATCCCTTTGCCTATCCTCAAAGTTACAGTCCAACCTCACCAGTCCGCAGGAGGGAAGGATATAACCAGGATATGGAAAACATTGAGCCTATGGACTGCACTCTGCCTTTGCAGTACACTGATACTATTGACAACAGCCAGACTTTCCAGTACACTGATACAGTCGACCTCAGCCAGAATGACCAGAACACTGATGTTATCGACCTCGACCAGACTGTCCAGTACACCGATACAATCGACCTCAGCCAGACTCTCCAGAACACTGATGTTATCGACCTCGACCAGACTGTCCAGTACACCGATACAACCGACCTCAGCCAGACTCTCCAGAACACTGATGTTATTGACCTCGACCAGACTGTCCAGTACACCGATACAATCGACCTCAGCCAGACTCTCCAGAACACTGATGTTATCGACCTCGACCAGACTATCCAGTACACCGATACAATCGACCTCAGCCAGACTCTTCAGAACACTGATACTATTGACCTCAGCCAGACTCTCCAGAACACTGATACTGTCAATAACGCCCAGCCTTTGCAGTACACCAATACTGTCAACAACACCATGGGTATCCAAAACACTGAGAACAATGATGTTTTCCATTCGGAGAATTCCCAGGAAGCAGTATTAGTCAGATCTTCACCAGAGAGGGACTATCAAGAAACTCCACCAAGTCCTACATATACTACCCAAAGCTATGAGCAGTATTACAGACTCAGAAATGTACCTGGCTCTTCTACGATGCCCTTCTACAGTGACTTACAAATTCCCAATATGGACACCATCACTTCTGCCCCTTCAACATCAAGGGAAGCAAGTACACTCCCTCCAGGGGAACTCATCCCCATACGGAATCCTGAAATGAGGCGAACGGCCTTCTTGGAGGCTCTGCTCTCACCTGTGATTGATCCTAACACTTTTGGTGAGTTTTGAATGGCATCAATGATTAACATCCTCTAAACAAGCTTGTAGAAGCTTCTTGTTTCTTATTTGATGGTTGATTTGTAGTTATATGCACAATGGCTACTACTAGTTATTGAGTAGGTATTATGGGTAAGACATTCTAATCAACTAAAATGTCTCTTCTCTGGTGATTTTCATAATGACACCATTGTGATATTAAAATCTATTTTCTTTGCTGTTCTCTATAGTAAATAATCAGAGTGATCATAAGGTGATAGGAAAGAAAGGATATGCTTTTGAATAATTCACACTCTCTCTCTCACACACACACAAAATCAAATTTCTATTGACTTTCTTTGGTTAGAAAAAAGATTTTCCTAGTCAATTACCAAGCCTTCTTCATTTGTAATCATACATTAGCCATAGGGAGTCAGGCATTTTGCTTAAGGTAATACTTGAATACAAAGAAGTGTCTGTACAATTTAATGAATAGTACAGCTAAAACTTGCTGAGATGTGAGCACTCATGTTTTATGTACCATTATTTCTTTATTAAATGTTTTTCAACCAAAACATTTATTGCTATTCAGTTTAACATAAAAGAATAATTGCCTTAAATGTCAAAACTACTGATTAGACTCATAAGAAAGTATTTTTTAATTCAGATTAACATGTAAACCACAAATGATGTGAATTTAAAGAGTAAAGGTGAATCTAAAAACAACAATATTGAATATAATGGAGAGATTTGCTTCAAAGAACTAATCGTGTTACCTGAGATAATTGTGGCTATTAAAATTTGTTGATATAACTAAAAAATAAGCAATTATAAAGTGTGAACTTGAGGAATTTCTATTGTATTTAGTACAATAAACCTAATTTAGGGAAAGAGACATTTGAGAGCTATTCAGAAAATTCATAGAAAGCTTTAAAGTAAGAAAGGATACTAAATTAACTCAGATTGTCCTAATTTAGTCCAAGTAGCACCATTTCTTTCACTTGCTCATGACCGAAGAGCCCTTGGATTGCTACATTTGTTTCATGATCATCAAGGAAGCTTTAAGGTACATGCCGAAGTTGCTCCCGCTCTTTGGGGTGGTCCATTGGCATATTCATATTGCGCACTCCTTGGATCATCTTTATCCAGAATTTTTATAGTTGGAATCTTGAGTCCCTAGTTAGGTGTTTAGGAGAAGGTTCCAGGGATGATACTATTACTTTCTACCTAACACTACCTAACATCTCTTTATTTTCAAGATGCTAATCGGATTTTGTTTCGTTTTAAATTTTTTTTTTTTGTTTCACTGTAACTGCAGGTTCATCCTCCGAGTGTACCCGTGCTGTTGTGAGACACCTTGGTTACCCTGTAAACTGGTCTGTGAATGATGTAATAACATTTCTGAACCGTTTAGATCCTCCTTTGGCTGACCAACTCTACCCTACCATCAAAAAACATGTAATGTATTTTTTTAATCTAGTTTCTCTGCTACCCTAATGCTATTGAGTGACCTTTGTGCACTTTTATTTGGATACTGAGTTACATGTAGGCCAGGGGAATCCTATTATGGGATTTGATTTTTGTTTGTGAAAAAGGTTATATTGTTCATCTTTATATGCTTAAATGGTTGGTTAGCTCTCTGACTGTATGTTATTCACATGGGCATCTAAGTATCTAATAAACTAAGCAGCCTCAAATCTTAGAAAATGGTGGCTCAGGATTACAAGGTTGAGGAAGTCCTCCTTCCCTGCAAGGACAAATATACAAATCCTCTCCAAACTAACCCACCCTTTCCACTCTAGGACCATAACCAAGGTGAGGTTTACCCATAATACATAACACAATAGCCCTCTTGTTATGATATCCAGAAGTTAATTTTAGCTGGTCAGTTCTGTTTACCTTATGTGACTCTGGAGGATTTGTGATGCTGATGACTATTAGCAAAGCAACATCATGGTTAAATTTTAGTTTTTTCCTAGTATTCTCTTAAGTTTCTTTCTTTATTTTTTTTTTATTTATTTTTTATTATTTTTTTTTTTGTTTTTTTCGAGACAGGGTCTCTCTGTGTAGCCTTGGCTGTCCTGGAACTCACTTTGTAGACCAGGCTGGCCTCGAACTCAGAAATCCGCCTGCCTCTGCCTCCCGAGTGCTGGGATTAAAGGCGTGTGCCACCACGCCCAGCAAGTTTCTTTATTTAATGGCATAAATTTCTGATTGTAGAGGTCTTTGACATACTTGGCATTGTTTATTCCTGGGTACCTTTAAAAATTATTGGGAACCAGATATTTTTTCTTCTAAATCATTTCTTGGCAAGTTTTTTTTTGTTGTTGTTGTTGTTTGCTTGCTTTTGTTTGTTTTGTTTTGTTCTTGTATGTAGAGAAAAACAACAACTTCTCTAAAAATGAGAAACCAGGCTATTTTTATTCTGATTTGAGAATTTCCCTACAGATTCCCACAACTTCTGATTTTTTCCTGTTATTTTGGTTTTTTTTTTATCATTTTTATTAGATATTTTCTTATTAGATATTTTCTTATTAGATATTTTCTTCATTTACATTTCAAATACTATCCTGAAAGTCCCTTATACCCTCCCTCCACCCTGCTCCGCAACCTACCCACTCCTACTTCCTGGCCCTGGCATTCCTCTGTACTGGGGCATATGATCTTCGCAAGACTAAGGGCCTCTCCTCCCATTGATAGCCTACTAAGCCAAGAATCTTTTTCTGACTTCTTCCAAGATGATTTCTGAACCTTGAGTGGCAGGATGGCAGCATGGGGGAATCTCTACACAACCAGTTGTGGATCTCTCTATTAATCACATGTCCTAGAAAAAGAAAGTTTTCTGTTGAGGGCCAAGAAATGCACTAAAATATGTATAAAAATAATAACTTAGGGGGTAGTTTATTGCTATGTTCATTTAGAAGAAGAAGAAGAAGAAGAAGAAGAAGAAGAAGAAGAAGAAGAAGAAGAAGAAGAAGAAGAAGAAGAAGAAGAAGCCTCCCCTAGGGCATATGACCTATCTAGCCACAGAATTAATTCTGTCTTTTGGACCAGGCTTTAAATCCAACCAGAAAGTGGTTGGCTACTCCCATAACATTTATGCCAAACATTCCTATATGGGAGGAAGAGGTAGGAGGACCACTTGAGGCCAGGAATTCTGGACTGATGTGTTAACGCCCATTGGGTGTCTTACAGTAAGTTGGTCATCAATATAATGACCTCCTGGGAGCAGGGGATCACCAGTTACCTAAAGTGACCTGGGGGAAGTGACCCAGGTAGAAAGCTTCTGGGTTTTGTATATCTATTATGTATACTATGATTATTGGAAGTATTTATTTATCATATCTAAGCATTTTCTTTTGCTATCTCCAGGGTCTATTAAATATAGTCATATGACTAGAAAATTTGACCTCTCCTTTCCTATTTGTATTCCTTTTTAGTTCTTTCTTTTCTCTTGTTGACATGAGCTGGATTTTAATAAGCTATATTTTCCTTCCTTTCTAATTTTACTTACTATTGTAAAAGATTTTGGGTCTTCTTAGACAAGACTATGTAATTAAATACAGTTCTAGTTTATGTTGGAACTTAAAAAGAACAAGTAATATGCTTAAGTAGCATAAGGTGATAGTAAATTAAGGCAAAGAATTTTTGTAGAGGTGTCTTGTAGTTATCAAGTACAGTGTCAACATACTGCATGTACTATTTTCAGTATAAAAAGAATACCAATAATTATTCTTCAGATCTAATTAGCTTCAGACAAATAACTCACTTTCATAAAAAGATAACAATGTTGAATGCATTTACTGTTTGCATTGATGTTTATATATTCCCAGCCCGTGTCTGAAAGTTCATAGCCATGAAATTATTTTCTGCCAATTTTTTTCTTTTTACTTTTGTCATAGATACACAATATTTTATTCTTTATACAGTATTTAAAATTATATAAATTGTTATAGTTAATTTAAATTAAGTTAAACTTGCTTTTTCTTAAAATTTATATGAATATACAAGCTTCAAAATTATGTATTGCTATTCAATGATATTTTTGATAGTTTTGTACAGGAGATACATATTCAAAGATTTTATAACTGTAATGAGATGATTTAGTTTTACATGTTCTTATATACAAAAAATAACTCCTCATCTAACATTACTGTTAATCATTTCAAAATTCTTCTTTCTATAGGATATCGATGGGAAAGCTATGCTGCTGATCAATAGTGATACAATGATAAAATATATGGGGGTGAAGGTTGGAGTAGCCATGAAGTTCGAAAACTACATTAGAACCCTTAAAGAAAAAGTAAACTGTGGCCAGTAAAAGAAAATGTTTGCATAACTTTAAATGTTCTCATAAATTCTTCCTTAATGCACAGATGAGTCCCTATGCTCATTAGTTTTTGTTTTGAAGAAGATTCTTGTAACATATGTTATAACTAGAATTTTAACATTACAGTCAAAGTCTGTTTCAAGATACATTTAACATATTAATATTAGCATATACAGACTGGAAGTTTATTCTGTCTTTAAAATGTTTTCATTTTATAGTTTATAGTTTATAAACATGCTTCATGAAAGAAACAGAAAAAGCTACCTTTAATTTGCGTTTATCTTTATGAATATTTTTAAAGCAACTAAAAAGGAAATATAAGAAACTAATAACTCCCATAATTAAAGTGGTGAAATTTTTTTACAGAAGAGAAATTAAAGGATATATAGTTACCCTTAGTGTAGATATGTTATCTGTATATTACTGGAGTATGCTTTTCATGTTCTACCACTTTTCAGGGGAAAAAAAAGCAGTAGCCATATAATTTCTTTTCCTCTATTCAGATTTTAAAAAGAAAATGAAGTTTATAAAATGTCTAATGAGCTTAAGACAACTAAATATTTTTTACAAGTGTTTAGATAAATTTTTGGATATATAGAGTGATCATTCATTTTATCTAAAAAGTGTACCTAAAGAGTAGTTTGGAAGAATTCTGACTATAGTTTGAAGATGCATACTTACTATATTTAGAGTCTTTATATTTTTATCAACTTTGGACATTTAGCTAAGAATTCATTGTTCAAATGTCTTTTCAAAGATACTTGTACTCAAAATTTAAATATATAATATAACAGTATATAGTTCTTGGAGGTATTACATTTGTACCAAAAATATGCAGGAGTAAATATTTTATTTTGAATGTAAAATGGTACTTTATGTTGATACAAGGGCAATGAGAAGTTGTTTATAAACAAGATGCTCTTACTCTGCTTTTTGCCACTTTCCCCTACTAGCCCTTCTCAGTTTAGCCTTCAGAGTCAGAAACAGTACAGAAGCTACTTTCTACATATGGAAGGGCTCTGTCTTGTACCATGTTTTCAAGTAGCTAGGACATTCACTATTGAAAGATACACTCATCGGACACATTTGGAACTTTATTTTATAATTTAAAACTTTTAGTAGAAACATGGATCATTACCGTTTGGTAATTGCTAATCACACTGTATAACTTTTGATATAAGGTAAACTGTGAAAATTGGTGCTAATAATATTGATTACTTATTGAAAATAGTAATGAAATGTTCACCAGGAGTAAGAATTTAGGTTATATCTTTTGAAAAAGAACTCTACTAGTTATAGTAGTTGAAAGGATTGATTTATTTGTATTAATGCATGTGTGATAAGATGTTCTAACTTCATACTTTTCAATTCATATAAAGATGCTATGCACAGTTGAATATGATTCAGATGCTTGAAAAACATCATTCTTTTCAGATTTCAAGATATAATAAAGTCAAATAACTGTAACAATTGACACCAATCTCCCATTTTTAATTAAGAATTTATAAAATATATTCTGATCATTCCCCCTATCTCCTTCCAGATCCCCCCTTTACCCACCCATCCAAATCTATGTTTTTTCTCTCTCTCTCTTTTGAAAATATTCAGGCAAATAAAGTGAACAAACTAAGATAAAAAACAAGTCTGCTTCCCATTTCTCATCAAGGCCTAGTTCTCTCAGATGACTGATGGGGACTACTTTTGCTCCTTGCCTTGGGTTGACCTGTGTGTGAGAGAGACATTGAGAGGCAGCCTAGGTAGCCATATCAGAGATTTGGAACATGGAAAAGACAATAACTCAGTCGGTCTAGTGGCACTAAGATGGGTGATCTGGTGTAGCTGGTGTACCAAAACTGTCTTATGGCTGCAGGGAGGACAGTTCTTGAGTCTGGCAGGATCTACCATCCAGATAGTCTTGTTTCACATCTTGAGAGTGGGTTTTACCCTCTTCTTGTAGGGTAGATAAATTGGCAAGGGGTTGGAAGGAGATATGAATCAGGAAAGGAAGAAAAGTGTTCACCAGATAACTCTACTGCTTGTCAGGCCACCTGATCTTCCATACAGTTTCCTTTGGCTTTAGGTGTTTTGGCTATTTGGTATCCCTTGATGGATAACTGTTGCAGGAAATATTAAAAAAAAAAAGAACTGGCACATTCCCACACTTACACTGGCACCAGAGGGCAACAACACTGTGTCCTGGTAGGGTCCCGTCAGCTCTATCCCACCCCCCCATTCCAATAACCAAATAGATCTGCTATCCTGGCGTTTTGATAGCACAATACCAAGTAACCCTGTAAAAATATGACTCAATGTTATAGTTAACCAATCAGATTTATATATCAATAAATTCTCAATATACAAGATGCCATTAATATTAATAATTAATTAATACATTAATTTCAGAACCAATTGATAATGATAAAAGCTGCCTACCTAGATTAGACAAATTATCCCAATATCCCAATATTCTAAGCTTTATGATATCATAACAACCTATGGCTGGTCATAGCCATGATGATTCATGTCCGCTGCCATCTTCCTTTCTCCCTCTCTCCCCTATGCTCACAATTTCCCCCACTCTTCTCTCCGCCTCTGCTTCCCCTGTCCAATCACAGGTCTCTTGCTGACCTATAGTGATTGGACAGGGAAAATCCTGCAACAAATAACATCTACCTCCTTGGGGAACCAGACCACTTCAAGGAAATAATTTCATTTTTTGCTTTTAATAGTTTTCCTTCAGCAGTTAATAAACCTCTTTCTTTATGAATCATGACATGGACATGAAAAGTGGAAAAGACATACTTGGTGTCTGTATCAGTATTTATTCATTTGTCCTTTCCCCATTATAGGGCTTGAATAAGAGCAATAATAAGTCTTTAGGCCCATGTGCCCCTTGGTGAGGCTTGTGCCTACGTGGTAACCCATTAGGTAGTTACTGTTGCCCTGGCTTTCCTGACTTGGTTGATGAAAAGTCTGTTTCCATAGGTGTTGTGTATAATTTTTTTAAATCATGCTTACTCCAGCTAGATGCCAGAAATGCCAGTCTCACCAAGCCCACATGGGTAGTTTCAGCAAGCCGCTCTGGTCTCTGTTCGATCCTTGCCTTGTGCAACTGCAGTCTCAATCAGCTCCCATGGCTAGCTCACACTTTTCCCATAAACGCTGGGAGCTATGGTCACTCTCACCAATCATCTACCCCTGTGGCTCGCTCTGCCAACCATCAATGACTGCCACTCAGCTCCACCCTCTCTCTTGCCCACCTGAATCTTCACACATGTAAAACACCAGACAATCTTAATATTTAAAATCAGCCAGATGTCACAACCACTGGGCTCAGAATCCATTGTCTTAAACTCATCAGCTGTTCTGTGTTGGAATTCTGGTGCCTGAAGCCACCACAGGATCTAGCTCCGAGGCCTACATAGTGTCTGTTTTCTCTGCTCCACAGCCTGGCCCAAAAGGCCTTTGCTATATTGTGATCTCCTCTAACTCTCTGGGACCCGGAGAACCTGCCTCCATATCCTTTGCTCAAGGATTAGCTTCTGCTGTCTTTAGTTAGCTAATAAAACAATCAGGGAAACTCCCCCAACATCTCACCTTTTCTGTTAAAAAAACAAAAACAAAAAACAAAAAAACAAAAAAAAATAAACAAAAAAAAACCCTCTTCTCCCAGACATTAATTGAAAAAAAAAAACCATGACAAGTAAATTACATAGTATGAGATACAAACAGTATCCAGTCCATTAATTTATCAATTTAGATAAAGTACTCTGCCATCCGTCTTAACTTAAAGGTTTTCAATTCTACACCTGAGTTATGTCTTGGTTTTAGTTTGTATATGATCTGAAAACCATCCTCTCAGATCTATATCATCTCTCTCAATGCTAAAGAGCTTGGGTTGGCTATGAGACTATGACCAGTGTTCAACCCCACCAGAAATCCGAGAATGACTTAAATATTACCTGAAAAATATAGGAAACACTAACATAGCTTCCAAAACTAAGACAATGTAGAGACAACTGACTCTCTGGACAATTCCCCAGTTTTTTAGCATCCAAGAGCATCCTTCCTGCTTTCTGGCCAAGGATCATCTATCTGACAGACTTATTATGCAGAGAATTGAAGGGCTGCTGTCCTTGTTTTGACAAAGCCAGTAGTCTACATGTGTCCCTCTCTGGACAGAATTCTGCAACATGTATCCTCTGGAATGAATTGTCAGTAGATGAAAGGGGTAACTTCTGCCCAGTGACTGCCCTGACATGAAAGCAACTTCTGGAGGTAAAAATGCTCAGCATTCTGAACTGTGAAGGGGGTACTACCAGGAGCAGGCTTGTCTCTAGACAAATGATTTTTAATAATGGAATGGCCATAAATTTTGTATTCTATAGACTTCTGATGCTTGTGAAGACATCTATCTATGTAAAGTATATAAGAACTGTTGTCCCTTAACTCTTGTCAGCTATTTCTAATTGAAATACCTCAAAGACACCTTTTTATTAAACTCAGAATCATGAGTTTGCTATCAGACCCTAAATTTGTTTTCTTGAAAGAGTTGCATAGGCACAATGCCTGTCTAAGAGTAACAATACTAATCTCAGTTTTTGAATCAGTATAAGATATTCATACCAATGAAAACCTTATTCTGTATCAAAAATAAATTCCGTACCAATGTAAGAAATTATAACTGCAACTTTGCATCACTTATAAAGATTTCTACCAATTAAGATAATGGCTACACCCTGGGAGCTCTGGGTTTATTGGCTAGTTCATATTGTTGTTCAGCCTATGAGGCTGCAAACCCCTTCAGCTCCTTGGGTACTTTCTCTAGCTCCTTCATTGGGAACCCTGTGCTCAGTCCAATGGATGGCTGTGAGCATCCACTTCTGTATTTGTCAGGCACTGGCAGATCCTCTCAGGAGAGAGCTATATCAGCAAGCACTTATTGGCATCCACAATAGTGTCTGGTTTTGGTGATTGTATATGGGATGGATCCCCAGGTGAGTCAGTCTCTGGATGGTCATTTCTTCAGTCTCTACTCCACACTTTGTAACTCCTTCCATGGATGTTTTTCCCCCCCTTCTAAGATGGATCAAAGTATCCACACTGTGGTCTAAACCACCAACCAAAGAGCACACATAGTAGGACTCATGGCTCCAGCTGCATATTTAGCAGAGGATGGCCTAGTTAGACATCAATGGGAGTAGAAGTCCTTTGTCCTATGAAGGCAGTATGCCCCAGTGTGGGGGAATGCCAGGGCCAGGAAGTGGGAGTAGGTAGGTTGGTGAGCGGGGGAAGGGGTAGGGGATGAGGGAGGGTGTTTTTCAGAGGGGAAAACAGGAAAGGGGATGTAAATAAAGAAAATATACAATAAAATTTCAAAGTGAAAAAAAGAAAGATAATGGCTACACCATCAATTCTACCTATTTCCTCACTGTTCAAATTAAGACCATTTTCAAATCATCCCTTAAAATGACAACCTAACTATAATTCATAAAGTAACCAGGACCATTTACCCCAACATAAGGGACTTAGAGGAACATCTCCACAACTTCTTCCTGCTGAATGGAGGTGATGAAATATCTTTGAAGGTGAGGGGAAGGGTAGAGAAAATAGAAGAGTTGGTTGGGCCTTAAGAAAGCCAAGCCAGCAATTGCTATTCAGTCTCTGATGCCTAAGTTCTGACTGGATCCGTCTGAAAGGTTGAATGAAGCCACATGACCTGGAATCCATGACACTGGGAGTCCAAGCAGGTTAGTTCAGCATAAACTGAGGATGAATTTCTCTAAAGCTGTACACTTTGCAATATACAATTCTCAAAACAGAATTTAAGTACCATCATGATATCTGCATGGATTATGTTAGTCTATGTAGTGTACAGACTAGTTAAGAAAGAATTTCTGCTCCTTGTTTGAACATGTGAAAGACAGTCTTTTTTATGAGCTAATTTTAATAATAACTGATCATTAGTCTTCATTCATGCCAGGTGAAGAAAGACACAAAGAATCTTTGCCTTTCTTGTTTGGTTCTTTTGAATTTTTCTAGTTCTTCAGGGGGTCTCCATCTATCATATCTGACCCATATAATTCTGGGAGGGGTCCAGAGCCTAACTGCACCTTTTTAATAAACACAAACATAAAGTCTTTCTCCCAGATTAGCATGTTCTTTAGACAGTAACTAGAAAAAAACATTAGCTTGACCTTTCTCCCAGGGGAATAATAAAATAACCGCAAAACTCAAAATCACACCCATTTTGATAATTAAAACAGTTCAAAACAAATGAAGCAACCTAAGCAAATACTGTATGAGCCTTATTTTAGCCTTTTTCTAACCAGTCATATCAGGATATTTAACCCAAAATTCCTGTGGAGTCCCAGTTTGAAGAATATTAGTTATCCTGCAAGTCTTCAAGACTTTTCTAAAACATTTCTGTTTTCATATAATCTCCCCACTATCTTTTGTTGGAGGCAACAGCCCTTTCTCTCTGCCTACCTCTATCTCAGCTTGTTCTTGCACAGCAGGGGCTCCCAGAACCTCTAGGCCCAACTCCTTGCACTAGTTCCAAACTGCAGGAAGAATTCCCCACATGGCTCAGGCAAAAATCTATATACTCTTGTATCTTTAAAAACAATTAAACTAAACTTAGAGTTCTACCCTATGATTACCTGCCTGTAGGAAGCAGGCAGCTTTTACTGTGTGGGTCTCTGTCTCTGAGCAGCCAACTTCTCTCTTTTCACAGCAGGAGACCTCAGAGCCTGTGATCTGAGCCTGCCCTGTGTTTATCCCCCCACCCCACTGGAGCCACATGACTTCTATTTGCTCACTGAGAAACCCCTCTCCCCTCCTTCCAGACCTGCTTCTCTGTGTCTGAATCAATCCTAGAATCCCAAATTATTAGTGCATTCTCTCCTACCACATTGGATGTCATCTGTTGCAAATAATTTTAATAAAGGCTTCCTTGCTCCTTCTAGAGAGCTCTGCCTGAGCTCTTTCAACTTCTTATGGCTAGCTCCACTAGCTTCTACGGACTGCCCCAACCTCACTCAGCTCCCACAGGTAGCTTTAGCAAACTGGTCCGGTCTCTATTCCTTGACTCTGTTCCAACAGCTGTCTCACCCAGCTCCCTTAGCTAGCTTATATTTTTCCCATAAACACTGGGAGCTGTGATCACTCTACACTGACTATCCATTCCCATGTCTGGCTCTGCCAACCACCAATGACTGCCACTTGCCTCTACCCTCTCTCTTGCCCACCTGAATTGTCGTGATTAGAAAACACCAGACACTCTTAATATTTAAAATCAGCCAGATATCACAACCACTGGGCTCAGAATCTATTGTCCTATACTCATCAGCTATTCTATATTGGAATTCTTCTGATGCCTGAGGCTGCCACAGGATGTAATAGCCCCCAAGCCTACACAGTGTCTGTCATCTCTGCTCCACAGCCTGGCCCAAAAGGCCACCTTTCTATTGTGTCCTCCTCTTCCTCTCTGAGACCCAGAAAACCTGCCTCCATATCTTTGCCCAGCAATTGGCTTCTGCCATCTTGATTTAGCCAATCAAACAATTAGGAAAACTCCCCCTACATATAGGTAAACAATTCAGTGTCTGCCTCAGGCAGGGCAGTGTGTCATGGAGGTCTGGCCTGAGAAATGTCCAGCTTGTCTTATAGTCATTAGCAGGACCCTACGACCATCATCAGGTATCAGTGTCACAGAACTGGGACTGACTATTCAGTATAAAATTAAGACAGTACTGCTAAAGTAACAGGCTCTTGAAATTAACTAATATGGACATTTTACATCCATTGGCCACTTGCTTTCATAGGAAGGTGAGAGCCATTAGAGTCAGATCCTGGTCTAGTATAGGGATTGTGGGTATTGTGTACAAACAGGAGTCCATACTTGAACAGCTATGCTACAGTTATCTGCCAAAATCCCAGAATCTGAGTTAAAATTTCCTTTGCAATGCCCCAAATTTCATGGATGAAAAGGTAGAACAGTTTGGTAACACTTGGTAGAGCTAAAGCTGGAGCTCTGATTAGAGCCTGCTTTAGTTCTTAGAAAGCTTGTTCTTCTGTTTCAGTCTAATTTAAAGGTTGGTCTCCCACAGTGGACAAATAAAGGGTTTGGGCTATGTCATCAAGCTCAGGAATCCAGAGCCTGAAATATCTTGCCACCTCTAGGAAGTCACATACCTACTTCTTAGTTTGGGGAGTGGGAATCCAGAGGATGGCTTCATTCTGGACAACATTAAGGGTTCTACCTTGAGCAAGCCTTTATCTCAGAGAGGAGACATCTGTCTGGAGTGGCTGAAGAAAGTCCTTGTGTCTGTGTAAATGTTGTCAGGAAGAGATTGTCTACATATTGGAGCAAAGTGGAGTCAGGGTATGGCACCCAAAATCCTGTTCAGTCTTTTTATAATGCTTCCATAACAGGAGGTAAGGATAATTTTTGAATCCTTAGGGTAGTCTTGCCCAGCTAGCTGACTTATCTCATTTGACATTGGATCAGTCAAATATGTGCTATCTCACTGGTGCCAGAGGAATGAAAAAGAAAGCATCCTTAGTGTCTAGGATCATATAGACCTATAGTCAGCCAGGGAGAAGACTGAACAGAGTATATGGATTTGGAACAGTAGAGTGAATGATTTGTCTACTTATTAACTTCACATCAATTCCAGACTGGCCAATTATCTGAAGTCTGTGCTTATAGACAGCAAGAAAGACATATTCCAAGCCAATTAGCATGGGGTAAGGATGTTAGCTTCCAATAGTCTCTTAATATGAGAACAATTCCAAGTCCAGTCTTTTGGTTCACAGGATATTGCTGGACACTTATCTTTGTGTCTGCAGCCAAGAGACTTAGCAGGACTGGTATGTCACCAGTGTGCTACAAAGCTAAAGATCATGTTTCAGCTCACGAGCACTATCCCTGGTTCTGGATTTGTTTCCGCTGTAGAGTCTGGAAGAGCTAGAAGACATTCTTCAGATAGAGGGGTAGTTTAAGCTTAATTGGTATGCAGCTGCAATGGGAATGTTAGCCCTTTGAGGGGTAAAGGTCATGGTGGTGCTTTATTTTGAAAGATTGTCCATGCCTAGGAGGAGGAAAAGGGCAATCTTGAATGACCAGAAGGAGTAAGTCATCTGTCTATGGCCCAGGATAATCATCCTTTCAGATGTAAGGTGATTGTCCTTAATCATGCCCATGTCTTCCAGTACTGACTTCCTTTTATTTCTTTTATTTGCAACCAGCCCCATTGGAGGGTTTTTTTTTTTTTTTAAATGTCGCAGTGTCTTAATTTGATGTTCTTCTATTGACACAGTGACCAAGGGGGTATTGGAGGCCTAAGACTATAGAGCCTTGGGGTCCTTCATTCTGATTCATTATCAACTTCTTTGTGGTCAGGAGGGTCATGCCACTGCTGTCTTGGGTTTGTGATGGCTCAGGCCCTCATTCTTTCTATGTCCCTTTTCCTTACAGTAAATACATTGATCCCTTTCCAGTGGGGCCTTCTTCATCCTTTCCATTTTTGTTTTGGGGCACCTATCCTCTGGACATAAGCAGTAGAGAACTTGGGCTTGGTTGACTAGAAAGCAGATATCATAATATTTTCTTCCCCTAGCTCAATCAGCAGTCGATTCAGCTTTCTTTCTTTTTCAGTATATGTTATTGAAAACCTTTGAGCCACTTGAGTGATCTGGAATGCAGTCATTCCAAGCAAAACCTCTAGCTTTTATTTATCTTATTTAGTGACAAAAAGCAAATTTAGTGCCCTAGCCTTTTTCAGAACCAGTGGGTCAAAAGTGATAAATTTTTGTTTATAGAGTTTGTGACCCCTGGGAAAAAGACCATAGACTCAATCCAGATTATAATTAGTTACATTTATTAAAGCTGCTAGCAAGACAACAATCTCTGAGCCAAACTTGACATTGCTGTGCAAAACAAGGGGAGTAGACAGCATTTTAAAAGGCAAAACCCACAAGAAGACCTTTGTATCTGAACAAGCAAGTCAAGAGCTGTTCTGCTCTGCCATAATTAGGTAGTCAGGGCAACCTCAAAATAGTCCTTGAATGTCTGCATAAACAAGTTACAGAAGCCAAAAAGCAGTTAGTCATATCATAACAAGTAGATAGCCACAGATGTACATTTTTGGGTGAGGGTCCCTGTGTCAGCATTACTGGGAACTTATCTTCCAGGGACTGGAGTCAGAGACAAATGGCTAGTGGGTACCAGGATGGATGCCTAGTATAAAGGGGAATTCGTTTTTCCATCTATCATATAATCACTCAAGAAATGCCTTGGGACTCTTGTGAGCCCTGGAGAACTTCAGTAGTCTTAAACAAATTAGTGGGTTTTCAAGCTGTGCCCTGAATTCCAGGTACTGATGAAGATTTTCCAGGGCTTGGGAACTGGGGAACAAATTGGGGTCCCAAGCAGGGCACGTACATGGCAAAGCTGTCTCAGCAAGTGTTACCAGTAGCTGAGGGGGAAAAAAGCTTTCTTTACCTCAATATGTTCCTTTTCCTCTGAAGTCAACAGAACAAGAAATTGATGGCAATCACCCCACAGTGGGTGATGGCTGTGGAGAACAGATTCCAGGAGGCAGTTAGGGCTTGGATTTTGTCAGAAAAGAGGGGAGAGATTTTCTAGTCATACAAATCTTAAGTAGAGAAAGGGACACAGACTGGAAAAGGATGTTGCCCTTCCCCTAAGCTTCTACCCCCACCTCCAGGAGGGAGTGGGCCTCTAGCAAGGGAAAGATAAAAACTTGGATTTAATTAATTCAAATCTGGAGCATGGAAGGCTCTCAAGCAAGATTCTGAAGGCAGCAAAGGACATGCAGGGGAGGGGGGAAACTGGATGTCTCCATCAGGAGGCATTGTGATGAGTACAGATGGAAAAGGGGGCAGGAACAGGTTGTATATAGATACAGAAAGGGAAGTAGGGATGGAGTAGAGGGAAGAGATTGATAGAATACGGTGGGATAAAATAGAGTAGCCTGAGGTTGGAAGACTATTTTAGAAACCAAAATAATATGATAATCCCTAAAGTGAAACCTTAAGATAAGGGGGTGGATTTTGAACAAGTGCCAAACATTGATCAATACAGACCATGGTACCCTAGGGATCCTGTGACCTTGAGTCAGACTGATTTCACAATGACTGGGTCTATGGACTGATCACTGGCCATCTCACTTCCTAGGAAGGCCAGTCAATATCACAAAAAGTATGGTGCTTTTCTCTTGACAGTTAACCCTTATAGTCTTCCCCAAATACTTGGGAGAAATTCTTTAGGGTACTTCAACGGGGTGAGAGTTTAGATAGACTCCCCATGTTAGCAGAAAATTTAAGTAAATCAGTGAAGTAGAAATTTTCACAGGACCAGAAGCAATAAAGAGAAGACAAACACATGCAAGACTTGCTAGAGACCCCATGTTGTGGGAGCAAGTAAGAAGCCTAGTCCAGGGGGCAATTCCAGGAGCAGTTTAATATGACTGAAGGGGAAAGGTGAAAATTAGGGGAGCTTTCAGACAAAGAGACCAAGTAAACAAAGGCATACAAAGGGTGCTGCCAAGTGGGGGAAGATGGAAAAGCTTTCAGGAACCCGTTGGAGAGTTTTCTCATTAAATCAGAGTGAATTTGGGGAGCATCCCAGCTCCCTTCTTCTCAGGACCAACAAAAGAATTGGGGTGACAGAAAAGACAAAATAGAAACACCAATAGCAATTTAAAAAAAAATCAATTAACTAGCACCTGGGCCAAACTTGTTCAGTATGCTTTCAATCACTCATACAGTTGGCTGGCCATTCATACAAACAAAACTGAAGCCAGATCTCTCAAAGTGGGCAGAACCTGAAAACTGGATCCTTTGCTATTGGAGTCCCAACTTTGAGTGGAAACATTGGGGAAAGATCTGCACCTGGAAAATCCTTCATTCAGAAAATGGCTACCCCCAAAAAATGTTTTACCCCTCTTATTTATAAGGCTCTCCAGAAAGGGTCTATCAATCTCAATTAGAAGGTTTTAGGAGCGCATTCCATGTGTGCTCTTTTGTGACTGGGTCACCTCACTCAGGATGATAGTTTCTAGGTCCATCCATTTGCCTAAGAACTTCATGAATTCATGAACTCATGAATTCATGAATTTTTAATAGCTGAGTAGTACTCCATTGTGTAAATGTACCACATTTTCTATATCCATTCCTCTGTTGAGGGACATCTGGGTTCTTTCCAGCTTCTGGCTATTATAAATAAGGCTGCTATGAACACAGTGGATCATGTGTCCTTATTACAAGTTGGTACATCTTCTGGATATATGCCTCAGAGTGGTATAGCTGGGTCCTCAGGTAGTACTATGTCCAATTTTCTGAGGAACCACTGAACTAATATCAACAATTCAGACCCCCCAGAGCTCGCAGGGACTACTAAGCCACCAACCAAGAACACATGGCTCCAGCTGCATATGTAGCAGAGGATGGCCTTGTCAGGCTTCAGTGGAAGGGGAGGTCCTTGGTCCTATGAAGGCTCCATAGGTGCCCCAGTGTAGGGGAATTGAGGGCAGGGAGGTGGGAGTGGGTGGCTGGGTGGAGGAACACCCCTATAGAAACAGGGGGAGGTGGGGCTGGTGAGATGGCTCAGTGGGTAGGAGCACCCGACTGCTCTTCCGAAGGTCCAGAGTTCAGATCCCAGCAACCACATGGTGGCTCACAACCATCTGTAACAAGATCTGGCGCTCTCTTCTGGAGTGTCTGAAGACATCTACAGTGTACTTACATATAATAATAAATAAATAAAAAATGTTTCATTTAAAAAAAAAAGAAACAGGGGGAGGGAGGATGGGATAGGAGGGTTCTGGGAGGGAGAAAACTGGGAAAGGGAATAACATTTGAAATGTAAATAGAAATGTCCAATAAAAATTAAAAATAAAAAATAAAAATAAGTAAATAAAATGAACACTTTAGGAGCTTTTCTCAAGCAGAACCAGAGCTGAATTGTGTATACAGACACCCCACCTCCATTATGAGAAGGATTCTGTTTTGATGGCCAGGAACATGGCCTCTCTGGAGTCAGTAAGAGGACTGGGGCCCTGGACCACTTCTCAGCGGGTACCTCCCCTGAAGCCTCTGCCTAGCTGGAAGGCCCAGAGCAAGGCTGAGTCCCACTATCTTGCTGAGGCCCTCCAAATGAAGTGATACATGCTATTACCAAAAGCCACACAAATTAACCAAAAAGAGAATGATGGCCTCAATAATGATCAAAGAATAGGCTAGTGGGTTTTGTTTTCATAGTGTTGAATTTCCTCCTCCTTTTACTTTACTGGCTTGGGATTATTTATTTCTTATGTTTGCTTGGATTTGGTTGACCTACTCAGATTCAAGTTACTCTCTGGCACTTTCTGTAGATATGAATTTGTAGATAGACACCTTAAATTTTATTTTGTTATGGAATTATTTCTCTGTCTATTGTAATTTACATTTTGCACTATAGTAGTATAGTATAGTGTTCTGGGATGACACCCTTGCTCTTTTAGAGTCTATAGAACATCTGCCCAGGCCCTTCTGAGTTTTAGAGTCTCATTGACACCCAACATTGAGAAGTTGGATGTTATTCTAATGGGTCTGCCTTTGTATGTTACTTGGTCTTTTTCACTTGCAGCTTTTAAATTCAGGCCTCCCCTTGTAAGCATAAGAATATCATGATCTTCTGGAATATTCAAAATTAAAATCAATCCACAAAATGCTCCCACTGTGGTTAATAGATGTGTTCTTTGAAAGACAACCACTGTATTTTCATGCTCTTAAAAGGGCAAGACTTCCTGAGGAAATAAAACAGGTTTAAATTTGGGGGGGGGGTCTTTCTACAGCCCAATATTATCGCTTTCTTACAACATCCTGCAAAGTTGATACAGGCAACAAGGAACACCATGGAGTACTAGATACACAGAACAAATACCCAATTTCAGAATGCATGACAGTTCTTGGTGATGGAGCATATGCATTTACCCCATAGGCAGGCAATTAGAAGCTAAAGGAAGAAAAATCCCTAATAGAAGCAGTGGCTACACTGTGTACTTTTTTTTTTAAACTGATGTCAAAGAACTACAGCAGGATCTAAAAAAAAAAAAGTCTCATAAAAGTATTAAACAGTCACATACAGTCCACACATAGGAGTAAAGAAGTTATGGAAGCTCCTGGTTCTGGAAGCTTCTAGTCTGCCTGAGAAGACAACAATAAAAACAGACACCTATTCATTTGTAAGCATACAAAATAAGGCAAAAGTGAAATGATCGTGAAAGACACACTACAAAGCGTTTGCCAGGAGAGAGAATTGCATTAGGCTTACCTGCAGAAGTGTTTCCACTAAGATCTAGAGGTAAAGGAGGTGTGTATGCTGAACAGTGTGAGCAAGAGTGTGTGTTTCTGTTGGTACACACTGAATCTTCTCTACAAGAAACTTGGGTTTATTTTTAAGGTATCATAAGTACATGTAGTTATTACTTTATTAAAAATATCTTGGTTTTCCTATGCTTAATCTACATCATTTACATGGCCAATTAGCAAGCAGCAGAAAGAGAAGAAATGAGGAAAACAATATAGCATATATCAGAAGATAAATGTGATGGTTAGAGATTATCTACATGAAAACAAGTTCAAGTTCAATTTTTTAAAACAATCATTTTTTATATATTTTGTCATTTGTCTGAACCCAAAATATCCATTAAAATTGGTCAGCAAGCAAACAAAAATTAGACCATACTAATAATATTGATCTAAGCAGGGTAAAACTCCAGGCCAAAAAAGACCCACTCAGTATATCAGAACTTATTCCATGGTAAAAAGCTCAAGTATATATTGTAAAGTTGTACATGAGTGAACACATAGAATCAGAAAGCAAAAAAGCAAAATCAAGGAGAAAAAATAGAGACATGAATAGAAATATAAGAGTACATGGAAGATTTTTATCTTTCAGCATTTGGTTGTAGCAAAATTAAACAACAGATATTGATATAAATGAAAAGGAATTATAAATAAACTGAAAACTCAACAAAATAGCCTCCACAAGGCTGCAGCAAGGTTGGGGTGGTATTAGTTCTGAGTCTGTCTAGACTACAAGATAAAATCATGGCTTAATTAAAAAAGAAAAACAGGCCCTTCCAGTTGGCGCCAGCACCAGGTCACCTAGGGCCCAGAATCGGCGTACACTCCCACGGTCCCCAGAGGACTCTCCAAGTGATCTTAGGATCACTGGTGAGTGGAACACAACATCTGTTCCAATCTAATTGTGTGGGACCTGAGACAGCAGAAGGGAAGCAGAAAACCGGACTGACCAAGGGCACAAGTCTCTTCTGGTCCATGCCAGCACCGGGTCACCTAGGACCCGGAGTCGGAGGACATCCCCACAGTTCCCAGAGGAGTTTCCACATGATCTTAGGATCACTGACCAGACAGCTTTAGGGTCCTCATAGGAGACACTACTTCCAGGCACTGTAACACACCCAGGATCTTAGGACAACAGGATAACAGGAGCTGGGTCACACCAGTATTTCAGGGTCTCAGAGGAAGCTTGACTGCCAAAAACTCTGACACATCTAGAATCTCAGGTTCACAGGAGCCCGCAATCAAAGGATCACAGAGAAAGCTGGACTCTGAGGAGTTCTGAATCAACTGGTATTATAGAAAGGACAGACTTCAATCAGATATATTGAGGGCAGCAAGCACTTGAGATAATCAAATGGCAGGAGGCTAGAATAAGAACAGAAGCAACAAAAACCAAGGTTACTTGGCATTATTAGAACCAAACTCTTCCACTGTAGCAAGACCTCGATACACCATCACATCAGAAAAACAAAACATGGATCTAAAGTCACCTCTCATGATGATGATGGAGGACATTAAGAAGGAAATACAAGAAAACACAGGTAAACAGCTAGAAACCTTTAAAGAGGAAACACAAAAATACCTTAGAGAGCTATAGGAAAACACTATCAAACAGGTGATGGAATTGAACAAAACCATGGAAATAGAAACAATAAAGAAAACCCAAAGGGAGACAACTCTGGAGAAAGAAAACCTAGGAAAGAGGTCAGGAGTTAGATGCAAGCATCAGCAACAGAATACAAGAGATAGAAGAGAGAATCTCAGATGCATAAGATACCATAGAAAACATTGACACAACAGTAAAACAAAATGCAAAAAGCAAAGAGCTCCTAATCCAAAACATCCAGGAAATCCAGGATAAATGAGAAGACCAAACCTAAGGTTAATAGGAGTAGATGAGAATGAAGATTTCCAACTTAAAGGGCCAGTAAATATCTTCAACAAAATTATAGAAGAAAACTTCCCTAACCTAAAAATGATTCCCATGAGCATACAAGAAGCCTACAGAATTCCAAATAGATTAGACCAGAAAAAAATTCCTCTTGTCACATAGTAATCAAAGCATCAAATGCACAAAACAAAGAAAATTTTAAAAGCAGTAAGGGAAAAGGGTCAAGTAACATATAAAGGCAGACCTATCAGAATTACACCAGACGTCTCCACAGAGACTATGAAAGTCAGAAGATCCTGGGTAGATGTCATGCAGACACTATCAATAGAACAAAAAGGCAACCAACAGATTGGGGAAAGATCTTTACCAACCCTATATCTAATAGAGGGCTAATAACCATAAGCTGGAAAGAACCCAGTTGTCCTTCAACAGAGGAATGGATACAGAAAATGTGGTACATTTACATAATGGAGTACTACTCAGCTATTAAAAACAATGAATTCATGAAGTTCTTTGGCAAATGGATGGAACTAGAAAATATCATCATGAGTGAGGTAACTCAATCACAAAAGAACACACATGGTATGCACTTACTGATAAGTGGATATTAGTTCAGAAGTTCAGAATACCCAACATACAATCCACAGACAACATGAAGCCAAGAAGAAGGCAAACCACAGGTGCATACTTTGGTCCTTCTTAGAAGGGGGATCAAAATACCCATAGGAGGAGATACAGAGACAAAGTTTGGAGCAGAGACCGAAGGAAAGGCCATCCAGTGACCGTCCCACCTGGGATCCATCCCATATACAGTTATCAAACCCAGACACTATTATGGATGCCAACAAGAGCTTGCTGACAGGAGCCTGATATAGCTGTCTCCTGAGAGGCTCTGCCAGTACCTGGCAAATACAGAAGTGGATACTGACAGCCATCCACTGGACTGAGCACAGGGTCCCCAATGGAGGAGCCAGAGAAAGGACCCAAGGAGCTGAAGGTGTTTGCAGCCCCATAGAAGGAACAACAATATGAACTAACCAGTACCCACCAGAGCTTGCAGGACCTACCATCCAAAGAGTACACATGGTGGGACTCAAGGCTCTAGCTGCATATGTAGCAGAGGATGGCCTTGTGGGACATCAATGAAAGGAGAGGCCCTTGGTCTTATGAAGGCTCGATACCCCAGTGTAGGAGAATGCCAGGGCAGGGAAGCAGGAGTGGGTGGGTTAGTGAGCCAGTGGAAGAGGAAAGGGTTAGTGGGTTTTCTGTGGGGAAATGAGGAAAGGGGATAAAATTTGAAATGTAAATAAAGAAAATATCTATTAAAAAGTGGAACACAGAGCTAAAAAGAGACTTCTCAACAGAGGAATGCCAAATGACCAAGAATCACTTTAAAAATGTTCAAAGTCCTTAATTGTCACAGGGAAATGGAAATCAAAACAACTCTGCTATGTCATCTTACACCCACCTGAATGGCCAAGATAAAAATCTCAAGAGATAGCAAATGTTGGCCAAGATGTGGATCAAGGGGAACACTCCTCCACTGCTGATGAGTGTGCAAACTTGTTACAACCACTTTGGAAATCAATTTGGCATTTTTTTTTCAGAAAACTGGGAATATTTCTACCTCAAGACACAGCTATACTCTTGGGCATATACCCCAAAGATGGTCCAACATCTCACAAAGACACTGGCTCAACTATGTTCATAGCAGCTTTATCCATAATAGTAAAAAACCGGAAACAACCTGGATGTCCCTCAACTGAAGAATGGATAAAGAAAATGTTATACTTCTACCCAATGGAATACTATTCAGCTATAAAAAGTAAAGACATCATGATTTTTTTCAGGGAAATGGATGGAACTTGAGAATGTCATTCTGCATTAGGTAACCAAGTACAAAAAGACATGCACGGTATATATTCACTTATAAGTGGATATTAGCCACAAAATGCCTATGCTGTACTTCACAGACCCAAAGTTGTCTTGACAGGAAGGAGGGCACAAGCAAAGATGCTTGAGTCTTACTTGGGAGGGGGAATGGAATTGTTGTGGAAGGCAGATGGAAGAAGTGAACTGGATGGGAGGGGGGAATCAGGAAAAGAGTGGGAAAGGTTTGGGGACAGGTGTGGGGAGGGACAAGGGGATGGTCAGATGACCATGAGAATGAATGGAAATCTGCAAATGAAAGTGGGAGGTAGGGGACATCTCCAGGAAGGGACAAAAACCTGAGATGGGAGGCACCCAAGAATCAGTGGGGGTGTCCTTAGCTGTGACTCACAACATTGGGGATATGGAGCCTGGGGAGGCTGCCTCCTGTGGCCAGGCAGGAACCCCAGTGATGTGATAGGGATATCAACCCACCCACAAAAAATTTTGACCCAAAACTTATCCTATCTACAAGAAATACAAGCAGAGACTTAGGGAAAGGCCAATCAATAACCAGCCAAAATTGAGACCCATCCCATAGGCAAGCACCAATCCTTAATACTACTAATGATACTCTGCTGTGCTTGCAGACAGAAGCATGTTGTCCTCTAAGAGGTCCCAGCAGCTGACTCAGACAGATGCAGACACCCACAGCCAAACACTGGATGGAGGTTGAGGACTCGTGTGGAAGAATAGGAGGAAGGATTGAGGGCCCCAAAGGGGATAGGAACTCCACAAGAAACCAACAGAGTCAACTAAACTGAGAACCCTTGGGGGCTCTCAGAGACTAAACCACCAACCAAAGAGCATACACAGGCTGGACCTAGGCCCTCACACATATGTAGCAGATGTGCAGCTTGGCCTTCATGCAGGTCCCAAAGAGGTGAGCTGGAGGGCTATCCCAAAAGCTGTTGCCCGTCTGTGGGATATGTTCTTCTATCTAGGCTGCCTTGTCTGGCCTCAGTGGGAGAGAAAGGCTGGAAGAGACTTGAAGTGCTAGAGTGGGGGTATACCCAGAGGGAGCCTCACCTGCTCAGAGAACAAGGAGAGGAGGTAAGGATTGTAGAGGGAGTGACCGGGAGGGGAGCAATGATCAGGATGTAAAGTAAATAAGTAAAAAGTAAATTTTAAAAATTCTAACAGCAAGTAACCACTATTACCTTTCTAGCCTCAGATTCTTTCCTGAATCTGTCTTAAACTTATTTACCCACTGACTCACATACCTACTCCTAATGCTTTCAGACGTCTCTTAGACATACATCATCATTCAGTTCCTACCTGTCCTCACTTTGCCAGACCATCCTTTTACCAGTTCTAGCTCTGTTAATTAACAGCACAGAACCCTCAACCACTCATATATCCAGTCTCCCCAACCAAAAGGTACTATGGACAGCTACCATTCCATAGTACTAAAGTTCCCAAGTTATAGGCATCCCTCCTGTCATGGATTCTTCCTGGCTTCCATCTCGTCTGATTAGTTCTTACTGGAGCTTGAAACCAGGTAAATTTCAGAAATGCCAAGCCCCTTCTTGTGAGCACTTTCTTGTGAGTTGTTAGGTTCTGGTACTTTGTTCTCCAGGAAGCAGCCATTTGTCCTCATTGTTTATAGTCTTCTCTAAGACATTATACATTATAAGCTTAAAACCTTTATGTCATCTGAACACATAGCTTTAATCACAGCACTTGGTTCTCTAACATGACATTTTAGTTCCTAAGATAACCCTGATTTCTCTCCATTTCCTGCTATGACAGTCCATGTAGTCTATGCTACCCAACTGATAACAAAAGATTGTTCCATTTTCTGAACTCAACTCTTCCTCTCAATTAAAAATACAAAAACTCATTTCTCCCATTGAAAAGATTCTCCCAGTGATCTCTTCTCCCTGATATCCACACTCTTGCATTATTCCCTCCATTGAGTGTGAGCTGAGCTTACTGATTCTCTTTCATGACCAATGTAATGAGAGGGAAATTCTAGCATTAAGCTTCAAAAGCTTTATACCTGTCTTGAACATTCTTTCAAGTTGTTTTCTTGGGGAGAAACCAGCTGCCATGTCAATGCAGCCTTTGAAAGACCACACATGAAAGACCACTGATCATCCTAAAACATCTAGATTATTCTTGGAAGTTGATACCCACTCTATCATCCACTGCAAAGTTGTGAGAGTTCCTGAACTAGAATAATCTGGCTGAGTTTGAATTAGACTCATGACATGTAAGTGTTTATGCTACATAGTAATATATAACTAAAACAAGGTACTTATTATTTTTCTGCCTTGTTCTTTTTTTTTAATTTTATTAGATATTTTCTTCATTTACATTATACCCTCCCCCCACCCTGCTCCCCTACCCACTCACTCCCACTTCTTGGCCCTGGCGTTCCCCTGTACTGGGGCATATAAAGTTTGTTAGACCAAGGGGCCTCTCTTCCCAATGATGGCCGACTAGGCCATCTTCTGCTACATATGCAGCTAGAGACACAAGCTCTGGGGATACTGATTAGTTCTTTTGTTGTTCCACCTATAGGGTTGCAGACCCCTTCATCTCCTTGGGTACTTTCTCTAGATTCTCCATTGGGGGCCCTGTGTTCCATCTTATAGATGACTGTGAGCATCCACTTCGTATTTGTCAGGGACTGGCATAGCCTCACAGGAGACAGCTATATCAGGGTCCTTTCAGCAAAATCTTGCTGGCATATGCAATAGTGTCTGCATTTGGTGGCTGATTATGGGATGGACCCCCGTGTGGGGCAGTCTCTGGATTGTCCAACCTTTCATCTTACCTCCAAACTTTGTCTCTGCAACTCCTTCCATGTCTATTTTATTCCCTATTCTAGGGAACCACCAGACTGATTTCCAGAGTGGTTGTACAAGCTTGCAATCCCACCAGCAATGGAGGAGTGTTCCTCTTTCTCCACATCCTTGTCAGCATCTGCTGTCACCTGAATTTTTAATCCTAGCCATTCTGACTGGTGTGAGGTGGGATCTCAGGGTTGTTTTGATTTCCATTTCCCTGATGATTAAGGATGTTGAACATTTTTTCAGGTGCTTCTCTGCCATTCAGTATTCCTCAGGTGAGAATTCTTTGTTTAGCTCTGTACCCCATTTTTAATGGGGTTATTTGAATTTCTGGAGTTCAGCTCTTTGAGCTCTTTTTATATATTTGATATTAGCGCTTCTTCTCCCACTGAGGCCAAACAAGGCAACCCAGCTAGAAGAACCTATCCCATAGACAGGCAACAGCTTTTTAGATAGCCCCCAGTTTGTTTGGACCTGCATGAAGACCAAGCTGCACATCTGCTACATATGGTGGGGGGCGGGGATCTAGGTCCAGCCCGTGTATGCTCTTTGGCTGGTGGTTCAGCCTTTGAGAGCCCTCAAGGATCCATGTTGACTCTGTTGGTCTTTCTGAGGAGTTCCTATTCCCTTCGGGCCCTCAATCCTTCCTCCTATTCATCCATAAGGGTCCCCAACCTCCATCCAGTGTTTGACTGTGGCTGTCTGTATATGTCTGAGTCAGTTGCTGGGTGGAACCTCTTAGAGGACAACATGCTTCTGTCTGCAAGCATATCAGGGTAACATTAACAGTGTTAGTGATTGGTGCTTGCCAATCACTATGGGTCTCAAGTTGAGCCAGTTATTGGTTGGACATTCCCTCAGTCTCTACTCCCTCTTCCATGCCTGGGCAGAGCTTCTTAATGTCTACCTTTCTTATCTTCTTTCTCAGGAGAAAAATATCTAGGTTAAGGACCTACAAGGGCACTATAAGCCGGTACTTCTTGCTATCTGAATTGGGGGCTCCAAAGTACCTGGTTAGGGATCAGAATATTCTTAGCCTGGCAAGAGGCCAGAGTGCCATGAAGCTTGCATTTGGGGTGTGAGGGAGATTTGAAAGTGTGAGGACGGTGAAGACTGCCCCCTAGGCTCCTGAGGATGTTGCATACACAGTTGCTATGCTTCCTGTATGCTTCACTTACAGGAAGAAAGCAGGTGAGAAGCTGTTGGTTTAGGAGATATGTGCCTAGGAGCCATCAATATTGTCTGAAAGTATACAGAAGGTGATAGCAGTCAGGTTCGATCCTCAAATCTCCTCTCATCCTGTCTCCTAGGGCCGCATGTAGTACTTTCTCTATAGTGGGTTCAGTAGTTTTTGTTTTTTTTTTTAACCCAAGACAAATTGCAGCTTACAGGCAAATTATTCTCTAACAGAAGCTACAAAAGGCAGGGAGGTGTGAACCCAGCCTTATCACAACTCCATTGCTCCTTCAGGCCCCCCATGCCCTTAATCTCTATGAAGCAATGTGATTTATTTTCAAAAATCCTAGAAAACAGCTTCATGCTGTATTTTGGTCTCTTTTCGGCCTTTCCCTTGAAGCCCTAGAGGTAAGCTTGTTCAAGTTGTTCCCTCTGGTAACCCTGTCCCCTATTCCCTCTCTATCTCAAATAGAGGTCTCCATGGGCCCATTGATCCATCCCATTCCCTCAAACACCCAGAAAAATCCTCAAAACCCACCATCAAAACAACAACATCAAACCTAAAGCAAAATAAAACAAAAATCTCAACAACAAAAACAAAACTAAAATCCTAAATCCCAAAGTCCTCAAACTGTAGTGGCAGCAAAATACAGCCTGTGGCCTTCACAGTGTCAGGTGTAGGACTACATTGCAAGTGGTGACTCTTAGTGCCTAGCACAGTCAACTCTTGCCCCCCAGTGTTGTAGTTGGTTTGTTTGGTGGTTTTACACCATGGTTTTTCTGTGTGGCCCATGTTTGTCCCAAACTCCTCAAAGATCACCCTGCCTCTTGCCTTGACAATTGGTATTAAAAAGTCTGTTGCTACCATAGCTCAGGTATGCTATGATATTTTTGGCTTAGGGAACAGAAGTGGTGGTAGCCCTGCACCTGTGGTTGGAAGGAATGGGGCTCTGTGGACACACAGTGCTGGTGCAAAATGTGGCCAGTGAGGCTGCCCACACATTTCAAAGATGCTGCACCCTCTTCTGGCCTGTGCACACCTCAGCATCAGGGAACCTGGTTAGTCTGGACTTGCCTGGCTACTATGGGCATGGAGCAGAAAGCAACAACTCTTGTTCTGTCTGGGAGTGTCCCTCAAGCTTTTCAGTGCTGATGCTTAGCTACTATGCCCATGCCTGCAGGAGTAGCATGGCCCAAGTCTGACATAGCAGGTTTTCACTGCTACCCCAGTGACCCCGGTACAGCCAGTGTGGAAAAGGAGTTATCAGACAATAACTACTGCCAATTGTGGCAAGAGGAGCCCCTAGTCTACTACCCTATGCAAGGGCAATAATTCCAGTCTGGGCTAGTACTCCCACGTTTTACCCTTGCTCCTCCAGCTCCTCCAAGACTCTCATGCCCCTCCATTCATCAGCAGACTCCAAGATTCCCAGCCATGTTTCCCTGGACTCAGAAACCATAGGCCCTGCCGGGCACACTACATACCACTGTGTGAGATGTCCTCATCTTTTATTTCAAGCAGAGGGGAGAAGACACTGCAGTCATAAGCCAGCAAGCCTGCCTCCAAAGCATAGTCAGCATGGCTTTACTTTAATAATGGATGAAGGACTTCTTTGCTGAACTCTGGTATTTTCTGTCTGGACAGGTTGTCCTAAGACACAAATTAGTTCCCTTCAGGCAATCAAAGTCATTGGGCAGGTATCCGTGTGTCAGGACCACTAAACTGAAAAGTTTCCGGTGGTTGTTGCTGAGTTCAACCAGAGTGGGGCAGTGTCTGCCAGCATAGATGAAACTGAAAAAAGGGTTCTCCCTGACTTACGGGTAGAAGAGTGGTTCTTCTGACTTTTGGAGAATTCCTTTGCTGCAAAGAGGCCTCCTCTTTCCGTGGTGGAAAGGTTGGCAGCTCTTAAACAGGATGAGCAAGGCTCACTTCACAAACATTTTTGTAGTTATTTCAAATACAGTCTCATCCCCTTTACAGAGCACATGTGCTCTAGGCTAGAGTTGTGTTAAGACTACATGTGAAAAGTCTCCCTCACTGAGCGGGGGGAGAGACCCTCACCCCTGTAAATCTAATTTTATATGTCTAGTTCAAAGACCTTTTTATGTGTTAAGCTATCAGACCTTCCAAGGAAGGTTTGGTGCAAGATGTAAGGGAGTGAGTTCTGTGCAGTAAACTTCCATGGAAGCTCCTGGACCTTTACTTACTAGGCTCCAAGCTTCTGAGAATGCAGAGCACCCCAATGTCTCAAGAGTGCTGTCTTTAGAGAGGGGTGGGACCCTGAAACAAGCCCTGAGGTATTCAGCAGACTGTGGCCAAGGATCTGTGCCTGGATTTGGAGGCTGGATGGCAGCACCATCCCTGATTGGTGCCTACCCATTGTGAACCAAGTACCACTGGCTGGAACATACCTCCTTCCAGCCCTGGACCACATGGTTCTCTCAGCAGGTACAGTGAGGAAGATCACGGTGACCTTTGATACCATGCATGACCAATATTGTCTCGGAGCTTCTTTCTTCCAGACCATGCTTCTCCCCCCTCTTGTCTAATTAGCTCCTTTTCATTTTGAAGGCCCAATGATCATCAACCCATCTGTCAGCCAACCGGAAAAATAATAGAATGACATTTACGTGGGATCACCTATTAGTAGTCTGAAGGTAGGTATGAAAGGGCCAGGCTGGAAACTCACCTCTGTAGAGCCAAGAGCAATGCAACAGTCTACTAGCTGGAATGAAAACCTTTTGAAAATCATAGATTTGACTGACCTATCTTGGCCTTGCTCCCTATTACTTTCTATAAACAAAGTATAATATAGTATGGACAAATTTGTTGAATATACATCATGTACTTATATTCTGCATTTTCTGTTTCTGGTACCCCAGATAAATTAACCCATGGTCTTAATGTTACTTTATTGTTTCTGTTGTATATAGATGAGGAAATGGATGCAGAGATGTTATATGACTGGCATGAAGTAACCCAATTAGAAAGGAGCGAAGGTGACAATTAAGTCCAGATTCCTATAACACCAGTACTCTTAATTCCTACTTAGGGTCTTCCAGCCACAACTTTGTCAGGTGCAGCAGGAAAAAAATGGCTTTTGATGCAGAACTGTCTTGTGCTTCAGTATTGTTAGTATTTCAAAACAAAAGAATGCCTGCCTCTATATGAGGATTTAAATTTCCATTCAGCTGGTTGAAGGATTTAGAATACTCCCATTTTGTTATTACCTCATGGGATGCATATGATGATGAACTGGAGTACAGAAGGAAAACATTGAACCAATTTAATACTGGGTCCACCCTTTCAACCTTTTGAGTTTTGCACATATTTTATAATGTACATATTTGTTCAAGAGCCCATGCATGTAATTTATTTCAAAAAAAAATTCACAAACTCTAGAAAGGCAAATGTTCAAATACTTTTTGTATTCCAATGACGAAATTTGGCACTATTGCTTGTTTTATTTTCTACATTTTATCCCTGTCTAAGAGTAAAAAAATAGTCTGGCTATTGTGATGCACACTTGTAATTCCAGCCCATGCGAAGTGGAGATAGCAGGATCAAGAGTTTAAGGAGCATTCTATGGCTACGACAGTGTGCTCAAGGTCAGCCTGGACTGCAGGAGAGGCTTTTCCAAGAAGTCAATAAAGATGCAGGAGACCTTTTTGAACAATGTCCTTTGTTTAGAAGGTACTGTGATGGATCGCTTTTGTATGGATAGATTTCCATGTACTGTATTGTTTGGCTACAAAGGGCATATCTGTCCCTTCTTCATGGATTCAGTTGAGCACATACACGTTTGACAAAGGTCCCCTAAATCCCAGCACTCTGCTAGATGTGTAGAATACAGCAATTGTGACTTTCACCCTAAAGAGTGCCGTGCTTTTGAAGGAATGAATTGGGAAGGGTGATATCATTGTGTTCACGTTACTATGGGTGAGGGGACTCTTAGCTTCTTCCAGAACACTCATGGAAGCTTTCTAGGGGAGGAATTATTTTGAACTACATCCTGAGGAAGTGGCCAAATTAAGAAGGTGGGAAACAGTGTTGAGAAGAGGACACCCCTGAGTGAGAGACATGTCTGGGAGCACCTGCCCCTTTTGTATACCTGGAGTTTACACATGAGGAAAGAAGTGACTTGTGAACACAAAGATGGGTTGGGGCCAGACCTCAGAACGCCTGCCCACACGTGAGGCTAGAGTATGGGTAAGAGTCAACTGCAACCACATGCTTGTTTTATTTTCTGTGTATATAGAATTACCAATTACCACAATGATTCTGGTGTCAGTATAGAGGAACGACGCAGGAAGACTGGAGGCATTGCCCTCATTCAGTTCTGAGGTTAATTTACCAGTCTTGGCAAGGAACAGTATGGGCTGGGTCAAGAACAGTATGAAAAAGAAAAGAAATTACAGATTTGAGAAAAATTGAAGAGTCTGAGTAAGGCAAGCGAGAGTCTGAGTACTGTAGATGAAAGAGAAATCATGGCAAACAGGTCCAGGTTTCCCCATGAGCAACCAGGAAGAAGGTGTCTGCAGGAAACCTGTATGTAAGTGTTGGATCAGGGAAGGGAAAGGGAGGGAGGGAGTGGGAGGGGAGTGAAGGGAGCTTTAGGTATGATGCATATGATGTTCCACCTATGGAGATAAAAGGTGGAAAGGCAGGTGGGACAGAAGCTAGACATGAGCAAACACAATAAAGATGTTGAGAGCAGCTCTGTGAGTTCCGAAGGGAGCACGTTGTATGACAATGACTATGGATCTAGGATAGAGACTACAATGGAAACATAAAAGGGAAATGGAGGAAGAGCTACAACATCAGCATCACATTTGAGGAGGGCAAAAGGGATGAGATGAGAGAAGTGGTCAGAAAGGTACTACCTGCCTGAGAGACATTCATGGCTCCCTAGGTAACTATTGTCATGTTTAAAATTAAGTGGGAGGAGTGTTACAAGTGGGCATTCAGAAATAAATGGGGAAAGAATGCAAAGAAAAGGGAAAAGGGAGAGAAGGAGAGAGAGGGAGAGAGAGAGAGAGAGAGAGAGAGAGAGAGAGAGAGAGAGAGAGAGAGAGAGAGAGAGATTTTATTCAATGATCCACTAATGAAAACACCAATAATTTGGATTTCAGGGATTGATTTTTAATCTTCATGTCCTCAGCAGTGAAAAATACCATGGGTGAGATATGAATGAAATGTCTAAAGCAAAGCATTTCCTTCATCTGGTGCTTGCACAGACACCTTTGACCTGGTTTCAGAAGAAGCCCAAATTAGAAAGGTCAGACAGAGCCTGGGGCAGAGCCAATACATCTAAGTGACATCTTTGAAAGCAGAGAAGGGGCTGTGGTCAGCAATTCTGGAGGCTTAACTAGCTACTGTGCCTTGTGGATCAAAAGTTGAGGACACAGAGCTCAGTCTTACTGTCAGGAGCTTGCCACCTAAGGGACAGACACTGGTTCAGTAAAATGGGAGATGCTGCCGTTTGCTGTGCCCATCTCAGAGAAGCCTGGGGGGAAGAGACCCCCAGCCTCAACAGACCTCCCAGATGCAGAGTGAAGAGGAGGTACTAACAAGGGAACAAGGGCCATTTCATGCTGTGGGTCAATTTCTGGATGAGAGCCAGTTGCTTAGTGATGGCTGTCATTGAAGCTGAGAAAGGGTAAGCTATTGCCCGCCGCTTTTGTGTGTCCCCCTGGTAAGAACACGCTCGGGGCAACCGGAATCTTCTGCAGTACAAACTTTATTGCTTACCCCATCAGGAGCCAGTGGAGAAAGGAGCCAGAGAGAGAGTGATATGGCGGAGCCCCCTCCCTTTTTATGGAGGACTGTCCTCCGCCTCGGACGTGTCACTCCCTGATTGGCTGCAGCCCATCAGCCAGAGTTGTCGTCACGGGAAAGGCAGAGCACATGGCGTGGAAAGCTACCCCGGCACATGCGCAGCTTGCTTGTTTACTACTTAGAACACGGGTGTCAGTGCCATCAGCGCCATCTTGTAATGGCAAATGTGAAGGCGGCTCCTTACATCTCCCCCTTTTCTTTTATATAAGAGCAATAGGCCACCCATAATAATGAGAGTGGAGATAGAGGTCAAATCCCCAGTGTGTAAAATAGGGGCTTTACACAAAACCTCCTCCCAGGCTCATCACCCAAAGGGGTCTTGGTCTGCTCCCGTGTCGTTTTTCCTGGGGGAAGGACACTTGGACACTCAACCTTCTTGAAAGATGACATGTCTCCCTAGAATAGGCTCATATATGCCACAGAGCCCTTCTACTGCAGTGCTTAGCCATGCAACTCTCTCGGGCTGCTGAAGCACACTCACTCTATCCCGTGCAATGAGACTAGCCTCGTGGGGTGCAAGAGCTGAGTGGCCAGCGACCTATTGCTTAAGCATAGATAACCATATATCAGGGGAAGCACCATGTTCTAGTGCTGCAAGCGCCTGGGAAATAACCACCATGTTTGTCTCTCCTAGTTTGGGCCTTAAGCTTACAGACCAATCAAAGAAGCAACACTAATCCACAGCAAAGAACAGCTCCAAATAATTCCACCCCCACCCATTCTTTAAAGAAAGAAAATGTTGAAAAGATAGTCCTTAGGTCAGGGACAGGTCCAAGTGCGTGGGGCAAGTCTCAATTTTTGAAGGGTCTGTTCAAATTTAGCCGTCCAATTCTGTATCTCCCAACGCTGCTCTCCCTTTGTTGTTATCGCACTGGACATCACCAAGACGAGGGACATCAGTATTCCCTTGGTCAGTCTGGATTTTTCGGGTGAGTCTTTCTGGTATCCAAAATGGGTTGTCTTCATTCTGTGGAAAAACACAAACAGCTTCCCTGGATCTTATCAAAATAGGATCCGGGCCTTTCCATTTGTTATTTAAAACATCTTTCCATTTAACCATCTCTTTGGGCCTATCTGGCTCTGAACAATGTCGTTCAGCCGCGGTATGGCCATGAGAATCAAGATTTTTAAAAAATTGAGTGTAAAGAGTGCTGTAGACACAGACACTCTTGGTACTCGGGGAAAAGCCTCCTCGATTCCCCCTTTCTGTTTTATTAGATGGAAGTCCAGTCAGGTGGGTCACATCCATCTGACGGCAGAACTGTTGGAATTTTTGAGATGTATAAGCTGGTCCATTATCAGTCTTAAGGAGTTTGGGTTTTCCCCAAGCACTCCATGCCTCAAGGCAATGTTGAATCACATGTGAGGCCTTTTCTCCGGTTAAAGGAGAGGCAAACATGATGCCAGAGCATGTCAATGGACACATGGAGATATTGAAGTTTTCCAAAGGAAGAAACATGTGTAACATCCATTTGCCAGACCTGTAGAGGTCGAATACCGCGTGGGTTAATTCCCACATGAGGAACTGGCAAGAACTCACAGCAGCTTTGACATTGAGTAACAATGTCACGGGCTTCTTTTCTCGTCAAGGAGAAACGGCGGCGTAATGTTTCAGCCGTCACATGAAAATTGTTATGAAAATTTCTTGCAGCCTCTACCGGGGATGTTAGGGCAGCAGCCACCACTTTAGTGGCTTTTCACATGAAAATTGTTATGAAAATTTCTTGCAGCCTCTACCGGGGATGTTAGGGCAGCAGCCACCACTTTAGTGGCTTTATCTGCCAAATCATTCCCCAGAGTCATGGGGCCAGGTAGGCCTGAATGGGCTCTAACATGAGTAATATAAACAGGAAATCTTCTAGATAACAAAACTAATTGTATCTGCTGAAAAATATTGGCAACTTTACTGGAAGGCTTAATCACTCCAGCCACTTCTAAAAAATTGAGGGGTTCTAAAAAGGTTTTTAAAACTTCTAAAACCACTAAACATTCTACCACTTGAGGTGAATTTTCATTATATTGTTTGGATACTACTTCACCATTAGCCACATAGGCACCTATGCCAGTTTTTGATCCATCAGTATATACCACAACCCCATTTTTAAGTGGGTTTCTTACTGTTATTTGTGGAAACACAACAGATTGATTTTGGGCGAACTGTAAAATTGGATGTTTTGGATAATGGTTATCTATTTGTCCTGAAAAGGAGGTAACTAAAACTGCCCAATCATTAGATGTGGCTGCCAAGGTCTGAACCTGTGCAGCGGTATAAGGTACAATTAAAAGATAGGGATTTCGTCCAAAATGGGTGATCGCTGCTTTTAGGCCTTTAAGGGCGAGCTGTGCAATTGCATCAGGATACCAATTTATTATTTTAGTTGGAGATACATTTGGATGGATCCACAACAATGGCCCATTCTGCCACAAAACTGCGGTTGGCAATTGTGCTGTCTTAAAGACACATAAACTAAAAGGCTGCGAATCCTCAATACGTTGTAATTGTGCATTCTGTAAGGCATCTTCCACCTTTTGTAAGGCCTGGCTAGCAGCTAGAGTAAGAGCCCTAGGGGAGGAGATATGAGAATCTCCTTCTAAAATATCAAACAAAGGCCTTAACTCAGCAGAAGGAATCTTCAAAAAAGGTCTGAGCCAGTTAATATCCCCTAACAGCTTTTGAAAATCATTTAAGGTATGGAGGTGATCTCTTCTTATCTCTACCTTTTGGGGCACAATTTTATTTGGGGACACCACAGAGCCCAAAAATTGTCCTGTATCAGAAATTTGGACCTTTTCTGTGGCTATTTGTAAACCCCACTGACTTAAAGTCTTAAGTAGAAAAGGATATGCCTTTTGTAGTATGGTAAGGTTTTTATGGCATAGAAGGATGTCATCCATGTAAAGAAGCAAAATTAAAGAGGGGAATTGTTCCCTCACTGGCAAAAGAGCTTCTTGCACATAAAGTTGGCACATTGTAGGACTATTGGACATTCCCTGTGGTAAGACCTTCCATTGATACCTCTTATCAGGTTCCATGTGATTAATAGAGGGGATGGTAAAGGCAAATCTGGGCCTATCCCTTGAACACAAAGGTATAGAAAAGAAACAATCTTTAATATCTATAATAATTAAATTCCAGCCACGTGGTAAGGCGGAAAGTACAGGGAGACCTCTCTGTACGGGGCCAAATAAGTTCATTTGCTCATTAATGGCTCTGAGGTCATGGAGCAGTCTCCACTTTCCTGACTTTTTCTTAATTACAAAAACTGGAGTATTCCAAGGTGAGGTAGATGGTTCAATATGGCCCAGTTTTAATTGTTCATTTCCTAACCCTTTTCCCTCTTTATAACCCATCTTTGCCATGATATTTCTTACTTTAACCAAACACCCTCCCGACGGGGCATTCTCATTGGACAAAACAAGGCCCAAATGCTGCATAATATCCCTCCCCCAGAGGTTAACCGGGAGTGGGAGCACATAAGGTATGAATTTTCCTCGCTGCCCCTTGGAGGATTCCCATGTCAAGGCAACAGAGCTTATAGTGGGACATGATTGATATCCTAGGCCCTGTAATGAATGAGATGACTCTGTGGTGGGCCATGCTTTGGGCCACCAATGTGTAGAGATTATACTTTTATCTGCTCCGGTATCAAGGATGCCTTCAAACTCTTTTCCGCTGATCTTAAGGCGGGGCTTAGGTCTATCATTCAAAGATACAACCAAATAGGCAGAATCATTTCCAGAGGAGCCCATTTTCTTTGTCTCAGGTCCTGCAGATTTCTCCCTGGTATTATCAGGGAGGAGTAGCAGCTGAGCTATCCTATCTCCTTTACTAATAGAAAAAACGCCCTTAGGGCTTGAACACAGGACCTGTATTTCAGGGGAATGTTGACAATCCATAACTCCAGGGTGGACTACTAAGCCCTGCAAGGTGAGTGAACCCCGGCCGAGAATAAGGCCCATGGTTCCAGGGGGCAAAGATGGTATAGGCTCCACCGGCACCGGCTGAATACTCATTTGAGGCATTAGTAGGAAATCGGAGGTGGCGCGCAGGTCCACCCTTGTGGGTCTTCCTGGGTCGCCTCTCTGACTGCTTCCTGGGTCCTGACAAACCGGTTCCCATATCTTTGAGGGCCCTGGGACCGAGGGCCCGATAGCCCGTTTTTTTGACACATCAGCTGATTGGTTATCAGGTGGGGGAAGGAATCTGCCCTTTATATCCCTCACAGAGCAACACTGGTCGGCTCTATGATAGCCCTTGCCACACTTAGAGCAAAGAGTGAGGGTCCCCCCTTTTTTGTCTGGAGCTCTACAATCTTTCTTAAAATGCCCAGGCCTCCCACAGTTAAAACATGTCCTCCAATCATTTCTGCCTATGAAGCGTTTTTGGGATTGGAGGATGGCAGCCGCTAAGCCTGCATTGGTGAGTGGTCCCCCGAGCTCTCTACAAACCCTGAGCCAATCCTGTAAGCCTTTATTCTTTCTTGGGGCTATGGCCGTTCGACACTCCTGTGTGGCTTGCTCATAAATGAGCTGTTCTATCAGAGGTGAGGCTTGCTCTGAATCTCCAAAAATACGCTCTGCTGCCTCTGTCATTCTGGCCACAAAGTCTGAGAAGGACTCCTGGGGTCCCTGGATGATCTTGGTTAATTGTCCAGTGGCTTCACCTGTTCGGGAGAGCGCCTTCCAGGCCTTAATAGCCGCGGAGGAAATTTGGGCATAAGCTCCCCAGTGATAATTTGTTTGATCAGCGGTATAAGCTCCCTGACCCGTTAACAGGTCAAAGGTCCAATCTCTCTGCTCTGGAGTCAAAGCGGCAGCATTTGCTCGGGCCTGAGTTTGTGCAGCCTCTTGCCATAGTGCTCTCCATTCCATATATTTGCCCATACTGGGGAGAGCGGCTTTTGCAATCATTTGCCAGTCGGCAGGAGTTAGTGCCATGCCAGCAAGCCTGTCTAACTGTACCAAGGTAAAATTAGCATTGGTTCCATATTTACGGACCGATTCAGCAAGCTCTTTAATCTGTGTATAGTCTACCGGAGCTTGAACACGCCCACCCTCGGCTCCTTCAAAGACCGGAAATGCCTGTTGTATCTTCCTTTGTTCCTCTCTTGGAATGAACGAGTCTGCGCACTGCTTCTCTGCGCAGGGCTGACGCACTACGCAGGGCGGGGGCTCCACATAGGGCGGAGGTGCACTATGACCTTGAAGCCAACTGCCCTGAGGCCAAGCAGCAAACTGGCCTTTGCCAGCCGCTTTTGGCTTTTTTCTTGACTTAAAAGCTCGAATTCCTCTCTCATAACAAGCTGCTTCCTCCTCCAAGTCTGTTTCCTCAGAAGGGCTAATTTCTTCATCTGATTCACAGCTATTAAGAACTGGCTCCTTAAACTCATCTCTTTTCTCCTCTTTCCTTCCAATCTCTCCCCAGGTATTTTTCCCTGACATTAACTTTTCTTTTTTCCTTTGTTTTTTCTCCTCTTTCCTTCTAATTTCTCCCCAGGTATTCTTCCCTGACATTAACTTTTCCTTGGGTTCAAGACCCGTGGAAAGGCCTGTATACTTATTTCGCGCGCCATGCTTTCTCTTTTTTCCTGCTCTCTCTCCCCGCTTTACTTCTGATAGACTGTCTTGAATTTCGTTCAGAATTCTCCACCCTGTCTTAACCGCTTGTTGACATATGAAAAGAAATAAAAAGGCTTTTAACACTAGAGAAAGTTCAAGACCAGACATACCTTGTAAAGCTGTAACGCGCCGTCCCTCAGCTGAAGAGTTCTGAACCTACACCGGGTCCTTCTCAACAGTCTGTTTCCGGGAACACTTCATTAACCGCTCCTTCTCCGTGATGCAGTAGCTCGCGGGTTCCGGCACCATTTATTGCCCGCCGCTTTTGTGTGTCCCCCTGGTAAGAACACGCTCGGGGCAACCGGAATCTTCTGCAGTACAAACTTTATTGCTTACCCCATCAGGAGCCAGTGGAGAAAGGAGCCAGAGAGAGAGTGATATGGCGGAGCCCCCTCCCTTTTTATGGAGGACTGTCCTCCGCCTCGGACGTGTCACTCCCTGATTGGCTGCAGCCCATCAGCCAGAGTTGTCGTCACGGGAAAGGCAGAGCACATGGCGTGGAAAGCTACCCCGGCACATGCGCAGCTTGCTTGTTTACTACTTAGAACACGGGTGTCAGTGCCATCAGCGCCATCTTGTAATGGCAAATGTGAAGGCGGCTCCTTACAGTAAGCTATAAAGCTGTGAGCTTAAAAACAACACAGACACACACACACACACAGACACGCAGACACACAGACACACAGAAACACACAGACACACTCACACACACTTGCGCACGTGCACACACACACAACTGCAAAGAAATAAGAAGAGAAGCACTAGCAAGGAGTGGGCACTGGGGTCAAAGAGCCAGAACCACCTGGAGAAGACACTCCTCCCCCCTCCCCCATGCAGCCTGGAGGGCATCATGGCCTCTCAGCCCAAGCCAGTTTCCAATGTCCATAACAATGGCTGAGTCAAAGAAAGGTTCCCCATGCCAAAACACTTAATGCATTTCTGAAAAGATTCCCATTGAAAGCAGTTGCAATAAAAGGTTTCGGAGCTTAAAGAATTAGCCCTCGGTTTTCTCTAGGTTTCCCACTGCTTAGTGAGTACCATTTCCCAGCCACACAAAGAAAATAGACTATTCTTACCCCACTGTCAAGTACCTCAGGAGTAGTCTTCATTCAAGAATAGTGGATACCTTCTTCCCAAATAATGGTATCTCTGTGTTAATACAAATCCCCAAGGACTTCTGTCAGCCAAGATCTTGTTAGCTGGTTTCCATCAGTACTTGAAATCATAAAAATGTGTGTTTTTTTTAAATCACTTGCTAACAAGAAATTGTTAACCTTGTATGCTGGCCCTGGCAACCTAAGCACTGAATTCCTGAGCAGACTGAAGTCTTTCAATGTCCTGCATTACTGTTGGGACTACCTACTAGACTTAGACTGACAGCTGTAATTGGGGTCTATGTGGTAAAGACAGGGTTCTTTGTTTGGGGGGGGTGGGGGACAGTACTTGACCTTTGGTTGTTATTCCAGGTCCCCACTACATTCAAGCAAAGGAAATGATAAGCAGGAACCCTGTTTCCTAATTCTGAGCCTTAAGTCATTAGGATTCACATGCTCCAAATGGTTCTTTTATCACTGGGTAAAAGATGAGACAAGGCCGGGCGTGGTGGCGCACGCCTTTAATCCCAGCACTCGGGAGGCAGAAGCATGCGGATTTCTGAGTTCGAGGCCAGCCTGGGCTACAGAGTGAGTTCCAGGACAGCCACGACTACACAGAGAAACCCTGTCTCGAAAAGCCAAAAAAAAAAAAAAAAAAAAAAAAGATGAGACAAATTAGTACAAAGTGCATGCTGATAGAGACATTGCCTAGAAGGTAGCTTAAAACTTCAGTGTCAGGGTAAGTATAATGGCACTATCATGAGGTAACTTTTTGTAAACCTATGTTCAGGACTTAGAAGATGAGGAGCAGGCAGGGGAGACTCTACAGTAGAGTGTCTGCTGCTTCACAGATGAATACAGTATTCTTCATGATGTTTTGTTTCAATTGGAAAACCTGTGGCCACATGCAATTTTAATCCAAAGAGACACATGGTGGGGCCACGCTGAAATTCTATAAAGGTCTGTTTAGGGCAAACCGCCTAAACAAGATGATTCCAGATTTTAAGAAATAAGATATGGGGGGAGGATATGCCAAGCCAAATTCATATGTGTGGAGTCTGAGAAGTGAGAAAATGTGTAACTATTTTAATTAACCCCATGGAAAATGAGGGGCTGTTAGCATGTTTTCAACTGACCAAAGACAGAGAGTAACTATGCAGTTCCAGGAGGCTTTGCTGAAATCCATTATTAGTTCCCCATTTCTGTCTGGGGTTATTTTATTAATTTTTAAAATAATAACTTTATTGAGATATACTTTACATCCCATACATTTTACCCATTTAAACGTGTACAATTCAAAGATTTAAAAAGTATTTTCAGAGTTATACAACCATCACTACAATCAACTTCAGAACATTTCATCACCTACCCGGGCTTCTTGACTCTACATAGTAGCTGGAGGAATTGGGGTCAGGGTAATTTGTATGGTGTTATAAGGTATAAACTCCAAGGAAAGGAGGGAAGGTGGGGACCCTTGTTTCTAAGAGAAAAAGGCTACAAAACTATCTGGTGCTTAAAGGTCTACAAAAAGAAGGGTTATTTGGCTTTTGTTTCCATTAAAGACAGATCACTGGGCTCCATTACAGCAAAAAGGACTTAGGGAAAGTAAAGCAAGCAAAGAAACAAACAAACAAACAACTTCCTGGCAATGTTTGTGAGTTCTTGCATCACACTATCATTAGTAATAAGACTGATGAAAACACAGGGTGAGTTTTTGAAAAGGGGGCCCGTCTAGGTTCAAGGTGAGAGTTAGATGATAAGGTTTCCCTTGAGGATTGGCAGTCTGTTCTGCCAAGTGGAGTATTCCTGCTAAGCCTTCTCTGTGGCAGAGAAGCTATGGTGGGTGAGTAACAATTCCTTGGATAGGAAAACAATTATACCAAGTGATAGTTTCCTGTTTACATCAGCCTCATAGTAGGAACCAGAAAGAAGAAATGGGACATTAGAGGACATAGCTCATCCCCATCTTCCTGACTGGTTGAATACACTCATTCAGTAAGGGTGTTTTGAGCTTCCTCTATAGGTCAGTTGTCAGACTGCAGAGCAGTGGTTCTCAGCTTGTAGGTCACAACCCTTTTAGGAGGGTCTAACAACCTTTTCACGGGGGTCACATACCAGATAACCTACGTATCAGAGATTTATATTAAGATTCATAACAAGTCAAAAAATTACAGCTATGAAGGAGCAACAAAAATCATTTTATGGTGGGGGGTGAGCACAACATGAGGAACTGTATTAAAGGGTCACAGCTTTAGGACGGCTGAGAACCACTGCTCTATAGAAAAAGCAGAGGTTCTAGATTGGGGGTGACTTTATCCTCCAGGGAACATTTGGCAATGTCTGGAGGAGAGGTTTTTTTTGTAATCTTGCGGGAAGAGGTCGAAAACACTACTGCTGAGTATCCTGTAAGCTGTCCCTCCAAATTCCTCCTGTTTCCTCAACAACAGAGAGACCTTAAGTCCTGACTGTCAACAGTGCTGAAGTCGAGAAATCTAATAACGGCAGTTCCTGCTCCCTAGATATTCAGTCTGCCCATTGTGGTACTTTTTCACATTCCCTGAAATGTGTCCTAGAGAAAAATCAAGGAATGTATTTGAAGTCGCCATAAGGAAACCCCCATGATGTTATTAATATAATAAGGATATATTACATTATTAATTGCCTGGGCTAATAAATCTTAGCTTTAAAAAGTATTTCGCACAGGAGGGACTGTTTTGTTTTTTTTTTTGGTGACTTTCACAATCTTTGTCAGTAGAGGGAGTTTTATCTGCATGTAATGAATAGAATTGAGTGAAAAAATAGCCTACCAGTTAAATTAATATGGTAATCCTTGGTGGTTCGCCTCCTTTAAATTGGAATTACTCATAATCTTAGCAGCACATAACTAATATCTCAGTTGGTTTAGAATTCCTGGGTCTATAAACAACAGCAGGTAGATTATTTGCAATGTTTGGGAGTTAATTCTTTCGAGTGTAACATGCTCTACTCATATCAAATCAGCCAATATGTTAATTAAACAAATGATAGATTTATTAGGATGGCATCCTAAGGGCTTCCAAGTCACTGCTTTGTCTCACTGTTGTGGGAAGTCAGTTGTTTGACCTGGTGGAAGTGAGTGTTGTGGAAAACTGCAGTTTTCATTTAATGAGGAGCAAAGTCTGCCAGAATGACCTCTAACACTTCTTCCCTGCTGTTAAAGTTTTCAGCTTAGCAGCTTTTAAGTGTGGCTTTTAGAGGCTTGGCATCTACGCCCTTGAGCTTGAAGTCTCCCCTTAACTATTGTGCCAAGTGTTCTGAGCATTCCGGTTAGCTGGAATGCTCTCTAGAATGATTGAAAAAGAATCTGTAATTCAGAATCATCACTAATTCATACTGGGTTTTGCCCCAAAGAGTCCAAATTCCTGTGGGTTCATTGGGTTTAAGACCCAATATTTAAGAATAACCCAGAGTACATAGTTTTGAGTTGTTGATGCTTAAAAACTGAAAGCAGAAAACTCTTCCGAGCCTCAATTTCCTCTCTTGTAAAATGAAATCGAAATCAATTCCTGCTGTTCTATTAATTGTGTGGTTTATGAAGACGATGAGGATACTAACATGCTCTCTCCTTTCTCCTCTTCTGCCCTTCCTTCCCACCTTCCCTCCTTCTCCTCCCCTTTCTGGCCCCCTCCCCATTTCCCGTTGGAGTTCTTTGCATGGCAGACTTTTATTTTCGTACTTAAACTCTGATAGTTTTGCCTGTAACTCTTAACAAAACCTTTTGAACACAGTTTAGACTTTTTCTATTTATTGGCAAGGACTTCCTCCGGTGAGATAGATAGCAAGTGTAACCTTACCAAATCGTCATCCCTCATCCCTCCTTTCCTTTCCATAAATGAAGGTTCGCCTTACAAGGACATTCCTGTCCCCAAATAAGGACCTTTGTGATCTTCCTCTAAAAAGAAATCAGTTCTGACCTGAAACCAGCTGAATCCTTCTTTACAAATATCAACATTCCCAAGAACCAGTCATGTGCTCTCTCTCTCTCTCTCTCTCTCTCTCTCTCTCTCTCTCTCTCTCTCTCTCTCTCTCTTTCTTTCTTTCGAACCACAACCCCCTCAAAAAAAAAAAAAAAACTAAAAAGCTGATCTTTCTGCTAGTTCCAAAATATTTGTGAGAAGAGATGGAAAATGAAGACAGTGAGGAAACTGGTGGCAATCTTTCATGGCTGAACCCTGAAAGCAGGTTACCTGGATACAGTAGTGAGGAGTGCACACACAACACTGACTATACAGCTGAACTGAGCAGGAAAAAAAAAACCCACCATGTGGCTGGAGAGTTTGCTGCTGTCCGACTTGGTGAGCCCCATGTAGATCATATTTCTCAGGCAAGGAACCAGAATTCCAGGCTGCTACCCCTAAAGGTTGATGTGAAAATTTGCAAACTTCTGGCTTGGGAAGGGGTGTTGAATTAAATCATTGGGCTTACTCTGGCCACAACAATAGTCCCTTCTTGTTTTCCTGATTCCCTGGCCAGCAGGTAACAAAATGTACTGAGTTCCAGTTTCCACTAAAGGCTGGGAAGAAAAAAAGAGGTAAAGAGCTTCTCTACCTTAGTAGCATAGGACAATAGATATTCTGTGCACAAATCTCAATGGACAAGTCTTCCAATGCACACAAAGCAGCCATAATAATACACACTTCTCCCACCTTTGCTCACCCTCAAGAAATGACTAGCAAGGACCACATACCCATTGTGGTTCAGTTGAGGAAGGCCTGTTCCAGGAATCTTACCACAGCTCCCATTGATTCAACACCTAGAGATGGAGTTGCCCTTCCTCACCAAAGCAAAGCTCCTAGCTGAAGACAGAAGGGAAATGCCCTTACAACCAATAGAAGTGTGTGCTTTGAGGGGTTTAAGGCACTTGCAGTTTACAAATGCCTTCCTTTCTACTTGTATGTCTATTGATTTATGGACTTGCTTCTAACAGCGGCAAATTGTAAGCTCTGTTCCCAAAATCTAGATAAAGTTTTCAAATCTGTTGTAAGTACAAATCTCCTGGCTGGGAGAGAAAGTCTATGTGGTACTGCATGGCAACAGAATCTACCCAAAGCCTAGGGAAAAATGATAGCAAGCAAATGGACAACACTGGTCCTTATGCACACTTCCATTTGATTTGAAACTCTAATGTATACTGTGCTTAGGAAACATTGCCAGAAATTCACACAGGGAAGAAGAACAGGGGGTTGGGGGGGGCGTAGCTGTACCATGTAGATCCTGAAAAGATGGCATCTGGCTGATTTAGAATGAGACTACCCAGTCAGTTGAGAAACAGCTATTTGGTCACACTATGAAAAAAGAGAAATGTTAATGGCACAGAAAAAAAAAGTGCAGAGAAGAGAAAAATGCATGCTGGTTGTATGATACAGGACCAGCTAAAACTGTAACCCTATCCACAGAGGAATTGGTAATAAAAGAACAGTCTTACAACTGTTTTTCCTCCTGTTCATGTTCTCAGTAACAGCTGGATACATACTAATTGCAAGAAGTGAAAGAAAGAGCTTTAAGTTTTAAAGCAGGCATGCTCTAATCAGTCTCTCGCCAGCACAGTTTCAGACACAAGTGTGATGTGCCACCTAGCAGGCCTATTTTAGACACTTGCTCACAGTTCCTCATTTGTGTGGGTGGCTTTATGCTGTCACGGAAGAGCAACACACTGTTCTCTTCTTTCAAGTGCATCGCTTCCATCCATCAAGAAGTGGCTTAGCTAGGACTTCTCAGCCTCAGCATGGCTGTCCCTGTGGCTCAGGCCATTCTTTGTTGGGGGCGGGGCTATTTGTGCTTTTGTGCATCATACAATGTGATGTTCAGCAGTAGCAGTGTCCCTAGTCCACGTCCTAGACGATGGTAGGAAGCCCCTCCCCCAGTTGTGACAGCCCAAATCATCTTTAAGCATTGCCAGACATTGCCAGATGTCCCCTGGTTGCGGGTGGGGGTGGGGTGGAGAGGCAACACACAATCACCCTCATTTGAGAACCACTGAGCTAATCTAACAAAGACTGACTTGTGGTCTAAATTCATATGAAGTTGACGTCCCTCTGTCTCTGAGTGAACTGCAACAACATTTGACTCACAAGATTTTTCATACCATTAAGAACAATGTTCCTTATTGCCTTGCCAAAGGGCAGCCATTCCCAGCTACACTCTGAGGTCCAGGGAGAGAAGCGGGGTGCTTTTGTTTTGTTATTTATTTATTTATTTATTTATTTATTTATCCTGCGCTGAAGCACAGGCTCATCTTTAGCTTACTACCCTCTCTCCTCAGTCTCCAGACTCCAGGCAAGGGCCACCATGCCAAGCAAAGGCACTTTTTTCTTTTACAGTCTTTTTTTTTTTTTTTTGCACAGGACGTCCAAGAAGAAAACTCAACACACTCAAGAACTGAGTGACCCTTGAGTACTTGAGACTCACCTCTCTGCCCCCTCCCTGGTCCTTTGCCACATTAGAAGAAAAAAAAAGGCAGCAACAGCAACAACAACAAAAACCCAACCAAGGCCCAGAGGGAAAAGGGATTTGTTAGAGACCATACACACTCTGAGCCCTCCTTCTCTGAGGCACAAGGCAGTATTTCCCAACATGCCTGAAGAGCTTAGGTCTCGAAATAGTAATAAATTAGACTCTTTACAAGCAAAAGTGTAGGCCAACCACGCCAGTTGAGAAATGTAAATTTTACAAATGACAGAATACTGCAACCAATTAGTGCAAACAAACATTTATTGTGAAATATTCATCCTACCCTTTATTAGGTATTACATCATCAAAGCACTTTGTGGCAATGAAAATAGCTCTTACCCCTCTGATTCACCCAATATTCCATTAAAGCTGCAAAAAAATGTGCAATCTGCTTGAAAAATAGGTTGCTCTTATTTACTCATTTGTGAAAAGTCAAAAATTAAAAAAGAAAATGATACTAGCTAATTTGCCTTTCTGCTCCCACCTATGCCCCAAAATAATTAACAAAGATAATTTGTCTTAGTGCCTTTAAAAAAAAATGCACCTTTCCCCACGTCTTAATCATAAAAACGTTTTAAAGCTCTTATTTACTTTCTTGGGAAAAAGGTGGCCAGCCGTTGTTTTTTAATTGGGAGCATGTGTATTTCCTGGGAGTTCACTTTCTTTAACTTTATGCTCCGGTTTTTGATGGGTTTCCTAAGGGGCTCGGCGTTTCCCAGGGACTCTTCTCCTTGACTGTTGATGTCATAACCCTGAAGCACAGAGTCTTCTCTTTTGAAGGAGAAGTTTTTGGTGGATACCCCTGAGAGGCCTTTAATCTTGCCACAGAAGATGGCAGGAACGGTGTCTTCAACTGACACAATGACCTTGGCCGCCTGAGACTCACTTAAGATCTCAATGTTATTTTCAGCCTTCAGCTCACTGCCAGGATGGCTGGGCTGACTGACCATCTCAGTGCCGTTGCTGTTGCTGCTGTGGCTCTCCATCATGGCTGAGGTTTCAGGACACTTGGCAGGGGCAAAAGGCATTTCCATGCCACTGGAAAGTTTCTCCAGTACGGTGTGACCCTGGATGTCTGCTGACCCACTGCTGTTATACAATGTCTCTGGAGGAGCCTCAGCTTTTCGGTGGGCTGCCAAAGACAGATCTAGGGCTGCATCCTCTTGAAAGACTGGGGGGCTAGTTTCCCCAGCCTTGAGCCAGGGCACTGACTTCATGGACAGATCTAGGGCTTCATTCTCACTCCCCATCTTGATGACTGTGTGGCGGCTGAGCTGGAAATACTCCTTTGACTGCAGGATATCTAAGGGCTTCAGTTCATCCTTTTCCAGAGTGGTCTGGGTGCCTTTAAAGGAGTGCAAGCCGAAGGAAGATGGCGGCTTGGGGAAAGTGGGGCTGAACTTGGATTCAGTACTCTGGGGTACTGGGACAGGGATGGGGATGGGCACTGGAACTGGCAAGGGGACAATCACAGGATAGGGTACCAAGAGGGTAGCTGGCGGGACTAGGGGGGACAAGGGGGAGTTAAAGGGCTGGGGAGGCACTGGAGCATAGCCAGGAGGAGGCTGGCAGGGTGGAGGGCCCAGAGAGCCTTGGGTGGGAAATAAATTCTGGAGCACAGCTTCAAAAGGCAATGCGGGCTCCTGTGGCTGACTTGGGATCCTCAGGTCCAGGAGCTGAGGCTGGGCCTCGGAGTCCTCAGCCCCCTGGAAGAGGTTGTTGTGGATAGCGTTGGAGGAGCACGGGGCCTCCTGTGGCAGGACTAGAGGGGAGTTGAGGTGCTGGAAAACATGCTGTTCCAACACCACTGGTAGCTGCACGGGGCCTTGTGTCGTCATAACGTAGGTAGCGTTGCCGTTGGGGTTGAGCTCTGGTGTAGAGCTTCCCTCCACCTGCATGTGAATGGGCATCACCACTGGGCTGTCCCCAAGGCACAGGGGCTGCAGCACGGTGGCTGCTACCTTCAGAGCCATGCCACTCTGGGACTCAGCTGGGGGGTTCAGAATTGATGGGGCCGGCACGGTCACCAGGGCCTTCTTTACCAGGTCAGTGGAGTTGATGTTCCAGGCCTCGGTAGTTATCAGCTGGGCCATGCGGTTCTCCAGTCTGTTATTAGCCAAAGTGGGAGGGGAGTCAGTCATGTCCATGGAAAGATTCTGGGACTGCAGGTCATCCATCACTTGGCTCCGGTGCCACGTGGCCTGCAACACAGAACACACGATATGAATCTTTCTTAAGAGACTATTTATAACTGCCTTACGAGATCTCTCCAGTCTCAAAATAGTTTCCATAGCTTAGTTAACTGGGCAGCACAACCCAGCTCTCTATGTATACATACGCATTATAGATATTTCCTAATATACACGAACACACCCATATGATCAGCTGTGCTTATAAAATCCAATTTAACAAGCGATTAAGTTATAAACACACATGATGTAATCTCTAAATAGCCAAGTGATGTTAAACAGGCTATTTTGAAGCTTAATACTCAGCTTATATCTTCAGTCTTCAACCAAAACAAAGTTTCATTCCACATTGCTCTGTCAGACCGTTAAGAAATGCAGAGATTTAAACCAGTTCAAACTTGAAAACACAACAAACGTACTTTCCCTTAAGAAAAAAAAATAAAAAACCTTCTCACATTGGAATATTCTATGACTATGCAAAGGGACATTAAAAACTCTTTGTAGGTGTAATTATGGAATTTTAGAAGTATGGGAGATTTCAGAAAACATTTCAAAAACTCTGTAGCAATAATACTCCTAACAGGTTTGGAGATTCGAAGGGCAGCGTGCTTACCTGAGGTTCATTATATGTCCCACTATCTCCCTCTAGCCAATCAAACTCCCTTCCCTCTGATAACAGGAAACTACTCCTCAGAGCAAAGGAGAGAGGGAATGCTTTGCAAGAATGGTCGTTGAGCCAATCAGCCTCACCTGTCCATTTTTTCTGACCTGTGGCCTCTACCAGCATGTGGTTACCAAGAGAAAGGAGTGCTGATGAGTCTAGATCTAAGGAAAATAAAATATCTGTCGGAAACAAAAATTCCCAAAGGTGAAAGACATTGTCTTGATATCTTAGATACCTCCTGAATGCTGATGGACACTTTCTAAGGGGCCAAACGAGCTTAGAGAGGATGCTTCCTGGAGGAAGCAGGGCTGCAGCTGCGGTTCGGCTCTCCATGGAAACGCGTCCATATTTAGCCTCGTTGCCATGGAGAAAGCAGGCACCATGTCTAACTCAGGGATCTGTGAAGCCCTGGAGTGTGGTTGGGCTGGATAATAATTCAATAATCCTCCATTTCACTTGAAAAGCCTGGGCAAAACAGATTCTTGACCTCACCTGCCTTACCTATGTAGACTTTAGTTTTGTGGACATCATGCCTTTACTCTCTCACTGAGAAACGGTCATCACAACCTCTCAAACAAAAGAGAGAGGTCACCCAACACATCCTAGTGTTAAAAGTACAGTCTTTCTATAGGAATCCAACTTTAACAAATGAAAAAGTCCATGACATTTTCAAGTCATCAAAATGTGTCAAATGCACAAAATAAGGAATTGCTTTGTGGAAGGAGAGGGAAAGTGGCAGGTGCTGAGAAAACAACTCCACGGAGTCTATCCGATGTGTCATGACACATTGCAGTAATTCCAAGGGAGGACTCTAGAGCCTGTGTCCCTGTGGGTAACATGCCTTCTGGAAACTACAAGTTGACCCAGTATGTTGGCAATGAAGGAGATTTTCCTTAGGACTGTGGGGAGGACTAGCCTGCTTCGAGAAAAGCTGAGGGCACTTAACCTACCTAAAGGCTTTATCCCTTCCCTAGAAGACTGGCCCTTAATTCAGCCCCAGAAAACCTCATCAACTCACAGTCATTCTCACATGTATATATTCATTCATTCAGGTGACCAATTTATTTTGTAAATGCTCACTATATTCTAAGGACTAGAGTTTAAGCCGTGATGAGAGACAAGGCTCCTATTTTCACAGAGATTATTGTCTAGTGAAGCTGTATGTCCTCCATCAGACAAGACTGTAGCATGAACAAGGGGAAGAACACAGCCGAAGAGGTAGCAACAATAGAAGGAGAAAAATTTGGGGCACAGGCACACAGTCCTGTGGAGGCTTCATGAATCTAAGGTTCTTTTTCCACAAGGGTCCAACTTGTCCTCACAGTGGCTGGGACTCTCATGCACGGATGAGGAAGAGATGAAGAGAAGCTTAGATGGGACTGATAAGTACAAAGGTAGAAACTATTAGAGAAGTCACCCATGGTCACCCATCTATGACCAAACCTGGTGACTTAGAGGCAACTTAGCAGAAATCAAGACATATCTCGGTGCCATCTTTGAATGGTATGTACTTCCTCACGCTGACTATGTCTGTTTACACCTTCAGAAGTGTAAACACACCTTCATGTGCTCTTCCCTCTTTCACATTTCCCTTTACACCCTCCTGAAAGAAAACAGACAACTTTCTAGATACCCCTTTACCTCTTACTTGCACATATCTTCAGCTCAATTGTTAGCCCTCACTGTTTTCAGGAAATCTCCCTTGCTCCTACTACCCGGCCTTGATCTAGGCCTCTTCCAGAACCCTCCTGATCAAGGCATGAAGAGGGGATTTTGCCAGAGTAGGGTACTTTCCCAACAGGCCTGCTATCTTCTCCAGCATCATCCTGATTTGGACTCAACGAGGGGACCGTTTGGGGGTTCGGTGCCTCCACACAGGTCTCTACTCCTCCCACAAAAAACAAGATATGGAACAATTGCACATTAGCTTTGTTCCACTCAATATATGATTGGCTGATCAGTCCTTGGAATGACCTTTTCAGAGGACTACAATTATGCCCATATTGTCAACAGAGAAATTAATTCCACAGTGAAGTCAGATAAGTAGCTTAAGGGTGCATTGGGACTAGAATTAGAATTCCAGGCTAGTCTAAGGTATCTTCCCTGTATTTTGATTTGGGGAAAGAATAATCGCTAGAGCCTTTACATCAGCATGGAGTACACAGTAAACCTGAGGATGACTGCAGAAAGTCAAAGTAGAGGCCAGATATTTCCCAACAAATTCATGAATCTATCATCAGACTAGTCCCTCCATTGGGGTTGTGATCAGCTCCTTCTCACTGGAGTTTGTGTCCTTGGGGAATGAGACTGCAGTAGCTATGGTGTTGTTACTAGAGGACTGATAGTAGGGCATCTTTTAGCCTACGACCCAGCAGCCACATGTTCTAAAGTCACAGACATAACAGAGAGACTTGCAAGTCCATTTCTGGGGCCTGATTTTTTTTTCTGGAAACAGATGTGACAAGCTATATAGCATGCAGGCTTTGCCTCATTGTAGGTGGAGGAAAGAAATCTGCAGTATTTCAGGAGCAAAGAGAAAGAAGGCTTCTGGCCAAAGTCTTCCTTCCACTTCCCTGACCATTAGAGCTCTCAGGCAAAGATTGCCTGAGAATAACTCCATCTGCTTCTCTGGAGAGTCATTGGCCTGCCTAGACAGGCTGTTTCTTCCACTTCATCTCTACCAGATATAACACTGTTCTCAAGGATATCCAGGTTAAGGAAATACAAAGCCCTTCCATTATATACCTTTCCACATTCTAGAAAGGCTCTTTCTCTCTTCCACTTGTGCCTCTTCCTGCTATTCAACCTGCCAGCTGACACCCTCCTACAGCTCTGGGTCAGCAGGTGTGGGTGAGAAAGTGTGATACTTCGAGCATTGCTGCTGCGGGAGCTGGTGTTAGGAACCCTGGCTATGCACAGAATAAAAAGAGCAGCACACAAACTGAGGGTTCAAAGGGCAAGTCCTTGTCCCTAAGGATGAGCCTAGAGGTAGTTAATGATATTGAAGAAGGCAGAGACCCGTTCTCCCCATGCAGGCAAGCTGCTGATTAGTATGGATGAGTTCTCCAGGTAAGGGAGTCTTCTCTTGTGTTTGGGTTTTGTAAATCTTCATTTTCAAATGGGTTTAGATGGAGTCATCAACCATTTTGCCTATGTTCATTATCACCATGGGAGGTAAAAGGAAAGACATAAAGAAGACACGCACATGGGGTGGGGGAGAGACAGGGAGGGAGAAAGGGGTGGTGAGGAGGATACTAAGATCTAGTAAATGATGGTTGTGTGGCCTGGTAGAATATGGATCTACCTATTGCTAAAGGCCTTCATTCTCTCCATCTTCAGCAAGTTGATAGCGCCTCACCTCTGTAGCCTCCATGTCACCCAGATGTAGACTTTGGGGAAAATGGCATGTTGAGTGGTTGGCAAAAAAAGGTCTGTGATCTTGGCTGGGCCTACATGCTTGTAGAGTCACAGACTTGCTAAATTACAAGTATCAAAAGATGTCAGAGACTGGTTCTGCCCCTTAACCTGGAGTCCTTTCTGGCCTTTGTCTTCACTAAGGTTTCTTCTGCTTATGGGTTAGATGTTGGGGGAACAGCTCGAAAAAAGTCACTTCCTCCATTCTCACTGAGATCCCCAGGACACTGATTTAACCTTGTCTAGTCCTGACTCTGGTTTCATACTGGGCTTTCTTGTCCCCTGTTTTTCTTGGAGCTGACACTGTACCTCTTGAATAGTAGGTACTTAGGACATGTTTTCTGGATAAATTGGAACGTGAATGAATATTCAAGCCTTTCTGGGCCTGGTATTGCCATCCTTGTCTTCTGATCAGAAGCCTGACACTTGTAGAATTGTAGAACTGGGGCATTAAACCTATTCTAACCCACTGATTCTTACCTTTCCAGTGCTGTGATTCTTCAATACTCTTTCTCATGTTGTGGTGACCCCCCAACCATAAAATTATTTTTGTTACTACGTTATAGCTGTAATTTTGCTAGTTGTGAATCATAATATAAATGTCTTATATTCAAGATATCTGATATGTGGCCTTTGTGAAAGGATCATTTGACCTCAAAGGTGTCATGACCCACAGGTTGAGAATCTCCAGTTTAGCATATTCCAGACACTTCTGACAAGTGAGGAGACTGGGATCTAGAGTAGCCAGTGCTCATCAAGACCAGTTACTACAGAGGTGTAGGAATTTGAGAGAAGAGTACAGGTTAAGGCCATTGGTGTCATAGGACAGCATAACGTTGGTTACTGCCTCCACTGTGAGGGACTCCCGTGAGACAGTGTGCTTGTGAAAGTATTTGTGGACTAAGGACATGGGGTCATCCTGTGTTTGCTTGACATAACCAGAAAAAGAAACTTAAAATGACTACTTTCTGTATAAAGCACTACAGATATGATGAAGGCAACCTCGGGCACATCACCCAGGTGACCTGCACCACATGTGCACCCTGGTGGGTATTCATACAAGCCACCCTGCTTCTCTAGCTGTCTCTTCTACAACTTTGCACGAGAATCTACTTTAAGCTGATATACTTTTCTACCAATGGTACTATTATAAGAGGGCTTCATTTATGGTCTAATTTAGAAGACAAACTACTTAATTACTGCTGCTCAGATAATTTAGATCTGCAGATGTTAAAATCTGCCTTTTTCCTTTTTGTGGTTATTTAACACTAAGTCACACACACACACACACACACACACACACACACACACACACACATAGAAGCTGGCAAATATCCCACTACTTTTACACCTAATATCCTCAGCCACATTCCAACTCATACCATTGATAGCATCCCTGAAGATCCTGCGCCAATTCAAACTAAAGGAATCTCAGCAGGTGCTATGAGTTCCAGAGACAAAGTCCCTAGCTCTGGCCAAGCCTGATTTCTGAGCCAAGAATTTTACAGGGTGTATACTAGGAGTCTTTTCAGAGGCCCAGATCACCATCTAGCTAAGGGTTTGAGTGTATTTTGTAAATTGGAAGCATCTTCACCACGGAAGCTTGTCTAAAGGTTTCCATGGTTTGCACTGTGTGAGGATCAAGCGCATCTAAGCAAAGACTACAGGAGTGGCTTTTTCAATGTGAAGAGCAAGTAGGGAGGAATTTATTTCATAGCAACTTGAGCCAAAAGTGAGTCTTGCTTGAAGGCCCTGCAGAGCCCTTGAGCTTACTGGAGTGAGGTCACTCAGAAAGTACACTAAGCTTCAAGGAAAACAACTTATGGTAATAATCTGGGCTCATTTGTGGCATATTCTGGACTCACAGGCTTTAGCAAGTTTTACAAAGTCCCATCTTTGTGCCTCTATCCCTGTTCTGGTGAAGCCAAAGTCTGTCATTGCTCCTGGTGATGCTCTTTTCATCATAATGAGGTTGCAAATGTGATTCTTTCTCCTGTCGCCAAATCTTATCGAGATTTTTCCCCCTAATCAACACAAGTTTCTTCCCTGAAGCAATCATTCTTTAAATGATTGCCTTGTGTCTCTTAATGATAGTGACCTATGTTAAGATCCATAGTGTTGGTCAATTTTGTCACTTGTAAACACAACAGAGGGTAATTGTACAATAGAACATGGTTACGATATTACTTGTTGACACAATCCTGTGGACTAACCATTGTACTGCAGTCCATCATTGATTGGAGCATCTTTCCATGACATATGGCATATGGCTGTACATCCTGGAAGTTTCCTAAGAAATATTTTCCAAGTGGTAAAACAGCAACAGTCCTAGTTTATATGGAGCAAGAACCAGCTATCAATTGTATCTGGTCAGCAGGACTATCTACATCTTTGTTGAAAGTGAAGTCTTTGGAACAGCTACAACAGCATTACTCACAAGCTTCTTTGAAATGCAGAATCTTAAGCCACACAACCAAGCCACTCTGAAGCGAAATCTGCATGTGAACAAGAGCTTTGGTGGGGAAGGGGTGGGGAAGAGCAGGTGGGGCGGGCTGGAGAGATAGTTCAGTGGTTAAGAGCACTGGTTGCTTGTTCAGAGGCTCTGGATACAATTCCCAGCACCCACAGCTCACAACTGTCTGTAACTTCAGTTCCAGGGGTTCTGACACCCTCACACAGACAGACATGCAGGCAGAACACTAATGCACATGAAATGAACATAAATAAACATCCTTGGGTGGTCTGTGTGTATATTAAGGTTTGAAAAGCACTGTCTTGTTATCAGTTCTCAAGCTGATCTGTGCATTGCAATTGCCTGGAATCTATCAAAAGAAATGCAATCCCTGTCCCGTTCCCAAGACAAACTCAACTGTTTTGGGTGGCAGTTTGGGTCTGGAGTGCAGAAAGTTCACCATGCAGTCGGATTTGTAACCCTTAGCCTAAAGCTAGAACACAGGACAGCTAGTGAGCTACCTTTCATAGTGGCTGATTTTCCATTTTATGTCTCAGAAAACACTGAAGCCATTACCATCCCAAGCTTTCTTAATTTCCACCTGGCCCCTACATTGTGTCCCTGTGTACCCCAATTCTATAAAGAGGTGAGAAGTCTCTCCCCTTGGAAGGCTGGTTTGCTAAAGACCTCTGATAAAATTTGTTTCCCTTCCAATCGCTCCTTATTTTTAGTCTACTTTCCACTTTTGACTAAGACTTACAAGACACCATCAACAAATGGCCTAATTCTGTATAAAAATCACTAGCCATTAACTATGAGGCAGACGAGAGGGGCATATTGTGTCCTTTAATACTGTACACATATATGGTTTCATCATTCAGGACCCAGGGTGCACTATCTAAAAAGCAACTCCAACTGGGTTCAAAATGGATTTTCTTTCCCCACAGGGTGTAGTAATTGTCAATTACTTGTCCCAGTGATTGAATTTTCTGAGCTTTAAACATCAGCACAAAGCCCTTTTACTTTAACAAAGCTGTGAGAATAATTACTACTTGAATGTATTCCCAAATTGGTTACAATATGAAAAAAAAAAAAACCAGAATATTCACCAATCTCGAATTTGGTTGTATTTTACCTGCAGGGACTTAAACAGTCTTCCAAAAGGCAATCCAAATTCACTTTGGAAATGAGTCACCCAGTCCACTACTTCAGTTATTAAAACTGTGGTGGTCATTCAAATTTCAACTGGGATCAATCTTGGTAACAATAGGCATTGGCTATGGAAAGTCCTGTAGTCTTTCCAGAAAGGGAGTACAATCATGAAATCTTCTATACTGGCTTAAAAAAATAAAGAGGGGGTCAGACCCAGTGCCATTAACTAGCTATTGACATCAGCAGTTTGAGGATCATCTTGAAGAAAGGACAGAAATGCATGCCCTGGGATGCTACAAAATGTATGCATGCTTAGCTTAAAATCTCATCCTTTGCACTCTTGTTTTATTATTTTTGTGTGCAAGTAACATGAAAACATAAGAACACACACATGGCTTGTGTGTGTGTGTGTGTGTGTGTGTGTGTGTGTGTGTGTTCAGTTTTCCCTGATAAGAGCACAAGAATGAAATGAGACTACTCAGCAAGAGAGATGAATCTCTCAGGCAGGGTCCAGTTAGCTTTCTAGAGCTCTCCTGTCTAAGTTTAGACTGGTCACTAGCCCAATCCACCCTTCCTGTGTTACAGAGCTGGAAGCTAACACTCAGAGGTCAAGTGGCTTGTTCAGGTTCATACAACAGTGCCCACTGACTCTTAAAACTGTACTTTCTCCCCGAAAACACGTTATCTGAACCACTGCTTTTGTTTCAAATGCTAAAGGACACAAAGGAACATGTGGGTCAAACAGAATTGAAAGGGGGAAAACCCCAATTCTCAGGCTTGATTTTTCAAGGCTGTTATTGGGTTCTAGAAAAGCTCAACAGGATTCTGGGAGCCTGGCTGGGGAGGTCATTCTGCCTCCTTTGTCTTTCTGGTGAATAATGCCATGTGTCACTACATTTATTTTCTCATTTACTGTCCCAACAGTCTTTAGCCTGCCTCCTAAGGACCAATGGTGGTCCTTGGAACCATGCAGGTCTTAGCATAAGGAAGAATTAAAAAAACAGATTTGTCCTCATTCATGTATTCATTCTTTCGAAAATGATCTGAAGACCTACTGTGGACTGGGCCTGCATTTCCTATTCTTTTACTTTCTCTAAAGGACCATTGCCTCCTTTACTGGTGTAGTTCTGGAGACAGGAACCAAATCTGCTTTCTCCCAGGCTTATGGGCTTTCTTCAAGGTTCTTTCAAGGCTGATATTTCTTACAGAGATAAAGGAATACATTTTTAAAGGATGAATACCAGTCTCTGGGCAGCTGTGGGAGGCACGGCATAAGATGAGAATAGTGTTTATTTTCTATAAAGGGCTGCCCCTGCCATTGAGAGGAAAGGCAAGTTCTCCTTACACTATAATGAGTTTCAGTAGATGGTAAGAAGAATGCGTCAGCATCACAGCATACAATCAGGAGGAACCGTTGGTGTGGACGAACACGTTTAAGTGGACAGTGGACTGCATAAACTACCAATTGCTGATCCTTGCATTCAGATGAGTCCTTGCAACTTTCCATCGGACACCCAGCTTCTAAACCACCTCAGGTGCCTGAGCCTGAAGGGTAGTTTACACAGAAGCACAAGTCATGTTATGCTCTTAGACCAGGTCTATCATCTTGAAGAGCAATGGTTTGAGGAAAATTTTCTGGCAACAAAGAAACCTCTTAATCACTTCTCAGCCTTTTGGCTAAGATTAAGTATAGTATCAAGTGTAGAAACCTCTTAAATTTGGAATGAAGGGGGTGGGTGGGAAACTTGCCTTCTGAAAGAAAAAAAAATATTTCTAATTAGATTGAGATACAAAGGTTAAATTTTTCATCTGGGGGGAAAAAGATTGTTTAGAATTCTATGTCATTAGAAGGACATTTTCCAGAAGCCATTATGCCAGAAATAGATCCTCTGAGGGGTCACTAGAAGGAAGGGGGTGCAGAAATCTAAGGTACTTGGGTTTATAGACTTACCCTTTTCTAAGGCCTGTGAGCCCCTCATCAACCACTGGTGTGGAGATAGTTTCAGTCCATTCTGGGCACTGTACCCTTCTGAGAATTATGATAAGGAAAAATGTTGAACTGAGTCCCAGGTTCAAACTTCACCTTTTACTAACTGCCACTTGTATGACCTTGGGCACGTTAGTTCCAAGTCTCAGTTAACCTCTATGCAAGATGAAGAATGAAAAGTAAAGAGCTCTCTGGTGGGATGGCTGGAATGAAGAGAGAGTTCAGAAGAACTTGCTACAAGGCCTGGCATGTGGAAGGCTCAGTCATCACCATCATCATGGTCCTCACTGACTCCATCACTGCTTGCTCACACCATCATCTTCATCTTCATCTTAGTCTTCATTACAATCATTACTTCATTACTGCAGTTGCCACTGTCTTCTTAGTTGTCATTCTCATTGCTATTGCTATCATTATCATCACCATTGCCATCATCTTTGTTGCCACCTTGTCATGGCATCATTGTCTTATCAGATCCTCTGCCCACATTTTCTCCAAGCATCTGGAGTAGCATGATCAAAGTTTCGCTAGCATGTGAAGGGGTTTGCTCATCTGTAACCCTGTTTGGTCAAAGCTTACCTTGAAAATCAGCTGCTAGGGACTGGGGAAGTATGTATCATAAAATGAGTATTACACCCAATGGTGAAGTTTTCAGGCAAACTCCCTAGCTCATTTAATTCTAACATCATTAGAACATCAAACATTTCCAGTAAAAAGAGAAGACCATACTGTCACTATAATAGAAATCAAAGATGACAGGAAAATATGTATACATATGAATATCTGTTTCTCACCTGTTAGGAAGAGTAGAGGAGAAAGAAAAAGAGCAACACTTTATGTATCGTGCACGTGTGGATGCATGAGAACTTTCATGGATTCTGAAATTTCTGCCATTTATGCATAATATCACTTAGGATTCTTCTGTTTTTCTTTCTTGCACAAAGTCCTAAGGAGTTTTCTCTCCCCACTTATTAGTAATAATAGGGGTATCTTCTCACTCACAAAAACCCAAAGGATTCCCAGAGAAGAGGAAGATAAAGAAAAGGATAAGAGGGAAACAGAGCAAAGGAAGAATCTGTGCTAACCAGGCCAAAGTAAAAGGAATGAACTTTCCAAAGGTTTTAGGCCCAAATGAGAAAGAGCTTGTTCAGATAGAAATGTTAAGACAGTGAGACTGAGGGAGGCTGCAACCGGGGGGAAACAGAATGAAAGCTCTTCAGTGGGCCACAGGGGGCGGTGCCAAGGAGCAAGGCTGCAGCAGCTTGGCTGCTTCTAGGGCTGGTCCTCTCCCTCCAAGTATTCCTTCCTTACCCTGGCACATCAAGTCTCAGCAGGGTTAGGGGCATCCTCTTTCACTGAGGCCATACAAGTGAGCCCTATTGGGGAACTGATCAGGACATGTGCTCAACAATGTTCATAGCAGCTTTATTTGGAATAGCTAGAAGCTAGAAACAACCATGATGTCCCTCAACTGGAGAATAGATACAGAAAATGTGGTACATCTACACAATGGAATACTATTCAACTATTGAAAACAATGAATTTATGAAATTCCTAGGCAAATGGATGGAATTAGAAAATATCATCCTGAGTGAGGTGATCCAGACCCCAAAGGGCATGACAGGAGCCTAGCTGTCCTCTGAGAGGCTTTATTGAGCAGCTAACTGAGACAGATGCAGACACCTACAGCCAAACATTGGATGTAAGTTGGGGACTCTCCTGACTTTAAAACAACCAAGCACCCTTGCTGAGCTCACAGTCCTAGGAAAAACTACATACATGTGCCTTCTTATCATGTCTGGTCTTTATTTATATTTATGTTTATCCATACCTCTGGCACCTCCTGCTCCACATTGGGCAGTGAGAATTGAGTTTCACCCATCAAAACTTGATTTTCTAGACAGAAGCTGATAAGTTAATCTTGAATGAAGTGTTTGACTATCTTGATTAGATGTATGACTAATGAAGTATTATGTCTTCCCTACTAACATAATAAATATATTTCAGGAATAATAAAGCCATGGACGAAGAAGTGGGGCTCTAACTGAGGAACTGCAAGGCACTAATCACCAGGAAGCACCTTCTGTCTATCTTAACATCTCCATAGAGACGAGACCTTACAACTCCTGACCAAATTAGCTGGCAGTATTAAAAGGCACCTGATCACAACATGGCCGTCACCTTTAGGCACTCGGAGCTAAGGCAAGACATGAAGGAGCCCCAGTTATCTATTTCTTTACATATCCAATAAGCAAACACACATTTCTCATCCAAGAGGAAATTGCTGATATTTTGCTTTATCTCCAGTATGGAGACTTTCTCAGTATCCAGGCATGCCTTTTCCTCAGAGGACTGGGTAACTGGACTGGCTGCCTCCTGAAATTCTTATTTGTGCCGTACCAGGCAAGAAGTCCAGGACTGTATCCCACATATAACATACAAAGCTATAGCCACAATGGAACTCAATTGCCAAAGGTGATAAGCATGGGGAGGAAGAGTGGGGAGGGGGTGGGGTGGGCGCTGTGTTTGAGGGAGCCCAGCTTATTAGTATCTTGAGTTCTCCTGTAGAATGGCCTTAAGACAAAGATTTGTCTGAAGTTGGTATATTTGAGGGAAGATTCCAGAAAAGGAATGAAGCAGAGGGACTGGGAGAGGAAGAAAGGCAAATTATCAAGCAAGTTACCAGTGAACAACTGGTACTCAGTTCTACAAGGGATGAACAAGAGACAGGGCAAGATACACTCTTGCCTGTGTGTATCAACTGAAAAGCTAGGAGGTTGGGATTTAGTCATTGACTCCAACAGTCCCTGGTTGAGGGCCAGTGGAAGATGTGTTCATTCTTTTGCACTTCCAGCTAGCCCATCATGCAGGCCAGACCTAGTGTACTCCAGAGACCAAAGCTAAAAAGGTAAACCTTTACGGAGAGTCACAGGCATGTGAGGTAAGCAGCCTCTAGTAAGGCAAGATAGCAAGAGTATCTCCTATGCCAACCACAAAAATGTCAATGATTGTTTTGTGGTAATAATGGCCACCAATTTAGGCCACTGTATGGGATCATGTGTTTCCCCGATGGGTACAACCTTCTATGACCCACGTGAGGAAGACAACGTTTGAATAACAATGCCCATGCCTCCGAGGACTCATGAGAAGCATGCCTCAAGATTTCCCAGAGAGGAAGGTTCACAAGGAGGGCAGAGAGGACTAGCTATCCAAAGCAAACATTTCAAGAGATGGTCAGTTTAGGTCATGTGTTTGCTCTTTAGCTGAAAGATATCTGGGGTCCTGCAGAAAGTTCTTTTCTATTTTGATCGGTTTTTGATATTATTTGTGTCAGCTGGAATGCAAGATGTTCTTGGGATAAATTACAGAGCAAATCTCTTCTCTAGTAATCCTGTGTTCCAACACAGGAGGAACCAGAAATAAATAAACACTGCTTCACTTCATAGTGTAAACTGCCTGATGATGATGATGATGGTGGTGGTGGTGATGATGATGGTGGTGGCAGTGGTGGTGATGATGAGGACGACGACGACGATGATGGTGGTGGTGATGATGATGATGACGATGATGATGTGCTCATCTTTTAAACAGTCAACTTCTTTCTGGAATTCTGTTTCCTCAGAAGCATCCCTCTGCCTGTGAGCAACTCTCTTAAGAACAATACACTTGGCAGAATCTTGGGGAGGTTGAGTTGTTTTGAGTCACCAATATTTCACTGTATTTATCTTAAAGTGAGTATTGTGGTTGAAGCTAATGTAGCATAAACAACAGAGAGTTGGGGTGGGGAAAGAAAGAGATTAGCTCTATAGCATCCAGCTAGTTAATGGGGAATATAGGTGTTGGTTCCTATATTTTAGGGGAAGAATTCCTTTAGAATGCATGTGATCACACACACACACACACACACCCCACAGTGGTCAAATAGGAATGAAACAAGCCTTCAAGGTTTCTGTCAATCCTTCTTCTTTCCCATCTGCTTCGTCCACAGTGTTTTCACATAAGATGTGAGGGACCACACAACAGGTAAGTTGCACTCAATCTTGCCACTTTGTCAGCATTTCAGCAGAAGGAACAGGAGGATGGGGGCAGGGTCAGGAGAATTCCACAAGAACAGGACTGAAGGAAAGGCACAAGAGGACAAGTGTGTCCAGGAGATCCAGCTGTCTGGGCATCTGGAGCCCAGGACTTTGGAGAACTTGGGAAAGAAACAAGGATGCCTGAAACATTAGATGAGTGTCCAGCTCTTCCAGGGGTTTTCAGTGTCACCCTGAGCACTTAACCTCATGTCCGAAAGGATCACCTACTCTACCAGGAAGATTTTTTGTATCTTCACAGTTTTAAATAAGTAGGAGGCCTCAGATAAATAATGAGACCCTTAGGTGGAGAGGACAGGCAGAAGCAATTTAATTCCCAGGACTTTGTTAGCACCACAATACCGGCATCTTTGCAGCCTCTCTTTCATACATTCATAGGAAGATCATGATAAAGTACTACTGAGCTCTGAGTTATCATGTGCCAGGAACCCTGCAAGGTCCTCTGCATTCATTTTCTCATCTGTTTCTCAGCAACCCCGGCAGATTGGTACCACCTTGGTGGGGATTTGATTTGTTGAATTGTTGTTTCAAAGGGAAGGTAGGTCTGGGGGAAGGGAGGGGAGGAGATTCTTGGTAGCATGCACAGGGGCAGGGAGAGAAGGGAGAGGCACAAAGTAGGTGACAGTTCCTGGTTTAGAACTTGGAATTGTTTGGCTTTCTTCTGAACTCTGACAGGCCTGCTTAGCTTTGATCTCCTGACCAATCCCTGTCTAAGTTCTCTTCTCTCCCATTGCTGTCACTAGTGTTTCCTGGGCCCAGAAGGGCACAGCTTGAATCTGCTGTTCCCTTACATTTTTAGGACTCAATTCTTGTTTACTATATAACATAGTTTGGATAGCTGGCAAACCAAGTCCTGGGAATTAAATTTCTTCTTCCTGTCCTCCCCACCTCTCATTATTGTATCTCAGAGGCCTTTGTGTTAAAAAGTTTCATCTTTGGTCTAGTGAAAACTCTAAGAGGCAAGGCTGTATAGAAGATCTTCAGACCATTGAAAATATATTCTTAAAGAGAATAATGGGCCTCGGGCCTTCCTCTTCCTCTCTTTTTCACTTACTGGCTATAAGGGGACTGCCTTTTGCTTGTCTGTGCATTCCATGCCCCACAGTACGACTTTGCCATGGGCAATAAAGTAACAGGAACAACCAAATATGTTGTTCGAAATTTCCAAAGCTGAGTGCCAAAATAAACCATTTTTAAATAAGATGATTGTCCCAGATATAGATGACAGCAATGGAAAACTAACTTTGCCTCAGAACTAGCCTACATCCCAAGCAGGGGCTATTGTTAACCTATCCAAGAACATTTCATCTCTGGTTGGCAGACTGGCTGTTAATCGCATTTATGTCCCCTTCTTCTTGGACTGCAGTTTCTCTTCTCCCTTGTAGTTAGTTGTGGTCAGATGTCTGAGTGTTGGCCAGCCAACTGGGAAAAAAAGCAGTGTGACCCACTTCCATACCTGGCTCTTAATAAACCTTAGTTCCATGTGTGATGCTCCAATCCCCTTTCACACAAGGGCCTTTGGGAAGCTGCCTAATAAAGATAGTTGAGTAGAAGATGTGAAGGACTTTATGCCCCATCTTTCCTTAAGGCTGCCATAGAAGTTCCAATCATCTCTTCATCCCCATCAATACTTGAGATGTAGGCGGTTCACTTGGTAAAGCATTTGTTTACAGTGCACAAAGCCCTGGGTTCAATCCCCAGCACTGCATAGACAGGACATGGTAGTGCATATCAGTAATCCTAACACCCTGGAAATGGAGACAAGGAGGACTAGGGCAAGGCCAACAGCTACAGAGCAAGTACAAAGGCTTGCCTGGGCTCCATGATATCTTATCTCAATGTAATAATTATTATTAATGGTAATAATATAAAAGGACAGCCAGATAGTTCTCCCTGAAAGGCCTTATAAACTTCACTGAGCCTGCTAGCTACTTATGTGTTAGACTCTCAGTCTCTCTCTCTCTCTCTCTCTCTCTCTCTCTCTCTCTCTCTTTCTGTGTGTGTGTGTGTGTGTGTGTGTGTGTGATACCATTTTCCCTTGGGACTTGTCCTGTGGCTGCTGTGGTGTAAGTCTGTGTTTCCTGTGCATGACCCTTCTTTATCCTGATTTTCTCTGCCTCCTTCCTCTTTCCTACCCTTCCCTCCTGCTCTGACCTTCAGCTGGCCCTGCAGCAGCAGCCCAAAGATACTTCCTTAGGGCTAAAAGACTGCTTCAGTGATAGAGATTAGGACTAGAAACCTCATGTCCATAAAAAGGTGACACATACTTTCCCTCCCATAGGACCTTCCCTCAGCATCTGAGATGGCAGTGATAGACACCTGAAAATTTTCAAAACTGTCCTTAAAGCAAGCAAGCAAGCAACAACAAAACACCAAGTGGGCTGGAAAGATAGATGGGTTAATGTGTGCTTGCTACACAAGCTTGGGGATCTAAATTCAGATAATCCAAACTCATGGAAAAAACAGACCCAGTAAAACAGTGTACTGGCTACTTTTGTGTCAACTTGACACAGCTGGAGTTATCACAGAGAAAGGAGTTTCAGTTGAGGAAATGCCTCCATGAGATCCAACTGTAAGGCATTTTCTCAATTAGTCATCAAAGGGGAAAAGTCCCTTGTGGGTGGTGCCATCTCTGGGCTAGTAGTCTTGGTTCTATAGGAGAGCAGGCTGAGCAAGCCAGGGGAAGCAGTAAAGCCAGTAAAGAGCATCCCTCCATGGCCTCTGCATCAGCTCCAGCTCCCTGACCTGCTTGAGTTCCAGTCCTGACTTCTTTCAGTGATGAACAGCAATGTGGAATTAAAAGCTGAATAAACCCTTTCCTCCCTGTACTGGCTAGTTTTGTGTCAACTTGACACAGCTGGAGTTATCACAGAGAAGAGAGCTTCAGTTGAGGAAATGCCTACATGAGATCCAACTGTAAGGCATTTTCTCAATTAGTGATCAAGGGGGAAAGGCCCCTTGTGTGTGGTACCATCTCTGGGCTGGTAGTCTTGGTTCTTAAGAGAGCAGGCTGAGCAAGTCAGGGGAGGCAAGCCAGTAAGGAACATCCCTCCATGGCCTCTGCATCAGCTCCTGCTCCTTGCCCTGCTTGAGTTCCAGTCCTGACTTCCTTTGGTGATGAACAGCAGTGTGGAAGTGTAAGCTGAATCCCTTTCCTCCCCAACTTGCTTCTTGGTCATGATGTTTATGCAGGAATAGAAACCCTGACTAAGACAAATTGGTACCAGCATAGTGGGGTATTCCTGTGACAACCTGACCATGTTTTGGGGAGGACTGTGGAAGGACTTTGGAACTTTGGGCTAGAAGATCCATTCGGAAGATATTGGAAGATAATGTTGAGAACAATGCAGAAGATGGAGGCCTGGCTTGTGAAATTTCAGAGGGAAAATTAAAGACTCTTTTCAGGGCCATTGCTATTTTGGAGTTTGATTATTCTGTGGTTCTGGCTAGCTGGGGCTGAAGAATCAGCTGTGATTAACAAGATACCAGAACTACTAAACCACAACCTTTGCATTACTGGGACTATTGATGCTGGTTAACTGGAGCTAAGAAATTAGCGGTGATTAAGAAGAGAAAAGTATCGTTGAGGTGACATCTTCTGGGAAGTGTTTTCTGAAAGCACAAAGAGGCTGTGTTCCAGAGATAGCCAAGGTTGTACTTCTGCTGCAGCGTGACTTGGTAATGTGTAAGGATCACCCAGGTGATACTGGTTTTGAAGGCATGAAGGGGTCACCCATTGCAGCTGAGGCTCAGCACTGTGAGAGGCCGTGGAAGGCCATTGGTGAAGATGCAGCCTCAGTTGCAGTTGATGGCCCAGGACTGAAGGGGTCATGCAGTGTTTTGGGGATGCCAGTATCATGAGATGACCACCAAGAGCAGCAGCAGTGGAGTACAGGCATCTGGAGCCTAGAGGACAATGCGTGTGCTACAAAGGGCACAGCTGGAGAAGTGACCCAAGCCCTTGGAGGAGCCCAGAAGATTGTGAGTTCGATCCCAGACATTGGATGGTTGGAGATTGATTTTTGCTTTTGATTGTGACTGTGCCCTGATATTTTCCCTCTTGAAGAAACTATTTTAGTGGAGCCCACAGTTAAGAGACTTTTAATTGCAAAAAGACTTTGGATTTTAAAAGATGTGGATATTTTAAAGAGATTGAAATTTTAAGAATATGTAAAGACTGTGGGACATTTAAAATTATTTAGACCTTGGGGATGAATAAGAATGTAAGGGTTGAGGCTCACTAGTGATGTGTTTGTGTGTCAAGTTGACAAGGGGTCCATTGTACTGGCTAGTTTTGTGTCAACTTGACACAGCTGGAGTTATCACAGAGAAAGGAGCTTCAGTTGAGGAAATGCCTACATGAGATACAACTGTAAGGCATTTTCTCAATTAGTGATCAAGGGGGAAAGGCCCCTTGTGGGTGGGATCATCTCTGGGCTGGTAGTCTTGGTTCTTAAGAGAGCAGACTGAGCAAGCCAGGGGAGGCAAGCCAGTAAGGAACATCCCTCCATGGCTTCTGCATCAGCTCCGGCTCCCTGACCTGCTTGAGTTCCAGTCCTGACTTCCTTTGGTGATGAACAGCAGTGTGGAAGTGTAAGCTGAATAAACCCTTTCCTCCCCAACTTGCTTCTTGGTCATGATGTTTGTGCAGGAATAGAAACCCTGACTAAGACAAACAGTAACCCCAGCAGACCCCTATGGGGAGACGACAGGAACAGAGGTACAAGGAACTTCAGAAGCTCACAGCCATGAAGAGACCTTGACTCACAACAAGTTGAAGTGCTGAGGACTGACACCGGAAGCCTGTCTTCTCTGATTTGCACACATTTGCCATTGGTGTGCATCTGCAACCACACTCATCCCCCCTCCACACACACACACACACACACACACACACACACACACACACACACACACACAAGCAGACACACACTCCCCGGTGATCATATAACTGAAAACAATGGAAAAAAATTAAAGCACTTGCACACTGTTGGTACAGCCCTGACAGCTTCCAGTAAAGTTCAGTGCTAGCCTCCTCTGTTGCTGTGATTCCCACTCATGTCTGTCCTTTTCCTCCAAATGCAAGTGCATAACCGCACAACTATTTATAACAGGCACCCATAGCAATTCTAGTCGCAGGTTCCACACACTGGGGACAGCCAGCCCACATGTTTGTCAACAGATGAATGGATTACTAGGTGATGCCGTGCTTGTACAATAGAACAATGCTCAGCAATTTAGAGCAATGAATCGCTGCTACCTGCAATGATATAGCTGCAGCTCAAAAGACGGTTTTGAACAAAAGCCTGATACAGATGAGAAAAACAATCCAAAATATTTTTACTCCGATATCAGAACTCAGAAAACGTTTGTTATGGGAAGGAAGGAAGGAGAATGGGCTAGAAATGGGCCGGAAGTGCTTTCCTGTGGGTGTGCGTAGGTTTTTGTTTTGTTTTTTAATCCTCCTTCTAATGATATTACACAGGTGCTTGTTAATTGTCAACAAAGAGCATCTGACCACTTATAAATTATTGTATTGCATGCTATGTTTCCCTTGGTTTAAGGACAAAGACATTTCAGATACTAAGGAAGTATTCCAGAAAGAGAAAAATCTCCATGGTTCTCTATACATGCACTGTGGGTTCTGTTCACTCGTAGCCCAGTGTAAAAAGGGTATATACAGAGCAGAGGTTTCTAGTGGCAAGTGGTAAAGGGCACTTCTCATGGCACTTGCCAGGAGTCCTTTATCATGGGCACAAACAAAGCAGCAACACAAGGCCCCAAATATAAGTATTCAATCAAGTAAAATAACAGGGCCCCCCCTCAAGCAAAGCTGGCCTCAGACTGTGGGCTACATAGCAATTTCTGAGCCCAAACTGCTTTACAGGAAATGCCAATATTTCTAATATAGAAAAGAAGAGATCTGGGGCAGAAAGGGAGGGACGGAGAGAGGGTGGAGGAGGGAGGGAGGGAGGGAGGGAGGGAGGGAGGGAGGGAGAGAGAGAGAGAGAGAGAGAGAGAGAGAGAGAGAGAGAGAGAGAGAAGTGCACCATCCAGCTAGGAACAAAATATGTTGTCACTTTGACAGTGGATACTGTCTCACCAAAAAGGTCCTGTGCCAGGGACATCAAAACACTTGTACTGAGCCTCTTGCATGGGTCTCAAGATGTGCAGTAGAAAGGCAGCCAGGGGTTCCTTAAAGGCAAAGTTCTCCTCATTAAATTTATATGGTAGAGAGGAATTCAATATCCCTACTACATTGTCACTTGCATCCAACATGTTCAGACTTCAAATGGAAAACATAAAAGAAGTTTTGCGATCTATTAGCAAGATGTGAGCTTATAAGTTGAGTCTGCCCACAGCCCTTGGTTCTACCTGGTAGAATCTGTGTGGCTTTAGGGAAATGACATAGCTCTTCTGAGCTTCAATTTTCCTTGTCTATAAGTTTGTAAAAACGATACCTACTAGTGAAGTGGAAATGTCCTAATGCCTATCAAATGTTCAATGTAGAATCATGTCTGGGTTCCAAGGAACTTTCTAGATGTCTGTACCAACCTGTCAGTAGCAGCATCATTCAACCAGATTAAGCTTCTTCTTTTTTGTTTTTGATTTTTGAGCCTCAGGTACATACACAAATTTTTCATAATTATAATCCAAGTCTCATGACATTGTTCCATGCATGGTCCACTGTTTTCATTGTTTTTTTTTTTGAAGTTTTACTTTTAATGTTATAAACCCTAAAATAAATAAGTGAACATTAGTGGACTCATCTACCAACTGAACACTCTTTGTATCTATCTCTGGACTTCATAGTGAAGACCTAAATGAAAAAGGAAACATTATGTCATAATAGCATTCCTGACTCCAAGAAGTTGAGGAGAGGGACATGCTAGGTCATGAGTCTGACTCTGTGTCTGTGCATACATTTGTGGAGAGGAGGGTTGTGTACACATGCATGTGGATACTATGTGTGAAAGAAGGAAACCATTCAGAGAAGAGATGATCACATGCAGTCTTCTGAGTTTAATTTTACAAAAATGAATACAATGAACTTCACAGACAAGGAAAGAAAAGACCCAGGAGAGCTGGCCTGTCTCAAGCTATGTAGCAGGCTTAGCAACAGAGTTAGAGTTAGAAATCGAAGTTCTGTCCATCTTCTGTGACATCGTACACCCCCCTCGTGCCCTCAAATGGTTTAAATTCCACAAAATGCCTCCAAGCAGCCTTTAGGTAATGAGGTGACAAATAGTATATTGAAATTGTGTTCTTTCAAGCAGAAGTGCTTTACCATGAAAAAGATTACTTGAAGGCTAATTAGGATTTTGACATTCTTTAATGACTAACTCCTTAGGGCTATGTCAAAAGCCATGTGAATATGTCTAACTTATTGTCTTATCATAGGTGATATTTATTCCATGGGGAGGGGGGAGAACAAAGACATGTTAGTGACATTCTTTGAAATTTGAGTTAAGTACTAGGACCACAAAGGCAGAAGCAGAAATCTGTCTTAATAAGCTGAAAATAGTTGAGAAATATACAAATAGAATAATGAGTTTGCCCGTATTTTACTAACACCCCTTCAGTTGAGAAGTTGAAAAGAATCCTTATTTCTACTGATGTGGATGGGATTATCAAAGGCAAGGGTGTAAAGGGTCACCTTTGCCCTCTCTTTTGAAACTCTGAGCTGGGTGTGAGATAAAAACAGAGGAGAGAAGCGTGACTAAAGACATTTGGGTAAATGTGACCTGCATTCCCTAGTGAACCTTCAGGCTAAATGCATTTCTCAAATCTATTTTCTTCTCGAGCTGGTTAATTCCTTCCTTCCAAAGAGGTAGTTCCAGCCCTTCCACTTGCTGATATGGCTATGGCAACAGACCCATGTGCTGCCTCCATCTTGCAAACCCACACCGGGCTCTGATAAAACTGCAGAAAGCATGACTCAAAAGATCACAATTACTGACTTCCGAGAGCCTCTGATTCCACCCAGGAGAATAAACAGATGAGAAGCCCTTCGTATTTTCAAAGACTGACAAATCCAAGCTGTTTCGGAACCAAGCCCAGCCTTTTCTTTGCTTCTCATTTTTTTCCCCTGAGGACTATTCAAAAAGTATGAAGATATGGCAGTGCCAATGGCAGAGGAGCCTGAAAGCCATTGGCATTGGTAAGAGCCATCTGGTTTTACTTTGTTAAGCGTTTCTGCACAAGACCAAGACAACTCGGTCCAGTGGATGCAACAAAAGTGACTCAGATTATTGACTTCTAAGCAATACAATGACTGATTCTCTTCCCAAGCTCTACTTTGAGCTCCATGTCATAGTAATGTTAGCCTAGGGGCATCCTCAGAGCTCACAGGCTCATGTTTACTCATTCCCCCAGAGTTCTAACCGAAGGAGAAGACAATAGACAGACATAACAAGTCAGAGAGAAAAACCTTCTGATTGGTACAACAAAGACTGCTCTTCATTAAGTACAACAGAGACAGGCATTCAGCTGGTTATGTGAGTCTGAGCAAAACCCCATAACCCCTGGATACCTCAGTTTCCTAACAGGAACAAGGAGTAATAATACTACGTGGATGGCACAGGGTTGTTAATGGGAAGGAAGCAACAGACTCAAACCACTTAAAATTAATTATTCCTGGCACATGGTAAGTAAGCATGCAACATGGTTGTGTGTTGTTATTATAATAAAAGATAGGATGTCAACGGACCATACATTTGAAACTATAGATAAGCAATAAATATGATGAAAAGAAGTTTTCTTTTTCAACAGTTTTCCATGAGAATGGTTAAACTATTCAAACATAAGCCTGGCATGGGCTGGTTTCTTGTGGTCTATCATGAGCAAGACGATGAGGTTAACATCAAATCTAAAGTGAAAAGTTGTAAGGTCAAGAACAGGGTTAGTAGACGAAGGCCCAATGGAGAATGTTAACCAAGCCAGAGTCCCCTAGGAAAAGACTGTGGAAGGAGTGTCAACCCTGGTAATTACACAGCAGACTAGATAAAGGAGCTTTGAAGGATCAGGATGCCTAAGTCACAAAGCAGATCAGTTAAATCTTTCACCATGGAACCTAGAAATCAGGAGGTAGGAAAGCTCCACAGGTCATTCCAAGGAGAAGACAGAGCTGAGGCATCCTTCTGTGTGTTCTGGCCACCCATAATCCCATACTCAGGAATGAGGGCTTATCCTGCCTGGCCAGTCCCTGGGCAACCCAGAGCAAGGCTCAATACTCTTAAGAGAGGCTAAAAGAAAACCCAAGCCCCAGTCTAGGTAAAAAATGATTAATGCATATGTTTCTGGGTCACCATTACCTGGGACACAGCCTTGGTGTTGAAGTAACAGGGCAATGGATAGAAAAATGGGTAAACAACTGAGGAACACACTAGAACAAATGTGTGTTGATAAGGAAGTCAAGTGGGCAAGGACTTTCTAGAGGGCAATTTGAAAGTGGTCATACCTACTGACCCAGAAAATCTGCTTTTTGGATTCATCCCAAGAAAATGCAGTCCATAGCTGGCCCCCCTCCTAAGCACCTGAAATTCTGGATACAGAGAGATGCATAGACTCAAGTGGAGGGAAGTCAAAGGGTGACAATGGTCCTGTGGTCTCACTTCCATTGGATTACAATAAAGGGGTGCTTCAGGTAAGGCCCACAGTTGCTTTTCTGCCTTTAGGGCATTACAGTTTGGGATTTGAAGACTTTCAGAGAAGATCTCAGTGTAATGAGAATAGGACTTGTAGAGAAGAAGAGATCTGGAGTGGGAGAAGGATTGGAGAGGGCAATTCTAGGGTATGATTAAAATACACCATATACATGCAGGAAATGACAAAGACTAAATAAGAAACATTAAAAGAAAAACCCTCAGTGTAGCTGGATGGTCCAACTACAAGAGATCCCTCTAGGTAGAAGAAAGCTTACAGAGGGCCCTGCCAGTTAACCACTTAGATATTACAAGAAGCCACAGGGAAAGCTTCATGTCTGATTTTTAGCAGAACAGCTATCAGTTCCACAGAGTGAGTTAACTGCAAAAAGAAAGTGCCTCTCTGTGGTTAATGACATGACTCAATCTTGCCAGCTGAGAGGAACAAAAGCATCAGCTTTTTGAGGTCTTAGTGAGCACATTGAAGATGGGTATTTAACTGGGAGGTGCTGACAAGCTTTGCTTTCTGAAATGGGATGTATTCACCTTTGAGTATACCTTGAAGGCACAATGCATTAGTGTGATGCTCTCAGAACCAGAGCATGCAGGTTGATGAGAGTTCTTCTTCACTGTGTGTGCAACAACATTAAAATAATAGGACCTTAAATCTGAAGCTAGAATCAAGAAGAAAATTTGAAGCTAGGCCTTTTACAGAAACAAAAGCTAACTAGCTCATCTGAACCAATTTGATATTTATGTACTTTCTTTTCCGTGCTTATGAGAAAATAGAATCATCTTTAAAGTTAAAAACATCTCCTGGGTAAGGCTACTTATAAGAAGTTTAATCCAAAAAAATATTATTCTTGTATTACAAAATCAAAGCAGTGGAAGAAAAAAATAGAAGGGAATGATCAGTCAGGAAAAATGTCTGGGTTCCAAAATGCTGTGGAAGACCGCATAAAAAGCAGGCTAATATTTAAACTTGTGCTAAACATGTTTTTCTCTCCAGTTACCTTCTGCCAAGAATGAGTTTCTATATGTTTTGTAAATGCCCCTTCAAGGATTTATGCTGAGAAATTTCCTACTATTCTTGGACTTAAGGGTCATGCAAGGCTATGAGGCTGGGTGGACTTTGGAAATAAAAAACAGAGAAGACAAGCATCAGACCATAGCACTGAGGAGACTGAGGTAGCTCTTCTGTGTCTTGCACAGTCCATTTATAAGGGATGTTAGTAGGTAAGAAACAGGCAGCTCTTAGCACCAGGCAGCCATTCTATAACATGGGTCATGGCTGGTATGGAGGTCCAGTGTGTGTGTGTGTGTGTGTGTGTGTGTGTGTGTGTGTGTGTGTGTGTGCGTGCGTGTGTAGAAATGATCCAGTGCTGACGCACTGGCAAGCTATCAAATGGCAAGTAATCATACCATGTTGGATACCAAGGATGGAATCACCACTAACATTGTAACTGTGTCTTTTTCTGAAGAGAAGAAAACAAATTCATCCCTTAAAAGCTGACCCAATTAGTATTAAGAAATAGTGTTGATAGTTCAATCCCATTAAATGCAAGTGCCTGCAGCTTGGTAGTACTATTGTGCTCTGAAACTGAAGGGCAGACAGGAGCAATTGCTCTTGCTAAGGTCAAGTTGACCTCCATGTGGGCTGAGATAATCTCTTCTCCCTCATCTTAGCTTAGCAGTGTTCAACATATTTTCCTACTCCCTCCCTTTTGTAAAACATAAATAAGAGCTTGAAGAAATGGCTCAGCACTTAAGAACACTTACTGCTCTCACAGAAGACCTGAGCCTGGTTCCCAGCACCCATGTTAGGTAGCTCACAACTGCCTGGAACTCTAGCTGTAGATGATCTGTGCTACCTTCTGCTCTCTCTCTCTCTCTCTCTCTCTCTCTCTCTCTCTCTCTCTCTCTCTCTCAGCACACATTCACACAAACATACAAATTAAAAAAAATGAATCTTTAAAAATGTTAAAACATAAATCAGATTGTTTCTTCATCTGCATAAAGTTCTCCAGTGGTGTCTCTTTGTACTTTAGAAGAAATGCCCAGCCCTACAGAGCCCAGTGTGATCTGGATTCATTTTAACTCCTTCTCTCTCATTCCCAATGACTTTTCTCCCTTTCTCAGAATGTTTCTTTCCTTCTAAGATGCCAAGCTTTTGTCCTATGTTGGGGCTTGTCCACAGACTGTATATTCAACTTATAATGCCCTCACCATGTCTGCTTCTCCCTTAGATATTACAGCTGATACTCAAACAGCCTTCGATAAGGTTCTACAATCATCTCCATTCCAATTGTTCTGTCTCACATCATTCTCTGCGTGACTTTTCTCCAGGGTCTATCACATTGGTAAACCATTGTTTTTCCATTGATTTCTGTTTGTCTTCCATCTTTACTGCCTTATTTGGAATGGGAGCTCCATCATCATGTTCCTTACTGTCTCTCCAGCATCTGGAATAGCAGCAGGTGCATAGATGGTACTCAATGAATACTTGTTTGGAGAAAGGAAGGGAGTGAGAAAATATACTATTTCCAATGAATGTACTCAAAGTATACTTCGAATTTCTCACAGAAGTGGCATGAAATGAATAATGGGTTCGCTATCTTAAATATAACTGAAAAACTACAGAGTTGAGTCATTGTTGTGTGGGAGGTTGAACCCATGCAGTGAAAATTAGCACTCATCTTGGGATGAGTAAGAAGCACTACATGTGACCCTAAAGCCATATGGCATGTCCACTGGAATATGGAGCATTTGAAATTGACACTGTATAGGAGATCGGAACTCCACCCTGGGTACTGCTCCTGCAGAAGTTCTGAGTCCAAAGAGGGAGAGAGTAAACACTCTGATCCCCTTTTAAATTTAAAACAATGACTCAGAGCTCTACTTAAGTTACTGTGAGACCATGGCCAAACTCAGAGCACCTACAAGATAAGGGTAGAGCCTTGATCAGCACCCAATAAACAATTGTTGAATGACTGCATTTATCAGATTTATTCCATCCAGATTCCTTATGTCTTACTTACAAAACACTTAAACAAAATGCTTATTGCATGCCAAGAACTCTGCTAAGTGTTTATAAATAATTACCCCACACAAACAACAACCCTACAAAGAGGATACTATTGGTACCACAACTTTACAGGTGAGGACATTGAGTCATAAAAATAATAAGGAACGTGTCTCTAGTGGCAGAATTGGGACTTGAATGTATTACAGTGTTAGATCCAAAGTCTATTATCATAACCACTGGCCTAGACAACATCGTATATTGTGAGCCACAAAACTGTGTACCAAGGATAGACAAGAAAAAGAATGACATGAAAAAGTGTAAATGGAGAAATTGGGGTATCCCACTGGGGAGTAAAGTTCCATAAACTTTTATGTACTACTTCCTGGGGTATCTCTGCTGGCTGAAGAAAAGGAGCTGATAACTTTGGGGCATCCTGACTATACTCCCCACCTAGTGTTAAAGCTCCCTAGCATATCTCCTTTTCTCTTTATATTTCTATTATAATTCTAAGCCAGTGGTATACAGTCTGATGCAACACTGTCTGATCCAACACCAAGGTGACATTTTTTTCAGTATCATACTTGGGGGTAAAGGAGTTCTACTGGCATCTGGTGGATAGGGGAGACCAGAGAAGTTCTTACAGATGGATCCCCAACCCTATGCTACCTACAGTAAAGATTCAGCCAATTTCAAATGTCAATAGCATCAAGGGGAGTGTCCTGGTCTTGATGTAGGGACCACCTTCCAGAAAACAAATGAAAAAGGTAGTGAAGTAATCTAGGAGCCTCTGAGAAGTGCCAGACTGGAACTTGCTGTTCTTCTATAGAATCTCTGCAGAACAGGCAAGGACTAGTTGTTTGCTGCCTTCTTGCCACTCTTCTAATTCCTGGAATCATAGCTATTCCCTCCTGCCTAGAGGCTGAGAACAACCCTGGCCCAAAACAGCTGAAGCTGCCAATACCTATGTCTTTAGCTGCTTCTTAATGCTGTCACCTTAGAATTTGTGATTCCTAAAGCCCCTTTGCCTAATTTCACTGTAGACATGAAGGGAACTTGCATATAATTCTGAAACAAATGGTCCTACCTTTGATTTATGTAAAGCCTGCCAAAGCAGAGAAGAGCTGTGCAGACAGTACCTCCAAATAGATTCCTGAGGTCTTTGGAGAAAAAAAGTGGACCTGGATGAGCTCAGCAAAAGCAAATCTATACCACACAGCAAATTCAAGATTTAGAAAAATATTGTGACTCCTCATCATCAGACCAAGTGTGGAAGAGAGAAGAGGACTCAAGCAGTATAGGAAACCCTAAAGCTCTAGACTTGACTGTTGGTTCCATTTCTGACCGGTGACTATGATCATCACTCTACTTTCTCCTGTGTGAAATGGGGTTCCAGACACCTAAATAAAGATGCTGTGAAGGCCAGTGGGAGGCTCACAGAGGTCTTTATAGCACATATGGATTATAGTAGAGCCTTACAGCATCTTTATTTGCTCATTCACTAACACTCCACTTTTTATTCACATATTATTTATCCTTTCAAACATCCTGATAACAAAGAGATCCAAAAAGTTATTTATGTCTCTGGCTCACCAGCCTAGAAGGGGGATGCATGTCTTAAGAACTCAGTAGTTAAATACGGAACAAAAATAAATCCAATAATTATTAAGTGTGACTTGATTTTTAGTCCTTTGAAAGAATTATAGAGTTGATTGGGATTTAAAATTGGTCTTGAGCTAATGAATACATGCACCATCATGTCAATAGCATGTGTTAAGATTCTAGTTCATGCTTCTCTGTGTTGCAGACTAAATGATCTAGAATGATCTAGATAAGATATTTCCTAGAGAAATGGACCAGGACAGCAGTTCTCGAAGTCAGTATTCTGGAGTACTCTCTGGGCATACAGATTCTCCACCTGACACTCAAAAGACTGACCCAATATATCTATTGATGATAATTTGAGTCTGAAATATCTTCCACAGCACTGTGTCTTGGATGCATCTTCACCAGCTGATGATACTATATTAGGAAGCTTTGGCTCCTTTAGGAGGTGGAAAGACCCCCCTTAGCTAGCAGAAGTAGAATACTTGGAGTAGGCATTTGAAAGTTATAGCCCTCTTCCTTGTTCAAATAATATCTCTGTTTGATGCTCTACTGTGATGCAAGAAGCCTCTTTCATATGTTCCCACCGCTATGAATTCCACCATGTCTTCTACTTCATGATGGATTGAAACCATGAACCAAAGCAAATATTTCCTCCTTTCAGTTGTTTCTGTCAGGCACTGACAGAGTTTGGCTTCTATTGCTGTGACAAAGATAATTTTATCCCACCATACCCCTTGCAGTCCATCTTGAATGGAAGTCAGGGTGGGCATTCAGGGTAGGAGGAGCCTGGAGGTAGGTAGAGGCAGGGGCTGTAGAGGAGTGCTACTTACTGTCTTGCTCTCCTTGATTTACTTAGCCTGCTGTCTTTATATGCCCAGGGATGGTTCTGTGGAGTGGGCTGAAGCAAGAACATAGCCCACAGACTTGCCTGTAGACCAACCTTCTGGAGGTATTTTCTCAACTGAGGTTCTCTCTTCCCAGATGAGACTAGTTGGTCTCAAGTTGACAAAACAAAACTTCTAAACAAGACAAGCAATGCTGTCATGGCAATGCAAAAGTAGACCTAGTCCATATAGATTGGGTTCAGGAATATGCAGGTCTAAAACTCCTTAAATGTGATTCTAAGGTTAAATGGGTTTAGGACTCTCTATACAAGGTTTCCAAATTGTGCGGGACAGTTTATCAAATGCCAGCTACTAACACATGATCCTATCCTTAACTTCCTTCCAAATTCTTTAACCAAAATGTTTTGTACACATTGTTTGAAGCTCCATTTGCTGTTGTATCCAAGAGAATAGTTGTAGATATGAAATTTGTTTTCCTTCCAGCAAAATGCTCTATATCATTACTACCAATTAGGGAAGTTGATTTTAAAGCTTTGAATTCATAGTTGTAAAGTTCCCTTTTGCTCACCCAACCTTATATCTAAACAGCACATCTAATGGCTGTACAGTTCCACTTATGAATGGAACTCTTATAAATGTATTTCCAATATTGTTTGAGAATGTCTTTGTTTTGGAAAGCCAGGCCTGATAGCTTTAATAAGGACATGGTTTATACATAGTTATCCAGATCACTGATACTTCATTGCTTTTCAGAACACAGATGACACCTTGTGCCCTGATTGTTGATTCTCCTTTAAGCAATCCACCCTTTCTTCCTCTAGAAGGACTCATACTTCATCTTATTCTTGTCCATTTTGCTTTTAGTTAGAGTGGCACCTTCCTTTATGGGCTAAGACCCCGAGCCCAGACCAAGTGAAAAGAAATATCTTGGCCTGGCTGAAACTCACAAACATCACAAAGTGCATAGCAGCATTCCTGACACCCAGTGGCTGCTCAGCCACTCTCTGAGTGAAATCACTTATTCCCAGAACTACTAGAGCTCCCTTGAAGAAAGCCCATGCAAGAATTCTCTGAGCAACAACTGCTACATTCCACTGCATTCACATGTGAGACTGTGTTCTGTTGCATAATCAGCCAAGTAAAAGGAACTTTATTTTTAGCTACTGGACTCCACAGGGATGATCAGAGTCCTATTTAAACTTCTCTTTCATCCCTAACCTTCAGATGACACTCCTATGATTTGCTTTTGTAATTTGTATTTTTTTTTAAAGACCCAGTCAGAGATGGCCTCGAGCAGATTTAAAACAATACAAAAACAACAAGAGAAATAAACCAGATGGCAAAATATCATAAATCAGGCCAAGCCGTGCTGAACAAGCTACAAAGAAAGGCATCATGAAACTGTAAAGGGAAGAGGCACTTGGTTCCTCATGGAGAAGCCTCCATCATTGCTCCTTTGCAGAGGAAAGCTGGGAGGTCATCCAGGGGAGGCTGCTGTTTTTCCTCCTCCACTGTTCACACAGATGCAAAGAGCTGCATGAGAGTCACAATTCAGAGAAGACTACAGTGATACTGCTTTCCCAGATGACAGCCAGTCAAAGGCAAAGAATGTTTGGGAGGATCTCTGTTTTTCTTGCACGGTGATCAAGGTAGAAAAAAGAAGAAATTGACCCAACATATCTACACTGTTTCTAACACTTAATGGAAACAACAAAAACTCCCTCGTGGGGAAAAACACACCCACCCATCTCTATCCTTATATTTTCAACAGATCTCAATAAAAGGACACATCCTTTCAGGGAAACATTAGTAGTACCCTCTGTGCTGAAGAAGAAAAGAAAGAGAGACTGAGATACAAGACTTGCCCTGCTTGGCTGTGCCTTTGGTACTGAACTAAATGTCTGGGCCTTCCCATCAAGATGAGGGCTTTATTTTTCGTTGTGTAATTACTGAAAGGAAAGTAAACTATTCCAAAATTATTCTCTCTCTCTCTCTCTCTCTCTCTCTCTCTCTCTCTCTCTCTCTCTCTCTCTCTCTCTCTCTCCTGTGTGTGTGTGTGTGTGTGTGTATCTGCCAGCTTGCATTAGGTTGGCCTTGTAGTCTTTAAGCTGCCATTTATTTCAAGTGCATTAAAAAGGGTTATTGGGTTTTTTAAAATCAACAATAACAGGACCTCTTAAGCAAGAGTACATCTCCATTAGTTAAGATATCTAGAAGTACATGTTGTTCTGTTATAACACAGCATGTAGAAAATCTGGCACTAGCTTTGCGACCCTGGAGCCCTGTTAACAAACATACTGAATTATTAGATCTAGTACATCATCCTTGCCTCATCCACTTCATCTGTATGACCTGAAAAGATGTGAAAGGTTTGCCAGGGCATGCTTGTCAATCTGAATTTACAGGTCTGGACATTGCCAAAGACTCCTGTTCACTACATACTGACTGCTTTGCACAACCTAACAGGGATTCTCAAAGCAGGAAAAGAAACTCCGCTGTGTACCTAGAGACCTGGATTGCTCCCACAGGCCCAAATCTGTGAACTTCATTATCTTCCTACCCTCTTCTTCCACAGTCACCATGAGAGCACTTACATTTGCCGTGAGTGGCTTTTACTCTCAGCTCTAACATGCTGTGTGTGAGTGCTTAGGAGATAAAGGACTTGTCATGTTGATTACCTATGTCCACAGCCTTTGGTAGTTTTTTTTTTTTTTTTAAATTAAAGCCTTCCTTGCCTTATTATCCCTATCCCTGTTAAGGCAAGCTTTGCACTGTGTTACAGTGACTTTTTTGAGTTCCACCTTTTTCTCTCCAGAAGGGAGATGTTCCCATCACTGTGGCCTTGTCTAAAGTGATCAGCCATCTTGCTTTGCCTTGGAATGAGGACTTTCTCATGGAAGGCTTTGCAGTATGTGAACCAGGACAATCCCAGACAAAGTAGCGCAGTTAAATGATTCACCTTCTTATAGCATCCAACTTGCATACCTAGCCGTCCCCTCCCAGAAGCTTCTAAGTCTGACATATCTGCAGCCTCTCAGCTGCTGTCCTCATCCAATGGCTAGAAGGAAGGGGTACTCTTCTGTGCCAGGTTCTGCCAGATGGCTAATGCCTACTCCAGCCACACCACCTGGCCGCTTTGTTTTCACAGGAGATTCAGGAAGGATTTATTTCCAGGATTCAGAAACTGGAAAGTGTCAGAATGGTCAGCAAAGATAACTGAAATGAAGCTGTGTCCTTGGGTCTGCCCAAAGGCAGGCACAGGGCCAGATACCTCAGCATTCCAGATGAAAACCTGCTCCTCTTTCTTTCTTCCTGGGTGCCTGCAGATCCCTCCACATATCAGCTACCATCTGTTCCTTGAGCTCACCTGTCTTTTCACATGTCAGGGTTATAGGAGACAAAGCACTGAAGTGTACGGTCCTCAACACGTCTTTCAGATACGTAACAACACATCCTGGCACTAGCTTGAAGTCTTAAGAAAAAGAAAACCCAATTCAGTCCCACCACTCCAGCTCTAAAGCACATGTTTATGCAGTGGTGGGCAGTTTCTCATTAGTCTAGAGCAAGTTGGCTCACAGTCATATCATACTTGCTTATTTCTAAGAGTCCTTCTATATAGACTGTCTAGAAAATGTAGAGAGAATAATAAAGGGTGGAGGGACCAGTGTGACCAAATGTATTATATACATGTATGAACTTGCCAAAGAAACAATTAATAAAAATGAAACATGGAGGCAAGAGCCAATGCAGGAAGAGTCCAGTTGCCCACTGCTAAGTGCTATGGCATATAGCACGATGCAAAGACTGGGAATGAATCACTCAATAGCATGGATAAGCCTGGGATACATTACCCAGAGTGAAATAAACCAAACAAAAAGCAAATAGTGTTCAATGTAATTTATATGAAGTCCAAATTCAGGGAAAAAATCAATCATTTTTTTTGTTACAAGTCAATATACATCGAGGATGAGACAGTGGGGGTGCATTGATTAGGAAGTGAACTTTTGCATTGTGGTGGACAGGAATGTTGTATATTTTGATTCGGAGGATACTTTTACAAATGTACATATTAGCAAAATATTTTTAACCTCTACACTTAAGATTGGCTCACTTTACTGACTGTTCACTTTAAAAATCAAACAAAGGAACAGAAGCAAGAGAGGAGATGCTTGCTGTAACCCTGATCCAGGAAGGTATGTCTCTTAACCCCAAAGAAAGCATTCTTACCTCCTTTGGAACTGCATTATTCTATCTACCTGCTTTGGCTGTCAAACTGAGTTAGATGAAACTGAGCAGGAGAGTTGTTTAATCTCATTGGTTAAATGCATGCTCGACAGAGGCAATGCTGTCGATCCCTATTAAATTAGTTTGTCAAATGAAGGAAATGGAGAGAGAGAGAAAGAGAGAGACAGAGACAGAGAGAGACACACAGAGAGAGACAGAGAGAGTGTTTATAAAAGTCAAATTTCAAATATCTTTCTAGCAGCTGTACCTTTCAGCCTATTAGTCAAGGGCAGGCACTCAGCCAGCTATTTGCTGGATTCAACTTCCCTGTACATGCTCATTTCAAAGGTCATGTATATGTTAATTTACTACCTGGTTGTTATTTAGGAAGATTTTATTACATCATTTTATGTTGATTTATTCCTTTCCTTCCTCTAGGATCCCAGTACACCCAATGGCAGAGCAGCACTGAGTAAGAGACTGGAGTAATTATTGTTGGCAGGTTTCAAATTAAACATGAGCACACATGAGCAATAGGCTTGGGTCAGACATGATTCTGATCACCATTTGTGGAGCTAAAAGAAAGAAGTGGTTTAAGCAAAATTGTGTTTTTACAAAGACGAGGAGACAGCAAGAGAGCTAACTACAGATGTTCTATATAAGTAATTACTGGCAAGACCAATACCCATATGGTGACTTTGACAACGTCTAGGACTTTATCACCTGACTCGACTTCCTTTTTGTCCTGGGGGAAACCTAAAGGTCCAATCATTTCATTATAAACCAGTATGGTTTCACTTTCTATGCAGTGTGTGAGGACAACGGTAGTCTAAAACTAGAGTAATGAGGAAAGAGAGTAAGACACAAAGAAAAGCAAGGAAGAGAGGTTCAGAAGACAAAGCAGGAGATACACTGCACCATACAATGGGGGAAAATAAGAGATTCTATGTGATGGCCTGGAGGTGGGGGGTGGTGGTGGTGGTGGTGGTGGATGGGATGTGAAAGGAAATGATCCCATGTGCCCTGGCAGTTCATTGGGCAGTAGGCCTGGAAAAAAGTGCTTGTGGTGGAAGAAGCCCAAGGCAGAGAGCACTGATGAAAAGGTGAGTGGCAGAATGGTGCACACCACAGGAAGAGGGCGCTAGAGAGACAAAGCCCCAGAAAAGCACTCGCTTTCCGATGAACAGCTCAACATCGTCTCATTCATTTTTTCCCAGCCCCTGGAATCTGCGAGTCCTCCCCCAACACATATGAAAGTTGCAGAAAAGGATGACTCAAGCTCAAAATCATCAGTAAGTGATCAGCCATTGTGCTTCTGCTCAAATGTCACATTCAGGCACCCCTGCACTGCCATTCAGAAATCTATTAGCAACAGAGCAGAGTCAGGAACTCCCGAGACCTATTTTTATCAGACAGTGGATGCTTCTAATTCTGTAATCAGTGAAACAGAAAAAAAAAAAAGATTAGAACATGTGTGTGGTGTTGTGCTGGATGAGACCAGGCAATAACAGCCACTGGGGAAAAGTGAATAGAATATCATTTAAACAGCTTGTGTGCTTCCAAGTTTGCCCCCAGATGATGAGAACACCAGGCAAATGAGAGCCTCTGAACATTCTATAGCCCAGGTTTATCTTTGCTCTCAGATCCATTCTCGTATCGGTCTCTTGATCCAGCTGTGCCCTGAGTGTGTACAAAGCAAACTCCATATGTGCACTTTGACATCTTGCACTCTGCAAACGCTGTAGGCCTCCACTGCCCCAGTCCCACACTGAGATAGGTCCATGTGCTTTACCCTGCAGAACCATGAACTCATACTCTAATCACTGGAATGTTGTGGCAAACTATATCCCTCGTCCCTCAGCCCCACTGTCCTCCTCCGGTCCCTTTATTAAATTATGTGAAAAAAAGTCTTCCTTCAAGGAAAGATTTAAAAGGAACCAGACAACTTGCTTTATGCATTATGATTTTTCTCCTCAAAATGTTTTATATGTATATGTATGTGTGTGTGTGTGTGTGTGTGTGTGTGTGTGTGTGTTATAGTTGTATCTTGGAAAAATGAAAGAGAAAAAAAACACTCTAGAGTCTTCTGTTCTAAGGTTGGCTCTCAACCCTAGAACTTGGGAAGTAGAGACAGGAAACATTAGAAGTTTGAGGGCACCCTTGTCTCCATAGAACAAAGTGAGTTACAGGCCATTCTAGATTATATTATAACCTGTCTCACAAAAGAAACTAGAGAAAGACAGAAGGTGGGAAGGAAGAAAAGAAGGAAGAAAGGGAAGGACAGAGGGACAGAAAGAGGAAGAGAAGGAGACAGGGAAGGGACAAAGATTTCTGCCTTCAACAAATCAGAAGTATTTATTTGGTTGTGTTTGGCTCATTTTTCTAAGGAAATGTGTCTCATGGTAGAGATACAGTTTTTTGTCCTTGCTTTATAAGGTATTTTTGCTAGGTTTAGAATCCTCTTAAGTAGCAATGCCTATACCCAACCCCCACTCCTCCTATCCCTTCTTAATCCCCCATGTCTTAAGTGATTCCATTTCCCTATACTTGTCTGTGGTCCTGCATCCATTGTGCACAGTATTGATAGTGACAGTGACAAGGAGCAGTGGGACCAAACCTGTCTGCCTTCATTGTAGCCTCCCGTGGGCAGGTCACTACTTACAAACTTCTCTACACCAAAGAGACCTGGAGGTGACTTAACCCCAGAGCAGATGATGCAAAGGATACCATGGAATTTTCAAACTTCCCAAGCCAAACTGCTATATAATACAATGCTAGAGAGCATTTCTTCTTGGAGATGTAGTGTAGTTGTACTTGGGAGGAGTCCCCTGGGACCCCCCCAAATGAAATGCTGACTCTAAGATCCAAATGTATCTAGGGTAGGCTTTCCAGAAGTGCTTGCGGGTAGTAGGGACCCAAGCCGGGAAAGGAAAATAGCCTAGCCTAGTTGTGTCAGTGAGTAGCTAACTGCTTATAGGCAGTGAGGCTCCAGGTCACTGGATTGCCAGGCTTCTCTGATCTGAGGATCAAGAAGCTGGGGCATTTGTCTTATAATTCCATTCCAACATTGGGTGAGGGCTACTCCTGGGGTCATAAGCTACCAGGGACCTTGATTGCCTCATACATGGACCAAGCATGCCTCAGGGCCATTCCCAAAGTCGTAGAGTAGAGCTGCAAAAGCACCCAGTATCCAATAAGCAAACATTGGCATCAGCACTCAAATCACAACCCATGGAATCAGAAGCAACCACTGGCTCTTTTAAAGACCCCAGTGTACACCCAAGAAGTAATTAATCATGGTATATAGTGGTTCCATAAATACTGAAACCTCAAGAGATGATGTCTGCTTTGCAGTAAAGCTCTATATCCCAAAGAGCCTGTCATCGTTCCCCGTGCAATGTTTTGTCTCCCAAGGGAGATAAGTAGTCACTTTCAAGACTTTCTTTCTGGGAAGCCTGCTGGGGTATTCAGGGGTTTTGTTGTTGTTGCTGTTTGATTTTTGGCAAGAGGTTATTTTTCGCAAGCTCTATATTTGTCAAATGCTATCACAGGCAACATTAAGACAGCTCTACATATGGCCACCAAAAGGCATGTTCAGGAATAACCATAGCAGCTTTATTTCCAATCGCCCCAAACTGGAAAGCACCCAGATGTCCATCAGTGGGAGAATGGATAAACAAACTGTGATGCAGCCATATAATAAGACACACCATGCAGCAATAAAAAGGAAGAAACTCGGAACACAAGCAACACACACTCCCATGCATTATCTAAGTGGAAACAGCCAGCTACAAAGGCTGCATATCTCATGATTCCATTTATATAAAAATATAGAAGAGACAAAATTAATCCAGGGAGACAGAGGTCAGAAAAACATTGGCTTTCACAAGATCTTGGTTACAGTGAGGTTCAGGAAAGCTTTGGGGTGTTCTGGAATGAGAATGTTTTGATTTGGGGGTGGTTAGATGAGTGAAAATGCATGCACTCCCAACCCTCAGTTCTTAATGTTTGTATACTCGAGTCATAGAATACTTGCCTAGCATGTGTACAGGCCTGGATTAGATTACCACCAAGCTCTACCTCACTATATTAGTTAAATACATTAGTTAAAAACATCTCCTAAGAAAATAAAATGGGATAATATGTTAAAAGAATGATCAGGTAAAAATCAGGCCACTCTAGAGGATGCTCTGATCCCCTCTCTAACTGTGGCCAGTGGAAAATTAATCCCTTCACTAGACCTCGGCCTTCTGAGGTAGAACCTAACTTAAATGATTCTCTAGGGTGAAGGTAGCATTATTTTGCAACAGGCAACAATAAAAGCAGAAGAAAGATCTTCAAAATGAACATGTATTTGATAGGCACCACAAGTGGCACTCAAGATTTAATCTACTCCCCTTTAAAAACATATATACATTCCCACATCATTCCAGTTACAGACACTCTACCCAATGTTCCACACTAGTTTATAATGCTACAGATACTCACTCTTCATTCTACAACAGCAGCACACCTGAAATGGGCACATACAGCCACTGTACACATTACATACACAGAACATAGAACATTTGGATATATAGCCCTTGCACATGACCTTACACACACACACACACACATACACACACACACACACACACGCACACACACATTCTTACATATAGCAGAGGCAAGCCCCGCTCCTCCCAGGGTCCACTTTGAGCTGTCACAGCATTGTCTGGGTAATCATCTCCTTCCTCTCTCCGCAACCATGACCCCTGTCATCATCATTATCATCACCATCATGATAGTTCCTGGAATAAGCCTTGTGGACAGAGACACCTCAGAGCACACACAGTTGGACACATAAAGCCATCTGCCTAGAGCTACATACCAACCATGAAATCTGTCCGGACTCATCAGGTTTATGCCTCCTTCCGAGGAATGAGTGTCCTGCAACCCTCAGCTTCAGCTTCAACAGGAATCTTGCAGTGACAGCCAGCCTACACACTCTCCTCCCTTTCTCTCCATCCTACAGGCTAGTAGAAACCTTACTTCACATCCATGTACCCAGATCAGTTCTGACCTTCCAGACAATGGTGCCTGATTCATAGAAGTATGCAGAGAAGCCAACCTATATCTGGAAGGTGCTATTTTCTCCCTTTGCGATGTCAGTGCCTCCTCACTGTTATGCTATGCCATGGGCTTGGTGCACAGTTGCAGCCTTCAAATATTCTGGACACCCTTTCTTCCAGTGTTCTTAGTTACTGTGTCTTGGAAAACTAAATCCATTGATTCAATTTCCACAACTGTTGATATCCTCGTTATCCTCCCACACATTGAGGGTAGTGAAACATATCTCTCAGAGTACGTACAATGTCCTAATTAGTTTTATCATCAACTTGACAAACTTGGGAACAGGAAGCCTCAACTGAAGAATTGCCTTGATCAGGCAGGCCAATGAGCATGTCAATAGGACATCTTCTTAATTGGTAATTGGTGTAGGAGGGTCCAGCCTACTATGGGTAGTTCCATTGGGGCTAAGAAAAGTAGCTGAGCAAGCTTTGGGGATCAAGCAAGTAAGCATTCCTCCATGGTTATTGCTTTAAGCTCCTGCCCTAAGTTCCTGACTTGGCAGCCCTCTATGATGGACTGTACCTGTTAGCCTCCTCCAAGTTGTTTTTAGTCAGATGATTTGTCACAGCAACAGAAACCAAACTAGAACACACAAACTTCTCTTTTAAAGAATCTATTCCAAAGGTATATGTACAAATGTGATTGTCACCGCTTTTTTTTTTTAAGTTAGGAGAATTGGAAACAGCTTAAATGTCAATCAAGATATACTCATCATCACAGTTATTACTCAGACTATTACCCAGTCATAGCAAACATGACACAGATTGGTTAGTCTTAACATAGAAAAAATGTCCAAGGAGATTATGTAAAGCAAAAAGCAAAAAAAAAAAAAAGTTACTTTCCAATCAGAAATATAAGATAAATGCCAAGGTTGCTGGCCCATGTCTGTAGTTCCAGCATTCAAATTGGCAAGTCAGGATGATCACTGAGTTCCAGGCTAGCCTGGAAATCTTGGGGAGATTCTCTTTCAAAGATTGAAAGAGAAGAGCTTAGCGTTATGTCATACATGTACAATTTTCATCACTTGGGAGGTGGAGGCGAGAGGTTTTGGAGCACAGAATCAGTCTTGGTTACATAGTGAGTTTGAGGATAGCCTAGGCTGCATAAGATTCCCATCTCAACGAAGCAAAGAAGGAAAGGAGTGAGTGAGGGAAGAAGAGAGGAAGGAGGGAAGGAAAGAAGAAAGGGGGGACGGAGGGAGGGAAGGAGGAAGGGAGAAACTAAGGCATTTATCCTAAGGCTCCCTACTCATTTTTAAATGTCTGATTGATTGTTCTCAGAGGCAAATGTCCTCTGCAGCCAGGCAGAAGATTCAACAGTGAGTACCACTATTTAGTAGCTGTGGCCCATGGTAATGTGGCAAAGTATTTTCTTTTCCTCCATTGTTAACATGCCTCATCCAATAGCCACTTCACTGTGCCAACTGTAGTGGGCAAGACTCAATGCTTTTACACTCAGAAACTGCTATAAAACGAGGGAAGGCACCTTTGCAGAACTCAGGAAAGGATTATTATTGATGTAACAATTCTTAATCTATACACACACAATTCCTGATAAAGGCTTTTGCCTTTAAAACAGTCACTTTAAATGAAACCCAACAAAGACTTAGTTAAGACAGGGTAAGCTGTTTCAAAAATAGATCCAAACTAGCAATGGAAATTACATCCAAAAATTTATGGAAGCTTATTTCATGCTTAGTAATAGTCCAGTGTGGGCATTCCACATCAGGCACTTATGTCATGAAATGACACTCTCTAGGCAAAGAAGGCTCTACCATCTTTGAAATTAGTTTTAAGATATTCCTGACACTTTTTTTCTTCCATGTCTGACAATCAGCAGATAAGAGTTTGGAAGAAAACCTAGGAAGCATTTATGGTTGAACCAGAGGTGACATATTATCCCTTTTGATCAGAACTCAGGCACACATTATACATGCAAACAAACAGGAGGCTAGGAAACATAGTCTAGCTGGGTGTCAGGGGAGATGTACAAAATATGCTTTGGCACATGACCAGCAGTCACTGCCACTGTGAATTAGGGAAGGAAACCTACCTCAGTGATTGTGTGTTTATCTGTGGCCAGTCTTAGAAAAGCTGACACTATTAAGGAGGCCATTGCTCTGAGAAGCTTGGCTCATTTCTTTACTGATATTTCATGGTATTTTTTTTTAAATTATCATTCTGGAAGAACTCTAAGAAAACATCTTTTAAAGACTCTCTTTATTATCAAGGTTGTCCTGTCACTATCTGAGATGAACCTAAAAAGTATTGGGAGCCCCCAGCTCTGACTTTCACAAGATTTGAGATGCTGTCAAAAATAAATGCCAGCTCATCAGATTTTGCATGAAAGAGATGCCAGCATGCATATAACTCAAGCTCAAAGTGCAGACAAGAAACTACTGCACACACATTACCACATCTCCTTCAAACAAACTTTACAAGCTATCCATCGAATCCAGGGACTTGATCATCAAAACTGAGAGGGAGTACTTTTCCACTTAAGGCAGCACTTAGCAGGAACAATTCTTCTGTGTCTATATTTCACAGGCTTCCATCGTAGATTCAAGTGCTCAAGATATGATTCTAAGCTTTGGTTGCTTTTTCTTCCTCCTCTTTTAACTTAGGAAATCCCATAATGTCCATATGGGTAATTGATATCAGGGAAAGATGTGTACAATATGATATATTTCATTCATTCTTTCATTCATTCATTCATTCATTCATACCTATTGGACCAGTATACATTGAGTAATTCTTCAGAAATAGGCACTGTGAGTCCCAGCCTGCAGACACCACTATGGAAGGCACACTCTCTAACTGGCGAGAGAAACATCTATAGGAGCGCAGAGGTGCAATGTAGCTGATGTCTTGCTGTGGAGGAAGCATGTGCAATTACAGCAGGAGCCCAATAAACAGACAATTAGAAAGAGCCCTCAGTTAGTTTCTATTTCTCTGATTTCTTTGTCATGGAAACACAAAGTTAGTCACCAGAAATCATCCTGTTTGTTAGATTAAATGGGTGGGCATGTTGAGAGAAAGGCAATGCTCCAGGATGTCTGGCACACCTTGTTTGTTGGACCCCGCCTGTAAACCAGGCATTGTGCATACTTGTCAGTCATCCTGCCAGGCAGGCATTGCCACTGCCTGTTGGATAGAGGCATCATTGAGGCCCAGAGAAAGACACTTGTTCCCTTACATACTGATCTGAGAATTCAATCTGTCTACATCCAAAGACTGGGCCTTGCCTCCTTTTATTATTCTCTGACATGGGAAATAAGAGTGAGTAGACCCAGTCTGTCAAGAGATAGCTAAAGATCAGTCTTACAACTGTGCAGAGGTAGTAAGGGACGGTGAAAAGATGTCAGCCTCAGGAGACAAGGCATACACCCTAAGAGTAATGTGAGGATGAACTGGCATTATCCATTCATTAATTCAACAGTATTTACTAAGAAACTGCTAGGTGCCAGGTGCTTGTTCTAGGTGCTGAGGGATTTGATAGTCAACAATATTGAGGTGCTGCCAATAGAAGAGGGGGAGTACACTTGCTAAATATTTCGCTCATACAGGTGAGGCAATAGGCTAGGTTCCTGCTTCATTCTTCATGCTGATGATGAGGAATGGATGTTAGCAGAATTTTGAAGTACGTTAATTTAATTACAAGGAGACTTTAAGCTGTAGGATATACTTTTCAAACTCTTGGAGTACGTAAAGGTTATGTGGGAGGGAGGGAGGGAGGGAGGGAGGGAGGGAGGAAGGGAGGGAGGGAGGGAGGGAGGGAGGGAGGGAAGACTCCAAGGGCATAAAACAAAAATACTGATTGAGACAATCTTTTGGTGGTAGGACTTATAATGGTATTCTCCTCCTATTATCTTTCTATATTTAATTTTTAAGTATACCTTAATGTTATAATCGTAAAAAATTACTGAATGTTTAAAGAGACTAGAACTGCAAAGAAACAAAGGAGACCTCCTTGTGTTCCATCCTTTCTTTTCCTGGTACTTAAGCAGTCATTGGCAAGTCAGACTGTACACAGGATGATATGTCGCTTCTGTAGTCACACTGAATGATATCTTATTTGAACATGCTGCCTGATCATTTCAGAATTCACTCACAGGGGTAGCCGCAGGAGGAGATACAAGGAAATGAATCCCAAGCCTGGCTTTTCATTAGGGCACTCTGCCATTTTTCAATTAAGACTGGGTCACCTATTTGTTTTTGAAGTGCTGATGTGTAAAACCTCATTTTCCTTCCTAGCACACTCGCCCGTGCATGTTATTCTAATTTATTTCCATGGCCTTGGTAGAGTAGCAAAGAAACTGAGCTGGTGAGCTGCGTCGCCCCAGTGTTCTTGGTCCTAGAATGGAAGCCGTGGCTCTCTGAGGACAATGCTGTGGAAAGGCTCTGAAACCTAGTTGCACACACTGAGGGTTTGGATGAAAGGGCAGGCATTACTTATGGTGGCTTTGACAAAGTGAGAAAGGAGACAGAAAAGCCATGCAGCCCTTCGGCAATGAACAAGCCTGGATGAATCAGTCAGGTTTAATCTCAAAGGCCAGGGAAGAACTGCTTAGTGTCTCCCTACACTGCATTGCTTGCACTGGCTTTTTATCAAAGTGTCTTCCATGCTCTTGAATAAAAGATTTCCCCACCCCATTTCCTTAAGTATCATACCTAGAAATGAAAATATCCTCACTCAAACTAACGGGATCTGTGAGGGGCCTAGGTTATTAACATGATTCTGTTTCCTGCTCGAAATATTGTTTTAGAGCAATAGCAGCTATGATAGAGAGACCACAGGAAACATCTGTGTATACAAACAGGCCAGCTCACTAGGAATAAAAATGCATTATGTATCACAAAAGTCTAAATGTTTTTATTAGCAGTGTATTAACCAAGAACTGAAAAAAAGTAGGTCCCCTAATAGCCTGCCCCCCTTTCTCTGCCATCCAATGCTTACTTCGATATTTCATTTTATCCTTAGGAGGAAAGTAACCCTGAAATCTTATCTTAGATTTTAGCAATGAGTTTTCTATTAAAAGTTATTTCTTTTCCATCTCAGACTGAGCAAAGCTCTGGGCCAAGGGGGTTAGGGAATTTGTTTCATAAAACTGACAGCTTGGCGCGCGTTCAATCACTCGGCACTCCATAGCCCAGGAGAACAAATAAGTCCTTTTCTGATGCTGCTCCAGACGCATTACGATGTATGTGGCATTGCTTTATTCCTGCCTCCGTGCTGTTTGCCTCCTGCAGCAAAAAGAAAAAGGAGCAGAAAGCACATGGAGAAAGAAATATGACGAGAACTGTGAGGATTGGAAATTAATGAATCATGATCTCATTTGGAAGTTGGAGAAAAATTATTCACATCGGCTAGGAAATTTCAGTGGTTGGGCCTGGCCTTGTTTCTGAAATGGCCAATACATTTGGGCTATCATCGGCCACTTTGTTGTCCTGTGCTCAGTGCTTCCAGCCATGTGGGTCTGAAAGATTTGACAGTGGCTTTGATAAGGCAGATAAAGAAAGCCTGTGACAGAGGTGCTGCCAAGAGCAGGTGACTAGCTTACAGCCTGGCTGTAATCCCAGGTGTTACAGACCAGTCACCCTCAAATCCTAGACCAGCAAGAGCCCAGTTTGGAAACTTCTAGCTTAATAGCCTTAAATCGAGCAGCCCCAGAAAGTAAAGCATTGCGAAATGTCTTTCGTCTCCACCTCTTTGAAGAAATCATAAGGCCTTTGCTTTCCACTAGAACTCCTGCCACAAATTACAATGTGAAAATTCTCAGCTGGGTGTGGTTGTTCATGCTGGTAAATCCAGCACCAAAGGTACCAAGGCAAGAGAACTGCGGAAGTCTGAGACCGGCCTGAGTTACATAGTGAGTTCCAGGAAAGCCAGGACTATGGTGAGAGACACTGCCCCAAAGCACAACATATCCCAGCAATCAAACAACTTCTTGTGTTCAACATAGCTAACCTAAGCTATTGTTGACAAGGGCGGTGAAGAGGGATTGAGGGAATGCTGGAGTCTGGGGCAGCCTTTGTCTCCATTGGGGTGCTGGTGACACTGGTGTGCTGTGTGTGGAACTTCTTCAAGCTGTAGACTTGGTAATATGTGGCTTTGTCCCTGTATGTATCTCTCATGATTTTTGACAAAAAAAAATCTGAAAATAAATATCCAGGATGGATCATGGTGAGGGCTTTGCCCATCTCGATAGCCATTATGTTCAAAACGAAAAGCAGTAACCAGAGAGGACTGAGCTGTGCTATCCTAGTACTTAAAAAGTTTGACCTCTTGAAACCATATCCGAACTTCGAAAACCTTTGTAAAATGCTGATGGTACTAAGGTTTCACTCACTGTGCCCTTTATTCCTGGGGAAGAATATACTGTAGGCTATTTGCCCTGCAGGCTATTTGTCCATTCCTTCCAAAGTGGTCCAGAAGGAAGGACAGAGATAAATGGAAAAGCTCAGGGTTACCCACAGGATCATATTAGGACATTGTAGTACCCTAAAAGATTGTCTTTCCACAGACTCAATTCCCACTGGGGCTTTTGTTATCTATCCATTTGCTTCCTGAGGCATGTGTGTGTGTGTGTGGGGGGGGGGGGGGGAATCTCATTCTTCCCTTTTTCTGCTCCTAGTCCTATTTTCTCCTCTGTACTACTTCTCTGAACTGATTGATTCTAGAGTGTCTGCCCCATTCATTCCTGCTGTGGAGGGTTCCGAGGTCACCAGAAGAATGAACTCGTATTTTAAGATGAGTACGTTGTCTCCCTCTGATGCATTTTTTAATTTAAATTTTCTTTTTCTGATGTCTAACTGATACACACACACACACACACACACACAATTTTACTCATGTATGATACTTCTTTCTTCTCGTATCTTTTTCCTCTGTTCTGAATGTAGTTGAAGGCTTATACCAGGCCTCAAAGAGGAAGAATCCCTTTTATTAATTCCCTGTTTCAAGTGTTCTCCTCGCCCTGCCATTTTCAACATGGTTTCTGTTTATTTCCTGATGTTCATTTTTGTAAGAGAAATAGTTGTGATGGAGGTGGGGAAGGGAAGCCTCTGCAAACTTTAGAATTGTAATGTGGTTTGGTACGAGTTATGAGTAATGGAGAATTACAGTCACTTTAGAAATGGAGGTCTGAGTGGTTGGATGTTGCTGGATGATCCAGCTTTTCGGTGGTCCTATAAAAATGAGTCTTTTCTAGGAATGCTGAGCTGCTCCTCCTGGTTTCCTTGGGACTGTCTGGATTTTGAAACTGAAAGTCTCATGTCCTAGGAACCTTTCTTAATCAGAGGGAAAAAAATCTGACAGATGGCCACTCATGCTAGTGGTAGGCCACCAGCCAACTCTCTTTTATTAGCCGACTCTGTTCAAAGCCTGAACCAGCAAGATCATTTACATGCCTGCACGTTTAAAGAAGCTGACCTACTGAAAAATGTATGTATTTTTAAAGTCTATTTGAGGCTGCCAAGGACTGGTGCTCTTGGGTATGCCCGTGTCTGTCCAATTTGGTTATGACCCAGAGTATTTTTAATTTTCTGATCCACTCATTTTTTTGTTGTTTTTTGTTTTAATGGAACTTTATTTAGAACTAGGGGTTCAAAAGATGACATGGGTCACCCCAAGATTTTATGACTAATAACCTAAGACTAGGCTTCCATTACTCCTGACTGCACAGAGAAGGTACACACTCTCTTCCTACTGAGTCTCTGGCCCACCGAAGGGCCTACAAGATAGGAGTCATGATGCTGAGAGTGTACTCTAGCTGCCAGCCATTCCCAAGTCCCAGACATAGCTTATTAATTTTTTTCTGGATTCAACTCTCACCCCACCATCTTGGGTTATTATATTGCTTCTATTATTACTTGTCTCCCTTCTTGGATCACAGAAATGGGGCCTGTTTGCTACACACACACACACACACACACACACACACACACACACACACACTCCTTCTCCAGCTTTTCACTTTGGTTCATTCCCTACCACAAGAAAGATCAAATACATAAGTTAGATAGTGTCAATGGCCTCCTTGATACTGCTCAGGATTAAGTCCAAGTCCTTGATCAATAATAACAAGAACTATTTGATCTGCATGTGACTACCTTTTCTAAGCCTACTCTTGGGCCACCTTGATTTTCTTATCCACAAATATATATATATATATATATATATATATATATATATATATATATACACACACATATGTTTCTCACAGGTGATATGTCATTTCAGTAGAAGCATATATATTAGATTCTGGTCAGGAGCTTTCAACTCCCCTTAGATTTAGAGAATGAGCAGTCAGTCCTTCACTTCCACCATCAGTAGTGTTGGAAAGGGGTAAAAAAGAGGATAAATCATTAAGCCTGGCCCACCATAGAAAGAAAGAGGGAAGCAATGCATTTGAAGCAACCACGGAACATGTCCCACGTGGATGAAAGGTGAAGAGCTTCACGTTCCAAGTGCTATGAGAGAGCTGAAAGCAGATGGAGGTCAGTCAGTAAAGGAAGGTGAGCTCAGTCGTGGTGAACGGAGTGACAAAGCTTAGTGAAATCCAGGGCTGATGATTCATAGGAGTGTCCTCAATGGCTAGGCCCATTTATGGCGAGGCAGCATGGAATGAAAAGGTGGGAAGATGAACGTACACAAAAGCACACGACTCTCACATTTTCCCTTCAATTAGCAGGGGCAGACACCCTATGACAATGGAAAGGAGGCCTTGAGAACTTACTGCCTGCATCTAGATGCTATGTGTCAGGAGCCAGAAAACATGGGATTGTTGGAGATCATGATTGAAACAGGCTTTAGGAAGTGCTGCCTGGCTCGAGAGAATGAACACTGGGATGAGACCAAGCCACAGGAATGACATATGATTCTTGCTCTCAAAACACAACCAAAATCAAAAAGAAAAGAGAAAACAACGGGCAAGACACAGAGAGAAAAGAAACCAGGCATAGATTCTCTTGGAAAAAATAAAAACAAAAGTAGATTTGTATATACTTATGAAGATGATTCCACATTACCACATCATTCCAAAGAAACATGCCTTAGCCTTTACTTTCATAAGAAACTGTAGCTTTCTTTCCACCTGTTGCCTTTTAAACAAGAGAAGCCTTAATAGTGTTCAAACCAACACTATTCAAAATGTTTTTGATCAAGAATCAACACAGGCCACATCTGCCTTTTCAGGCCTGGGGCTTGTAGCTTTTGCCCTCCAAAATGAACAGACTTTCACTGGGGGAACAGGGAGGAGAACTCAGTTTTGTTATCTGTCTCACTGGATTCACTCATCTCCTTTCCTAGCTAAGTCTTCTGTCCCCATTTGATCACAGACAGCAGCAGATGGGACAGCAAATGGTTCACTCTGGCAGGGTATGCTCTCACTCACCAGGGTGCTCAGACCATTCCTAGAGACCTTGTCTCTTCCTCCATCCTGCTCCTGGCTTTCCACAACATGCACCCCCAACCCCAACTGCCCAGAGTAAAGCCAGTACTTTCTGGAACAGTTGTCAGATTCAGCATTAAATCCAGCTGTTCCCCAAACAAAGGTGGGACTGGATGAAGGGTCAGCTCCCTAGCACAACAGCAGGAAATAAGATTCTCTCAGCTGCTCAGAGCCAGGGACTACAGGGCCATCTGCAACACGGGGTGGGGATGGGGTGGAGGTGGGGTAGGGGCGATTCAAAAGCACATTAGAACACACTGAGCTCCCAGGAAAGGATAGACTGTTCTGGATCAGGAGGGAGGAGGAGTCAACAGGGCACATAAGGCAGAGAGCAGAGAGGTAGCTTATGACCATGAAATCAGTACCTTGCAGTACTGCACTCTCCAGTGCAGTTCTGCCTAGCCACATGAGGTGAGCATAATTAAAACTTCAGACCTTCTTCACATTAGCCACCTTTCTAGTGCTCATGGGTAACAGCTACTAAAATGAACAGTGCATCATCCTTCTATCACTGGGGAGAGTTCTACTGAGCATATGTCTAAGATCCAAGCTCTAAGGTGTGTGAATAGTTTGATCTTGTGCCAATTACTAATCCTCCCCGAACCCCTGAGCACTCCTCTGTGAAATGGGGCTTCAGCTATTTACCTTGCAGAAATGAAATGACATGGAAATCGCCGGGTAGCACTCCCTCTCCCCCAAGCAGGAATTTGGTAGGAGACAGGGAACACTGCTATTATGATTTTCTGAGTAATCATTGGAGCTTTTTCTGAATGTAATGGACAAGCTACACTGCTTAAGATGGGCTTTAGCTTCAGCGCTTCTAGCACTGATGTCCGAGCTTGTGCAAGCATCAGTTTTTGACAGGACAAGGGGACAGTGCTATGCTAAAGCAGCATTTATTCCTTGCTAGCAGGTTCAAGAGGTGGCATCTTGACTGAGAGGAATGGGCCATGTGCAGTTAGTCATTCTTGAAACCAGAAAGCCTCATTTGGTGAGGGGCTTTTCTTTTTCCTTCCTCCTCCTTTCTCTTTCTTCCTCCCCCATCTCCATCTCCTTGTCCCCTTTTTCTGTGTCTGTCAATCTTTCTGTCTTTCTTTGTCACTAAACTCCACAATGCCTGGAACGGCCAATGCAATGACATTATACTTAATACTTCATGGGTTTTCCCACCTAGAAATGCCCAAGAATTCTTGAGACCTTCTTGTTGTTCATTTCCACCCTGACTTGCATGTGCGCTAAATATAACCCAGCTCAGACCAGTTGTACAATGTGAAGATAACCTCTTAGGACACCTGACTGCAGGCCAGCCAGGAATCTATGAGGAGAAGGGGTTAGGAAAATGATGAGGGAGGCTTTGTGCATAATGCCTTATTTTAACTCCCTGAGAATAAATCCTTCTGCTATGATAACGCTACCTGGGAAGTCCTTTAGCAAAAGGAAGCTGGCACAGTTCCATGGAACGGCAGTTAAGAGAGCAAGCACGAATCAGTCAGAGCAGGACAGAGGATAGGGCCAGGCGTGGGGTGGGCATGCTTTTGAAGTTTTTATTCATAGCAATGGTAGGCAGAGCTGAAGAGAAGGCAAAGGACATTTAAGCCCATGGGCCTGGCAGCAATTCTGGCATTTAGAAACCAAAGATAAAGGTGAAAGGTGAATGCTCGAATATCCGTGTGCAATGGGCCAAGTTTTCCCTCCAATTGTTCTGAAGAAGAAACTCCTTCTTTTACATGGGTTTGATGCAGAACTGGCTCTCTATGGTCAGAGAGCAGGAGAGTTGACTAATGGACTTGCAGTAGCAGTCTCAAGCCCCTTGCTCATGGTTTATTTGGCTTTCTTTCTTTTTCATTCCCTGTTTAGGAAGTTTAACAAAGGCTACTCTTCCTGATATACTGGCTCCTTGGAGATAAGCACAGACTTCTTAATATTATGGATAAGCAACATGTTCTTATAAGGAGGATGGGGGCTTGAGAGATTCAGTGGTCAAGAGTGTACTGCACTTGCAGAGGGCCAGAATTTGGTTCCCAGCACCCATATTGGGCAGTTCACTCTGCCTGTAATTCTAGATCCAGGGGGATCTGATGCCCCTAGTTTCTGTGGGTAAACTCACTTACATGCATATATGCACACACATACATATAACTAAAAACAAAATATGACTATTTTTAAATTCAGAATCCATGCTGGAGAGAGAGCTCATTAAAGTACCTGAGCACAAGGACTTCAGTGAGATCCCCAGAAGTCACATTCTAAAGACTCAGAGCATGGGGAGGTGAAGTGGGGGTATATGGGGGTAGGGTGGGTGGGGAGGCATTCCTTAAGGCTCTCTGTCCAGCTAGCCTAGCTTGCTTGGTTAGTGCAAGTCAGTAAGAGAGTATGTCTTAAATACCAAGGTAGATGGTACCTGAGGAACAATAGCCCAGGTGTCTTCTGGCTTCCATATACACATATGTAATAGCAATAATACACATGCATGTGTGCATTCAAATAGCCACTCCTACACACAGGTAGATGTGCACACACACACAGAGAGAGAGAGAGAGAGAGAGAGAGAGAGAGAGAGAGAGAGAGAGAGAGAGAAGAAGAAGAAGAAGAAGAAGAAGAAGAAGAAGAAGAAGAAGAAGAAGAAGAAGAAGAATTAGACAACTTTTAATTCTGTAAACTAGAGATATTAAACCCTAGATGTCATTGGCTATCTTGATCCATCATAAGAGAATTTAATACTAAGAAAAAATGGACAGACTCCGAAGACAGCTCTACTGACCTCAGATCCAGCTACTCAGTTACAAAAAGTGTTCACCAAGCGGGAGGACCTGGAGTGGGTTTGTCCCATCTGCAAGAACAAAGAAGAATCTTCTTTCTTTTCTTAAAAAACAGAACTAAACAAAACAGCAAACAACGAAACAAAGCAAAACAAACAAAACCCAGCAAGTGATATACCACAAAAGATCTTAAGACAAATGATCTCACACTGGTATTTTCACATTTAATAATTTCATATTCAGTGTGAAGGGTTATGAAGTTTGTTTAACACGAAGAGAAATTGCAGCCAGAGCTAATTGCTCAATCTGAAATGTATCCATGAATTTTTTAGATGTTGGAAAGGAAAACAGCCATGATGCTGAGTTTTAGCAAAGAGGAGAGCATTGTATTAGAAGAAATAATTGCAAAATGTATAGGAAACATAGCCTTGTATAGTCTTCAAAGCCCTGATATATGTAAAGTTAAAAGAGCACCCACACTCTGTGTTTCCTTGACACTTGTCTTATTTATAAAATACACAAGGAAATTTATCAGCACAGGTTCAGCCATTTTCTATCCATTGATTTGTTAGCCAATCAATGGCTACTGTGATCTGAATAAAAATAATAGCACAGGTTTCTATGACCCTTCACAAGTGAGGCGTGTTCAGCTAAACTTAATAAAGAGAAAAACATCAAGGACCATCTGGAAAACACTCTTCCGGAGTCACAAAAGATAGTGACAGCCTTTGCCCAACCTGCTATAAATAAGTGTCTCAGAAAAAGAAAGAAAAAAAAAACATGCTATTTTCAAATCTGTTTCTGCTTAATCCAGCTGCAATAGAGTTTATTTACCCTTTTACTATAGCAGGAAGACTGTTTGCATTTTTATGACAAGGGTCTAAATGTTTTTCACAGCCATTTTCATTGCCATTATTTTGAGGAACAACATACCACTCAGCCCTGTCTGTTTGTTTCTGCAGCACACACCAGTGGTCCCAGTGGCCTCTACACTATGCCACCAGCCTCTAAAGCCCAGATTTATGATCCTGCTTCCTCTTTCAGAGTTGCAACCATCACCCTGATCTGTAAGGTACTGGTAACTCAGAATGATCAAGTGTCTCCTGCTGCAAATCAATGATTTATCTACCTGGGTCTAGCAGAGTGTGGATTACTGCAAGCTTATTGCTTTTTCCCTTTCAGCAATAGGGAAGACTCGTCTACTCTTTAATCAAAGCTACAACTCACCAAGGAATGTGGCCTTGGCAAGTCACTGAGCATGCATCTTTCCATCCTCATGTACCAGCTAAGCCTACCAGGGAGTTCTTCTGTATATGACTTTCTGAATACCACAGATGATACTCTCTATGGAAAAGCTAAGCCTAATAGGAGTGGCTACAAAATGCACCATCCCCAAATGATTTCCTGTCTGAACACCTGCCTCTCTACAAGCATCCCTGTGCAATCTTTCCACTCTGTGAGACTGGTATAGCCAGGGTAAGCTGGGAAGGTTTTCCTTGTATTCAGAAGGATCCACAATTTCATCTTTCCCTTCCCACATATGGGCAAGACATGAATTACCCACATAATGCTTTTCTGGAACATGCATGACTCTATATCTAGTCCTTAAAAAAATATGGCTCAGAGATTGTCTTGATGATAATTTGTCATGTTTTCCTGCTATCCAAAGGACCTCTGCTGGCATCTTTTTCCTGGAAGAATTTCCCAACTGGAGGTGTTGCTGACCAGAAATAAGCATGTGAGGGGTGGGATAGCCTACACCGTAATTGCTGAATATGTTTCACCTTCCCACCACTGGCTTTTGTTCTCAAGAGTACCAGAAGCACAGAATGTAGTGGTGAGCAAAAGGGATGTAGCAGTCTGAGATGTGCCTGTTAAGAGCACAGAGCTCCTAAATCCGCTAAAGGGCTAAATCCATTGGCTCTGAAATAAAGCTGCTACAGGAAGAAGAACAGCTGAGGAAGAGGCAGTACAAGAAACTGTCTAGTGCCTTTGATGTCATACCTGGAAGCAGGTATGTATAAAAAAGAAATAAGAGAGAATAATCCTGTTCTCTTACTCAGGGAAGCTGCAAGCTCCCACAACATGCCCTCCACTCACCTATGGCTTACTCAATTGCCTGCCTAAAAAAAGTTAGAAAAAAAATCCTCAATGCTTAGAAATCTTATAGATCCTTCCACAATTAAAATCAAACACATGACCCACTTCAAACTGCTAATTAATTACCCCCCACAATGAATTGTATATATAGAATTCAGAGGAGGGACATTGCAAATTGAAAATTTTCCAAAAAACAAATCGAATTTTCTGAAAACCACAAATTACTTATTAAATTTTGCTCTATGCCAGTGTTTATCACCTGTGGTGATTTTGTCACAAATGGGTCTTATTAACAGAGTTCAGGATAGGGAATGGGGCGATGTTACTGCTCTTCAGTGAAGAGATACCAGGAAGATTTCTGAACATCCTAGAGTACACAGAACAGTCTTCCACAACAAAGACTGGCCTCGACCCAAATGTCAACAGGACCAATGTGGAGAAAATACGACTCTGGATAAAGCCAAAGACACATAGCCTTTAATACGCATAATCTTGGCAGTCAACAAAAGGAAAATAATTTACTTCCTTCCAAATTTAAGGTTAGTTTTTACATGTGTTCCACATACATAAAAAAGATTCTTAGCCAGTATCTTGGAACAGTAAAGAAATACCAGGACAATGGGGGTATTTAAAATACCTATTTCACCAGTCTAAACAGATGGAAATTAATATCTCATAAAATAAAATGATTGTCTAGCTATGTTCCACGTAAAACCAAAATCAATATATTGGGTCTCACTTAAACTGCAATTGGGGTTGTTTTGTTTAAAACAAGGAAATGCCATTCTTTCTCTCTCTCTCTCTCTCTCTCTCTCTCTCTCTCTCTCTCTCTCTCTCTCTCTGCTAGCTGGGTATACCCTTCTGAGCATGAGCATCAAAAACAAACAAATAGACAAAACCATTCCTTAAAAGCAGATTTTTTTGAAGAATATAATAAGCTTCTGGAATCATTTCATTTTATTCATATAGATTAGGTCATTCTTTAGTGAACAAAACACGCAGCCCATTCTTTTGGTTATGCTTGTCTGGCTGTCCAAATGCCCTCAAAACTGGGATGATGAATAACACACTTTGGCCAACTGTACCAATTAATAGTAAGCAAAATAATTCCACAGAGCCAAGATAGAGAGTTCTGCCTGATGTGTGTGGTGGTGGAAAGGTGAGAAGAGGATCTTTCAGTCAATTTGTTTTCAAAGATTTGTAAGAGCAAGTGCTGTGATTCCCTGGGATTTTTGTTGTTGTTGTTGTTGTGGTGGTGGTGGTGGTGGAACATTCTATGTGGATCTGCGGTACTTCCAGCTTGGGAAGTGGGGAAAGATTGCGGGGGAGGGGAATGAGCCTATGCTCTTCAAGTCAGTTTAGATTTGCTGGATTGAATCTGTGAAGATAGGCAGCCTGACACATGTGTCGTTTGGACTCTCCTAGACCTCTGTTTCTTTCTTAGAATTATAAGGCAAAAGTGGCCATACATACAAAGGCAAAAATAATATTCACAACAACAACAAAAAAAACCCCGCCCCCAACACACCCAGTCTTGGCTGCCAGCAAGGCTTGCTCTGTTGCTGAAAAAGAACAGTTGCTCTAGTGCAGCTGGAGAAGCTTTTCCAGGGAACTGGTAATACCCTGGCTGTTAATGAATTATTTTTCACCAGAATGTCGGATTCTTCCTGCGCTCCAGTAAACAGTCTGCTTCTGCCATGGGAAACAAAAGCAGCTCCTTCCGAGGAGCCTGAGGAGGTCAGCCAAGGGTTCCCTGCGGGGGCAGCGCCCTCAGGAGCCAGAGCCACAGGCGCCCGACCTATAAATCACCACGGTCCCAAGTTCATTCTTCCATCCCTCTCCCATCTATTCAGGCCTTGCCTAGCACCCAGGGAAGGGCCCAGGAATGCATGGGCATGGCTGAGATGATCCCACAGTGCCAGCTGAAACCCCTTCTCCCACTCCCAGGGTTTCCTCAGGTAGCCTTATTTGTGGTATCATCAGGGCGAGTGATATTGGGTTTCTTTGACATCACTCTGTGTTCCGTACAGAAACTGTATCTTTGTTGTTGCTCACATGAAGCTGTCAGAAAATGACTGAGTGTGAATTTTCTTTTCTTCTTTAAGGATGGCCCCAGCTCAAAACAACCTACTCTTAGCATGAGCCTATCTACTTGGCACATTCTTCTCCAAGCACAAAGCCCTGAGAAAGACTTTAAGCTGTTACTAGGGCAGGTGTGAAAGAAGTCAGCGGTCTAGGCAGGAGTTAATTCTCCAAAGAATGTGCGCATAGGCTGGGTGTTTTGGAGAAGCAAGAGCAAAAGAAAAGGAAGAAGCCATTTTGTTCAAGCTAATAGTCTAACCTTTAGGCTCCTACCCTGCCTTGAATTCTGCAGTGGGTTTTTGCAGCCCATGACGATTCTCAGAACAGAATCACTGGCATGCCTGGTGGGGAACTCCCCAAATGGCTCCTTAGTTACTGAAAAATCACGATCTTCTAATGTCAGCCATTGTGCATACTGAGTCAGCACAAGACCTCCCATCTGTCACAGAGACAGAGGTATTTAACTCCCCACTCTCTAGCATATTTGCAGGTACCATGACATCACAACATTGGTGGGTAGTATGCTCCAGGGCACTGGTGTCTGACAGAAATAGATGAGCACTCTAGAATATGCTAGTAGTCGCATTCAAAATTAAAAGAAACAAGCAATATTAATTTTAATCCTATGTCTCTTGACCAATATATCCAAAATATAATTTCACCACATCACAATATTTCAAACACCAGATGAACTATTTTGCATTCTTTTTGTACTCTCAGAAATCCAGTGATAGATTGCACTTACAGCATACCTAATTTGGGACAAGCTGCCTCTCAAGCAGTCCATAGCCATTGTACCAATGGCTTTTGCATGCTACAGTACTCATATAGAATATGACCATTAAGAAATTCTATTAGTGCTGAGCTGAAAGGCTGAAAAGCTGTGGGGAGGGGAGGGTGACAGGCATGAAAAGGGTGTGCTCTGAAATTCTCATATGTATGGAATTCTTAAAGCTGATGATAACAATAGAAATGGAAACTATGAAGACTGGGATGTTCTGGAAGCCCAGTGGAGATTCCAATGGGCATTTAAGAAATGCCCAGAAAAGCTGCATGATCTGAAGATTGATGTGCCACCCCTAAAATTCATTTGTCAAAATCTTAATCCACAAGGTAATGGCATTAAGAGGTGGGGACATCCAAGAAATGATTAGGTCATGAGAGCGGAACCCCCATCAAAGGGAATTAGTGCCTTTATAAAGGGACCTCAGAGGCGAAGAGAGGTAAGTCAGTGGTAAAATAGTTCCCTCATATGCACAAGGCCCTGATATCCAGTCTCTCGCTCCAGAGATGACAGACAGACAGACAGACAGACAGAGAAACAGAAATGTCCAGAGAATTCACTTGGGCCTTTTACCATGGGAGAGAACAGTGAGAAATCACTGTCTATGAATTTTAAAGGCCTTCACCAGATGCTGAGTTTGATAGCAAACTGATCCTGGATCTCACTGTCTCTGGAACTGTGATAAATTTCCATTGCTCAAAGACATGTAGTTTAGCCAGTTTGGTTACAGTAGCCCAAACAAACTAAAACAGATCAAGCATATATCTCAGCAGAGGTCCCACAGATGTGGGGAAACCACTAAGTACAACCAGTATTGCTCTAGGCAGCTGCTGGTTGAGCTATCTCCACCTTAACTGTTCTGATTTGTTCAAGGCAGGAGCTGTGATAGAAAATCACCAAAGCCAAGCACATCTTCCAATAACAATTGTGGGTTAGCAATCTAATTTGGTGAATCTGATACAGAAACAGAAACATGATCAAATTACATGTGCCTGTGTCTGTGCCTGTGCCTGTGCATGCATATGTGTTTTTGTGTGTTCTTGGCAAGAAAGAGGAGGGTCATGTGTGACATCCAGAAGGACTAACGTGGCTGCCAAAATGGCCTTCTCACCAGCTGCCCTCAGAAGACAGAGGAGAGCAGTAGACTCAAGAGGCTCATCAAAAATTGTGAGTCACAGAAGAGAGGCCATGAGTGCAGAAAGAATGGGATGATAGGCACCCAGGCAGATGATCAGGTGGGAGGGAGACGTGGCAATCAGAGGCATTCTCCAAAGACAAAGAGCTTCCAACTCTACAGCAAGGATGGCACTCTGATCCCCAAATCAAGCTTAATTCAGAAGCCCACACAGGCTTTTGTGCATGGGAAAAGAGCAATTAGCCATCTTCCTCCTCGTAGAAAGCCTCATTCTCTGAGGTCCTCCTCACATTCTGATCAGAGAGGCAGCAGTCCAAAGCCCCTCATTTTATGCATTCAAATCCTGACTCTTTGGTGGTTCTGGAATTGCTAAGGTCTAGAGGCTGTCATCTGGTTGGAAGGAGGTCCAAGGAATTGCACAGCAAATCCCCTCCTCATATTTATTTAGTATTTGAGAAATAACAAAGCATTAAAACTCACCTACCATTTGGTGCCACCATGCACCTCAAGCATCTCAGGCCCCTTAACTGTACAATGAAATTAATAATCTGTTCGCACAGTCTCACATAAGTGCTGTAAGGATTAAACCTGGGTTTGTCAGAACGGGGCTCCAACAGGAGCATGACACCAAAAGCTATGAGTCCCCATCAAACATACAAACCCCTGGATCTCTCTTGCTCTGTCTCCCTTGACAATGATTTATGGCTCCCTCTCTGCAACTGTTCACTCCATCGACTCCATCATTTGGTCACTCAACTTTCATTTAGCTAATAATAGTAGGCTTTGTGGGTTCTTAAATGAAAGGGCACCACCTGAATTAGGAACTGGTTTGGCTCTACTGGGCACATGTGCACAACAGAGGTGAAGAGGGGGCCTCCACTGGAGGGTCACCCACATACACACTCACAGACACCACACTAATTTAGGTACTATATTTTATGAAAGAGGTATGGGTTGAGGACTCTGGCCTTTGGGAGAAATAAATAAGGGGCTTTGAGCAGGGGCAGAGAGACATATTGCTGTTTAAATCATAAACACCAAAGACTGGAATCAGATCAGGACTACTGACAGTTTCTCTGAGAATTATCTGTTAAATAATGCTTCGCTGGGGTCACAGGGTCACAGAGAAGGTTTGCCACATATTCAGTGTCTGGCAGACAGGACAAGAACAAATGTTAGCTTCCTTTCCAATTTATTTCCCTCTACTTCCCTCCTCCCCACTAATCTAAGGTCAGAGGAGGAGCCAGAGAACAGACACTTGCAATTTGCTTCCTGTGGCTTCTGAGCACACCCTGTGTGTGGCTGTCTGCATATACAGAATAGCTCCATTCTGGGTCAAGAGTCTCCCAGTTCCTGGGTCATTGGAACTAGACTCTTTTGGCTGCTGACACTGGAGCCATCAGGCTACATTTACTCACATACCCCCAAACTTATGTTGTTTGTTTTTATTTTCTTCTTTCTCTTTCTTTCTTTTTTTCTGCTCTTTTGTTTGCTTGTTTGTTTTCTGGATAAAAGACGCTGTAGTTGACTTTATACTTCTTGCCGAAGTGCCCACCCGTCAACCTGCTCTCAAGCAAGCAGTGGACACCACCAGGGAAACTGTTTTCTCATTTGCTCCTGGGATGAGCAGGTTTTCCTGGGGCCAACCGTCCCTGCATGTGGTCTTGGTTTCTTTGAATAATAAAGGAGCCTCCTTGGATAGGCTGAATGATCCTCTGAGTTGGTGCCAAAACAGTCAACAGCTCCCTGCTCCACAAGTTTCAGTGTGACTTGACTCAAAGGGCCATGGCCACCTTGGGCATGCATGTACCCAGTGGACATCTGTCAGGCTGAGAAGGGAAATAGCCATTTTCAGAATACAGTGTGTCTGTGGGGAGGGTATGGGGCTGTCTAAACTTGGGGTATAGCTTCACTGAGCTCCTAAGGGCCAGAGAAACTGGGATGTTACCAGACTAATGGCTTATGATTCTGTGCCTTCGAACTCATCCTTGCTTCTGAAACTAGCACAGCTCCCCACATTTCTCTTCTGGGAAAAAATACCCAGAAAAATCAAGGTATAGGTGCATAGTGCTACCCTAGGGAGGTGCTCCCTCCCCACTAGCCTCTCTACTGTCCCCTGGTATACCACTGTAACAAAGGCTCTGCCACAACAGTTCGTTTTCAAAGTTAGCTGAAGTCTCTTGGTCTACCAGCACGCAATTGTGATGACTCTAAAGGAGAGAAGGGAAGACAGCTAGAAAACGGTGGGAAAGAGATCCTGGGAAAGCAAAGAAAAATCTGCCTGGTGCAGGAGAGGCTAAGAATTGTTTTTTCTCTGCTGGCTGCTTTTCTCTATGTTCTAAGGAGAAGCTTCCAAGAATTGGCTAAATAAAGAGATCACACCAGAGGATGCGAGATAATGCTAAACCAACAAAAACAAAGACCAAACGAAACAGAGTGAGCCATGAGAATATGCGGTTATCAAAACTTTGTTTGGCTGTATCTATTTATCATCGCTGCACACCCGGGCTCTGTGGAATATCATTCTGTTGATGTCACTTATCCTCAGCAAAATATTTACACATCCTTAAAAAACGCCAGATGAGGGAGGCTGGCCCTCTCCCTGCTGCAAGCCGCCTCTCAAGCCTATTGCCAGGTCCGGGCAGCCCAGAGGTGAGGGCACAAGGGTGGGTGGTACCAGCGGATACAGGTAAGAACAACTGATAGTTTTAGGAATGTGGCCACCTAGGCGCTGTGCCCTGCCCTGCCCAGCCCTGGCCCCCTTTTACCTGACTCTGTAAGAAGCAGCCACATTCCCAGCTTTGGTGCCAGCGCCTTCTTTTCCTCCCCTCCCTTTCTCATTGATTAAGTTCCCAAACCATTGTTAAAGCTGGATTGCTGCCTTTAAAAAAAAACGGCTAAATTCATTAGGCTTCTCTCTTCCAAAAGAGAAATATTTATAAAAGTTTGTCAGTCAGAAGGGAGGTTGACTGAGCATCATGGGGTGGGTGACAAGTCACTCTTCGCAAAGCCACGGTCTCCCTTCATGCCCTATCTGTCTCTCCACCATCCATCGTGCCCCAAACCCACTCCGCGGACTTCGGATAGGGAAACACAAAGCAGCAGCTGTTTGGCAACATTTCGACCCCTCGCCAACAACTGTGGTGGGATGCCATTTCCCCACCCAGGCGGAGCTTATCCTGAACAATAGTAGGGTTTTAAATGGCAAACAACAAACACACAGAGCAAGCCCCAACCCCGGGGATTGGGGTTGGGGGAGCCAACGCGCAGGAAGGCAATAACTCCCTTCGCAGCAAAAGGCGCCACTGAAATGCACGCATACAAAAAAAAAAAAAAAAAAAAAATGCAGCCAGAACGCTGCTTGGTGCCTAACATGGCAGAAAGCCGGGGCTGGTGTGGCCACCCCGTGTCTGGGCACTGTGGGGCACCGGGGCTCCCAGGGCGCCGACAGGCACTCACCCTGCTCCAGCGGGATGCGGGACTTGCTCAGCGGCACAAAGAAGATCCCAGCACGATCTGGCAAAACCCAACTTTCCACCCCTCTCGCCAGGGCCGCCAGATACGTCAACAGAATCCATCTTTCGAAGGGCCTGGAAGGCGCCTGGTTTTCCAGGCTGGGGCAGAATGGCAGATACCGAGACAAGCCCGGTGCGGTGCCCGGGCACGGAGCGCACTGCGTGCTGCCCTCTATGCCCAGTGCCAGAGCGGGTGGCGGCCCAAAACCCACTTCAGGGCCCCCGCCCCACCGCCTGGCGCCGCCTTCCCGACTGTCCCCGGCCGGGCCGGCCAGTGCGCAGCGCCGGCCAGCGGGAGCCTGGCCTGGGCGAGCCGCACAAGTGGTAGCCTCGGCCCGCGTCCCCGCCCCCGCCCGGCCCTCCCCGCTGGCCCTGGCCTCTGGGCGCCGTCCTGCCCCCAGGAGCAGGCAGGCCCCTCCCCGGGCGCCCGGCCCCGCCAGACGCGCCCAGCCCGGCGCGCCCCCTGTGTCCCAGTGGCAGGTCCGCCTGGGGAGGGTGGGAGTGACCCCGACCCGCACTGGGGTGCCCGCAGCCACTACCTCGGGATCCGGGCCGCCGCCTCCAGGAAGCCACTAGGTGGACGCTAGTGTGGGAACTCTCTTGGTCTGGCCTCGCCGCTGGGCGCCTGAAGGGGGTGCACAACGGATGGGAGCCCCTGTCGCTGCTGTCACCAAGCCGCTGTCGCTACCACCACTGCCGGTTGTGTGTGTGTGTGCGTGTGTGCCTGTGTCCGGGAGAGTGTGTGTCTGCGTGCAGCGCCTGGCCTTTACTATATACACCAAGGGGTGGGAGGAGGCGGGGAAGGGGAGGGCTTGGGGGAGGTGGCAGAGGAAGGGGAGCAGGAGGGGGTGTGAAAGGGTACCCGAGGAGGCGGTGGCAGAGGAGGGACAGGTGATCTCGCCCACGGGGAGGGCGTGGTTGTGGGCGGTGCGGGGTGACAGAAGGCTAGGGAGCTGGAGGCAAGCGCTCTCTCTCTCTCTCTCTCTCTCTCTCTCTGTGTGTGTGTGTGTGTGTGTGTGTGTGTACGCGCGCGTGCGTGCATGCGTGTGTGTCTGTGTGTCTGTCCGCGTGCTCTCCTGTTGGGAAGGCCCAGAGGTGTGGGGACCTTGCTGCTCCCAGGAGTCTAGAGACCATTGTAGACCTTAGGACTAAAAGCAAAAAAGAACAGCCCTGAAAGGGAAAGTGGTTGATAGAAATGGGAGCATTTAGAAGGAACAGCTACCACGCTCCCTAATATGCCTCAGGAGATTGCGGTTTAGGTCAGAGATGGCACTCCCAAGGCAGGACATTAGCAAAGACAAAATTAGTCCAGAAACAGAATATCATTTCTAACCAAGATGTGATTCACATATTAATTTAACATTTATTATGGACCCAGTGTTTGCCAGATACTGGGTTGTGTAAGAACTAGAGTTACAGACATGATGAATACGTGGTTGGTGACCCATAAATAAACAGTATGAATCAATAGCATTACTGGTCATCAAAATTGTTTTAAGTCTAAATCCTTTAAAAAATGTTTTAAAAAGGCAAAGGAAGCAACTGCATTGGTTTAATGAATCCTCAGTGATGCTGAGTTTTTTTTTTTTTTTTTTCCTGTTAAAACGGGATGATGATATTTGAGAGTGAATGGTATGGCAGGAATTACTTTAACCAGGTCAGAGAATGGTATGAATTTTACAGTCCTTTGTACACTCAAACCCCTCCAAGCCTCAGCATTGTGGCTTTTCTCTAGTAGAATTTGGGGTGACCACAAGAACACAAAATCCATAAGAGAGCTCCCACCTTAACCCACCTATTCATTACTAATACTGGAACCTGCACTTGCATTTATAAGGGTTTCTTCTAACCATGATATTATGCAAACCAGTAGCATCCAGGGCCAAATTATGACCTCTGTGGGAACTTTGGAAGTCCTCCATAAAAAGGATATTAAAAGTTACACTACAGTTGCATTTTTATAAAGATAAATAGCATGTATTCAGTTTAACTAAAGTAACTTTTTTTTTGTACAGGTTTTAAATGCTTAGATTGTTTCTGTATGTACCTCCAGAATACTGTGCCCCCACTAACACTGTAGTACTAGTGGAAGTCACCCAGCTAGTACCCATCCTTCATACTATATTTTTCTTTTTTGGAAAAGAGCTCGTTTAATGAAAAGTCAGTTGATACAGGGACAGAAAAATAAATAATCAAATTTTTAGAGCTGGTAAAAATGACTATCAGCCGATCTTCCTGCTTTTTCTTTTCAGATGGGATTTGGGAGTTTAAACCTCCCTAGAGTACACAGTACCTGTGGAAATATTTACCTGTGAACACGTCTTCAGTCATTTAGTTGACTTTCTCTGGTCAGGGTTCTTGGATCAGATATGTGATGTGCCAGTTGCCAGAACCTGGCTTGAATACAGCTAAAGACACAGCTGGGCAATTATAATTGAGAAAATTCATGGATGAAAGATCCATAAAGGCTTTCTGTGTGTTGTGGGGGAATGTGTGTATAAGGTAGAGACTTGATATATATCCTGCAAGGCAATTACTAGCCTGTTTCTTTTGTTGGCTTCATCACAATGCTGGTTAATGTTTGATCCTGGCTGGCAGTTGTGATTCATATAGCTGCCCTTTGAGGTACCTATACTTTCAAGAATGATTATACTGATTTAGACCAGTGCAAAAAGCAGGCATCTTGACTCCTACCCGCCCCCCCCCAAATATACGCTGTCATCTTTCTACATTTCCACTGAGGTTTTTCTTGAAGAGAGATGGGGGAGAGAGAGAGAGAGAGAGATCCATAAAGGTCTGGTCTGGTTTGGAAGTTAGAGGGTGCTTTGGGGAAGAAATGGGGCATGAATATGGCAGAAGTGCTTAAGAAAGTGGAGAGAAGAAAGGACATTCAAAACAGCAGAAAAGAGTAATAATAACTGTCTTCCAGGGTAGGTCAAACTTGGCTTTTGAGATCTATAATTTTATTATTTGGTGACTCTAAACAACAAATATAAATTTATATAAGTATAAACTAATTATGTAAATATATACAATTAAAACTTCAATAATGAATGTAAACCAATATTTATTTAAACATCTGCACATACTCATTACCCAGTCACTGAGTTTATAATGTTAGTTAGGAAGATGGTTAATGCATGGATGCTGACCCCAATTTGCACACTGATATATAACGTTTAACACAGCATGATAGAATGTGATACACACACACACAAAGAATGTGATATGCAGTAAGCTATGAAACAGGCTAGGCAAACATCTACCAGGAAGAGTGGGGAATGATGTTGGGTAGAGAAGTCAGAAAAGCTTGAACAGACATGTTGACAGGTATGGAATGCTGAGAGATGAACAGGAGTTCTCCAAAACAAGGGGAAAGCATTATAAATGGAAGGAACAAGAGGTATTAATGCTTGGATATAAGCATGTTGTAGACACTAAATATGTTGTGAATTTGGAATGGTGACTCTGTAGAATAGCAAAGGAGGAGGCTAGGTGTCACTTGAGATCCCTGGTCTGTTCTATAAAGGAGTTTTCCATTATAATGAATGGAAGCCATGAAAGTGTGCTAAGCATGAAGTGATAAAGGAAGGTACAGATTGGGGACTAACCTGTTTGTTGTTTGATGTTAATGGATGATTGAGGGGGTAGGTGGGATTGGCAGCAGGAAGATAAATTAAGACTGTCTATATTTTCAATAATGAGAACTAGAGTCAAGATAGTATAGGCACCAAAGAAGAGTGAGAACTGGAGCCAAGATATAGAATCAACTAATGATTGGAGACCTGAGAAACTGGAGTGGCTGATTCATGTGCCAGAGTAGGTGGGGTATACTCAGTGAGAGATAGAAGACCCTGGGAAACAGATCTGGGAGTAGAGATGATAAATTTATTGCAATTCTTAGACAGGGACCAGAATGTAAAAAGTTGACTTGGAGATGAACAGACCACTAATAGAGAAGTAAGGAAGGCAAACTGAGATGTCAGTGCAAGAGTGCATTACTGGAGCCAATTTTCACTCTGGGGAATTGGAATTTAAAGCCATGGGAGAACTCTTGGGCACCCAATGAAGAGGTGAAGCGTGAAGAAGGTAGGTGAAAGGTGCTGATTTTCTGGCAGATTGGGAGAGTTCTTGTTACATATAGAGAGAGTATATAGAGAGATCCAGATAGCTGCATGAATGCAGAACACAAGAAAATAGTAACAGCTAACATCTAATGAGTGAGTGAAATGTTAAGCAGTATCTGACCCAGAGAATTCTACGGTAACTTGGTTTGAGTCATGGGTCTGCTGGGTAGCCATATAGGCAGGTCTAGAGTTCAAAATCTAAGCAGGAGACAGTGGGAATTGGTGAACTAGCTACAGATATATAGTCATATAAACCTGTAGATGATATATGTGAATTGATTTGGTAACTGAGCTCATTACCCCATGGCACACTGACATGACCTGTATGAGTCAGTACACGTGGAGTTCTCAAGGGGTTAATAAAAATCCCTGAAGTTACAGATGACAGATGTTAGTGGGAGAGAGTACAGTACAAATTCTTTCTTACTGAATACCAAATAATGTCCCTACTGCTGAAATTTTTGTTGTCAAATGATTTGGGAGGTGGCTAATGTTTACTGGCTGCATGAATGAGGTGGTCATTTGACAGCATAATGACAATGCAAAATTATAAATGATGAAAAATACAACAGTTGAAACAGGAGGGTTAAAATGAAATAGAGACATAGGGAAAGCAGATAGAAACCATTGAAAGAAACAGTCCAGGGCAAATGACAATTTTACATAAGGAATAGATAGAGCTCATGGAAAAGGGGGAAAGGTTTTTACATTTGATAGAATAGCAATGATGATGTAATGGTGATTTCTAAGGTGGTTTGTATGGGTAGAGGTTAGAGATTCAATATTCACCTGTATTATGTATTTTGTATACAATTATCAAGAGTAGATGAAAGGATTTCTGAGTTTGTTCTTCAGTTAGATAACTGGTAAGCATACACTGAACAATAAAGACTTTATAACACTAAGCTGTATGCCAGAACACCAAGAATGATAATGTAACATTCTTGTCCTGTATTGAAATCTCTCAGAGTCCAGAAGGAGCTCTGTCTAATGGCACAATGAGCATAGTATCTCTATTTCAAAGAGATTTTTGAGAAAGTATCATGATTAAGAAACAAGTTCATTGTAGAGGGCTTTGCTTATGGACATGCCATTCCATAATCTCCATTTCTATTGACCAGCAGAAAATTAATGTTCAGATGCCCATCTCTCTCCTGTAAAACTTAGGCACTGTTTAATTTGATCCCACCTTTAGGCTGGATCTGTTTGATCTAAGAAATGCTCCATCCTTCATGATATAGGATGGGCCAAGTAGATAAAAGGAGAGATTTTTCTGGGGATTCATGGATAAGATCTTACTCTCCAGGAAATTATCTCTTCCTCTCCCAAAGGAGGTGAGGATAGTGAAATTCCATTTTCAGCTGAAATATAACCTAATCATATAATTGAACATCTAGGCCATATTCCTATCCACTGTGAAAGGAGCTACTATTAATAATATATACAAAGAACTCAAGAAGTTAGACCCCAGAAAACCAAATAACCCCATTAAAAATGAGGTACAGAGCTAAACAAAGAATTCTCAACAATATGAACCATCAGTATCCTCAGAGCTCCTTGGTACTGAACCACCAACCAAAGTACCAAATGGCTGAGAATCACCTAAAAAATGTTCAACATCCTTAGTCATAATGGAAATGCAAATCAAAACAACCCTGAGGTTCCACCTCACACCAGGCAGAATGGCTGAGATCAAAAATTCAGGTGACAGCAGATGCTGGTGAGGATGTGGAGAAAGAGGAACACTCCTCCATTGTTGGTGGGATTGCAAGCTTGTACAACCACTCTGGAAATCAGTCTGGTGGTTCCTCAGAAAATTGGACATAGTACTACCAGAGGATCCCGCAATACCTCTCCTGGGCATATATCCAGAAGATGTCCCAACCGGTAAGAAGGACACATGCTCCACTATGTTCATAGCAGCCTTATTTATAATAGCCAGAAACTGGAAAGAACCCAGATGTCCCTCAACAGAGGAATGGATACAGACAATGTGGTGCATATACACAATGGAGTACTGTGCAGCTATTAAAAACAATGAATTTATGAAATTCTTAGGCAAATGGATGAATATGGAGGGCATCATCCTGAGTGAGGTAACCCAATAACAAAATAACACACATGACATGCACTCACTGATAAGTGGATATTAGCCTAGAAGCTCAGAAGACCCAAGATACAATTTGCAAAGCACATGAAACTCAAGAAGAAGGAAGACCAAAGTGTGGATACTTCGATCCTTCTTAGAAGGGGGAACAAAATACCCATGGAAGGAGTTACAGAGACAAAGTTTGGAGCAGGACTGAGGAATGACCATCCAGGGACTGCCCCACTTGGGATCTATCCCATAAACTACCACCAAACCCAGACCCTCTTGCGGATGCAAACAAGAGCTTGCTGACAGGAGCCTGATAAAGCTGTCTCCTGAGAGGCTCTTCTAGTGCCTGACAAATACAGAAGTGGATGCTCACAGTCATCCATTGGACGGACCACAGGGTCCCCAAAGAAGGAGGTAGAGAAAGTACCTAAGGAGCTGAATGGGTTTGCAGCCCCATAGGAGGAACAACAATATGAACTAACCAGTACCCCCAGAGTTCCCTGGGACTAAACCACCAACCACAGAAAACACATGGTGAGACTCATGGCTCTAGCTGCATATGTAACAGAGGATGGCCTAGTCAGACATCAATGGGAGGAGAGGCCCTTGGTCTTGTGAAGGTTCTATGCCCCACTATAGGGGAATGCCAGGGCCAGAAAGTGGGAGTGGTTGGGTTGGGAAGCAGGGGAAGGGGAAAGGGGATAGGGCATTTTCAGAGGGGAAACTAGAAAATGGGATAACATTTGGAATGTAAATAGAGAAAATATCTAATAAAAAAAGAAAAAATCTAAAATAAATAAATAAATAAACAAATAAATAATGCTAGGGCCAAACTTGGGTCTTCAGGAATATGTCCAGGAGGAAGTATTGCAGAAGGCATTACACTCAAGATAGAGAATGAACTGAAGACCATGTCTATTACTAAACTAGAACAATCAACCTTAGAGTAAGGGCCTATATATCCTTTTATGTAAATATGTACATGGCTTTTCCAATTAAGTTTCTTTGGGTCAGATCTCTATTGCTGGCATCCTAAGATCTACATGGTAATATGGTAATATTAGAATTATCTTTGCTTTGTTTTAGTCTTATTTTAAAATAAGGCCTATTCTTGTGATAGTACTAATAAAAAGAAATAGATTAGGAATGGTCTTGTATAATCTGACCCTTAATGACATTATAAACAAAACGTGGTTATGATCTATAGCTGTGCTGAATTTGGCAGGCCATCTGTACACTCTATCAACACTTTCAAAGCATGCTTTTGCACCTGACAAAGCAGGGAAACTCCTGTGCCAGAAGCTAGAAGAGTATTTCTGTCTGATGTTGTCACTGCTCCTTGTGGCTTTGGGCAGCATCTTTGTTGAAGTTGTCTTCTCTCTTGAGGTTCTTAATTCCTTATACCACTGATACCCATCTTTCTCCTGATGTCTTGTCTTTCTCTCTTCATTTTAAACATCAAGGGGATGCAATGCTTACATTTTCCCTCGACTTCACTTTAGTGCTCTTGTGTGTAAGGCTTTCAGTATGATTGTTAAATTCATTATTATCCTCCTGCACATTTGTGTTTGCTCTGCTGTTCCCAAGGAGCTTTGATATCCATATCCTCCTACAAGTATTACAACCAAACGCACCTTCCTTTTCTGAGTGAAGATGAGGTATGAACAGAGAAACCTTGGGGCTGGAATTATATGGCTATTATCTGAGGATATGAAGGCTTTCCACTTTAGCAGAGAGCTCTGCACAAGCCAAGTGAGGAGGCAGATCGTGTGAGACATAAGAGATCCTATATAAAGTCACCAATAAATGACCAGAAAATTGCAGCCAGGATAGAAATTTGGAGTCAGTTGCATGAACTAATAAGACTGGTTTTGATTTGAGTGGAAAATGGTCCGAGATCTATTTGGAGGAAGTTGCTTCCTTTGCTTGATGGACCTGTGTTAATTGCGCCATGGGTGTGGCACACAAAGGAGCAAAGACATATGTGTGTACATGTATGTGCATATGTGTGTATGCATTATACGAGTGTGTGTGTTTATGTGCTTCTCCTCTGAACCTCATTTCCCTTACATATATGTGCACAAACATGCATGCACATACACACACACACACACACACACACACACACACACACACACACACTCATGCCCTCATACATATCTTTACATGTGCCAAATTCTATTATTCTTTCCAACTATTTACCTTTTCTTCCTTAAAAATTCATTCAGAGATGAGCCAGAATTATCTTTAATAAAAGAAAAATTATGGAAAGTACCCTTAGTACTGAGTATTAGAATATCCAATAAAAATTATTTCAAACTGATCATTAAAAACTAACTGCTGAGAGCCTCCAATGCAGCAGTGTTATTTTGCTAAAGGAGGTTACAAGCTGTGATCCATAGATAACCTCAATTACACCCAAAATACAGACTTTTAGTGCCTACCACAAGATTCTACCTCTGCAGTAGCTTTTTGAAAGGGCTATTGAGTGCTGAGAATTTTCTCAGCCACCAGCCAAACTGACTATTGGAAGTAGTTATCCTACAGATATGGCCTGGCTAATCTTCCTAGCACGTATATCATGAAGAGAATGTGATAATTCCCCAGATGGTCCACTACACAACATATATGTCATTTGTCATTCTACCATGCCCAGTATGTGTCCAAGGCCAGTAAGATTTGTCCTGCTTCACTCATTAAAAATCTCTCCAATGCAATCAGTAGTGTTTCTGTGTCTATAACTTTAAGAAACAGAAGAAATTGCAAAGTTTTACTGTTCAATGTTTAAACAAATTTCTTTATTTTCATGTGTCATGTGTACAAGTGTTTTGTCTGCATGTGTGGAAATACACTGCAGAATCCAGAAAAGGGCACTTGATCTCATAGACATAGAATTGATAACCATTGTCAGTCCCCAATATAGATGTTTGGAACTGAATCTGAGTCCTCTGTATGTCTCTCTAGCCTTGTCATTCATTTTTTACCAAGATAGCAGTGCTAATACAAAAGAGAGTTTAATCATTTTATATTTTCACCCTGTAAAACTTCTCGATTTATAAAAGTTTGCATATACAACAATTTGGAAGGGTGGTGCTAGGGACTGAACTGGGGCCCAAGGTATTCTAAAATTGGGCTCTATCATTGACCTATACTAGCCCCTATGAATTGAATAATTTTAACAGAAGAAAAGAACACAAGTCTAAAACGTATCTTGTTCATCCTGGCTGGCATTTTTAATTGTGATGTCTCACATTTGTGGCCTTTAGGACAGATCAACATCTAGCTGCTCTCACAAGGGTGCTCACCTTGGCCCCTCTCAAGCAAAATATCTGATATTCTTTACCATTAAGGTTATCCTGCCTTGATTCATGAACCACACTACCTATCTTAGTTGGGATTTGTATTGCTGCACCCAAGCACCATGACCAAAAAGCAAGTTGGGGAGGAAAGCTTACGTCTCCACGGCTCTGTTCATCACTGAAGAAATCCAGGGCAGGAACTCAAACAGTGCAAGAACCTGGATGCAGAAGCTGATGGAATGGCCGAGGAGAAGTGCTGCTTACTGGCTTGATCATCATGGCTTGCTCAGCTTGCTTTCTTATAGAACCCAGGACCACCAACCCAGGGATGGCACCACCCACAATGGGCTTGGGTTCTCCCTCACTGATCACTAATTGAGAAAATACCTTACAGAGGCTTGCTTTCAGCCCCATCATATGAAGGCATTTTCTCAATTGAGGTTCACTACTTTCAGATAATTCTAGTTTGTGTGTCAAGTTGGCCTAAGACTAGCTAGCACAATACTAGAGAGTTGGGGCTGAGCTGAAGCTGGCTTCTCTAACACAGGTTTCTCTTGTTCTTGGGGGAAGTACCCTGGGCATCACTGAGGCACAAAGCTACAGCTTTTTGCCAATGATCACCTCTGTAACTTCTTCCAACATTGGCCCAAGACATAAAACTGGGGTTGAATATTTGCAGCACTCTCAGGCTTTACATCAGCTGTGTAGAGATAGCCATAAAGTGTCCCCACCTGTCTTTGATGTCCCCATGGCTGCACACATGGTATAGCGTTGCTTCCCATTCAGTAACATCCTTCTTTAAATGCAGGCCCCAAACTTAGTGAACATGTTGCAGAAATTGTGGCCCAACATTACCTCAGTGCATTCATTCATTAATTCATTCATTCATGCATTCTCTCACTCTCTTTCATGCCTTCTATTAGATAGATCCTTGTTTATATGAAGACAAACATTTTTAAATAAAACAGAGATGACTCTTGGAAAAGTACATTACCGATTTTAAAACTTCACAATTAATGTTAATAGTACTGGCGAATATGTAAATGTGTTCTTTAATTGGATTGCTTAGTATAATTCTTATTTCAAAATTGCATGTAAGTGTAAAAAAAGGCTACCCTAGCTTCAATATAAACATTCAATCACAAAAACCTCCAATGACCTGTATGTTTTGTTCAAGCGTTCCTGTTTATAGTACTTCTCAACTGAAATAACATTCCAGATAATTTTACTCCTGCTCAGGTCCCTTAATACATTCAAATAATAAGCATTTTAATAATATTACCTAATCATAACAAACATTTTCAATGGTCATACTAGATTTTCTTCAGTGGATTCATTAGCATATACTTATCCCCCACCCCTACTGGGACGAGGTACTTGCAAATTCTGCTGTTATAAAGAACATTTTTATCTCCGTGTATGTAAATGTTTCCTCATTAAAAGGTAGTCCCAGAAAAAGTACACTGCTATAATGTTCTGGGGACAGACACAGAAATACTTGCGTGTTGCCAAGCTGATTTTAAAAAGGAGATTGTCCTCTGCCTTTGAAACATGAGACCTGGAGCGCATTGCATCATGAACACTACATTACTAGTGCTTCTCTGACTACTAGAGAGCAGGGCTTTTTTACTTGTTTATCAACTTGTTACTTGCCCATTTTCTGGCACTGTCAACTTCTTTTCCTTGTTTCATTCTTTGTGAGACCATAGTGCTTGCATCTTGTTAGCACATATATGACCTTTACTGAACACAACTAAATGTCACAGTAACAACAAATAGACACCCAGGTTTTTATTGTTGTTCTGTGAGTTTGGGATGTTACTATAAATAAACAAAATTTATATTTTTGTAAAATTATGTATATCCATCATCTGTGTTGTAGTTCTTTGTTATTTGAATAAAGTCTAACATACCTTAAATAATCCCACTCATATTCATTTAGGAGACTCAGGTTGTTTTTAAGGTGGAATTTTAGATACCCCATGCTTATGGATTGGTAGGATTAATACTGTAAAATGACAATCTTACAAATGTTATTTATAGATTCAGTGTAATCCCAGTCAAAATCCCCCTCTTGTTCTTCACAGAAACAGAAAAAAAAAACTCTCATAAAATATGTGTGGAATCACAAAAAGAGCCAGGATATCTAAAGCAACCCTGAACAAAAAGAACAATTTTGGGGGGAATTACCATTCTAGATCTTAAGACACACTACAGAGCCATAGTAATAAAAACAGTATGGTACTGGCACAGTCAGACACGTAAAACAATGGAACAAAGTCAAAGACCAGAATATAAGTACCCATAATTTCAGCCACTTAATATTTGACAAACATGCCAAATATATGATGAAGTAAAGAAATAATTGTCAAGAAATGGTGTTGGGAAACCTGGATGTCCACATGCAGAATGAAATTGGACCTGTCTCTTGCCCCCCAAAATAAAAATAAATAAAAAATCTAAATGGATCAAAGATCTAAACTGAAACCTGAAGTTCTGAAACTGTTAAAAGAAAACACAAGCAGTGTCCTGCATGATGTAGGTGTAGGAAGAGACTTCCTGAAAAGGACTCTATCTGTCCAAGAATTAAGGCCAACAACTGAGAAATAGAATTTCATGAAACTAAGGAGCTTCTATACAACAAAAGAAAGAGGAAGCCCTACAAATGGGCAAGACTCTTGGCCAGCTATACACCGGGAAGAGGATAAATATCCAGAATATATAAAGAACTTAAAAGCCAAAGAGTTAAAAAAAACCCTCAACACATTAAAAAATGTGCTAGCAACCGGAACATAGCGTTCTCAGTAGAAATAAAAACTGGCTAAGAACTAGCTCACAAAGTGTTCATGATGCCTAGCAATTAGGGAAACACAAATCAAAACAATTTTGGGACTTTCATCATGTACTTTTGTGCAAGCAGTTGTCCAAATGTCTCTATACTTTGTTTTTAATCAAAATCCCTTCCTCAATGATTTGTACTTTATTTTTAAACAAATACTAAGTTGATATTTAATAGATTTTATTTCTGGGCTGTCAGTTATATTTTATGGCTCCATTTCTCTTTTGAAAAATATTTTATTTTGACATATGTACAGATACAGAGGAAGCTGTAAGAAATAATATAGTGATGTCTCTGTACCTTTTCCACACTTTCCTTCAGTTGTAACATCTTGCAAAATTAAAGTGTGGTATCATAACCAGAATATTGGCACTGATATAATTTATCATCCTTAACTTTTCATATGTGTGTGTGTGTGTGTTTGGCTTTATGCACTTGTCTAACATTTTTATGTCCATAAAGATCTCTTCTACTGTCTTTTTATAACCACACCTACTTCTTTACCACCCTGTCCTTAAGAACTGACAAACGCCATATTTTCCCATCTTTGCAAGGTTGTAATTTCAAAAACAGTGTTATATACATGGTATCATACAGTGTGTACTCTTGGTGTGAGGGTGCTTGTCTTTCTTAGCATAATTCACTGGAGATTCATTATGTTGCCCTGTTTGTCAATAGTTTATTATTATTATTATTATTATTATTATTATTATTATTATGCTGGATAGCATTCCATGCAATGTGCACATGCCATAGTTTCTTTTTCTCTTCATGTTTGAGTACATCTGGAGTGTATTTCTCCAGGAGAAATTCTGAGAAGTTCAACTGCTGAGTCATAAGGTAATTGGATGCTTGCCGTTTTTACATATTGTTTTAAAGAGTGGCCATAGCAACTTATATTGCTCCTAGAAATAGATGAGGGATCCCGTTTCTCCAAACACTTGTCACTGTTGGCATCAGACATTTTTTTTCTACTTTAGCCATTCTAATTGATTGCAGTGCAGTCAGTTGTGTTTTAAATTTTATCTCCCTAATGACCAATAATTTGGAACACTATTTCATGTGTTTATGTGCCTTTATGTCCTTCTCAGTGAAATATATATTCATAGCTCCCACTTTATAATTACATTATTTGTTTTCTTATTGTTGAATTTAAAAAAAATCTCCTTTTCTTGTTTTGTAAATGGTTTCTCTGCATCTTGTCTTTTCACTTTCATAATGTGATCTTTTACAGAGTAAAGGGTTTCATTTAGATTGACTTTTGTTTAACCTATGGAAGTCTGTTTGCTTGAGCACTATTTATTGAAACTGTCTTCTCATCCTCTTTTCAGTTACTCTTGTATCATTTCAAAACTTATTTGGCCATGTGTCTGTGGATCTAGTCCTGTATTCTTCACTGGATCTATGTGTCTATTCATCTTCCCACAGACAGTCATAGTTACTGTGTCTGTATAGCAAATGTTAATACCAGGCAGAGCGATTTCTCCAACTTCTTTATCCAGATATAGCTATTTTAGTTCTTCTTTCCTTCCTTCCTTCCTTCCTTCCTTCCTTCCTTCCTTCCTTCCTTCCTTCCTTCCTTCCTTCCTTCCTTCCTTCCTTCCTCCCTCCCTCCCTCCCTCCCTCCCTCCCTCCCTCCCTCCCTCCCTCCCTCCCTCCCTCCCTCCCTCCCTCCCTCACTATTTCTCTCCCTTTTTCCTTTTTTGTGATAGTCATGGCTGGTCTCAAGCTCGTGGAGATTCTACTGCCTTCTGCCTTCTGAGTGTGGGGATTAAAGGCATGCACCAGCACTTCCTGGCTTCTTTGTCTTATTATATAAAATTTTGGGATACTGGTTTTATGCCTACAGAAAAATTTGCAGAAATTTTGGTAAGTCTTGCTTTAAGTATTTAGGTTAATTTAGTAAAACTAAAATCTTTGCTATGCTAATTTTTTTTTCTGATTCAGAATTTTGAATGTGTCATCATTTAGTACGTTCTTGCATTTCTTTAATTCACACGTGACAATTTTCAGTTTTCAGATCCTATACATGTTAAGGTTTGGCTTGTGTCTTAGGGTTTCATTGCTCGAACAGACACCATGACCAGGGCAAATCTTATAAGGACAACATTTAATTGGGGCTGGCTTACAGGTTCAGAGGTTCAGTCCATTATCATCAAGGTGGAGGCATGGGAGTGTTCAGGCAGGCATGGTGCAGGAGGTGCTGAGAGTTCTATGTCTTCATCTGAAGGCCACTAGGAGAATCCTGACTTCAGGGAGCTAGGATGAGGGTTTTAAAGCCCGCACCCACAATGATATACCTACTCCAACAAGGCCACACTTCCTAATAGTGCCACGCACCCTGGGCCAAGCATATTCAAACCACATCTTGTTTTAATTTTTTAAAGAAAATAATTGTAAACAATATTGTGTTTTAAATTCCTACTTCTATTTGTTCATTTCAATATATAGAAATAAGATTGATGTTCTGTGTTATTATTATTGTTAGTTCTAAGAGGTATGTTTTAGAAATCAAGATTCCATGATATTTTCTATATAGACAGTGATATCATCTGTAAATATGGACAGTTTCATTTCTTTCTTTGCAACATATATGTCTTTCTTTCCATTGCTTTATTGCAATAAGAACTAAAATTTCTTGTACTATGTTGAGCATGAATGCTTTCAGTAGGCATCCTTACCTTATTCCTAATCTTAGATTGAAATCAGTCTTTAAGTAGTAAACATGAGATTATCTACAGATTAAATGTTCATAGTATTTTTCAATTGAGGATTATAATTTTTCTGTATCTACCTTATTGCGAGGTTGACTTTTTTTCAATTTTTATTAGATATTTTCTTCATTTACATTTCAAATGCTATCCCGAAAGTCCCCCATACCCTCCCCCTGCCCTGCTCCCCTACCCACCCACTCCCATTTCTTGGCCCTGGCATTCCTCTGTACTGGGGCATATCAAGTTTGCAAGACCAAGGGGCCTCTCTTCCCAATGATGGCCGACTAGGCCATCTTCTGCTACATATGCAACTAGAGACACGAGTTCTGAAGGTACTGATTAGTTCATATTGCTGTTCCACCTATAGGGTTGCAGACCCCTTCAGCTCCTTGGGTACTTTCTCTAGCTCCTCCACTGAGGGCCCTGTGTTCCATCCAATAGATGACTGTGAGCATCCACTTCTGTAGTTGCTAAGCACTGGCCTAGCCTCACTCGAGACAGCTATATCAGGGTCCTTTCAGCAAAATCTTGCTGGCATATTCAATAGTGTCTGCGTTTGGTGGCTGATTATGGGATGGATCCCGGGTGGGGTAGTCTCTGGATAGTCCATCCTTTCCTCTTAGCTCCAAACTTTGTCTCTGTAACTCCTTCCATGGGTATTTTGTTCCCCATTCTAAGAAGGAATGAAGTATCCACACATTGGTCTTCCTTCTTGATTTTCTTGTGTTTTGCAAATTGTACCTTGGGTATTCTAAGTTTCTGGGCTAATATCCATTTATCAGTGAGTACATATCATGTGAGTTCTTTTGTGATTGGGTTAACTCACTAAAGATGATATCCTTCAGATCCATCCATTTGCCCATTTCATAAATTCATTGTTTTTAATAGCGGAGTAGTACTCCATTGGGTAAATGTACCACATTTTATGTATCCATTCCTCTGTCGAGGAGCATCTGGGTTCTTTCCAGCTTCTGGCTATTATAAATAAGGCTGCTATGAACATAGTGGAGCATGTGTCTTTCTTAACAGTTGGAACATCTGGGTATATGCCCAGGAGAGGTATTGCTGGATCTTCCAGCGAGGTTGACTTTTAAACCAAGAATGAATGAATATTGAATTTGGTCAAAGAGATTTTCCAAGTCAGTTAATATTGATTACCTGTTTATTGTTACAGATATAAAATATTATAATTTAATTAATGATAAACTTTCATGTCTTAAATTAGACTTAGTTATGTTGTATTATTTTTGCATCTTACTATGTTCTAATATATATTATTTTGAAAATATTTGTGTATAAGATCATGGACAATATAGGTGTCTATCTGGTTTCTCTTTTTGTGTTAATCTTGTCTAATTTTGATGTTAATATTTGCCTCATATCATAAAGTAGGATATTTTCCTTTACTTGTACTTTCTAGAAAAGATTATACATAGTTGGTATTAGTTTTTCTTTAAATATTTGATGCTGTTTTCTAATGAAAATGACTAGATCTTGGTATGTTTTTTAAGAAATTATTAAAGTATTCATTCAGCCACTTAATCAGTTGTAGTACAATTTCATTTTAGTTGAGATTTGACAATTTATGCTTTTAAATAATTCACCCTTTACTTTAAAGTTATTAATATAAATTATATTCAGTATTCTCTTATTATATTATTAATTTCTGTGAGGCCTATAGTGATATCTTCCAAATCATCTTTGGTATTGATCACTTATTTTCTATCTTTTACTAAAGCCTTATCTATTTTTTGATGAGCTACTTTTTATTTCACTAATTATTTGTATATCTTCCTACTTTAAATTTTATTGATTCCTTGATTTTTATGCTTTCTTTCTTTTTCTTTCTTTCTCTCTGTCTTTCTTTCTTTCTTTCTTTCTTTCTTTCTTTCTTTCTTTCTTTCTTTCTTCTTGCTTTGGACTTGTTTAACTATTTCTAGTTTTCAGATTATAATTTAGATTATTTACTTTTTTTTTTCTTTTTTTATTACGTATTTTCCTCAATTACATTTCCAATGCTATCCCAAAAGTCCCCCCATACCCTCCCCCACACTTCCCTACCCACCCATTGCCATTTTTTTTTGGCCCTGGCGTTCCCCTGTACTGGGGCATATAAAGTTTGCTGTCCAATGGGCCTCTCTTTCCAGTGATGGCCGACTAGGCCATCTTTTGATACATATGCAGCTAGAGTCAAGAGCTCCGGGGTACTGGTTAGTTCATAATGTTGTTGTACCTACAGGGTTGCATATCTCTTTACATCCTTGGATACTTTCTCTAGCTCCTCCATTGGGGGCCCTGTGATCCATCCAATAGCTGACTGTGAGCATCCACTCCTGTGTTTGCTAGGCCCCGGCCTAGTCTCACAAGAGACTATATCAGGGTCCTTTCAGCAAACGCTTGCTAGTGTATGCAATGGTGTCATCCTTTGGAGGCTAATTATGGGATGGATCCCTGGATATGGCAGTCTCTAGATGGTCCATTCTTTTGTCTCAGCTCCAAACTTTGTCTCTGTAACTCCTTCCATGGGTGATTGTTTCCAATTCTAAGAGGGGCAAAGTGTCCACACTTTGGTCTTCGTTCTTCTTGAGTTTCATGTGTTTTGCAAATTGTATCTTATATCTTGGTATACTAAGTTTCTAGGCTAATATCCACTTATCAGTGAATACATATCATTTGAGTTCTTTTGTGATTGTGTTACCTCACTCAGGATGATGCCCTCCAGGTTCAACCATTTGCCTAGGAATTACATAAATTCATTCTTTTTAATAGCTGAGTAGTACTCCATTGTGTAAATGTACCACATTTTTTGTATCCATTCCTCTGTTGAAGGGCATCTGGGTTCTTTCCAGCTTCTGGCTATTATAAATAAGGCTGCTATGAACATAGTGGAGCATGTGTCCTTCTTACCGGTTGGGACATCTTCTGGATATATGCCCAGGAGAGGTATTGCAGGATCCTCCGGTAGTACTATGTCCAATTTTCTGAGGAACCGCCAGACTGATTTCCAGAGTGGTTGTACAAGCTTGCAATCCCACCAACAATGGAGGAGTGTTCCTCTTTCTCCACATCCTTGCCAGCATCTGCTGTCACCTGAATTGTTTATCTTAGCCATTCTGACTGGTGTGAGGTGGGATCCCAGGGTTGTTTTGATTTGCATTTCTCTGATGATTTAAGGATGTTGAACATTTTTTCAGGTGCTTCTCATCCATTCGGTATTCCTCAGGTGAGAATTCTTTGTTTAGCTTTGAGCCCCATTTTTTAATGGGGTTATATGATTTTCTGGAGTCCACCCTCTTGAGTTCTTTATATATATTGGACATTAGTCCCCTATCTGATTTAAGATAGGTAAAGATCCTTTCCCAAATTGTTGGTGGCCTTTTTGTTTGAGTTAATTTTATATCCAGTAATTTTATATCCAGTAATGGATTACGTTGATGGATTTCCATATATTAAACCATCCCTGCATCCCTGGAATAAAACCTACTTGGTCAGGATGGATGATTGCTTTAATGTGTTCTTGGATTCGGTTAGTGAGAATTTTATAGAGTATTTTTGCATCTATATTCATAAGAGAAATTGGTCTGAAGGAGATAGGAATGGATTGATTCTCATTCTTCTACATGATAAGAGCCAGTTGTGCCAGCACCATTTCTTGAAAATGCTGTCTTTCTTCCACTGGATGGTTTTAGCTCCCTTGTCAAAGATCAAGTGACCATAGGTGTGTTGGTTCATTTCTGTGTCTTCAATCCTATTCCATTGGTCAACTAGTCTGTCGCTCTACCAGTACCATGCAGTTTTTATCACTATTGCTGTGTAGGTCATGCATGGTGATTCCACCAGAGGTTCTTTTATCCTTGAGAAGAGTTTTTGCTATCCTAGGTTTTTTGTTATTCCAGATGAATTTGCAGATTGCTCTAATTCGTTGAAGAATTGAGTTGGAATTTTGATGGGGATTGCATTGGATCTTTAGATTGCTTTTGGCAAGATAGCCATTTTCAATATATTGATCTGGCCCATCCATGAGCATGGGAGATCTTTCCATCTTCTGAGATCTTCTTTAATTTCTTTCTTCAGAGACTTGAAGTTTTCATCATACAGATCTTTCACTTCCTTAGTTAGAGTCACACCAAGATATTTTATATTATTTGTGACTATTGAGAAGGGTGTTGTTTCCCTAATTTTTTTCTCAGCCTGTTTCTTCTTTGTGTAGAGAAAGGCCATTGATTTGTTTGAGTTAATTTTATATCCAGCTACTTCACCGAAGCTATTTATCAGGTTTAGGAGTTCTCTGGTGGAATTTTTAGGGTCACTTATATATACTATCATATCATCTGCAAAAATGATATTTTGACTTCATCTTTTCCAATTTGTATCCCCTTGATCTCCTTTTGTTGTCAAATTGTTCTGGCTAGGACTTCAAGTACTATGTTGAATAGGTAGGGAGAAAGTGGGCAGCCTTGTGTAGTCCCTGATTTTAGCGTGATTGCTTCAAGCTTCTCACCATTTACTTTGATGTTGGCTACTGGTTTGCTGTAGATTGCTTTTATCACGTTTAGGTATGGGCCGAGAATTCCTGATCTTTCCAAGACTTTTATCATGAATGGGTGTTGGATCTTTTCAAATGCTTTTTCCGCATCTAAAGAGATAATCATGTGGTTTTTGTCTTTGAGTTTGTTTATATAATGGATTACGTTGATGGATTTCCATATATTAAACCATCCCTGCATCCCTGGAATAAAACCTACTTGGTCAGGATGGATGATTGCTTTAATGTGTTCTTGGATTCGGTTAGTGAGAATTTTATAGAGTATTTTTGCATCTATATTCATAAGGGAAATTGGTCTGAAGTTCTCTAACTTTGTTGGATCTTCCTGTGGTTTAGGTATCAGAGTAATTGTGGCTTCATAGAATGAGTTGGGTAGAGTTCCTTCTACTTCTATTTTGTGGAATAGTTTGTGCAGAACTGGAATTAGATCTTCTTTGAAGGTCTGGTAGAACTCTGCACTAAATCCATCTGGTCCTGGGCATTTTGGCTAGGAGACTATTAATGAATACTTCTATTTCTTTAGGGGATATGGAACTGTTTAGATTGTTAACTTGATCCTGATTTAACTTTGGTACTTGCTATCTGTCTAGAAATTTGTCCATTTCATCCAGGTTTTCAAGTTTTGTTGAGTGTAGCCTTTTGTAGAAGGATCTGATGGTGTTTTGGATTTCTTCAGGATCTGTTGTTATGTCTCCCTTTTCATCTCTGATTTTGTTAATTAGGATGTTGTCCCTGTGCTCTCTAGTGAGTCTAGCTAAGGGTTTATCTATCTTGTTGATTTTCTCAACTCCTCGTTTGGTTAATTCTTTGAATAGTTCTTATTTCCACTTGGTTGATTTCTCCCCTGAGTTTGATTATTTCCTGCCTTCTACTCCTCTTCGGTGAATTTGCTTCCTTTTTTCTAGAGCTTTTAGATGTGTTGTCAAGATGCTAGTGTGTGCTCTCTCCAGTTTCTTTTTGGAGGCACTCAGAGCTATGAGTTTCCCTCTTAGAAATGCTTTCATGTGTCCCATAGGTTTGGGTATATTGTTGCTTCATTTTCATTAAACTCTAAAAAGTCTTTAATTTCTTTCTTTATTCCTTCCTTGACCAAGGTATCATTGAGAAGAGTGTTGTTCAGTTTCCACGTGAATGTTGGCTTTCCATTATTTATGTTGTTATTAAAGATGAGCCTTAGTCCATGGTGGTCTGATAGGATGCATGGGAAAATTTCAATATTTTTGTATCTGTTGAGGCCTGTTTTGTGACCAATTACATGGTCAATTTTAGAGAAGGTCCCGTGAGGTGCTGAGAAGAAGGTATATCCTTTTGCTTTAGGATAAAATATTCTGTAGATATCTATTAAGTCCATTTGTTTCATCACTTCTGTTAGTTTCACTGTGTCCCTGTTTAGTTTCTGTTTCCACGATCTGTCCATTGATGAAAGTGGTGTGTTGAAGTCTCCCACTATTATTGTGTGAGGTGTAATGTGTGCTTTGAGCTTTACTAAAGTGTCTTTAATGAATGTAGCTGCCCTTGCAATTGGAGCAGAGATATTCAGAATTGAGAGTTCCTCTTGGAAGATTTTACCTTTGATGTGTATGAAGTGTCCCTCCTTGTCTTTTTTGATAACTTTGGGTTGGAAGTTGATTTTTTTCGATATTAAAATGGCTACTCTAGCTTGTGTCTTCAGGCCATTTGCTTGGAAAATTGTTTTCCAGGCTTTCAGGCTTTCACTCTGAGTTAGTGTCTGTCTTTTTCCATGAAATGGGTTTCCTGTAAGTGGCAGAATGTTGGGTCCTGTTTGTGTAGCCAGTCTGTTAGTCTATGTCTTTTTATTGGGGAATTGAGTCCATTGATATTAAGAGATATTAAGGAAAAGTAATTGTTGCTTCCTTTTATTTTTGTTGTTAGAGTTGGCATTCTGTTCTTGTGGCAGTCTTCTTTATGGTTTGTTGAGGGATTACTTTCTTGCTTTTTCTAGGGCGTGATTTCTGTCCTTGTATTGGCTTTTTTCTGTTACTATCCTTTGAAGGGCTGGATTCATGGAAAGATAATCTGTGAATTTGATTTTGTTCAGGAATACTTTGGTTTCTCCATCTATGGTAATTGAGAGTTTGGCCGGGTATAGTAGCCTGGGCTCGCATTTGTGTTCTCTTAGTATCTGTATAACATCTGTCCAGGCTCTTCTGGCTTTCATAGTCTCTGGTGAAAAGTCTGGTGTAATTCTGATAGGCCTGCCTTTATATGTTACTTGACCTTTCTCCCTTACTGCTTTTAATATTCTATCTTTATTTAGTGCATTTGTTGTTCTGATTATTATGTGTCGGGAGGAATTTCTTTTCTGGTCCAGTTTATTTGGAGTTCTGTAGGCTTCTTGTATGATCATGGTTATCTCTTTCTTTAGGTTTGGGAAGTTTTCTTCTATAATTTTGTTGAAGATATTTGCTGGCCCTTTAAGTTGAAAATCTTCATTCTCATCTACTCCTATTATCTGTAGGTTTGGTCTTCTCATTGTGTCCTGGATTTCCTGGATGTTTTGAGTTAGGATCCTTTGGTGTTTTGTATTTTCTTTGATTGTTGTGCCAATGTTCTCTATGGAATCTTCTGCACCTGAGATTCTCTCTTCCATCTCTTGTATTCTGTTGCTGATGCTCGCATCTATGGTTCCAGATTTCTTTCCTAGGTTTTCTATCTCCAGTGTTGCCTCATTTTGGGTTTTCTTTATTGTGTCTACTTCCCTTTTTAGGTCTACTATGGTTTTGTTCATTTCCATCACCTGTTTGGATGTGTTTTCCTGTTTTGCTTTAAGGACTTCTACCTGTTTGGTTGTGTTTTCCTGTTTTTCTTTAAGGACTTGTAACTCTTTAGCAGTGTTCTACTGTATTTCTTTACTGAGTTATTAAAGTCCTTCTTGATGTCCTCTACCATCATCATGAGATATGCTTTTAAATCCAGGTCTAGCTTTTTGGTTGTGTTGGGGTGCCCAGGACTAGGTGGGGTGGGAGTGCTGCTTTCTGATGATGGTGAGTGGTCTTGATTTCTGTTAGTAGGATTTTTATGTTTGCCTTTTGTCATCAGGTAATCTCTGGAGCTAGTTGTTCTAGTTGTCTCTCGTTAGAGCTTGTTCCTCAGGTGATTGTGTTAGCCTCTATCAGCAGACCTGGGAGACTAGCTCTCTCCTTAGTTTCAGTGGTCAGAGTACTCTCTGCAGGCAAGCTCTCCTCTTGCAGGGAAGGTGCCCAGATATCTGGTGTTCGAACCTGCCTCCTGGCAGAAGTTGTGTTCCACTCACCAGAGTTCTTAAGATCCCGTGGAGGGTCCTGTGAGGACCTTGGGGCTGTCTGGAAACTCCGCGCACACGGCACCCTGGTGCCGGAGTGGACCGGAAGGGACTTGTGCCCCTGATCAGGCCGGGTTATCTGCTTCCTTAATTAATTCAGTCTCAAGTCCTGAGCGATTGGATTGGAGCAGATGCTGTGTTCCACTCACAAGAGGTCTTAGGATCCTGTGGGGGATCCTGTGTGGGTCCTTGCGGGTGTCTGGAGACTCCCTGGGTCAGGAACTCTACTTTTTTTAATGTAAGCTTTTGATGCTGTAAATTTCCCTGCCCACAATACTTTTGCTGGATTCCAGATGGCTTATTATTTTGTATTTTCTGTTTCATTCATTTCTATATGCTTTTAAAGTTATTGTTTTACATTCTCCTAAGCACATAGAGTATTCAGAAGTTTTGTCTATTTTCCAGATACTTAATTTTTAAAAATTCTTTTGTTGTTTTTGTTTTATTTTGTTTTGTTTTTTGAGACAGGGTTTCTCTGTATAGCCCTGCCTGTCCTAGAACTCACTCTGTAGACCACCCTGGCCTCGAACCCAGAAATCCACCTGCTTCTGCCTCCCAAGTGCTGTGAATAAAGGCATGTGCTACCACTGCCCGGCCCAATTTTTTAAAATTCTTGACTCATAGTTTTACTCTTTTATTGGCAGAGGTCATGAAGAGTTTCGTTCCTTTCAAGTTTATTAAAATTGATGTTATGTCTATTTTAGTGACTATTACATAGATGCCTGGAAAAAAATATGTATATTTGCTATTGCTGGGTGTGGTGTTTCATGTGTATCCTGGTGCTCTTGATGGTTTCCTCTGTGGCTCAGATTTCCTACAGCCTTCCTGATTTTCTGTTTTGTAATTATATCTCTTGCTTACCTGTAAATTTATGCATCTCTCCTTTCATCTCACTTAGTTTATGCTTCATTAATTTTGTGGCTCTTTTATGGGCACACACATATTCTTAGTATATTTCCCATTAGCATTGCACAATATCAATTTCTGACTCTAGCAATTCTTCTTTCTATGTTAATATTGATATTGCTTCTATTAATTGTAATTAATGTTTAGTTTATATGTTTACAGCATTTTATTTTTCAATTTACTTATGTTGCTAGATTTGAGGTGATATTTTGTGAATGTGATGAGATATTTTTTACACTCACTGTAGCAATCTTTGTCTTTTTATTGGTAAATTTCCTCCATTCATATTTAACATGAATACTGGTATTTATGAACTAATTCATATTATTTTATTTTATTATTTTTTAAAATATTTTTTATTTCATATTTTCCTCAATTACATTTCCAATGCTATCCCAAAAGTCCACCATACCCTCCCCCCAACTCCCCTACCCAGCCATTCCCACTTTTTGGCCCTGGCATTCCCCTGTACTAGGGCATATAAAGTCGGTAGAATTCTGCATAGAATCTTGCTGCGTTTACAGATAAGACCATGTTTCTCATTAGGGCTCACTCTCACCTAGTCCATATCCCAGACATAGCCAGAACCTTGGCTCACCATGTATCCTGGCTTACCATCTAATTGTTATCGCACAGCAATATTTTGGTGGCCAAAATGTCCTACCAGCTCATTTCAATGTATCCCTGATCATAATTGCTAGATATTCTGTACTGGACCCCTTAAATGTGGTTGCTAAGGGGATCCAGGACAATGGCAATTCAAGTTTTGTTTTTATTTTTAATATTTTTTATTATGTATTTTCCTCAATTACATTTCCAATGCTATCCCAAAGGTCCCCCATAACCCCCCCCCACTTCCCTACCCACCCATTCCAATTTTTTTGGCCCTGGCATTCCCCTGTACTGGGGCATATTGTTTGCATGTCCAATGGGCCTCTCTTTCCAGTGATGGCCGACGAGGTCATCTTTTGATACATATGCAGCTAGAGTCAAGAGCTCGGGGGTACTGGTTAGTTCATAATGTTGTTGCACCTACAGGGTTGCAGATCTCTTTAGCTCCTTGGATACTTTCTCTAGCTCCTCCATTGGGGGCCCTGTGATCCATCCAATAGCTGACTGTGAGCATCCACTTATGTGTTTGCTAGGCTCCAGCCTAGTCTCACAAGAGACAGCTATATCAGGGTCCTTTCAGCAAATGCTTGCTAGTGTATGCAATAGTGTCATCGTTTGGAGTTTTATAATTAATGCTATTTTATAATTAATAGGTGTGATGGTTTGCATATGCTTAGCCCAGGGTGTGGCACTATTAAAAGGTGTGGCCTTCTTGGAGTAGGTGTGACCTTGTTGGAGTAGGTGTGTCACTGTGGGCATGGGCTTTGACACCCTCATCCTAGCTACCTGGGAGCCAGTATTCTGCTAGCAGCCTTCAGATGAAAATGTACAACTCTCATTTCCCCCTGCACCATGCCTGCCTGTATGCTGCCATGTTCCTGCCTTGATGATAATGGACTGAACCTCTGAACCCAATTAAATGTCAAGATGTCTGTTCACAGCAGTAAAACCCTAAGACAATAGGTGTCTTCACATTCTTAGCCTTCTGTTTTCCTTCTCTAGGTTTCACATGAGCTACCTGATCTCTTGAATTAATCCAGTTTGAATTATTTATAGTATTTCTGGGTGTAGTTCTTCAGTTTGATTTCTTAACTGAAAATGAATTTTGAATATTACAATATAGATATATGTTGCATCAGCATTTCTTGTCAATAAAAAATTTCCTCTTCAAATAACAAGGAGAAAATCTAATTCTATCTTCGTCCTTAGATTTGTTGTTTTAAAATATCATTGACTTTGATATCAGGTGATGATGTAATTTTTGCTTTAATTATCAAGTGCAACCTAAAAATATATAAGGCTACTTTATGGTATGCACCCATAGTTTTTCCTATTTCAGTTATTTCCTCTTTAATACCCTTTTCATAATTTGCTTTCATTTTGAAGAATTCTCCTTAGTCAGTATAAAAGATAGGTTTGAGAACAATACTTTCTCTTTTTCCTTCATATGCAAATATATTAATTTCCATTTCATTCCTGAAGAATATTCCAGCTTTTAAAGAATTGGTCTCCATGCCTTCCAGATGAAAACCAATCATTTGCATTGCCATTCCCTGGTAGGTAATACATCATTTCTTTCTGCTGCTTTCAAGAAGCTGATGTTTCCCTTTTATTTTCAAAACTCCATTAAAATGCATGTTGATTTAGGTTCATTTGAATTTATTATGTTTGAGGCTTACTTTGTTTTTGTTTCTATGTATTTCTTTGTGATAGATGTGGAGTCATAACAATTTAGCTCCACTCTCCTATTCTACTGGAACTCTGATGTTGTAGATGTTGAATCCTTTATTAGTGGGTCACAGGTCACTACAAATCTGTTCATTCCCCCCTCAGTCTAGTTTCTCTTCTTAAAGACTGCCTAAATTTTATTAATTTGCCCTCCAATTCAATGATTCTATCTGCTGACATAGTTACCTTACTATTATGTCTAACCAACAAGTTTAAAAGTTTGAATAATAAATTTTTCAGTTGAGGAACTTCTTTTTCATTATTCTTATAAATCATACCATTTCTGAGACAGAAGATGACCAACTTGGTCTTCATGGGGGTCCCCCAAACAACTGGAGAAGAGGTTGTCCCTGAGCCTGCTGCCTGCCTGCCTGCCTGTGGATCCTGCGCCTCTAAATGGACAGCCTGGCCTAGCCTCAGTGGGACAGGATGTGCCTAGTCCCACAGCAACTTAGATGTGTGTATGTGTGTTTTGGGGTGGGTGACACCCAGAGGGGGGACTTCCCTTCCCAAAAGAGAAGAAGAAGAAATGGGGGAGGACTTGCATGAGGGGATAGTGGGAGGAGAATAAGGGCTGATAATGGGTTGTAAAGTAAATAAATGAATAAATAAATTTAATAAAAAGGAATTTATTTATTTTAAATGCCTTTAAAAAATAATCGCAAATGTTTTATAGTCTTCATCAAGTAATTCCAGCAACTGATTCGTCTTTTGATCCATATCAGTTATTTTTACTTTTAAATCATGATTTCCCTGTATCTTGATGCCATGGAAAAGAGTCTTCATTTGCATCCTGGACATTTTTGCTATTATGTTAGTAAATAACGAGCATTACTTATTGTGTTTTAGGAGGCAATTACTTTGGTGAGGTTTGGCATTCAAAGCCTGATGGAATTTTATGCACTGTAATTTCAATAATCATTTAATTCTCAGAGTCTTTGCAATACTTGTGATGTGGGTCATTTGCTTTGTGATGCTGAGGCACTGGCCAATCCCTGGTGATTCTGCCTTGGCAACCAGAGGGGTTTTTGACAGGCAGGACCACCTGTGGACTCAAGGTGAAGAAAAGAAATCTTGGACCCATAGGGCTAAAAAATGCTTTCTGGGTCAGACATTTCTTTGTGTATAGTACAAAGTTGGTCCCAATCTGCCATCCACTGTCCCTCAACAGAAGAAAACTATCTCAGACTTTGCATTAGCTGCTTGTTATAGGAGTTCCCAATGCCTTCATTCTTGCCAGTACTTCAGGTTCACTGATATTGTTAGAAGGGCAGAAGAATGAGGGTACATAGGTTCTTCTATTAATTACGGTTCTTATTTCTGTGACCAAATAATTGACAAAAGCAACTTAAAGGAGGGAGATTTTATTTTGGTGCATGGTTTGGGACAATACAGTCCATCATAGTAGGAAAGATATGATAATGAGAATTTACACCATTCTTTGTAAATTCCAGTTTTACTCATTTACAGACTTTCAATCCATGCAAGCTCAAGTTCAGGTATTTTCATTATTTATTTGTTTACTTTATATCCCAATCGCCATTTCCCCATGCTCCAGGTCACACCCTCACAAGGCACTCCCCCAATCACCCCTCCCCTTGTCCTCTGAGAAAGGAGGATCCATGACTATCACCCCACCCTGGCACATCAAGACTCTGAGATACCTCATCCTGTTTCATTTTGTTTTTCAACAATTTTTTGAGATTATAATAAAATTACATTTGTCCCCTCTCTGTTTTTCTCTCCAAACCTTACCATATACTTCTCCCAACTCTCCTTCACATTCATGGTCTCTTTTTTCAGTCAGTGCTATCTCATGCATAGATAGATAGATAGATAGATAGATAGATAGATAGATAGATACACACACACACACACACACACACACACACACACACATTCTTAAGTAACCTGTTTAGCCCATACAACATTACTTGTATGTGTTTTCAAGGTTGACGATTTGGCACAGGACAATCAATGGTGTGCTCTTCCTTGGGGATAAGTGCTTGCGTCTTGGTAGATCAGAAAACAGAGAATGGGAAATGCTTGGCTGGTTTTCCTGTTTTCTTCCATCCCTAGTCCTTGGCATGGTGCTTCCTGCAGTCAGGGCAGCATTTACCCTAGTATTTAACCCACTCTGAAAACACCTTCACGGACACATCAAAAGTTTTGCTTTGGTAGGTGTTTGTCAAGCCAATCACGATGACAAACATAATTAATCAGCACAATTATCTTGTGTTGCCAGGTTAGGCATATGCGAATGCCGGGTCTGAGTTGCCTTCTCCTACTGAGAAGAGTAGATAGAAGATACCTGCTGCCGTGCCATCTCAGTCACAAGATTCCAAGACTCACTTCCTCAAGTGCTTTGCAGAGTACTCCTTTGGTTGCCACTAATTTTTCCACAGGGTCTAGAGATATGCTTTCAAGGAAGGAGCCTAAGTCATTTTCTCCAAACAAAAACTTTACAGTTGATACTTACTGGATTTAGAATTATGAAATTCAAGAAAATAGTGACTATCATAGGATAGATATGCAGCATTTAAAATGATCTCATGGTGTCAAATCTATTAGGTGTGTCATTGAGAGCAGGCAAAGCAAAGGATAGATCAGAAAGGTTGTGGAAAATATCCTAAGAAGCTGAGTGGGGTTATTATTATATTTCTTTTATGATGGGATTAGGGCTCAGAGGATCTGAAGCATTAGGCTGCTTACCTACAATTACTTGGGTTGGCTGGACGATGGTTATAGAATTCAGGATTATGATGTCCCAAACCATGGAAACAGAATATTGTTTTCCAGCGCACTGCTTTCAAACTCCAAACATATTTTCTAGAAAAAATACTGCACCCATGAAGTAAACCTTTTGCATATCTTGCAAATGACCAACAAGTTGAAATAGAAACAAATGCTTACTGAGTCTGACTGGTATTAAATATCTGTTATTAATTGCCTTTTAATCATGTTGCTTGGAGAACACTTAATGTTCAAGACTTCATCTTCAGATGATAATTACCAAGTGAAGTGCTTACTTTTAGAGAAAATCTGTTCAATTGTTATTGGCATTTGAGCAAGTTTGTTAGCAATAGTTATATCCCCTTGAAGGCTCTTACTTCCAGAGTTTATTCATGATAATTTCTAATAATTTATATTTCTCTGAGTTTCATTTGCCCATTGTCCATGTAAGTTAAACACTTGTTCTGAAACAGTATATACAGGACTCAAAATAAAAGCTGACTATTTCCTAATTAAAAGTATTTGAGTCTTTCATATTATATATATATATATATATATATATATATATATAAAATGTGTAATGGAATATATATATATATATATATATATATATATATATATATATATATATGATGTGTAATGGAATGAATAGTGGACTGGTGCATATAGTGGATTTAGGTTTCTTTTAAAAGAAAAATTAGTTTTCAAAGAAGCTTGAAACACAAGACCTAGCTTGTACTCCCTCTCACCCCTTCAAAACCAAATCCTTTATGGAAATCATCCACAAATGTGCCTAAGTACAGGTAGCATCCTCAATGAAAATAAGATCTGCTTAGTTATTCAGTGTAAAACATCTATGTATTTTGACAATTGGTCTGTAATTGTCGCATTAAAAGATAGGAAACAGATCTAGAAGTAAAAGGGACCCTTGGGGGGGGAAATCTATGAACACTTCAAAGATATCAGTATGCTATGTAAATCCCTTGAATACAGTAAGTGCTCATCAGAAAAAAACAATGCAGAGCACTTTTCCAGAAGTGTCTGTCTTTCAGCTAGCTGACTCCTCTGACTGAAGTTTAGCTCATTTCAGGGGTCTTAGCTTCTGCTCAAATGTCCTATAGCATTCATGAAGGGAGTTATGATGTCTTGATGTGAGGTGGCAAGGATTTGCATGGGGGAACAATCTGATTTATAGATTAACATGCAAGTATGTTTCTGTTAGTATGAACTCTTCTTGCTTTACTTGGAAGAACCTAAAGGTTAAGTTCACAAAATATTAAAGTGTTATGCAGATGATCTTCATGAGGTACAAAGTACTCTTTCAGATGGCACGTTCAGCACATATAATTCTGTTCCTCATGGAAGCATGAGTCTGCCCATGCAGACCTGCTGAGAAGGAGCACTGTACCTACTGTTTCCCCCTTACTTGTTCCAAAGCATAGTAACAAGTGAAGTTCCAGAATATTCTCTTTTACCAAAAGCATCCTTGATGTAAACAGGCAAGAAAAGCCATCATTCTTACATTTTCTAGAATCCTATTGAATTTTAAAATAAGTAACAACTGTAAAGTTTTGTCTGGGAAAGATGGCTTAGGCACCTCCCTCCAAAGCATATCTCTAAGCCCTAAAAAAATAATTAGTGGCAACCAAAGAAATACTCTGAAAAGTACATGTGGAAGTGAGGCCAACTTTGCACTACCAATCCAAGGTGGAGAAATTCTATTTGTTATAAACAATAATTTGCTTGCTTAACAGCAAAAGAGCCCAAATTATTCTAACTCAAATGTCTCTTTGAGGATACAAATGAGGTCGAATTAATCCATACCCCCTAGTTTCATGATCCTAGTTGTTTATTTAAAATTATTAACTTTTAGGAATAGCCTTCCTTTTCCCAAATGAGTGTTTCTGTATGTCCCTGGCATAATCTCACAGAGGTCTCTGGAACCAGTATGGCAGCTGCAGGTCCCACCATTAGCAGGATTTCCTTCTTCCCTGCTACAGCTTTTCCTGGTCAGTGTCATCTCAGACAAGGAGCAATAGCCTCTGCCTACCCTGGCTGCTACTGCTACTGAGAATTCCAGTTTCTTTACCAGCCTCACTCTGTAGCTATGCTCTCTAAATAGTCTATGACACAATCCCAGGGAGACCTTCTGTTTGGGGCAGTCAGCCAGAGAATGTCTCTCTTCTCCAGTGTGTGATATTATTTTGTCACCTGAGCTCCAAAGCAGAACGACTTGGTGTTAGTCTCTGACAGAGTATGTGTGTCATAAAATGGCTCCTTCTGTGTCATATCTTATTACATTTCTCTGCTGAAGATCAAAACCATACCATGAAAATAGGAAAGAAAACTTAAAATTTCTCTGGCTTTCTGCTTCTCTTCTTCTTCTTTTTTCTTCTTTTTTCTTTTCTTCTTTTTTCCTCTTCTTTTTCTCTTCTCTTCTGGCTTTCTGCTTCATGTATCTAAATCCTCTTTCTTCTTTCAAACATAAAACTGAAAAAAAACTTGTGGGCATTAATTCATGGAATTAACGTAGCTCAGCCTACTGTATCTATCCCCCTTGCCAGCCCACATGGTAAGTGATGTAAGTCAGTATTTTGTTGTTGTTGTTGTTAACCTCAGTCCTCTTCTTGGTTTTGACTCTTTAAATAAGGCCTTAGATTCTGAAGAGAACTGGTCTTCAGAACGCTTAAGGAGAAACTTCAGAAGTGAACAGCACAATCACTGTAGTGCAGAGAGTAAATGTTAGAATGAATAGATAAGTGAGCAGATTCCATGTTACTGTGCAAGTCGCTGTCAGTGCCCTCCCCGTGTATCCTATGTGGTTTTGGAGGTGTCCTAGGGGAGGAAGGAATGTTTCACAGTGGGAAGAGTTGACAATGGAGCCTTCATGGGATTGTACCTGTCAGTCTATTTCAAAGTCTTCCCGTTTGTGCATTCCAGGTGAGGTAGCATTTTAAATTATGTTACACAGCTGTAACTAATAACCCTCTAAAAATAGGTCTGTAACTTGAAATATGATCCCCATAAAGAAACTATAGCTCAAGGCACAGCTATTTATGTAAGTATATCAAACCAGCAAATGATGCCAGCACTGACAATTCTACCCTGGTAGGAGCTCAGCATTACACAAAGTAATGACATTCTAATTAGACTGATGGGGCAAAGACACAATCAGAGACTATTTTAAATATACTATTATCAAGTACCTTATTCTTTCTCAAACAAGCATAAAAATAAAGATTTAGATGCAAGTATCATAACCAGGAGATAATTCCAGGAAATTCCTCTGAGGGCAGGAAAGTGACATAAATTCCCCCAAACCCATAGAGTATGCTGACTAGTGGGTTACTAATTTGTCGTAGCCAGGGCTCCTACATCCTTCTTAGTACCCCCAGACCGCATACTGGTTTTTCCCTTTGAGGTTCCAAGAATTTGGGATATTCTTTCAGTGATTCCTATCTTTGCCAAAAGGAAGTCATTCCTGGGGTGTTTGTTCCCCAGAACTTGAGGCACCTTCAGTGCATATTGTTCACATTTTAACCATTTTAACATTTAGAGAATGCTTTCGTGCATGCAAACATTAAAGCAGTTGCTCATACAGGGCCTCTGGATGACGATTGCTACTGTTGTGTTTGGTGGTGTCTGCCCATGCAATGGCCCTTCCTGCAACAATACATCATTCCTCGAGCTATCAGAAAGTGGTAGCAGAGCTTGGCATGGTGATGTATACCTTTAAATTTAGCATTTAGGGGCATTAACACTGTCATGAATTCAAGGCCAGTCTAGGTTACATAGCCATCTGTTAGGAAGGAAGAAAGGGAAAGAAGAAGGAAGGAAAGGAGAGAGAAAAAGAGGGACAGATGGAAGGCAAGGATGAGAGTATGAAGACATAATGATTGGGAATTCCTTTAAAATATGAATGTATCAATATTATTCATTTTATCTTTATCTGACCTTTTCAAAATATATTTTACATAGTCCTTACTATTTATACACTGCATGTATAACATATACCATGGTGATGGAATATGAATGTAATTTAAAACAAAACAAATATATTTGTATTGGTGGTTCATGGTCAAAAACCTTTTTATTTAAATAGACACTAGATCAAAAAAGCTTTGCTGTTCACTCTTCTCAGAAAAATTCTTGAGTATGAAAGCATCCTGTTTTTAAACACTCCAGGCCAGAGTAGAGTCATAGACTTAAAACATAAAAGCCTTATTTATCTCCAGAGGGGGCATACAAAGAACTAACTCTCTCTCTCTCTCTCTCTCTCTCTCTCTCTCTCTCTCTCTCTCTCTCTCTCTCTCTCCCTCCCTCCCTCCCTCTTCCTCTCTCTCTCTCTCTCTCTCTCTCTCTCTCTCTCTCTCTCTCTCTCTCTCTCTGTGTTTTCAGTAGATTTTACTATCTAGCTGCATCTTTTCTTTGTGTATCATGGCATTTTAAGGGCAGGCTGTGTTTTAAATGAAAATGTCAAAACTTTGGGTTCATGTCTTAATTCATGGAGGGGAGAAAATAGAGGAAGGAGACGGTACTGTAATATTACCATTTCAGGGCAGTGATAGTGAGCTTTGTTTTACCAGGGAATTCAGAGATAATATTTCTCTCGTGATACTGGACTGAGATGTTCTTCATGTGAACAAAGGTAACATCCCAGGCCAGTGAGGCAGGTGTGAATGGAAAGCCAAAAGAGCTTACTGGTTAATTAAATTTATATTTCTCATTTACCATTTAGAGTGACTCCTAGTCTAAAATAACTTAACTAAGAAGGTTGGGCAAGTCAGGATTTTTCTGAGTCATGCCTTAGTTATTAGTGGTTAATGAGTTAGTGCTATATATCAATTATTTACAGTGTATCAAGAAAATTAAATGTCAAGAAGTGCTACAAGACCCATGGCCATGAGCCATCTACTCTACATTCTCTTTCAGTACCCTGGGGGCTAAAGGGTAGGTTTTGGAAGACTGTGTCTTCCTTACAGACACAAAATCTAAGAAGATACCATCCAAATTTGCAAACTCTGCTCAGCTAGCTAACTACAGGCAATCAGTAGTTGCTAACTGAGTATCTGTGGTATACTTAGAAAGATGGAGAGGAGAGGGAATAGCAGGGAGAAAATGGAATTAAAGAAGAAAACAAACAAAGAAGGCTGCTTATGATGATAGCCAAATAAGAAAGGCAAACATGCAAGTCTCTCAGAACAGAGAGGCTCTGGTGATGAAGAAAGCATCCAGGAGATGTGTAGATCATGGTCAGAAGGACTTTCAAAGCTGGAGGGACCATATCATCAGATTGTGGATTCCTCTTTCTAGAGATATTTGATTAGCAGGTCTGGGGTGAAGAACCAGCATCTACCTTTCTCACTAGTTCCCAAGTTGAGCTCATGCTACTGGAGAGAAGGATTTGAATATCTTCACTGATGATTTTTTTCTATGCAGAATGTAGAGGGCTCTCAAAGGTTGAGGTGAGGAAGAAGTCAAGAGAAATAAGGTGAAAGAAAGAGGAAGACATATTTATAAAGATCCCAAATTGAATAGACTATGTATGAGATAATTAAAGAAGTTTTTGACTGAAAATGTTTTTCTTCTCTCAGTTCATTCCATTTCACAATTTTCTCACACTTAATGATATTGTCATCCTGTGCTACCTACTGAAGCTTTCTAGCACGATTTTTTTATTAGGTAATTTCTTCATTTACATTTCCAGTGCTATCCCAAAAGTCCCCCATACCCTCCCCCACCTACTCCCCTACCCACCCACCCCCACTTCTTGGCCCTGGCATTCTCCTATACTGAGGCATATAAAGTTTGCACGACCAATGGGCCTCTTTCCACTGATGGCCAACTAGGCCATCTTCTGCTACATATGCAGCTAGAGACACGAGCTCCGGGGGATACTGGTTAGTTCATATTGTTGTTCCACCTATAGGATTGCAGATCCCTTTAGCTCCTTGGGTACTTTCTCTAGCTCCTCCATTGGGGGCCCTATGCTCTATTCAATAGCTAACTGTGAGCATCCACTTCTGTCTAGCACTATTTTTAACATAGTATTTTTATTCTTAGTTTTGCAAATCTAGTTTTGATTATATTGATCTCACTACTTCCCATAACTCCTTCCAAATCCACCTCCCATCTTCCACCTCGTCACTGAGTCTAGTTTGGTGTTCATATATTCATGGATATAGGGCCATCCACTGGAGTGTGGTCAATCTACCAGGACCCACATTCTTAACAAAAACTGATTTTCCTTCCTCAAGAAGCCATTAGTTTTCAGAACACTTCTTAATCAGGGGTAGGGGCTCATGAGCCTTTCCCCTTCCTTGCAAGAATCTTGGCTGCTTGATCTTGGGCAGGTTTTGTGTTTTCTGCAATCCGCAGCTATGTGAGTTTATGAATATAGTGGTCTTATCATATCCAGAAGATACTGTTTCACTCTGGTCGTATTTTTGAAATTTATCCTATAGAAAAATGGAAGTCATTGAATGCCTTTGACTAGTAAGAAGATGTAACTGAAATTTTAGGACTATATCATTTGTCAGCAATTTCCACATGCCGTTTCCTGGGGAGTCTATATAATATACATCTTAGACACAGAGAGCAATGTCAGATGAAGAAAGAAACAAACAAAGCAAAACAAAAACCAAAACAAAATTTTGACAAAGGTTAGATTGCTCAACAGTAAGCATAATAGGAGTTTGTCAAAGGAATGGATGAGGGGTTATTGATAGCACTGGCAATTTACTAGCAACAACACCACAAGAGAAGTCTTCCTCAACCCCCTAGCAGTTATTCATTGCTTATGTATTTGGGGAGAAGGAATAGAGGAAACTCATGGTCCTCAGGGGTCTTATATGCCTGTGAACCTTCTTATCTTTCCATGAGGCAATGCTAGGGGGCTCATTCAAGTAATCACGGCTGTTCTTCTTTCAAGATAGCAATGACCATGTCATTGGAAGAGATCAGTACAATGCTGTACACAGCAATCAGGGGTAGGAGCCTATATTCCATAGGCAGAGAAGAGATAATCTCAGAAAGAATATGAACAAAATTGCAAATTTATTTAACTTGCTTAAAACTCAATTTACATGCTCTTCTTTCCAATTGGAGATACAGGAAAAACTGCCTTTTGAGAGGGTATATTTTGGTGAGAAACATGGCCAGCATTCCTCTCAAGAAAGAATGCAAATACATGGAGTCCGGGCTTTGAACCACCATTAGTCAGGCTTTCCTAAAAGTGACAGCATGGAAATCCTCAAGTCTGCTCAGAGTCTATGCCAATTTGATGGGAGAATCTGCAGATTTTCAAGGAGTAAGTTGATCCATGATGACCTTCGATGCAGGAATGAGGAATTTTCTGTTTATAGTTTTGTCTCAAAAAGGATCCAAATTTACTCCACTCTGGAAGCACATCATTAAGGGGGAATTTTCAGTGTTTAAAAATGCTTTATAACATGATCTCATTGAATTTCTTCTCCTTTCCCTCTGTGCTGATAAATGGAATTGGTGTGGCATGAAATCTACATTAGGCAGAAGAATTTTGCCATAAACACATACACATGCATGTGTCACACATTCTCATACACAGACCATTGAGCACTGTCTAGGGACTCTGAGTTGCCCAGGTATATTTTTTCATAAAGGAAAAAAATCAATGTAGGTAGACACAAAAAGCATATATTGAGAATCTTTGGGAAAGCAGATGGAGGAGGAGGAAAAAGACAAATAGGAAGAGGAAGAGGAGGAGGGAGGAGGAGGGGGGAAGAGGAGGAAGAGGAGGGGGAAGAGGAGGAGGAGGGGGGAAGAGGAGGAGGAGGAGGAGAGCTAAGCATAAAGAGTTGGGAAATGGTCTAAAGAAGCATTGATATGGTTATCTATGAGAGACCAAGCCAAGTGTATGAATTAAACCTAAAGGAGTCTTGAGTCAACCAGTGGGTAGATCAGGTTCAAAAAGAAACCTCTGGCATCTCTAAATTTCCCTGTGCCTTTCTCCTCTTCGTTTCCAACTCACCTGGTAACCCTTATTTCTTCTGTGCTTTCCCCATTCATTCCCTGCTTTCCTCCTTTAGCCATTACTCTGCTCCCTGCGAGTTGAATGGTAATTTAGTGTATGTTCAGGGTTTGTGGTTTTCCAGCATGTTTTGCAATAATATCTTATTGCTTTTGTTCTCCATGGCTAGAGGGTGGGTGCCTTGGGTTGACTCTCCCAATTTTTAAGGCAGGAAAACTACGGATAATAGACCAAGTGAGTTGCCAAAGATGAAAGGCCTGCGACTAACACCCATTATTTTTTACCCTGGCAACTGAAATAAATGCAAGAGCTGGATTGCAGTAATTATTGGGGGAAAGAATTGGAAGGCATCGTCCTTTGTGATTCTTTTGTAATGAATGTGGCAACAGAGGAGATGGCTTTTGCCAGTTTTTAATTCAATGGAAAATGTGAACATATTTCTGATTTATTTGCCACACCTCCAGGTTTATCATGCACAAAATGGAGACAATACAATAATCAGTATATACTTTACAGTTGCTTTAAGATTTCAATGACCTAAAACTTGTCAAGCACTTCCAGTAACAAGTGACATCTAATAAGACCTCATTGCATTCATGGTTATTATAACTACAATTTGTTTAAGGGTGAAAACCTCTGTGTTCAAATAGTCTAAAACATGTACACCCAAAATGCCTAGGTGAAAAAATAGTCTTGCGTTTTGGAAAACTGTATCAGAAAAACAAGATAATAGGTGGAGCCAGTGAATGAACAAGCCAGGGCTCTCCATGGATGACTTGGAAATAAAATCTTTCTTATTTGAGGATATTTCTATTAGGGCTCACTGTGTATCTAGGGTGATGGAGCCCAAAAGGTGCAGATACCATTTTCACTGCTTTCTCCCATCATAGAAGAAATCATTTTGCAGCCACTATGGATCCAGGGTTATGTTGTTGTCAAGCCTTTATATGGCACCCATACTCATCTATGACTGCTAAGGCACTAAATGGCTTGTGCCATCTTTCATAAATAAGCCCTTCTGTCACATCTCTCATTCCATGATATAAACTAACAATTTCTTGGATATGCTTTTCACCTTTCTTGCTCTTCCTGTCCTGTCAAATCCTTTACACAGTGTCTTTGGAAGTTGCACACAGCCCCAAAACAAACAATACCATATATCCCTCAGTCTGCCTTTATCTAGTGTCTATTTGAGTTTGGCTTTCCTATAGATCTCTTAAGCACATGATATTTACCTTATTCACTGAATTTTGTAGAAATTATCATCAGCATTTACCTGGTCTCCCTCAAATTTTCAGTTCTTGCCAGTTTATTGTTATATTTTTATTATTTCATATCATCTGTGTAGTACTGAGGCTTGAGCCTAGGACTCTGTGCATACCAAGCAAGCCCTCTACCTTAGTTATAGCCTCATGCTTGTTTTGCTTTTTATTTTGAGACAAGGTTTTACTAAACTGCCTAGGCTGGTTTTGAACTTAGTATAAAGCCTAGGCAGGCCTGGAACTTTGGACTCCCTGCTTCAGTCTTTCAATTACTAGAATTGCAGACTTAAGTCACTAGGCCTGGCATATATATTTATATATATATATATATATATATATATATATATATATATATATATATATATATTCTTCTTTTCTCTATTCCCATTGCTAGAGATGCTAAGAGAGGAGATCAAGCAGAGACCTTGAGACCTGGGGATCAACATACTAGTGAGTTCTATGGGTTTCGCTGTGCCTCATATATCACAAACTTGGGTATGAAATAGCTAGTACTTTGAGAACAGGAACAGACAAAACTGTTCTCTGCAACCAAAGTACTAGAACATAACCTTTCAAAAGAACTACTGTGTTCCAGGTAAACACTAAAGAAAGAACCATAGCCTCGCTGTTCCCTTCCTCAATGCAAACAAAACAAAACAAAAACAAAGATGCAAACAAACAAAAACTCAACTCACCAGAAAAGGCCAGGAGAGGAAACTGGACTTACTATGCATAGTTATACTGAGGCGTTTCAGCTTATTACTGTAGTAATGTCGCAAGAGGCTGAGGAGAAGGTCAAAACTTAATTCCTGTTGGATGGCAACCATCTTTCACCACCACCTGGGAGTAACAAGCTACTTTCTCTATCCACCCTGCTCTTGCCAGACCACCAGAGGAAGCTTTATCCCCACCAAATGGTAACAACATTTCCCTTCCAGGAAACTGGGGTCTACAAGGACAGTTGGAACATCGCTCAGATGACAGCACACTCTTAGTAGGAAACCTGGACTTCTTTGCTTAGCTGGCAGGAACAGTGACTGTTCTACTTCCCTTCTGGAGCAATATCAGAGGAAGCCAACTGAAACAGAAGGTTTAAATAAAATCAACATGAAGATGGCAGAGTTGTTAGGATTAAAAACAGCTCTCATAAAAATGCCTCATTGGGCAATTACAAATATAATTGAAGCAAATTAAAAGTACAAAGTCTAAGCAAAGAGAAGATGTAAAGATGAAACAAATGAAAATTATAGATGTAAAAAAATACAATAATGCACTTAATGAGTGAGTACCAATACAAAATTTAGAAGAAAGAGGATATAGCCAGTGTACTTGAAAAAAAAACAATAAAAAATCAAGCAGTATAGAAAACAGAAAAATATAAAGTATAAAAATGGTTAGAGTTGTATTTTTAAAAAAAGAGATCTAGCATCTGGGTCATGAAGATCTTAGAAGGAGAGGGAAATTATGGTGCTAAAAAAGTGCCATATCTATCTGAAACAGTGGCTAAAGGAAATGCTTTCTTGTTTGATAATTTCACACATGCATATAATGGGTTTTGGTCAATGTACCCCTACTCTGTCCTATTCAATTCCTTCCCTACCTCTCCAACTGCTCTTTCTTAAACCCACTGAGTCCACTTAGTGCTTACAATACGTGCATGGATGTAGAACCATCTGCTGAAGCATAGGTAGACTTTCAGAGCCTACACCCCCAAAGTAACTGTATTTCTCTGTTCCAGCAGCCAACAATTGCCAATAAGAGTCTCAGTTATGGATAAGCCTCTGCCCCATCCATGTTGGGACTTGACTGGCTCCATCTTGTGCAATTTTTGTGTATAAAATATGAGTGAGCCACTTTGAGTTCACATATGTGATGACTCTGACACATCCAGCAAATACTGTTTCTCTGTAGGTGTCTTACAATCTTTTCACATCATCTTTTACAATGATCCCTAAGCACTGGAATAAGTGGCCACGATATAGCTGTCCCATTTGGAGCTAAGCACTGCTTCCACCCCCTACCCTATCATATGGTAACTCCATTTAAATTCCTTTTATATATGTATATATTTTAGGAATCTTCTACAATAGCATATCTTGTTATGTCCTTTTCAGAAGTTATCCCTTCCTCTCCTCTACCGTAACCTCCAATTTCACATCCTAAAGGAAGTTCTTTAAACAAAAAGGAAACAATGAAAGAAGAAAGAGCAATAAACAGAGTAAAAAAGCAAGTAAACACATTTTACATTTCATTAATTTTTTAAAATTATCTTTGGAGAAAACTTATACACTGCCTGATGTGTTTCTAAATTTGTATAGACAGAGAAAACATTTGACATAATTATATCTATAAAGAAGAAACTAAAAAGGCATAAAGGGAAATAAAACTTCTGTACATAGTTGAACTAGTCAAATATGTAGTAAACTCTGATAAATGATATATCCATAATACAATAACTAGAGAAATCATGAAAAAATACACAAGGATATATAATTCAAAGCACCATGAATCAATCATAATTTGTATATAAAAATGTTCAAATAACCTACACTTATCATTAGAAGGCAGGAACATTCTAAACAGAGTAGAAATAGAAAACAAAATCATCAAATAGCAAATTTAATTCTCAACATATCAGTAACTGTATTTACTGTCAGTGGGTTATGTACACCAATCAAGAGGCAGAATTGATTATTGAATTAAAAGCATGACACTTCTACATGGTATAGCATACCTTCAAATATGAGGTACACAGATTGTTAGTAAAGATATATCATGTAAACAGCAGCTATTACTAAAATAAAGTCAAAGTGGCTAAGATGATTTTACAAAAAGTAGATTTTACTTTGAAGACAATTACCAGAAATATTGTTTCCCATAATAGAGAAGAGTTAACCCATCAAGAAGACATATGAATCTTAAATGTGCATATATTATCTGACAGAACTTCATAATATATATGAATCTGAAAAGGGAAATGTGCAATTGTCTGAAAACTTCAGAGTTCCTCTCTTAACAACTCATCGACTATCTAGACAGAAAATTAGGCAATAAAATGCAAGAATTCAACACCAGCAACAACAAAAAAAGACCAAATAGACATTTATACAGTACACTATTTAACAATGAAAGAATAGCTATTCTCTGCAAGTGCCATATGTCACAACAGACAGTATTTTGGCCATAAAACAAAGCTCAACTCACTTAAAAGTATTAAAATATTATACACTACATTCTATAATACCAGAGGATTATAACAGGAAATCAATATTTATAAGAAAACAGGGGACTCTTATTAGAGTTGGAAGTTAGACAATATACTTCTAAGTGAAACATGTCAAAGAAACCTGGAGAGACATTGAAGACACAAAATTGAATTTAAATGAAAATATATCTCAAGATGTATAAGATCCAGATAATGCTGTGGGAGAAATACATCATTTACATCAAAAACTCAAAATGCAGTTACATAACTACCCACTTCAATAACTTAGAAAAAGAAGTGCAAAAGAAATCCATAGCAAGCAGAAGGCAGGAAATAATAGATGCAAGCAACAAATAAGAATGACAACTGAAAAAAATAGAGAAGTAAATCAATGAAACAAAAGTTCGTTATTCAAAAAAATCAACAAAATTGACAAACTCTAGTAAGATTAATGAATATAAGAGAATAAAGACAAATTGTCAATATTAGAGAGCAGACCCTCAGACATCAAAAGGATAACAAAGCAACACTATGAAAACTCTTCATGCATAAATCCAACAACTTAGACAAGATGGAGAATATTTTCAAAAAGTGCAAACTATAATGATTTCTTCAATGAGAAATTAAGTATTTAAATAGTTCTACAACCACTAAAAGTTGAATTTGTAATTTATTTACTTTGTTTTTTTAATTTATTGTTTGAGAGTTTCATACCTGGCAACTGTCTGTACACCATTTCCATTCTCCTTCTCTGTCTCTAACTCCTCCAGTGTCTCCTCTCTCTCAAATTCATGATCTCTCCTTATAATATATATATATATATATGTATATATATATATATATATAAAACATCTCCCAAAAATTTTTCCATAATAAATCATTTTATTAGTGACTCTTACCAAATGTTTAGAGAATCAAAACAACCCTAGGTCCATCAAGCTGCTTGGGCTTGAACTTGATAACTGAGTGTGATAGCCCAGACCCATATAGTAGAGGAAGAGAAACAACTCCTCTGTTCTCCACAAGGTTACTGTGTCATGCTCTGTCCCTATTAGCAAATGTCATAATTATATAAGTAGCCAATCCCAAGAAATCTCCAAAACACTTTAAATGAAAATGAATGCATAAATCCATGAAGGATACATTATGAACAAAAAACCTCAATCCTACTTCTATAAACTAGCAATGAACATAAAAATTTAAAATACAGTATCATTTACAACCACTAAATATGTAAGACCTTTATGCTGGAAAATACAAAGTATCATTTCACAAGAAATAAGATATACATAAATAGAGACCCTATGCCCCTGAATTGAATGACTCAGCTCAGAAAAGTTTATTTGGTCTTAACACATGGAAAAGTAAGTTTAATAACATTCCTATCAAATTCTTTAAAAGAAAATCTTTGGAGATATACATAAGATCATTCTGCAAAGAAACTATGCTAACTAAAACACTTGGGGAAAGAAGGGAAAAGTAGCAAGATGGATAAATCCCTTTCTTCATTGCTATGATCAAAAACCTGACAAGAAGCAACATAATGAGGGAAGAATTTGTTCTGGCTTACAATTCAGGGAACTTACAATTACAGACAACTGGGGCTTGGAAATAATGGCAGCAGTGATATAAGTCAGTTGGTCACATTGCCTCCACACAGGAAACAGAGAGATGAGCACCAGTTTTCAGCCAACTTTCTCATTTTGTTCTATCCAGCCCATGGAATGTTGGCATGTGCATTTAGGGTGAAGCCTTTTACCTTTGTTGATTTAGTTTAGGAGCTCCCTCACACACATGCTCAGAGATTTGTTTCCTAGGTGATTCTAGATCCTGTCAAGTTGACCATCAGGATCAACCATCAAATAGAAATATCCTTGTGGCCCTCCTGCCACAGGCTCCTTCAGCAAATCCTATTGGCATGTGGCACCAAAACACAAAATTTGCAGAATAAAGAAAGGATATTAAAAGTTGCAAGGGAAAAAGACCAAGTAACATAAAAAAAGCAGACCTATCAGAATTACACTACTATACCTAGAAAACTCTCAATCACCATAGATGGAGAAAGCAAGATACTTCAAGAGAAAACAAATTTAAACAATATGTATCCGCAAATCCAGCCCTACAGAAAATACTAGTAGGAAAACTCCAACCCAAGGAGGTTAACAACACCTAAGAAAACACAGGAAGTAAATGATTCCACATCAGCAAGAACAAAATAAAAGAAACACACATACACACACACACACGCAAACACATATACACGCAACCATCACCAACAACAAATTAAAAGTCACTGGCCATTAATATCTTTCAATGTCAATGGACTTAATTCCCTAATAAAAAGTCACAGGCTAACAGATTGAATGCAAAAACTGGATTGACCATTCTGCTGCATACAAGAAATACACCTAGCAATAAAGATGGACATCATATTAGCGTAAATGGCTAAAAAAAGTTTCCAAGGAAAGGAACACAAGAAGCAAGCTGGATAGCCATTCTAATATTTATTAAATAGACTGTCAACAAAAATTAATCAAAACAAATGGAAAAGTAAATTTCATACTCATCAAATGAAAAAATCCAACAAGATGACATCTTAATTCTAAATATCTATGCCCCAAATGCAGGGGTACCCATATTTGTAAAGAAACATTACTAAAAGTTAAATCACACTTTGAACCCTACACATTAATAGTGGGAGACTTCAACAACCCGCTCTCACCAATGAACAAATCATGGAGACAGAAACAAAACAGAGAAATAATGAAACTAACTGATGCTATGAATCAAATGGCCCTAACAGATACATACAGAACATTTCACCCAAACACAAAAGATTATACCTTCTTATCAGCACCTCGTGGAGCCTTCACCAAAATTACAACAAGAAAATTGAAATAATGCCTTATATCCGATTAGACCACCATTGGTTAAAGCTGGACTTCAGAAACATCAGAAACAACAGAAAGCCTACAAACTCATGCCACTGAACAACTCTCCCCTCCATGATCATTGGACCAGGGAAGAAATAAAGAAATTAAAGACTTTCTAGAACTCAATGGAAATGAAGGCACAGCAGACCCAAACTTATGGGACACAATGAAAGCAGTGCTAAGAGGAGAAAGTTCATAGCACTAAGTGCTTTCATAAAGAAATTGCAGAGTTCTCATACTAGCAAATTAAAAGTACACATGATAACTCTAGGGAAAAGAAAACAAACACACACAGGAGTAGACGGCAAGAAATAATCAAACTCAGGGATGAAATCAATCAATTAGAAACAAAGAGAACAACTCAAACGATCAACGAAACCAAGAGCTGTTTCTTTGAGACAATCAATAAGATAGACAAAACTTTAGCAAAATATTAAAATGCAGAAAGAAAGTATCCAAATTTTTAAAACAGACCAGAAATGGGAAGCGAAAATAGACACTGAGGAAATTCAAAGAGTCATTAGGCCTGACTTCAAAAGCCTGTATTCCACTAAATTGGAAAATTTTAATGAAATGGATGATTTTTACAACAGATACTACTTACCAAAGTTAAATTAAGAGCAGGTAAACTATCTAAATAGTCCATTAACTCCTAAAGAAATAGAAGCAGTCACTAAGAGTCTCCCAATCAAAAAAAAAAAAAAAAAAAAGAAGAAGAAGAAGAAGAAGAAGAAGAAGAAGAAGAAGAAGAAGAAGAAGAAGAAGAAGAGCTAACACCAATATTCCTCAAACTATTCCACAAACAGACACAGAAGGAACATTGCCAAACTCTTTCTATGAGGCCATAGTCACCCTGATACCTAAACCATAGAAAAATGCAACAAAGAAAGAGAACTTCAGACCAATTTCCTTTATGAACATTGATGCAAAAATACTCAATAAAATACTTGCAAATTGAATCGAAGAACACATCAAAAACATCATTTACGATGATCAAGTAGGCTTCATCCCAGGGATGCATGGATGGTTCAATATATGAAAATTTATCAATGTAATCCACCATATAAACAAATTGAAAAAAATAACACATATAATCAGTTCAGATGAACAAAAAAATCTTTGAAAGAATCCAAAACCCCTTCATTTTAAAAGACTTGGAGAGAGCAGGTAAAAGGTGCATACCTAAACCTAATAAAAGCAATATACAGCAAGCCACTATCCAACATCAAATTCAATGAGGAGAAACTTAAAACAATCCCACTAAAATCAGGGACAAGACATTGCTGCCTACACTCTTCCTATCTATTCAACATAGTACTTGAAGTTCTAGCTAGAGCAATTAGACAACAAAAGGAGGTCAAGGGATACAAGAAGGGAAAGGAAGAAGCCAAAGTATCACTATTTACAGATGATATGACAGTATACATAAGTGACTCCAAAATGTCTACCAGAGAACTCCTACAGCTGATACACAACTTCAGCAAAGTGGCTGGATACAAAAACAACAACAACAACAACAACAAAAACAACAAAAAAACAGTGGCTCTCCTTGATACAAATAATAAAACAGCTGAGAAATAATTTAATCTAACAATGCCCTTTATATTAGCCAAGAATAATATAAAAAACCTTGGTGTAACTCTATCCAAGCAAGTAAAAACCCATTTAACAAGAATTTTAACTCTCTGAAAGCTGAAAGGGAGGAAGATATCAAACAGTTATAAGATCTCCAATGCTCATGGATTGGTAGGATTAACATAGTAAAAATGGCCATCTTACCAAAAGCAATCTACAGATTCAATGCAATTTCCATCAAAATCCCAACACATTTTTTTTACAGAACTTGAAAGAACATTTCTCAACTTCATATGGAAAAATAAAAACCCAGGGCAGCACAAACAATTCTGTACAATTAAGAAAAAAAAAAACAACAAAAACAAAAAACAAAAATACTTGACACCAATTGTTGAAGAAACTGTCTTAACTGAATTTCAACATGTGGAAATAAGGCCTACTCCACTGGGGGAATTCATGCCTTGTTCTGTACCTGATTAAAAAGTTCAAGGCTGGGAGTGGGTCATGAGCCTTTTTAGGGAACCTAAATGAACATATTGCTAAATGGACATATAGTCAAAGTATGTTGTAAGCATTTATGTTTACACCCATAATTAATGGATCAGAAAAGCTTCTGTTTATAGAGAGCAGAGGCCAACAGAGACACTTAACTATTCAAAGTGCTGAAAATATTAACTATTGAGTACTCAGTCTTAAGTAGAACATCTGTCTATATCACACATACACACACACACACACACACACACACACACACACCCGTCCACAGCTTAGGAAATATCACAGAAGAATGATGGAAAGAATGAAAAAGCTGGAGAATGAAACAGGACACTATGAAACTGTCTTCCAGATATGACATTGCTGCTTCATCCACGAACTCACAACAGCACTGGTTACCTGCACGAGGCTTGCAAAAGAACGCACTGCTCAGTATTCCACCATGAATGAGGGGCTCACAGGATCCCACCCCTCCCTGAGAAGCTACAGACAAGCAATAACTACACAAAACAGGAGTCCTAGTCCTCCTAGGTGCAACCACTGCTATGTTGTTCTGGCTTAAGTAAAATCAAGTAAATACAGAACTCGTGATCATTCAGGCAACCATGCTAACAAAGGCCACCACCGCCATCCCTGCAAAAAAAAAAAAAAATGAAAATAAGAGAAAGATATGTTGAGAAAATAGTTTGTGGGAGGGAGGGTTATAGAAGAATGTAATGGGAGGGCAATACAATCAATGTGTATCATATGAGGAAGAGTTGTGAAAGAATAAATAAAAAAATTTAAATAATAATAATAAAAAAATTCAGAGGTATCACCATCCCTGATTTCAAGCTATACTACAGATCAATAGTACTAAAGATCACATGGTACTGGCATAAAAACAGACAGTTTTATCAGTAGGATTGAACTGAGGAGCAAAAACTAAACACACACACCTATGGACACTGGAATTTTAACAAAGAAGCCAAAAAACACATAATGGAAAAAAGAGCATCTTCAACAAATGGTGCTGGTCATATTGATATTTATATGTAGAAGAATGCAAATAGATTGATTGATATTTATCACCCTGTACAAAATTCAAGCCCAAGAAGATCAAAGACGTCAACATAAAACCCAGCACACTGAATCCAATAGAAGAGAAAGTGGGAAATATTCTGAAGCAGTAGCTAAAATCTACATCCTGACCCACGGAATGGAAACAGAGAAATAGACTGGGCCTGACATAAGCATCAAAACATCAAAGCCCACCTTCAGTGACCTACTTCCTTCAAAAAGGCCATACTTCATAATGCTTTCTAAACAGTTCACTGACTGGAAACCAAACATTAAAATATTCAAGTCCATGGGCTTCACATAAACTAAAAGCTCCGTGAAAACTCCGTAAGGGTAGCTTAAGGCAAGCTATACTCTAAGAGAAAACACTTCTGAACTCTTATGTTAGAGTCTTAGTAACAGAAAAGGACTTCAAAAATTCTATATTAAGAGCCCAATCAACCTAATTATAAAATGAATAAACACCATGAACATATATTTCATAAAAGAGAGTATTTAGATGGGAAGTAATCACATGCATAGATGTTTAGCATCATGAGCCATTCTAAAATGTAAATTCAAATCATGATGAACTACTTGCCAGAATGGCTAAATCAAAGATAGAAAAAAACAGTGACATGAGAAACCACTGGTAAATGGTGGCAAGGAGTACAGTAACCAGATCACTCCGACACTACTGATGGGAATGGAAAACAGCATAGCTACTCTGGAAAATATTTTAACAATTATTTTCTAAAATGAACCATGGAACTATCATACAATTCAGGATTTGGACCCTGGGCACTCATCCCAGAAAAATGGAAACTTATGACCCCCCCCCAAAGAAAAACTGTATATGGATGTCTATAGTCACTTCATTCAAAATGGCCTAAAACTGAAAACAACCCAGATGTACAACCCTAAGGGAATGGCTATACAGGGTACGGGTGGTATTCAGTAATGAAATACCAAGGCACCCTTGAAAACGTTTGGAGAAATCTCCATGGAACAATGATGAGAGAAAAATAAAGCCAATCTCCCAAGATTAAAACTTACATGACCTCTTTTATATGACACTTTTGAAATGACACATTTTTTTAAAATTTTTAATATTTTTTATTACGTATTTTCCTCAATTACATTTCCAATGCTATCCCAAAAGTCCCCCATACACTCCCCCCCCCCACTTCCCTACCCACCCATTCCCATTTTTTTGGCCCTGGCATTCCCCTGTACTGGGGCATATAAAGTTGGCAAGTCCAATGGGCCTCTCTTTCCAGTGATGGCCGACTAGGCCATCTTTTGATACATATGCAGCTAGAGTCAAGAGTTCCAGGGTACTGGTTAGTTCATCATGTTGTTCCAACTATAGGGTTGCAGATCCCTTTAGCTCCTTGGGTACTTTCTCTAGCTTCTCCATTGGGAGCCCTGTGATCCATCCAATAGCTGACTGTGAACATCCACTCCTGTGTTTGCTAGGACCCAGCATAGCCTCACAAGAGACAGCTATATCTGGGTCCTTTCAGCAAAATCTTGCTAGTGTATGCAATGGTGTCAGTGTTTGGAAGCTGATTATGGGATGGATCCCTGGATATGGCAGTCTTTAGATGGTCCATCCTTTCGTCACAGCTCCAAACTTTGTCTCTGTAACTCCTTCCATGGGTGTTTTGTTCCCAATTCTAAGGAGGGGCACAGTGTCCACACTTTGGTCTTCATTCTTCTTGAGTTTCATGCGTTTAGCAAATTGTATCTTATATCTTGGGTATCCTAAGTTTTGGGCTAATATCCACTTATCAGTGAGTACATATTGTGTGAGTTCCTTTGTGATTGTGTTACCTCACTCAGGATGATGCCCTCCAGGTCCATCCATTTGCCTAGGAATTTCATAAATTCATTCTTTTTAATAGCTGAGTAGTACTCCATTGTGTAAATGTACCACATTTTCTGTATCCATTCCTCTGTTGAGGGACATCTGGGGTCTTTCCAGCTTCTGGCTATTATAAATAAGGCTGCTATGAACATAGTGGAGCATGTGTCCTTCTTACCAGTTGGAACATCTTCTGGATATATGCCCAGGAGAGGTATTGCTGGATCCTCTGGTAGTACTATGTCTAATTTTCTAAGGAACTGCCAGACTGATTTCCAGAGTGGTTGTACAAGCTTGCAATCCCACCAACAATGGAGGAGTGTTCCTCTTTCTCCACATCCTCACCAGCATCTGCTGGAAATGACACAATTTTGCAACTTGGAGAGCCGAGCATGGATACAACCGGTTAGGGATTGAGTGATGTGATGAAAGGGAGATAGGCACCTTAATAAAGACCAATAGCAAAGATCCTATGATGGGAATGTCTGTATAATAACCAGTTCAGTGGGGATATTTTTGTGATATTATACTATGGTTTTATCTACTATTGTCAAGGAAAACAGCATTCAGTGTACATAGAATGTCTAAGTATTATTTTGTAACTGCATGTGAATCTATTTTATTTAAAAGTTTAGTTTACTAAAAAATAAAATTTTATTTTGCTTTAAGAATTGCTATCTTCTATCTGTATCACTCTGTCTTTTCATCACTACTACTTACTAGATGGAAGCCAGGGGTGACTTAGAGTAGTAAAGTTGTGGTATGATTGATGAGAAGATGATTTGACTATGTTTTGCAGGTCAAACCCCAAGAAATTGCTAGTAAACCCAACATGTGAAGGAAATTGAGGCATCAGATATGACTCTAAAGTGTATTCTGCTCCATCTTGGTTTGTTTTGTTTGTTTTGTTTTGTATTTTCTCCTCAGTTGAAAAAAGACTGCAAAAGAGAAACATTCAGAGGAAGTCAAGAGTTTGCTTTGGGCCATCTTGAGTCTAAGATTCCCAGTAGAGCTCCAAGTAGAGATGTATAGCAGTTTAGAGAAACCTAATTGTGTAGTCAATCAGTATGAGAGAGAAGTATCTAAAGCAGAAACTTGATGCTTCGGGGTGGGAGGTGGATGGATACACAGAGGGGCACTCTCAGAGGAGAAAGGAAGGAGGTAGGGGAGGGACAATGTGATGGGGGACAGGGAATGGGAGCAGTGATTGGGATGTAAAATTAATTTTAAAAAAGAAAGGAGAAAGCAGCAGAGCTACTGAGAAATAGTGGCTAGTGAGGGGAGAAAATAGCCACATTCAAGTAGAGCATTAGAAATGAAGACATGATTCTCCAATGATTCTGTAACCTTTTAATTGGGAATGTTGGCTTCTTGTTTTATGTTCAGCACTTATCTGTCAGTCCTCCTCGAAGTTATTATCTTCACTACTTATCTTTGCTTTAAATTTCCAACTGAGAAAATCTGATTGCCGGATACTAGGTTAAGATAGCACCTAGTTACCTGTTCTAGTTATTCATTAATGCACAGAAAAATCACCCACAAACTCAGTGGCTTCAAATAATAACAACCATTTATTGTCTCTCTCAGTTCTATGGGTCAAGGACTCAGTGTTGGCTTGGTTAAGCAAGTTTTGGCTGAGAATCTCAGATGGCATAGATGGCTGAAGCTAAAAATCATCTGAAAGTTTGTTTACTTGCATAACCTGCACCTGGTCTGGGAAGACTCAAACTATTGCTCCAGGTACACCTCATCAATCTTGGATTTTCACAATACACAATATAATTGCAGGCTACGGCATTTTCAAGCATAACCAAAGTGGTATCCATCACCTACTGGCTGGCACAGTTCAAGCACATACCAGAATTCAATGGTTTGGAAACAGAACCAGATGTTAGTTTTCCAGATAGGAGACAGTATCTTATCAGATAGGATGATGTTATCCTTGTGCCACAATCCCAGGCAGTCTGTCCTTCTGGAATGCTACTGCATAACAGCCAAAAAAGTTTTCTTAAAATTACTGCATTCCTCCATATGACACACACCAAACACAATTTATAATGTTGACACATCCCCTCAAGTGTCTCTGTGATCTTTGGAGAAACTTTCCTTAGCATGAGTATTTTTTATGTATCTGGATTATTAGATGTTCTAGTTTGCCAGTGCAGATGGCCTGAGTTTTACACTTGTCCCATACTAAGTTTTAATAATTTCTTCTCTACTGTCAAGTGTCCTGGTTGGATGATAAATTTTAAGATTCCATACAATTTCTTCACTCCAAATGTGTTTCTTGTTTGAAATTAGATTAGTTCAAAATTGGACTAGAGGTGCAAATTTTTCTTATTGAGGGGAGTAGACAGATGTGTTAGCAAGGAGTTATGAGAGGGAAAAGGACATATTACTTATGAGTGTGGGGTCATGGTAGACACAAGAACCCATGTCCTTTGTCAAAAAGAACCAGACAGATAATAAAGTAATAATAACAACTAAAACATGAATATGTTTGCTTAACCTACATCCATTTACTTACTTGATACACCTTATTAGCCAATGTTATTTAATCTAAATGATACTGGTGTCCAGAGTCTATAATTATCATAAGATGTCAGAATAGTTCTGGTACCACAAGCTAAGTTGTACATCTAGCAAAAGTAAGCTGAGTTGGTTTCTAAGCCTGTGTTTATTCGTTGTGGCCATTAGACTTTTGTAAGTGTATTAGGTGTGACCTGAATTGATTGTTAAAAGAACATAATGAGCCCAAGTTATTGATAGACTTGATAAAGGTATTTGGGAAGAGGGGTATAAAGGACCATTTGTTTGGATGCAACAGATTTAGCTACAGAAGATTTAGGCAACCTCTGGAAGAGTCAGAGCACCAATTTTCTTTAAAAATTAAAAAAACACACACACACAAGCTGCACCTATTCAGCAACCTTTAAAAATTATGTCTAGGTAGGAAGAATTACCTCCTTAAGGTAAAAGTGAGAATGTAATCTCCCAGCATCCCTTACAGCCTGAGAGAAGTCACATGTATCCAGGTTCTGATGCCAATCAGGATTTGAAATAGTCATGGTGATACATACCTGTAGTCCTTGTACTTGGAAGGCCAAGGCAGGACAATTTCCACAGTATGAGGATAGCCTGGCACACATTCATGAGTTCTAGGCTAATCCAGTATTTATAGCAAGAATCGCTCAAAAAATATAATTAAATTGCAAATGGACAAGTATTTATGGGTCAATTACTTGGTAGCAAAGATCGATCTACAAATTATACAGGCAAAGAAGCTTACATACTGGTCAGGACAAGCAATAAACAAAATTGCTTAATATATTCCATTCAATATATTAATATATTAAGTGGTGAATGAGCTATAAGGGAATGCCATCAAGACAAAGGAAGAAAATGATGAGAAATTGTTAGTAAAAATCTTTCTGATTCAGCAATATCTGGACAGTGAGCCTAAAAGATGACACGGAGAAAGTAATCTCATCTGGGCAGACATGTTCTTAGCAGAGGGGGGAAAAAAGCAAAGGCTGTGAGGCAGGAGCAATTCCTGTAATATTCAGAGAACCTCAGTGAGAGTTGTGTCAAATGGAACAAGTAATGGTAGTAGTAGAGAATGAGTTAAACAAGAAATAGAATGGATAGATTGTTGAGTCATGTAGGACATTTTAAGTGTACACAGTGAGTTCTTTTGATGGACAGGATGTGTAGTATCAAAAAGGCAGTCAACAGTGACTCCAGGGATTTTGCCTTGAAATCCTAGAAGGGTGTATTTCTGTGGGAAGGAAAGGTGTGAGATATGTATTGGACAACTAAGGGAATATTTTATTTCCAGTGGGCAGGTAGATATATACAAGTATGGAAAAGAACTAGACTTGCTCTTTCGGGGAGGGGCTTCATTATACAAGGCCAGGGGCCTAAATCACCTAGGTTGTGAGAGAGAAATTGGGATAAGAAAATCAAGTCTGGGGATATCCTACAACTTTGACATTGGAAAGGTGAAACCAGCAAGGATACTGTATTATTCAGTTTCCTAAAGGAGTAGAACTGATACAATAAGTACATATTATTAAAGGGGACTTATTAGGTTGGCTTAATACAATAGGAACTTGGTTAGCAACTGCTATCTACATACTAGAGAAACTGAGAATCCAGTCCTTAGGGCTACATGCCTCAACATCCCCAGTCTGGTACTGAAGGCCTGAACTATTCCTGGAGAGGCAATAGCCTACAGTCTATGTTACAGCTGAGTTCTGATGTCAGCTAAGGATATTATCCACAGAAAGAGTAATAAGGTAGGCAGATGCATTCATTTGTGAGGATTGAGGGCAGGCAGGCAAAACCAGCCCTGCTTTTCCTTCAGACCTCTGTATATCTGGAATTTTGCCAGAAGGCATTGCCAATTTTGTTTGAAAGTCTTCTCCATTCAGTTAATAATTCATCCCAAGAAATACCCAGACTCTCCCAGACTCTCTTAGTTGATTCCCGACCCAATAAAATTGGCAACCCAGATTAACCATCATGGACAGTGAGAAATTAGTAAATAAATAGGGTTTAACCAGGAGAGGATGGAACCTCATAAGTCTCTAGAGAAAGACAGTGATCAATGTCCCACCTACTTACGGTCAAATAGTATTAGGACTGATATCTAACCATAAGATTTGACAACTCGGAAGCCACTAACATCCTCAGTCAGAGCAGTTTCAATGATTTAGTTCTGACTCTACTATGTTAACATTAGGGACTATTAGTACAGCCTTGTTGGCAAACATACTAGTTAGGTGAGTCCACTGACTGCAGTTTCTCCCTCAAGCCCAGTCCAAAATAAGCATAAGGTATTGTTGAACAAAGTGTATGCATTCATGGAAATTGGCCAGTTGAGTAACAGGTCTTTAGCCCCAACTCAACAAAGAATGCTTGGTTCTTATGCCAGTCTCTCCTGCAGAGAGAATCCTGGCCTAGTTCTCCACGGGTTCTGGGAGGGTGAATAAATCTCTCCATACAGTAACTGAGGGGTACTTCTAAAGAACCAAGAACACCAGCAATCCAAGACCAAATGCCAGATTATAACCATAAGGTCACAGATGAAATATAGGCAAGGCATCTTGCCTTCATGAGCCTGGAAATGTTTTTTCCAAATTGCTGACCCCCAGGCAGCCTCACCTACAGTTTGGGGAACAAGGAATTAGAATTATTGCTGTTGCTCGTCTTCCTGGAATACCCATTATGTTCCTGCTTAACACTGGGCCACAGCTTCCTCAATTCGACAGGGCTGGCTCCTACGACTACATTAAAGGTAGTAAGTTAAATGCCTGATTGCCTTCAGGTTGACTGCCTATTATTATGGAAAGAGCATGTGGCTGGAGGTTCCCAATATGCATTGTGTTAGATTAGTATGAGCAGGGTCTCTGGGACCATTGCAAATATCAAAGATGATGGATCCCAGACTCAGGTAAAATGAGGCTTGACCACTTTAAGTCCACGAGATACAGTGGTTTGTAGGTGATGCTCACTGCTCCCAAACTGATGACATGGGACAGGTGGGCTCTAGAGCCTTCACTCCATACTCAACTCTTAAGAGTGGCCCAAGATACTAGGTAATCCACAGCAATGGTCAGATGTTCTTATGACTACCTGTGGTGGTTTGGATGAAAATGGCCCCATAGGCCTATAGGGAGTGGCAGTATTAGGAGGCATGGCTTCATTGGAGGAATTATATCACTGGGAGTGGGGCTTTGAAGTCTTACATGTTCAAGCTATGCCCATGCCGAGTGCCTCACTATCTCCCTATTGCCTGTAAATCTGGATATAGAATTCTCAACTACCTCTCCAGCACCATATCTGCCTGCATTCCACCATGCTTCTCATCATAATAATATGGACTAAACCTCTCAACTATAAGCTAGCCCCAATTAAATGCTTTTCTTTATAAGAGTTGCCATGGCCATAGCATCTATTCACAGCAATAGAAATCCTAACTATGATAGAACCCCTCTCCTCTTGTTATACAATAAACTCCTTGAACCATGACACCACAAGAAAACATCCATAGCCACATGACAAAATAAAGAAAACTAAATCTTAGAAAGATTAAGTGACTTGTCATGTGGCTGCCAAGTAGCAGAACCATGATTTGAACTTTGATCTCTTTGATTATAGCCTCCAATTTTTAGTAAGTCCAAATGTGAACCCTTGATTCCCACATGTTCAGGGGCTGTTTAAACAGGCTTGTAATGGTGAGTCTCCTGCATCTGGCATGGTGCCTGGTACAGAACAGACTTGCAAAAGCTGTATTGCCAGCATGAGGAAAATAGGTGCAGCTTTTCCACTGTTTACCAGGTCTACAGGTAGGTAGTAGACTAGAGGCATCCCCCTGACATTCTCAAAGAGTTCAATTTCAAATTAGTCAAACAAGAAGAGAATTAGTAACTTCTTATGTGTCCTTTCAGTCTGGGCTTCTCACTTTGGTACTGGAGGTGTTGGTGATTGCTGTTAATTGTCAACTCAACAGAATCTGGAATTACCTGGGCGATAGGCATCTGGGCACACCTGTAGTTAGGACTGTCTTGACTGTATTAGTGGAAGTGGGAAGACCTGACCATTGTGGATAGGATTGTTTCTTGGGCAAGAGATCTTAGATTGTATAAAATGGAAAGTGAGCTGAGCATTGAGATGCATCCATCCCTATGTTTTTAGATTGAGGATGTGATGTGATCCATTAGGGCTTCAATCTGCTGATGCCTCAGTTTCCCTACCATGATGGACAATAACTTGAACTGTGGCCAGAATAAACTATTTCCTTCCTTAAGTAGCTTTCCTCAAAATATTTCATCATAACAATAGGGAAAGAAACCAAGACAGATATGAACAAGAATGAAAATTACCCTGCCTGCACAGACACACACAGACACACACACACACACACACCTTCCTTATCAACAGAAGAATCTGGCTCTGGAGTCTATGTGCAAGTGAGGCTTTTGAGGCCCTGAAGGCTGTGGGTAGAATACAACTGCTTTCTTTTGGATTAGGAGTACAGCCAAACAAAACCTGGAATGAGGAGCAAGAACAGTCTAGACATACTATTCAGAATAGCCAGACGGAAAGGCGGATGCAATGGGACTATATGGGACAAGCAATGGCTAAACTGTGAAGCCAGGCTGGCCATGTCCTACGTCCTCAGGGATCCCACCCCCCAGAAGCACCCATAATCATACTTTATCCCTATTTAGTTTGCCTTCCCAGAGGCAGTAGTGTGCTACAGAGCTGGTGTTCACTAGCTTCTAGCAGCACAAGTGACCTCATGTCAGCTCGTACCACTTACACTAGTTTGTACAAGTTCACAAGAGCCAGTTGCTAAATTTTCAGGAACTGTGAAAACTTGTTATTAAATATTAAATATAGCCATAAAAATTTAAACCAAACATACACACAATCACATACATTTATAATAAAATGTTCAGTTCCAAAATCCATCCTTAGTGCCTAAATTAACTATATTGTGTCTTATATTATCGATGCTTCTGACTTTTTCAGCATCTCTTCCATGTCTTTTCTAGTATATGGGGAAACCCCTCCACACTCTGTAAGGCCTGGCTGTATAGCCAGCCCTCTTCCAATTTCTTCTCAGGTGGTAGTGTTGAGTCAGTCATAATGAAAGTAACTGTAGAAGTACAACTGGCAACAGTTACAAACCATACTGTTAATTAATTTCCTCTATTTAAATAAAAATTTATGTATATGGCTGTTTTACCCGCATGCATGTCTGTATACTACATGTATGAGATATCTGAAGGGGCAAGGAGAGAGAGAGAGAGAGAGAGAGAGAGAGAGAGAGAGAGAGAGAGAGAGAGAGAGAGAGAGAGTCCTTGGAGCTGGAGTTACAGTAGGTAGTGAACAGCCATATGGGTTCTGGGAATTGAACTTAGGATATCTGAAAAAGCAGCCAATGCTCTTAAGCACTGAGATAGCTCAGTGGTTAAAACTATTAATTTTTATCAAGAGCTCTGTTTGTTTACCATCTGCCAACAGCTTAATACGCAGAAGGGAATACACACAAGGTGCATCACCCATTCTCTGTCCCGCCCAAGAATATCTATCTACATATACTCCCACAGCATAAAAAATAATATCCATGGGGCAGAATTTCCAGGGCATTGCATGTGAAAGTGTTGTGTGCACTGCCTTCAACGTTGTATATATTCATTACATTTGAAGTTTTAATGTTGGGCTGGCTGTGTAAAATGAAATCCCAAGACTTTGTTTAGACAGCAGGGAAGGGGGTGAGTACTAAATCACAAAGCTATAATCTCTCTCTCTCTCTCTCTCTCTCTCTCTCTCTCTCTCTCTCTCTCTCTCTCTCTCCATGACTCTGTGTGTCTCTATCTTTCCATCTCTCTTACCCCTTTACCCTTTCATAGTGCTTTGAGTAGCTGTTTAATAATATTCTAGATAAAGAAAAAAAGAGAAAGGTTTAAATTATTAGCATGAATTTTACCAGATACTTGGGCCTAATGTCTGCCAGCCCCTCTCACCAACCACCATATTGCCCCTACTACAGCAAGACAGAGGCTGGGTAGGAGGTGGAGCTCTGAGAAAGTCAAGCCTAGATTCCTGTGGCAAATGAGGGAACCTTGGGAATCTTTAAACTGTTGTACCAGGGCATACTAGGTATCTGGATTGAGTGTGGTCAAGGTTGCTCCACCAGGACACAGCTTCCATTTAACTGCAGCAATGCAGACTTGAGGCAAGATGGCCACCACCACTCCATGTGCTGAGATACTCAAAATGTAAGGCCCAACTCAAGCACTGCTATGTCCCGTCTCTACTGGAAATGGAAGGCAATAATGAAAATTCGGTCTTTCCCTCCTCCCTAACAACCCCAAGATCTAAGAAATGTTTGGGCAAGGACTAGTTTCAGGGAGGAGATAAAAGAAACTCTAAGATATCAGCGTGTATTTCTGTGTTTCAGGGAATTCATGACAAATGTAAACTTAGAAGAACTTCAAGATGGGGACAATAGACCATTAAGTCAAGCACGGGATGCTGCTGGACACAAGGTCCTAAGTTTCTGCACAAGGCACACAACCATGGTACTGATCTCACTCGGTTGCTTGTTCAAGCTCTTACGATAGGAATTCTCTCTTCTGCCTCTGCCTCCCAATTACTGGGATTAAAATGGTGTGCATACCTAGCTCAACTCTTATGCAGTGTCAGTCATTCTCCTAGTTTCAACATTCTTTCATACCTGAGCTCCTAGAATGACTGATTTGACTCTATTTACCCTTGTCATCTGCACCACACTTCTCAGACTGCACACCAGATTCTGTCCAGTATGCCCCCGAAATTGCTGCTATCATCAATACTGGCTTCTCTTCCTTCCCTTTTACTATTATGGACAGTTTGCCTTGAACTTCCTAGTGACTACATGTGGCTGTTGCCATTGATGTTGCTCTTCCTGGGGTTGCGAGTGCAATTTGAAACAAGGCCTCTCTTCTTGAAAAAACACCTCAGCCTTAACAAAGATTAAAGGGACAAATCAAGCTGCCTTTGCTTAGAATGCCTGATTTATTTTCCTGTCGTCCTTGTACTTCTCATCAAAGAGAATGTAGACCCTGTGCAGAGTGCAAAATCACATAACTGACAATGTCCAGTTCTACCAGATTTAGAACATTCCCAAGTTATCATTGCTGCAAGATGTTTATCTAGAGACAATAATCTCAGTGCACATTTTTTTAAATTGCTATTTCTCACTTTAAACATAGCCTCAAAATTCAAATTAGGACCAAGAGAGTGTTGCTATTAGTTATAAGACACCTGGCTTTTTGGACACTTAAGTAGCTCTCTTCTAATCATGACTGCAGATAATGTATTTTAAGACTGCACTCCTGTTTTCTTCTTTAGTGGTTTTCTTTGGGAGATCACATCACCATCTTTCCTCTGGAAAGGAGATAGGTATCAAATTTGCAGCAACAAGTTTCACTTTCAGGAAGCCCAGGGCAAAAGTCCACTGGGTTGAAATTTGTGGGAAGCCTCAGCCATATGTGGTGTGTCACAGCTCCTTCACACTGCATTTCCATGTGGCAAACCAAAGCAAACCAGAATAGACACAAATAAAAGAGATAAATAAAAGAGACTCTACTTTTTTTTGGAATTTATAGAAAATTTTATTAACCATATATATATATATATATATATATATATATATATATATAGTCTTTTCTTTGTTTATTAGGTATTTTCTTTATTTACATTTCAAATGTTATCCCCTTTCCGGATTTCACCACTGAAAATTCCCTATCCCCTCCCCCTCCCCCTCTCCCCTCCCCCTGCTCCTCAACCCACCCATTCCAATTCCTGGTTCTGGCATTCCCCTATACTGGGGCATAGAACTTTCACAGTCCAAGGGCCTCTCCTCCCATTGATGACTGACTAGGCCATCCTCTGCTACATATATAGCTAGAGCCACAAGTTCCACCATGTGTTTTCTTTGATTGGTGGTATAGTTCCAAGGAGCTCTGGGGATACTAGTTAGTTCATATTGTTGTTCCTCCTATGGGGCTGCAAACCCCTTCAGCTCCTTGGGTCCTTTTTCTAGCTCCTTCATTGGGGACCCTGTGCTCCCTCTAATGGATGACTGTGAGCATCCACTTCTGTATTTGCCAGGCACTGGCAGAGTTTCGCAGGAGACAGCTATATCAGGCTCCTGTCAGTAGGCTCTTGTTGGCATCTGCCTAGTGATTGGGTTTGATGGTTGTTTACGGGGTGGATCCCCGGGTGGGACAGTCAAAAGAGACTCTACTTAATATTCTGCATATAACCTTATAATTATAAGGTCTCTTTCTACTTATTACTAGGCAGAGAGTTCAGCTTGTTACCCGATCATGTCTTTATCTCTTCCATGTTTATAATTTCATTTTTAGTGTAGTTTGGAATGCTCCCCTCTGCTCACTCATTCTCTCCCTCCCTCTCCCTTCCCTTCGTCCTCTGTCTCTTCCTCCTCCTCCCTCTATGATCCCATGCTTAATTAGCAGCATCATGCCATGGAAGGTCCTGAAAGAAAAGATGCCCTGATAGAAGTAACACATCCAGGTCCTAGATAAAATATAAAATAAAAATGCAATTGACAAACTGATTCAAGGAGTAGAAGCAGTACCCCAATACCTCCTGTGAATACAGTTGGCGTGGGATAACTGTAAATGCAGATTGTCTGGTTCATTTAGATGTAAGTTTCTAGAGGGCTTGGCTTAATTTGCCTTTAGACTTCAGAAAAATACACCACGAACAGGTGCTGACACAAAATTCACTAGTAGTCAAGTCTTCTGGGATCTGTGTTTTTGTGGTTCTGCAGCTTATAGAACTTAGTGTGGGGAGTGAAGGGCCTTTACAAAGCCTACAAAATGGAAAACGCCAAATTAGGTTCAGAAATGAATATTTATTTAGGGTATGAATAAGACATGCAATAAATTATCAAAAGTCAATAAAATAATATCATAGCTATATTAATTGCTGAAAATGTTGACACATGTGCTATTTGCATTGCTAGGTTCTTCATGTAACAATAATTTTATTATACAGTTTCATAAAAGTGATAGAAATAGTTTAGCCTGAGATTCTGCATGGTCAACTGAAATTCTTTACTATAACTACAATCTGTATCACAATTCTTTTTTTTGTTTTTTAATTGGATATTTTATTTTATTACATTTCATATGTTATCCCTTTTCCCGGTTTCCTCTTGGGAAACCCCCATCCCATCCCATCCCCCTTACCCTGCTTCTATGAGGGTGCTCCCCCACCCACCTACCCACTTCCCCCCTCACTGCCCTAGCATTCCTCTACACTGGGGCATCAAGCCTTCACAGGACCAAGGACCTTCTCTCCCATTGATGCCAGATAAGGCTTGTACAGCTCCTTCAGTCCTTCCCCAAACTCCTCCAATTGGGGTCCCTGAGCACAGTCTAATGGTTGGCTGTGAGCATCTGCATCTGTATTGATCAGGATCTGACAGAGCCTTTCGGAAAACAGCTGTATCAGGCTCCTATCAGCAAGCACTTCTTGGCATCAGAAACAGTGTCTGGGTTTGGTGACTGTATATGCTCAGGTGGGGCGGTCTCTGGATGGCATTTCCTTCAGTCTCTGCTCCACACTTTGTTTCCATATGTCTTATCCTTCAGCTATGTTGCATTTATCATGGTCTACTGTAGTAGCATTTATGGGTTCTACCAGAGATGTAGTGTTGTGGGTGCTATTGATTGTGTTTTTATGCTGGCATATAGGAATCTGTGTTTGGGATGATTGGAACTCAAGGTACTGATATCTGATCTTGACTTTGTTGACTTTGTGGGGTTTGGCTTCTGTTGTTCTTTCTGGTTCTTTCTGGGATCCTGTCAAGTGTAGCCACTGGGGTTTGGGGTTGAATGTGTTCCTGGGTATTTGGAACTAACACTTAGAAAAGAGGATGGGCTAAAAGTGAAAATGGGAGTGGGGTCGACAGGAGGGAGGAAAGCAGGGTAGTCTAGCAGGCTAGGAATGGGGACAGAGAGTGAGGAGAGGACAAAATAGGTGGTCAGCTAGAGAGCTGGGGATAAGACTGAGATTGAATTTGGAGGAGAGGTGAGAAAGTGAAGATCTGAACTTCACCTACCTGCTTAGATGGCCTAGGTGCTTTTTTCTGGCATGCTTGGCTGGTGGGTTCCCAGAGAATGTCTGCTTGGGGTTGGGGACAAAGTGATGAGTGGGGAGAAAGGTTGAAGGAAAAGATGTGTGTGGATCCAGCTCTTCTGGAGATGGTGGCAAATAAGAAAATGCAGTTGGGGGTGAGACTAGGGTACTGGATTTGAAGAGGAGAAAGGACAGACATCTGGAGCTAGCCAACTTGCTTTTCTGTCCCTCTCTTTGTCACGTAGATATGCATATATTTATATATGGCAATTTGAATGGTATATAAACAAAATTTATTGTTAAAAGTGAAATTTAAAAATAATCTAATAATGCATTTATTGAAGAACAATCAAACTTTAAAAGCTATATAGCTTCTGAAACTAAATATCTAAAGCAACTCAGATCATTGGGTTGGGTCAAAGAGAAAAGAACATTTTTTATTTATTGTATCAGTATTCCAGTAGCAAACAGAAAGAAGAAACTCCTGAAAAAAAAAACCATGATTTTTGGTAATTTAAAAATTTCCCCCAAGTAATGCTAATAATATATAAAATTTATGGCATAAAGCTACTTATAGACTGTGACTGATAATTAAGATGCAACGGAAGTCCGCATTTTCCCATGTTGAATGGTTCTGAGAAATAACAGAAAAGATTCTTCTGGCTTTTCTCAGTTTTATTCAGAAAAATCATGGTAAGAAAGAAAGACGTACAGGGGAAGCTAGGATTCTATAATACAAACAAGATACATAAGCCATTTTTTTTAACTTCACACTGTTCAAGAGAGTGACAAAACACCAATTGCCACAGGATGGCTTATCTTACAAATATGGAATATTTCCCATTCAAGTAGGTATCCTGGGCAAGTCAGCCAAATCCAGTAGCAATCAAACGTAAATTAAAAAAGCAGCCTTCTCTCTTCTGAGTATTCATTCGTTGTGCCATTGACACATTGCAGAAAGGATGCCAGACCTTCTCTTGGCATACATCTCATGTCTGTAGCCTGTTGCGAGAGAAAAAAAAAAGCACCACTTGCAGTATGTAGGGTTTCTTTGTTGGTGGCTTGCATTTGAGAGGAGGAAATCACATAGCATTTGGTATCCTATGGGAAGGTCTGTGAATAAACTTGTGCTGGGTCCCTGTGCTGCTTTTTCAAGCTGCTCAAGATGTGCATGTGCTTTGTGCTGCAACATGCAAGTGGCAGATAAACAAACCTGGGTTGGCTTCCAGGAAAAAAGCATTTTTTTTTTAAATTTCAAGGACAACTGTCCCATTTGTCCCTACCCAAATGATCTGGAAAATGAAGAACTGCTGCTTGTTCATGTGGTTGGTAAGATTAGTGCTTGATCCTTAGAAGTACTATGCATAAGCTCAAGATGCCCTAGGCTGTGAAGTTCATCCTATATTCCTTCATCTTTACTACCTCATTGCATTCCAGTTTGAGTTTCACTTGCCAGAACATACACTTCCATGGCTTTTCTGGCCTTTGAGGTCTGCATTGCTCTCCCATATGATAGACTAGAAGCACTGGGAAGTTCAAGCCAATTGCCTGCAGTGATAATTGGCTTGATATTGCTCTGTGCATTGGTTTCCTTGGCTGTCTTGTTTCACTTTTGTGCTTCTCTATATGGTGTTTCCTCAGGGCAATTCTCAAATCAGCTATGTGCACTGAGTCTTTGTGTTCTGGTTGGCCTCTGGAGGGGTCCAATTATCTTCTCCTAGAAGCCCTGGGAACACAGAGTTTTGATAGGATCTCAGGATGACAGTGTTTCACATAAATTAGAATACTGGATGAATGGAGCATACGTATTCCAGTTTGTTGGATGCCTTAGAAGTTATTTTTGCTTTCTAAGTTAACGCCTATCTATGTCTTTAGTGTGTCTTCTTTCTCCATGGCTCAGATCAGTCACTGCTAAGTCCCTACTCCTCTAGGTTCATACAAGTTGTCTTGTGCCTAAAGCATCAACAGGCTGCTTTCACATGATGGTAAAGTCACTAAGATCTGATAAACTAAAATATTTGAGGAAAAAACCCAAAGGAGGAAGCTGGGTTGTGCCTGGAAGCTTTGAATAGAGCTAAGGCTAGAAAGGATTTAATATTGACATATCTGGTCTGGTATGTACAATGTTACACTCTTTTGCCTAAAAGTGATGAATAGACCTTGGTTGCTTTGGTGCCTGTGAGTTTAAGAAAAAATATAATAGCTGTACTTTGGTGCCTGGATTACTTTTGTTTAAGCATCATATCCTCCAGGTTCATCCATATTATTACAAACAACAGAATAGCATATTTTTTATAGAGAAGTAGTTAACAATAATGAATTATCTATTTTAAAATAGAAGAAAGTAGTTTAAATGTTCTACCTAAAGTGCAAGTGTAGGAAATGATAGCTGTGCTACTTGGCCGATTCATTAGATCATCTATACATGGGTCAAAACGGCATGATGCATTTCATCAATAAGTCCAATCATAAGTCAACCAAAACTTAAAATAAAACAGTGATGGAAAAATGGTTCTTGGAATAAGATCATTTATTCTAACTCCAAAACTCACGTAAAAGCCAAGCATGGCTGTATGTGCTTTATGTTGGTTTGAATAAAAATAGGCCCCACAGACTCATATTTGACTGCCCAATTCCCAGGGAGTGGCACTATTTGAAAGGGTTGGAAGTATTAGGAGTTGTGGCCTTGTTGAAAGAAGTGTATCACTGGGTGTGAGTTTTGAGGTTTCATAAGTCCATGCCAAGCTCAGAATCTATTGTATGTATGTATGTATATATGTATGTATGTATGTATCTCCCCTTCTTGCTCTATGTCTGTCTGTCTATAGATCAGGACGTAGCTCTTAGGTAGTGCTCCAGCATCATCTTGTATGCTGCCGTGCTCTCCATGATAATAATTAACTAAGCCTCTGAAACTGCAAGCAAGACCCAATTAAATGCTTTCTGTTATCAGAGTTGCCTTGGTCATTGTGTCTCTTCACAGCAGTGAAACAGAAACTAAGACAGAAGTTGGTACCAGGAGCTAGGATATTGCTGTGACAAGCCTGACCATGCTGTTTATTAGATGAATATTTCCACATTCCTTTGGAACTTTGAACTAAAAAATGGCTGGACATTTTAAGCAGAGCTTAATGAACCATCCTAGTAGGAACATAGAAGACAGTGCAGAGGATGATACATTTTAAACCATAGGGGCCCAGCTCAAGTAGATTCAAAGGGGAAGATTATTAGTAAGTGGCCTAGGGATCATTCTTTTGATATTTTGGCAAAGATTATGGCTGCTTTCTGTGTACAGTGAAAACAAGCAGATCTGGAGAGATTGCTAGACTGCCATCTCAGCTGAAATGGTGAATGTCTGATTCAATGAAATGCCCTGTCTCAAAGCAATGAGGCAAAGATCAATAGAAGAAGATGTTACCTCTGCATTTTGGATGCACAAATGTGAATGTAACACACACACACACACATGTGCATAAATAGATAAATAAAATACATAAAAATGTGAAAATAAGCATTATCTTTAGTAGCAATATGTTTCCTGAGCAATGAGAATGTGGTGGCATTGTTCTACAATGCTTTACATGTATCCATTAACAGAATCTCCACAAAATATTAAAAGATGGGAGCGATTCTTAGCCCCAATTTTATGCATTGGTGAGATTGAAACAACTGTGTGGTCAATATAACTTTCCAACTTACTTTAATAAAGGTTCAACCACTCCTCTAGCCCACCACCCACTGCAGGTAGTGGAAGAGGAAAGTTATTAGGGATATGGGGGAAGTAGACCTGTTTAGAAATAATTCTTTTGGGGCAAATCCAATCTTCTCTGTCGGGATATCAGCAGTTCAGTCTAGTAGCAAACACCAAATACCAATCAGCAGCTGCAGTCCAGTCCTCTCAGAAGACCATTCCACTGGGAAGTCACCACACATAAACCAGGAGGGCAGTTCAATCCAGAATCCTTGTGGTCCCAAGACCACTGCAGAAGCAGCAAGAAGCTGAAGGAACCTCATGAGAATTTTTTTGTTAAGAGTCTCTCTATGATGTTACCACAAGCAGAGCTCAGCAACACAACTTAAGGTGAACCAATACATGCATGCAGTTAATGAAGAATTCTTCCACAGAGAAGCAAAGCAAACCAAGGCTCCAGGTCTCACTTTCTGTGGGGTAATATTAATATTCCTTCATCACATATCCTTTCATGTGTTTGCTATAGCAAAACATCCCTTCACCTGTGTCTGCTTCAGGAAAACATTCTTTCAAGTGACTGCTTTAGCAAACCATTCTTTTAACTCTGTACCTCAGCAAACATCATTTGACATAAATAACTTTTAAAAGAAACCAGAAGTTTCCACTTCATAAGTGTGAGGAATCTTGACTTTTTGCTTACTCCTAAAAGGGGGAAGAAACCAATTGAAGTCAGGAGGACTTATGGAGACTTGACTGGGTTATTGGAGACTCTTTATTAGGAGCTTGTGGCTTAATGGCTTGTGACTCTGTCATCACCCCCATTTTATGACTCAGTGCCCTCATCTTTGGGTCTTCTGCACTTGCTTCTGCCAACCAACTGCCTCACTTTCTAGTCAGCTGATCCTGTGGCACCTGCCAACTGAAATTTGATCGTGGTTGTGACTACTCTTAGCATCTCCTCAAGATCTCTACTGCTAGCCTTCTCTTGGGCATCTTCTCTTCTCTTACTATTCTGTTAAACTCAGTATCTTGTAATACTGGATGATTGGGTGGATCCAGCCATTCTCCATCACATCTATTTTGGTGCAGCTCTTACTTGAGATTGCTTCTTAGTTTCAGGCCACCTACACATCTGCTGGTTTTTATGTAACCTTTTTTTGTACCTTTCCAGTATGTTGTGGCCCACAGGGCGAGAGTAGCATAACTTCTTAGAAAAAAAAAAGTTATATGAGAGACAGTGATGGTGACACACACCTTTAATCTCAGTGCTTGGGCAGAGGCAGGAATATCTCTATGAGTTTGAGGTCAGCCTGGTTTACATAGTAAGTTCTAAGCCAGTCAGTACTACATAGTGAGACTCTATCTCAAATCCAAAACAAAACTAAAACAAACCAAAAAGCACTTGAAAATGGGGGTCATTCAGAGGGATCCTCTAGTTGTGGCTGATGGTAAGAGGTACAGAATATTTAACACCAATGGAGACTGCTGGGAAAAGAGTCAGTGAGTTTAAAGACTATGGTTCAATTTGACTTTATTTTATTCTATCATTGGCTTATTTTTTTGAGAATCAAATGTTCTGGAAAAGTTGAAGTAGGTGTGAAGCTAGTAGTTGTCTTTTGTGATCCCAGGTATACAGGATGCAGGGGAAGGCTGACTTGGGGTTTACTCAGCAAAGGGTATCTAAATCTTGTGTATAACTTGTGACCTAAATTGAATCTTGGAAAATATGTTAGGCTGTTAAAAGGGTGGATAATGTAGTTGGATTTTTTGGCTTATAAGGTTTTTAAGCCAAAGAATAACACCCACAAAGAAAAGTGTACAAGTCTTAAGTGTACAGTCCACTGACACTGTACAAAGTAAACCCATCTGAGTAATCCCCAGCCATATCAAGACATACAGCCTTCCTGAGGTCTATGGAAATACTCACTACCATTCTATAGTTCATAGGATCACAAAAGACGCTTTTGAAACAATTGGCCCAGCATCAGCAGTTATGAATAAACTGAGCCCCAGAATAGCCAAGTGTCACATGTGAGGCCATGCAGTTATAGAGCATCTGTTTCTTAGGCTGCTTTTCTCTTCCTAGTTATTTCTGTCGCTTAAGCAAGTTAGTGCCTGTGGCTAAACCATCCTGCCTCCCTACTGCTCTTGTTTATTTGTTCTACATGCCATTCTGATTTTTCCTTTTGTATTCTATGTTCATCTCAAAGTAAAATCATCTACGACTGTGATTTTAACCCCTAAGTCCCTGTACGTGACAAAAGGAAAAATAAATCTCTTATCATGTCAGTATTAAATGACAGCCAGTGGACATGTGACACACACAGCAAAAAGTGTAGCATCAGTGCCATGCCCTTCTATAGAGCTTTCCTACACCCATCATCAGCCTGAGAAACTAGAACTTGTTCTATCTAAGATTCTCATGGCAGAGAAGAGAAGCTGGCCATGGGGATGAGGTTTGGCATCCCATGATGTGGAGCTGAGTCTAGACAGCAGCTATCTGTATAGGGAATGACATTTCACAGACCCCTGATGGTGTCCATTAGAAGACTCATTATTACTAATAGAATGTGAGATAAGATACATTTTCTATTTTGGAGCTAAGAAGCTTAAGCAGCAACTGTGCTTGCGGAATAGTCTCTTTCTACAGCCACTGACTCTTAATACCGCAAGAGCAAATAAGAGTTTGAACCTCAGTGGTGTCAATGGAAACTACCAGATATCAAACCCTTGCTCTGAAGTTAATCTTGTTTGTGAAGAATAAATGATCAATGGGTTAATCTACTGAGATTATAATGTTGTTATAACAAACATGATAATGCAGATAGATGGAAAAGAGGCCCAGAATATTTCTGAAAGCTCTCTGTAACTGTGTATTTTTAAGGTCTTGCCAACCAGGGCCTTGTACTTATATAGAAGCTTCAATTCCTAAGTGTTATATGCAAAAGATATGTTATTGACCCTTTCATGTGTAATAAATAATTTTCTATAGCCTAGTGTCCTTTTAAAGATGGAGATCCTTTTAGAGATGAGAGAGGTTGGCACTCAAGTATAAGGAAAGCTCTGATTTCAGCTACTGAACTGGGCTGGTCATCTTTGTACTTCCACATTTTCTAAAATATTGGGCCATTATCTGTATCTGTGATATAGGTTTTATCAGCAGAAATACCAATTTTTTTTTTGGAAATCTTGCCAATAAGAAAAATTACCTTTATCCATAGTGTTCTTTAACCTATTTAAATGAGGCAGATTTTCTATAATAGCAAGTTTAACAAAGTGACATACAATATTTGATTTCTTTATAATGTTGACATTGAGAAAGATTGGTAAGAAAGAGCAATAAGGTTGCCACTTTATTAGTTCATGATACACAACCACCATGTGGGCACCATGAAAATGCCTGATGATATTGAATCAATCCTGTCTCTACTAAGTAGCAGTCAAATGACCTCGGACAGCCAAATTAACTTCCCTTTGCATCTGTATCTCTATATAAGTGTGAAACCACTGCACTTACCTCGTAGTGTTTGGAAGATTAAATGATTTAAAACAGATTAAGCAGTTGGAAGAATGCCTAGAATGTGGAAAACCTTCAACCCATGTCAGCTATTAGAACTGCAATGTTTCAAGATCCTGGATTGTCTATGGCATATTCAAGTTTATGTCAGAATATAAGAAGAAAACTAATGAGTTGTCTCTTTGGGTCATGCCTGGAGTCTTTGTGTCTCCCCCTATTAAAAGGCAACCACACAAATCTTAGGCATTAGAGAAACCTTGTAGGCTTCTCTTTGACATCAAGCTTGACTTGAATCACTAGTATTTATATTTAAGAAATTGATAAATATACATCAAGAATTTCAAACACCATTTGACTTAAAAACTCAACTTTTAAGAAATTGGATATAGTCCAGTGTGCTTTATTTGTATCTAATAAAATTGCAATAGGGCACAAAGATTCTCTAAACAACAAACTATAATGACATATTGGGTTATAATCTAAAGTATAAAATTAATATTCCTGAGCCTGTACTGATATAAATGACTGAATATATCAATAAATGAGAGAAAATAGACAACTTTCTTGTGTTGAAGAATTCCAAATAATTTATGCAGCTATTCTGCCTTCAATGAAGGTGGAGCACAACTCCCCACTCTCAAGTGGGGGTTGTGCAGTGAGCTATTTCTACAGAGCACAGTAGAGAAAGAGAAGAGGTAATATGTAACTTTGAGAAATCTAACACATGCTACTCTGACCAATGGAGAAGCACCAGTGGCAAGAGTGATAAATCATACTGAGGTTATATGCTCCTGAAATGATATGATAAAAATATCATTTTTGTGATTTTCATTCCCCAAACCTGTAGCTCCAATTCAATTATGCAAAACAAATGAACAAACAAACAAACATCAGAGGAATTGTAATAGAAGCAAAGGCTCCAATATACCTAATCAGTACTCCTTATAACTATCACGGTCATCAAAACCAGCAAAAGTCTGAGAAACTTCCATAGGCAAGAGGAGCCCAAAGGGACTTGACAACTAAATATTATATGGTGTCTTGATAACTAGAAAAATGATATTAAGCAAAAGCTAAGGATATCTAAAAATTTTTGGTACAATGGTTAATATTCACTTTCAATGTTATGGAATTAGAATTATCATGGAGACAATGTCTGTGCATGTTTACAAGGTATTGTCTAGATTTGATTGAGGGAAGAAGACCCATCCTAAATATAGACAACATTATGGCTGGAGTCCCATATTGAAGACAAAGAAGAAAGTGAGCTGAGTGCCAGCAGTCATCACTCTCTACTTCCTGACTGTCGATACGATGTGACCAAATGCCGCAGACTCCTGCTACCAAGATTTCTCTGCCATTCCAGACTATGCCCTGCAACAAAATAAACCTTTGCTTCCTTAAGTGCTTTTGTCTGGGTATTTTATCACAGAAACAAGGCAAGTAATGAACACAGATGGATTATCATCAATAAGACTATAATAGATGTACCATACTAGCTTAAGGTGCTTATAATAGGGAAAGATGTGTAGAAGTATGGGGACACTTTACACAATCTGCTCACTTTTCTGGAAATCTTAAACTGTTCTAAAACATAAAACACAATCAACTCTCATTAGCTGCATTAGTTATGTTCTATGATGTCATCAAGAACACTGGGTTAGTAAATGCTAAATTATTTCTCCTGGCTAGAGCCTCTAAGGAAATCTAAATAAATTATGACATGATAGTTAATCTTGATTACTTACCAACCTTATGGGATTTAGAATTACCATGGAGACAATCTCTGGGTATATTTGTAAGAGATTATCTAGATTAGATTAATTGAGGAAGGGAGACCCACCCTGAATGTGAAGAGTCACTTTTTCTGGACTAAATAAAAAGGGAAAGGGGAACTATTTAGTCCACCACCATCAAATCCCCCTTTTTTTTTTGAAAGGAACTTCTTTTTTTATTTTTAAAATTTTTTATTTTAATTAGGTATTTTCTTCATTTACATTTCCAATGCTACCCCAAAAGTCCCCCATACTCTCCCCCGACTCCGATACTCCCCCCACTCCCACTTCTTGGCCCTGGTGTTCCCCTGTACTGGGGCATATAAAGTTTACAAGACCAATGGACCTCTCTTTCCAGTGATGGCCGACTAGGCCATCTTTTGATACATATTCAGCTAGAGATACGAGCTCTGGGAGGTACTGGTTAGTTCATATTGTTTTTCCACCAACAACAGCTATAGGGTTGCAGACCCCTTTAGCTCCTTGGGTACATTCTCTAGCTCCTCCATTGGGGGCCCTGTGATCCATCCAATAGCTGACTGTGAGCATCCACTTCTGTGTTTGCTAGGCCCCAGCATAGCCTCACAAGGAACAGCTATATCAGGGTCCTTTCAGCAAATGCTTGCTAGTGTATGCAATGTTGTCAGTGTTTGGAGGCTGATTATGGGATGGATCCCCGGGTATGGCAGTCTCTAGATGGTCCATCCTTTCGACCCAGCTTCAAACTTTGTCTCTGGAACTCCTCCATGGGTGTTTTGTTCCCAATTCTAAGAAAGGGCAAACTGTCTACACTTTGGTCTTCGTTCTTCTTGAGTTTCATGTGTTTTGGAAATTGTATCTTGTACCTTGGGTATTCTAAGTTTCTGGGCTAATATTCACTTATCAGTGAGTACATATCATGTGAGTTCTTTTGTGATTAGGTTACCTCACTCAGGATGATGCCCTCCAGGTCCATCCATTTGCCTAGGAATTTCATAAATTCATTTTTTAAATAGCTGAGTAGTACTCCATTGTGTAAATGTACCACATTTTCTGTATCCATTACTCTGTTGAGGGGCGTCTTGGTTCTGTCCAGCTTCTGGCTATTACAAATAAGGCTGCTATGAATATAGTTGAGCATGTGTCCTTCTTACTGATTGGAATATTTTCTGGATATATGCCCAGGAGAGGTATTGCAGAATCCTCCAGTAGTACTATGTCCAATTTTCTGAGGAACCACCAGACTGATTTCCAGAGTAGTGGAACAAGCTTGCAATTCCACCAACAATGGAGGAATGTTCCTCTTTCACCACATCCTTGCCAGCATCAGCTGTCACCTGAATTTTTTATCTTAGCCATTCTGACTGGTGTGAGGTGGAATCTCAGGGTTGTTTTGATTTGCATTTCCCTGATGAATATGGATGCTGAACATTTTTTCAGGTGATTCTCAGCCATTCAGTATTCCTCAGGTGAGAATTCTTGGTTTAGCTCTGAGCCCCATTTATAATGGGGTTATTTGATTTTCTGGAGTCCAACTTCTTAAGTTCTTTATATATATTGGATATCAGTCGCCTATCTGATTTGGGATAGGTACAGATCCTTTCCCAATGTGTTGTTGGTCTTTTTGTCTTATTGACAGTGTCTTTTGCCTTACAGAAGCTTTGCAATTTTATGAGGTCCCATTTGTCGATTCTTGATCTTACAGCACAAGCCATTGCTGTTCTATTCAGGAATTTTTCCCCTGTGCCCATATCTTCAAGGCTTTCCCCCACTTTCTCCTCTATAAATTTCACTGTCTCTGGTTTTATGTGGAGTTCCTTGATCCACTTAGATTTGACCTTAGTACAAGGAGATAGAAATGGATCAATTCACATTCTTCTACATGATAACCGCCAGTTGTGCCAACACCACTTGTTGAAAATGCTGTCTTTTTTCCCACTGGATGGTTTTAGCTCCCTTGTCAAAGATCAAGTGACCATAGGTGTGTGGGTTCATTTCTGTGTCTTCAATTTTATTCCATTGGTCAACTAGTCTGTCGGTCTACCAGTACCATGCAGTTTTTATCACTATTGCTCTGTAGTAAAGCTTTAGGTCATGCATGGTGATTCCACCAGAGGTTCTTTTATCCTTGAGAAGAGTTTTTGCTATCCTAGGTTTTTTGTTATTCCAGATGAATTTGCAGATTGTCCTTTCTAATTCGTTGAAGAATTGAGTTGGAATTTTGATGGGGATTGCATTGAATCTGTAGATTGCTTTTGGCAAGATAGCCATTTTCACTATATTGATCTGGCCCATCCATGAGCATGGGAGATCTTTCCATCTTCTGAGATCTTCTTTAATTCCTTTCTTCAGAGACTTGAAGTTCTTATCATGAAGATCTTTCACTTCCTTAGTTAGAGTCATGCCAAGGTATTTTATATTATTTGTGACTATTGAGGAGGGTGTTGTTTCCCTAATTTCTCTCTCAGCCTGTTTATCCTTTGTGTACAGAAACGCCATTGACTTGTTTGAGTTAATTTTATATCCAGCTACTTCACCGAAGCTGTTTATCAGGATTAGGAGTTCTCTGGTGGAATTTTTAGGGTCATTTATATATACAATCTTATCATCTGCAAAAAGTGACATTTTGACTTCTTCCTTTCCAATTTGTATCCCCTTGATCTCCTTTTGTTGTCAAATTGCTCTGGCTAGGACTTCAAGTACAATGTTGAATAGGTAGGGAAAAAGTGGACAGCCTTGTCTAATCACTTATTTTAGTGGTATTGCTTCCAGCTTCTCACCATTTACTTTGATGTTGGCTACTGGTTTGCTGTAGATTGATTTTATCACTTTTAGGTATGGGCCTTGAATTCCTGATCTTTCCAAGACTTTTATCATGAAGGATGTTGGATTTTGTCAAATGCTTTCTTGGCATCTAAGGAGATGATCATGTGATTTTTGTCTTTGAGTTTGTTTATATAATGGATTACGTTGATGGATTAGTGTATATCAAACCATCCCTGCATCCCTGGAATGAAACCTACTTGGTCAGGATGGATGATTGTTTTGATGTGTTCTTGGATTCGGTTAGCGAGAATTTCATTGAGTATTTTTTGCATCGATATTCATAAGGGAAATTGGTCTGAAGTTCTCTATCTTTGTTGGATCTTTCTGTGGTTTAGGTATCAGAGTAATTGTGGCTTCATAGAATGAATTGGGTAAGGTACCTTCTGTTTTGTGAAGAACTGGAATTAGATCTTTGAAGATTTGATAGAACTCTGCACTTAAACCCATCTGGTCCTGAGCTTTTTTTGGTTGGGAGACTATTAATGAATACTTCTATTTCTTTAGGGGATATAGGACTGCTTAGATCATTAGCTTGATCCTGATTTAACTTTGTTATCTGGTATCTGTCTAGAAATTTGTCCATTTCATCCAGGTATTCCAGTTTTGTTGAGTATAGCCTTTTGTAGAAGGATCTGATGGTGTTTTGGATTTCTTCAGGATCTGTTGTTATGTCTCCCTTTTCATTTCTGATTTTGTTAATTAGGATGCTTTCCCTGTGCCCTCTAGTGAGTCTGGCTAAGGGATTATCTATCTTGTTGATTTTCTCAAAGAACCAGCTCCTCGTTTGGTTGATTCTTTGAATAGTTCTTCTTGTTTCCACTTGGTTGATTTCACCCCTGAGTTTGATTATTTCCTGACTTCTACTCCTCTTGGGTGAATTTGCTTCCTTTTGTTCTAGAGCTTTTAGGTGTGTTGTCAAGCTGCTAGTGTGTGCTATTTCTAGTTTCTTTTTGGAGGCCCTCAGAGCTATGAGTTTTCCTCTTAGAAATGCTTTCATTGTGTCCCATAGGTTTGGGTTTGTTGTGGCTTCATTTTCATTAAACTCTAAAAAGTCTTTAATTTCTTTCTTATTCCTTCCTTGACCAAGGTATCATTGAGAAGAGTGTTGTTCAGTTTCCACATGAATTTTGGCTTTCCATTATTTATATTGTTATTGAAGATCAGCCTTAGTCCATGGTGGTCTGATAGGATGCATGGGAAAATTTCAATATTTTTGTATCTGTTGAGGCCTGTTTTGTAACCAATTATATGGTCAATTTTGGAGAAGCAGCTATATCCTTTTGTTTTGGGATAAAATGTTCTGTAGATATCTGTTAAATCCATTTGTTTCATAACTTCTGTTAGTTTCACTGTGTCCTTGTTTAGTTTCTGTTTCCACGATCTGTCCATTGATGAAAGTGGTGTGTTGAAGTCTCCCACTATTATTGTGTGAGGTGCAATGTGTGCTTTGAGCTTTACTAAAGTGTCTTTAATGAATGTGGCTGCCCTTGCATTTGGAGCATAGATATTCAGAATTGAGAGTTCTTCTTGGAAGATTTTACCTTTGATGAGTATGAAGTGCCCCTCCTTGTATTTTTTGATAACTTTGGTTTAGAAGTCGATTTTATTCAATATTAGAATGGGTACTCCAGCTTGTTTCTTCGGACCATTTGCTTGGAACATTGTTTTTCAGGCTTTTACTCTGAGGTAGTGTCTGTCTTTATCCCTGAGGTGAGTTTCCTCTAAGCAGCAAAATGTCTGGTCCTGTTTGTGTAGCTAGTCTGTTCGTCTATGTCTTTTTATTGGGGAATTGAGTCCATTGATGTTAAGAGAAATCAAAGAAAGTAATTGTTGCTTCCTGTCATTTTAGTTGTTGAAGTTGGAAATCTGTTCTTCTGGCTGTCTTCTTTTAGTTTTGTTAAAGGATTACTTTCTTGCTTTTTCTAGGGTGTAATTTCCATCTTCGTGTTGGTGTTTCCCCTTTATTATCCTTTGGAGGGCTGGGTTCATGGAAAGATATTGTGTGAATTTGGTTTTGTCATGGAATTCTTTGGTTTCTCCACCTATGGTAATTGAAAGTTTGGCTGGGTATAGTAGCCTGGGCTGGCATTTGTGTTCTCTTAGTGTCTATATAACATCTGTCAAGGCTCTTCTGGCTTTCATAGTCTCTGGTGAAATGTCTGGTGTAATTCTTATAGTCCTGCCTTTTTATGTTACTTGAACTTTTTCCCTTACTGCTTTTAATATTCTCTCTTTATTTAGTGCACTTGTTGTTCTGATTATTATGTATCGGGAGGAATTTCTCTTCTGGTCCAGTCTATGTGGAGTTCTGTAGGCTTCTTGTATGTTCATGGGCATCTCTTTCTTTAGGTTTGGAAAGTTTTCTTCTCTAATTTTGTTGAAGATTTTTGCTGGCCCTTTAAGTTGAAAATCTCCATTCTCATCTACTCCTATTATCTTTCAGTTTGGTCTTCTCATTGTGTCCTGGATTTCCTGGATGTTTTGAGTTAGGATGTTTTTGTATTTGCATTTTCTTTGATTGTTTTGCCAATGTTCTTTATGGTATCTTTTGCACCTGAGATTCTCTCTTCCATCTCTTATATTCTGTTTCTGATGCTCGCATCTATGGTTCTAGATTTCTTTCCTAGGGTTTCTATCTCCAGCATTGCCTCACTTTGGGTTTTCTTTATTGTGTCTACTTCCCTTTTTAGGTCTAGTATGGTTTTGCTCATTTCCATCACCTGTTTGGATGTGTTTTCCTTTTTTTTTTCTTTAAGGACTTCTTCCTCTTTGATTGTGTTTTCCTGTTTTTCTTTAAGGACTTGTGACTCTTTAGCAGTGTTCTCCTGTATTTCTTTAAGTGAGTTATTAAAGTTGGTCTTGATGTCCTCCATCATCATCATGAGATTTGCTTTTATATCTGAATCTTGCTTTTTGGGTGTGTTGGGGTATTCAGGACTGGCTGCGGTGCGAGTGCTGGGTTCTGATGATGGTGAGTGGTATTGGTTTCTGTTAGTAAGATTCTTAAGTTTGCCTTTTGCCATCTGGTAATCTCTGGAGTTAGTTGTTATAGTTGTCCCTGGTTAGAGCTTGTTCCTCTCGTGATTCTGTTAGCCTCCATCAGCAGACCTGGAAGACTAGCTCTCTCCTGAGTTTCAGTGGTAGAGCACACTCTGCAGGCAAGCTCTCCAATTTTCAGGGAATGTGCGCAGATATCTGGCGTTTGGACCTGCCTGGTGGCAAAAGATGAAGGCCTGAAACAGGGCTTGTCCCAGAATCTGTGTAGCTTCTGCAGTCCACACTTTCACCTGCACAGACTAGTCTCGGTGGAGTCCTGGAACCAAGATGGCTCCCCCAGATGTTGTGGCAAAGCCCTCCTGGGTGGGGCAGACACTTCTCCTCTGGCAGGGAAGGTGCCCAGATGTCTGGAGCCAGAAACGTGGTCTGCCCCAGAAGCTCTGTGGCTTCTGCCTGTCCCAGAAACTGTTAACCTTTGCAGTCCACACTCTCACCTGCGCAGACCAGTCTTGGTAGAATCCGGAAACCCAAGATGGCTCCCCCAGATGCTGTGGTAAAGCCCTCCTAGGCGGGATGTACACCTCTCCTCTGGCAGGGAAGGTGCCCAGATGTCCGGAGCCCAAAATGAGGTCTGCTCCAGAAGCTCTGTGGCTTCTGCCTGTCCCAGATGCTGTTAGCTTCTGTAGTCCACACTCTCTCCTGCACAGACTAGTCTTGGTGTCCTGGAACCAAGATGGCTCTCCCAGATGCTGTCCAAATACCTTTAAAATATGTTTTAAAATATGTTTTTAGACTTAAACATGGGCTGCATTATATATATATATAGTTGTCCCATTAACACAGCTAGCTAACAGACTGGCTGAATTTTATCTAACACATCTTTTCTCCATAAGGCACATTACAGCTTCCTTGTAGCTGAAGACACCAGATCACACTGCAAAACTTGCTTGAGAACTTGCAAAAACTATGAATCTAAATAGATCAGGAGAAGGATCCTTATTTATACTCTGAGAGCTAAAACAAGAACAAACTTTACCTTGTTTGACCCTAGCAAGGAATTGTGCACTGGGTGTTTCAACTTTAAAACAGTATTGGTGTATATTTATTGTGCATAGTGATAGATTTCATAGACATTTTATTCAAGTATATGATGTACTTTGAACATATTCACATCTTCCTATCCTCCATATTCATCCCTAGTCACCCTAGCCCCTCCCTTCCTCCAAACAGCTTGCTTCTGTTTTTATATCTTGTGTGTGTGTGTGTGTGTGTGTGTGTGTGCGCACGCGCGTGCATGTGTGATTTTATTTATGTATTTAAAATATCAGATCTACAAAGGAGAGAAGACATGGGGTATTTGTCTTTCTGAGCCTAGCTTATTAAACTTGTTATGATTATCTCCAGTTGCATCCATTTCCCCGTAAATAACATAATTTATTTCTTTATAGTGAAATAACACTCCACTATTTGTGTGTATATATGAATATTTTCTTTATCCATCTGTTAATGGACTCTAGGCTGATTCTATAGCTTAGCTATCCATTAAGAAAACAAAGACTTGTTAGGATGGGGGGGGGAGGAGAGCATTATACACTGCAGGTGGGAATGTATATTAGTCCAGTCCCTGTGGAAACTGATATGGGAGTTCCTTTAAAATCTAAAAATAGAACTATCTGACCAACTGTATTAGTTATAACTGTATTAGTTATGGTTCTTTGGAGGAACAAAATTGGTACAATGAATATATAAATATATTATAAAGGGGAAGTTATTTGATTGGCTTATATCATAGGTGCTGGGATAATCCAGCACAGGTTGCCTGCAAGCTGTAGAGCCTGAGAATCTATGAGCTGCTCAGTCCATAAGGCTTGATGCCTTAGCAGTTTTAATCTAGTTCTGAGAGCCTGGAGAATTTATAGAGAGCAATAATTAGTCTTCAGTCCATGATGGAAAGCAAAAGAAGTTGTGTTCTGGTAGCAGTGAATGATGGCGGCAGTCTGACTGGATAGATGTACTACTCATCAATAAGAAACAAAGGCAGGCAAGTATGTTCTTGCTTTTTCTCACATTTCTTTATATCTGGGCTACTACTAGAAGGTGTTGTTCAGTTTTAGGGAAGGGTCTTCTCCTTCAGTTACCCATTTATGGAAATGCTTTCAGACTCACCTAGAGCTCTGTATCTTAGTTAATTCTATATCTAGTCAAGTTGACAACCAAGATTAACCATCACACTAATTAAAATACTCATGGACGTATTCCTGAAGGATATAATTCACAATCCAACACTTTACAGTTCTGCGCATTTGTATTCCCAGAGATAATCATATAACTTTGGGGTTACAAATAAATTTTAGTGAGCAGAAAAATTCACAAACACATATTCCATTAATAACAAGAATAAATGTGAGTTCATTTTTTTAAATAAAACTTTGATCTGCCATTTTTTATTTTATCTTTCTAAATTTTATTTGCTATTTTATCTGTTTATCTCTTTGACTTGATCCTGTGTTGTCAATATGGTAGCTACTGAGCCCCTTGTGCTTATTTGGTACTTAGATGTTGTTCGTCCCAAATTCAGATGTGCTATAAGAATAAGCATCATATTTTGGAGATTTCTCACAAAATCATCTAAATCAGTATCACATTTTGGAGATTTCCTACTAAATAATGTAAGTCATCATATTAATAATTTAATATGACAATGCACTGAAATGACAATATTTTAATATAATTGTTTGAATAAAGAAGATCTTTATTATTATTAAAGTCCGATCCATCTGTTTCTTTCAAGTTTTATGTGTGGCTACTAAGATCCCAAAATTGTCCATGTGACTTGCCTTTTCCTTTTTCTGGACACTTCCAGGCTGTATGATGTCAGGAGGATACCAGTTACAGGTAAATGTGAGTCACACAAGAAGAACACAGAGCTGTAGTGAAGAGTCATTTCCTCCTGTTAGCATCCATTGAATGCCCTTCTTCTAGGAAGGGAAGGAACAATGAGAAGGACTTTGCTTGAGTTTGCTCAGTCAGCTTGGTGATCAATCATCATTTTCCAGTGCAATGTCTTTGTCCAAGGTTTTTGAGAGAAAAAGCAAGACTGTCTGCTCCTGAATTTTAAGAGACCATTTCTTAAAGCCTGACTCTAATAATCTAAGTAGAGCTTCCAGTTTTAGCAAAGCAACAAACACAAAAATGCGAGTTTCCCTGTGAAAATTTGTTTCAGATTAACAATGTATAACCTTGAAGTATTTCTAAATATGTCATGAGCTATGTTTTTACACACACACACGCACACAGACACATGCACACATACTGCCATGTTTATGTAAAAACCAACTTGGCATCCAGATTTTTAGTATTAAGTTTATCCCATGCCATATTTGAGGACATGCCCTGAAACGCATTTGCTGTTTGTTATTCTGAAAGGTAAACGTAACCAGTACCCTGTATTTAAAAGGGCAGCCCTGCTAAAAGCCTTGCGGGAGAGAACATTTTCGCTGATTTCCTCCAGGCACTCATCTTCCGTGTTCCTCCAAGGAGGAACCAGAGGAGTGAGTCATTCAGGAGCTCTGTAATAAGAACCGGAATCTCTAGCCTTGCCTTCCCATCTGCAGGCTATCTCAGCTGTCACCGCTATCTTTCCAAACAGCCAAGTTCCCAGGAATCACACTGCAGATCTCAACTGTCTCTCCCAACCTTTATAATCAATTTGAGTTGGGCAAGATGCCAGATTTTACACACAGAGAGGTGGGGAGGGAGAGGGAGAGGGAGAGGGAGAGGGAGAGGGAGAGGGAGAGGGAGAGGGAGAGGGAGAGGGAGAGGGAGAGGGAGAGGGAGAGGGAGAGGGAGAGGGAGAGGGAGAGGGAGAGGGAGAGGGAGAGGGAGAGGGAGAGGGAGAGGGAGAGGGAGAGGGAGAGGGAGAGGGAGAGGGAGAGGGAGAGGGAGAGGGAGAGGGAGAGGGAGAGGGAGAGGGAGAGGGAGAGGGAGAGGGAGAGGGAGAGGGAGAGGGAGAGGGAGAGGGAGAGGGAGAGGGAGAGGGAGAGGGAGAGGGAGAGGGAGAGGGAGAGGGAGAGGGAGAGCCTCTATGTAACTATGGAGATAAGAGGGAAGGAATAACCCAAGGAAGCCCACAAGCTTTTTTACAGAAGCTCTTTTTTTACAGAAGCTCTTAAATGGAACATGTATACATAGCAAAGAGAACAAGGCAAAAGGTAGTCAAATTGTACATAGTGTTATTTTTTTCCTTTCCTTCTTAAGTATTATGTTGCATAATGAGGGTGCAGGCAAAAGGGGGGAAAGGCAATAAGAGGCCCATCTCCTTATACAATTTAAAAACAATAATAAAACTGACTAAAAGTTGCTCTGCTTTTTACTACCACAATGTTCTGGCAATTCTAAACAGTGTCATTGATAAAATACTCCTCCCGCTGCACACACACTCCCTCCCCAACACAGACGCTTCTTATTTTAAGCCACACCATCAACCTTCCTTTTTCTTTTTACAGAAAACTGCTTTATGGAGCTTCTCTTCTTGTTGTTTTTGGAGGCCTGTGGGAGATGGAAAGCAGGAGAGAAGAGCTGGATGGAGATCGGATGTTTAAGCAATCAGAACTGCAGGAGCTATGAATTTCAATGAGTGGAATTTCCTTCTTCTATCAATCAGATTGTGTCTTGAGGCTTCCAAAGTGGGAAAAGCAACATTATAGTGAAAGGAATACAAGGAGTCCAACAACTTGGATTTAAGGTGTGGGCTGTTTTTTTTTTTTTTAATCATCATAGATATATATGCCACGTGAGTAGATGCTCTAGCTTCTCTTGTACAGCTGAGTGAGAAAAATATGAAAGTATTTGCAAACTGGAAGAGCTTTACTGTGGTAACTAACAATTCATCTTAACAAAGACAGAAATAACGGTAGCTCAGTACACATAGAAGCTCTGGTTGGGAATAAGGCCGTGAGTGCAGGCTGTTGATGGGAGTAAGATAATCTTCTGGGAAGTGATCTAAGGACCCAGCTTCTTTCTTTGTTATTGTCATATTATCTTATAGGGTGTCTTATTTATCTTGAAGATTGAAGTTCAACCACCACCTATCATTCTTATCCACTAGGCAGAAAAACAAGCAGCGGAGTAGTTTCCTTTAAGAGCAGGAATCAGCCATTAGGAACGTCACTTCTGCTGCCTTTTTATTGGTTCACATACCCACATGGTCTCTCATTGCTGCCATGAAGGCTGGGAAATGTAGTACCTAGCTGGGCAGCCATGTATACAAGCTGGAACCTGAAGGATCTATTGCTATAAGTTGAGAATGATGTGATATCGTTGAGATAGTAGACATAAGATTATTTCTTTATTTATTTTTGTTTCACAGAATGCAACAGGATGAAAAGCTACATATTTACCACAAAACTGGCAAATTTGGGGAACATGTTAATATAAAACATCCCAACTTAAATGGAGAAATAGATTCCTACAACAATAGATTCCAAAATACTTTTCTAGGGTCTGTCTAGGACTGACTGTTCCTCCACAGACCTTGCTGAGTTTGGATATATCTTGTAAGCAGTCCTGTGCTTTTTGGTGTCTAGGCCCAAATCCCTGGAGAAATGTGGAAATGAGAGACCACCCTGTCATTGTTCTGACTCTTTCCAGTCACTCGAGGAGCTTATAAGTGAGAAATGGTACATCATCTGGTTAGTGCCTGATCATCCTTGAGGCCTTGTGTCACTGCCTCCATAATTAAACACAGACCATTAGCTCTAACCCACTGCACGCACATCAATTATGCCAGTTTGGATAACAGCCGCTGCAATCCTTCTTTCCCTGTTTTTGCCTCCCTGGTGTTGAAACAGGCCAAATTCCATGGGTATTGTTGGAGTTACCGTGGTTTTTATAAGATGTCAGATCAGCAAGGCTGCAACCCCATGATGGAACAGAAGCACTTATTCTTTTCCATGCTTATTAAAAGGTAATTTAACCTCTTCCAAAGGTGGTCCAGCCAATCCCCAGCAGCCCTGACATTGCGTTAATGTGAAATTGCTCTCCAGAGTGACAAATTAGCCTTCTGAGACCAGTATGAAAACCCATCTTTACTGAGTGGCTCAAGCTTAAAGAGCAAACTTGGTTTCTTACCCCTTCGATTAAATCTGCATGGAGTGATGCACTGCATCTGAAACGTACACTTACGGCCTACTCAGTGGTACTAACTCTCCCAGCACATGCTACCTCCTCCAAGATGCTAGGTCAAGTTCCCTGTAGTTTAGCAACAATGGGGATGATTAATCCACTGCATTTCATAGAGAAAGGAAATACAATTTACCACAAGAAATGAGACAACAAAAGCAAAAGGTTCCAGAAGGTTGGGTGGGGGTGGGGGCTTTTGTTTTTACTGACTCCAATATTTTGATCTTTTTTATGGAGAAACCAATGGCCATGGAAATGAAACACCTTGGCTAGAGATGCAGAAAGCTGAAGCCATAGAGATAAGCTAGAAGCCTTTTCTGGTACAAGCTCACTGTTTATTTTTTTTTAACCTGGCTCTGTTTACCCTGCCAGCTTACTATCCCCCCACTGTCACATTATCCACAGTTGCTCACTCGACTCACGTTACTCTTCCCATGTAAAGAAAGGATTCATCTCGCTTAAGAACAGGAACCCAACTTCCTGTGGTTATCAGATAGAAACCTTGATCCACAAATTCATGTGAGTGAAGAAACATTGAAATGTTCATTCTTCATTTTCAATAGCCCTCTATCATGATCCATCCAAGCTGGTGGGATAATTCAACCCCAGACATTCTCAGGCATTTCCCCCTGCTCACTAGGGTGTGCCTTGGATCTGGGTGCCAGGTAGTGCTAAAGCCGTCAGGATGATCCTGTGGATCTCAGGCTGATATATCACAGAGCCACCAGCCCACAGGGGTTCTTTAGACTCTTCAGGTTATTGGCTGCAGAAGGGACTGCTAGGAGCTTAATGCCTGGCTAGCCTCCAACATTCATCTCAGCTCTCTGAAATCCACCTATTTTTTCCTAAAACTGTCAGGGGGCAAAATATAGATACCTATAGCTCTCCAGGCTCTCAGTCTCACCTCTCTTATTTCCAGTTAGAATTTCTTTTTAGAGAAACTCGTGTCTCATATTTTCTAAGACACAACTACAAGTTTTGAGAGGGTGAGGCTTTTGGAAACAAAATCCAGGCAAATTCTGCCATGGCAAGAAAGCAGGATGGGATAAGAAAAGGGAAAGGAACTATAAATTATTTCCCCCAAATTCAGGCCAGCCATAGACTTTCATGCCTATATTTCCAGTACTTGGGAAGTAGAGGCAAGAAGATCAGAAGTTTAAGGCTAGCCAGGCTGGGTTATATGAGACACTGTCTTAAAAAGCCATTAAAAAGTTAGTGGTCCCCTTATCTTCTATTTCACTTTCGACAGTTTCAGTGGCCAGGAAATTGTACCAGGAAAATATTAAATTGAACGTTCCAGAACTATATTTTTCAAAAGTTGTCAACTGTATGCCATTTTGAGGAGCATGATGAACTATCACATCATCCGATTCCATCCCACCTGGGACATGAGACATTCCTGTGTCCAGACAGCATATGTAATACCTGCCTGTTCATAACTCGGTACTCATCTCAGTTTCCAGGTGGACTATTTTACACTTCTAGGTGCTTAGATACATGACTCACTGCTAGTCTCAAGCACTTACTGAGGTGGTGTCTTGGAATATATTCTGCATATTGCTGTACCTTGACGTAGCATAACATTATATTGATCATGGTTATCACCTTGACATTTTTATTTCATAATTTCTTCTACACAATCATGTATTTTTACAGAAAAGGAAACATGGGGATTTACAAATTATTTTGTCACTATGGCTTGTACATTTCCCTGTACCATTAAAAGGATTTTTTTCCCCTTACAATGCTCTTAAATTTTAGATGAGTAAATAAATCATCAGAGATTATTTGTTAAAAATAGATTTCCTCTTTCCCTCTATATATTTGTCATTGGTATATAAGAAAGGCTGAAGGAGGTGGGGGAGTGGTGTTGTGGGACACAGCTTCGAAATGGCTCTCTTGAACTCATGGCACAATATTGGATTTGTCAACCACTTGTGGAGGTGGGAAGTGCTCCTCACGCTTCAACAGCCCGAGTGTACTTACACACAATTAATACATGATGGGGAGTGGGGAAAGAGTTATTTCATAATTTTGTAAAATAAAATGCCTCACTCACTCTCCTGTACACAGCCTGAAAGTAACTCACTGGGAAATTTTTTCAAAGACATGAAAGCATTCTGAGGACTCGTTGGGATAAGCAGGAACGGAAGGGAGGTTAGAAAGGGTCATGGGCAATGAATATCATCAGAGACATTAGATGCATATATAAAAATGTTATAATTAAATTATGGGTAATTAATTTACATTAATAAAAAGGATTTTTCTTTCTTTTTTCCCTCTCTAATCTTCCCTTAAGGCCACCTTTTCCTGTCTCATATTTCCCTGTCTAGTTGCATGACTTATGTAAACACACACACATGCACACACACACACACACATAAAAGCAGAAGAGGGACCAGTTAAGGGAAGAAGGGAACCAGTAAAAGGGGGCTGGAAGTTGTGAAGAAACACTTTGGGGAAAGGATCAATAAGAAAAAAATTATGAGTGTGTATTAATCAGGATTCCCTAGTGGAACATAAAACAGAATGAATACATATTAAAAGGGAATAGTTTTGTTCAGTCCATAAACCCGGGGGCCTTAGTAGTGCTATTTTGATGCTAAGGGCCTGGGAGATTCCTAGAGAGCCACTAATCTTCAGTCTTCATATGTTTTATATAGGAACCCTGAAGAAGCTCTAAAATGGGCAAAGTAATAAGTGGTAGCAGCAACAGAATAGAAGAACTAGAGAGTGAAGGGAAAGCATGCAAAAAAAAAAAAAAACCCAAAAAACTTTTCTTCTTCTAGGTTCTATTATCTGGGCCACTATCAGAAAGTGCTGCCCACACTGAGGGTTGGTCTTCCCATATCAATTAAGTCAATCAAGGCAGTCACCACATACACAGCCACAGCTCTCCCTGTAATAGACTTGATTGAAGCTCTCCTCCTGGGTGATTCCAATTTAAAACTCACCATCACAGTGAGAAAAATCCTATAATGAAATGCATTACTTTGTATACTAATTTTAGAAAGATAATGCGTTAAAAATAAAAGGATATTGAGCTTTCCTAGGACTAAGGGCCTCTCCTCCCATTGATGACCGGCAAGGCCATCCTCTGCTACATATGCAGCTAGAGCCATGGTTCTCTTTGGTTGGTAGTTTAGTCCCTAGGAGCTCTTGGGGGGGGTCTGGTTGGTTGACATTGTTGTTCTTCCTATGGGTTGCAAACCCCTTCAGCTCCTTCAGTTCTTTCTCTAACACCTCCATTTGGGATCCTGTGCTTGGTCCAGGATGGGGAAGTAGGAGTGGGTAGGTGGGTGAGGGAGCACCCTTATAGAATCAGGGAGAGGGAGGATGGGATAGGGGGTTTCTGGAGGGGAAACCAGGAAAGGGGATAACATTTGAAATGTAAGTAAATAAAACATCCAATAAAAAGGATATATGCGTATACATGCGTACATATGTACACATATATATGTATATATATATATATATATATATATATATATATATATATACATATATATATATATAACAATTCATATTGTTCCCAAACTCTGATTTAGTAGTTTGTGAAGAATTTGGGAACCTGTATTTGATTGTTATATTTGTTTTGGTGTGTGTGTGTGTGTGTGTGTGTGTGTGTGTGTATAATACATGTTTGTGTATATGAGCACATATGCATGCTAATTGAGTATACACACATATGTGGAGGCAAGAGGTCATCATCAGCATCTTCAATCACTTTCCACCTTATGGTTTGAGACATGGTTTCTCACTAAACTAAAGCTCATAGATTGTGCTAGGCTAGCTACCCAATAAACTCCAAGGATCCACCTACCTTCACTCCCCATCACAGCTGGCTCCTTCTCATTCTCTGGCTTCAACTGCCTCTGCCACTGAACTACACTAACTCACCATCACTGTACTGGCTCACTGAACTCCACTCAACTGCCTCAGTTGAACTGAACTGAATAGAATGGAACGGAATTCCACTGCATTAACTGAAATCATCTGAACTGCACTCACTGCTCTGACTCCAGAATGACTCAACTTCACTGCACTCAACTCAACTGACTGAACAGAACTGACTCTGTCTTCCTGCACTGTCGTAAATATTTTTGTTCTCCTGAGAGTTGGGTGTATCCTATCTCTGATCCATCAGAGTGTATTCAACCCACCTGATCTCAGCTTCTCTGCAACATTTGTCTGTGTCCCTGCTCACTCTTCATTCCCTTCTTACCCCAGTCAGGTTTCCAGGACAAAGCTGTGCCAGATGCTGAGTACAAAAAAGTGAAAAGCAAAAAAGTAAGAAAATTAGAAGGAATAAGATATATATTTAAATGATGAAAAATATTACCATAGCATGCACTATGTATCAAGCACTATGCTATGGACTTTTACATTTATTCCTGTAAATAGCACCCTGTGAGATAGCTACTATTATTGTCATAATAATAAGGAAATAAGGAAACAAGGCAAAAAGAGATCAAGCACCATGCCTGACATTGCATAGGAAAGTGGTACAAAATAGACTTTGAACCCATTGACTCAGAGTTTGTGACTTTTATTCCTGTGAAATGTTAGACTAATTAAAGGTCCCAGACTCCATAAAGAACTAGTCTTGGTCTTTGTCTCTGGCCCCACCCAGAGGTTCTTTCATAGCTCAGTGGCTTGCAATATTGGTTCTACATTAATAATAACCCGAAGAGTTTAAAAAGTAATACTAATTCCCCAGAGCCCTAGTTTCCGAGGGATGTGTGTTTAATTGAACTGATTTTTGCTTGGGCAACACGACATTTAAGATTTCCATGTGAGGATCTAATGTGTACCTTGGTATGAAAAGAAAGATAGGCTAGCTCATCCTCTTTAGCAATCTGGGTTATCCAATGCTGTCAAATCTTAAGGCATAACTCATGAGCAAAGAACCTGACTTAAGTGGAGACTCTAATTCACTATTTTTTTGAGGATGGGGAAAACGTGAGATGTAGTGTTTCTAATATGTTCCCAGAAATACTCTTTAACGAATGTAGCAAGGATTTTGAGCTAAAATGTAGCTTTTAGACCAGGAACCTCAGCATCCCTCAGTTTGTTAGAAATGAAGACTACAGATCAGCCACCCACAGAGTCAAAGTTGCATCTTCAAGTTCAAGAAGCTGCTTAAAAGCTATTGGCATTGAATAGCTTCTACAAGAGGGAAAGTCACCTTTCATTAGGAGTACAGGCCCTGATAGGTTGTTCATGTTCCCAGCAAATGGCTTTGTGTACCCAGACATCTATGAACAACACTAATTGGACTCAGTAGGCTATGATTTAAGAAACAAGACATGAAGTTGGGGAAGGGACATGATATGAACGGTGGATGTGATCAAAAACCATTATATACACGTGAGAAATTACCAAAGAATAATTTTTAATTTTAGTTTAAAAACAGTTGTTCAAAGCCTCAGCTCCTCCACATGTATGTGTATATATGTTGTATTTGTTTTAGGAATGCCCAATGTGTCTGTATGCATCTCAGGATAGCCAGAAACATAGCCGGACACATTTGTAGATAGCAATATCAGTTTCAGTGTCAAAAGATCAGACAGCTCTGTGGGGATTGCCTCTCCACAGCTCTTAGGAATCCAGACAGTGACTCTGAAGGTTCAGCTCTAAATAGCCTTACTGAACTCATTTGCATATAAATACTATCCATTTCAATGCTGATCTTTCTGGAGAAATGGTTAGGGAGTCCTGCTTTAACGGAGATTTGCTGCTCTATTTCTGTATGTCCCCAACAAGCCTTTATTACACTTTCTCACTTTCTCCTACCTGCATAGTCATTGGTCAGCTACATCCAGTTTCTGAAGATCTAGGTCATATTGTAATTCCTCCTCTTGGAACCATTCCCATTTATTCATGGCTATTTGAACCCAGTGGATATTTTTTTTTCACACACACACACACACACACACACACAAAATATGTAAGCCTTTAACACTAAATCATTAAATTCCTATTTCACAGGTGAAGAAAACTGAGGCACAGCAGTGTCAGTTGTTCAGAGATGAACCATGGCAGTGTAGAGGTTCAAACCGAATGAATCTGGCTTTAGACCCATACCACTCTTCCCATTGGTGTGGACTGAGAGAAGAATCTGGAAATAATACAGAGTATGAACAATGAAACAAAGACCATTAGCTTCCTGCATTTACACTAGCAAAGCACTACACACTGGGTGGCCCAAAACAATAGAAATACGAGTACTTCACAGTGCTAGAGGCCAAAAACACAACATCAAGGTTCCAGCAGGTCCAAGTTCCCCTTGGAGGCTCTAGGGAAAGCTCCTTCATTACATCTTCTTGTTTTCTGATGATTGCCAACAATCCCTGGAATTTAATGCCTGGAAGATATATCACACTGCAATCAGCCTCTGTTGGCACATTACCTTCTCAGTGTGTCTCTATCTCCTTCTGTCTTTATATGGCATTAGTTATTGGACTGTGACTCATGCTAATCTAGTGTGACTTCATCTTAGCTACTTATATCCCTTATTTCAAAATAAGATTGTATTTCAAGGCGCTAGGTAGACATGAATTGCTACTGTTACTTTATTGTTGTTGTTATCATTACTGTTATTGGCAGTGGGAGGACTAGTCAATATAACACATAAGAGCATAGATTATTCCAGGTGGAAAAAGTGGTTCCTTTAAATGCTTAGCTATGCACTATGTTGAAACGCTGCTGAGTCTCAGAACCTGTAACTGATACCATCCAGACTCACTGAAAGAGTGACCCATGGAACAGCTGCACATTTCAATCAAACGTTTGCAATTTCTTTAGCACCAAAATGACATCATTTTCCACTTCTACCCCATGTTCAACATCTGCTAGTGCTTGCAGTTTCTCCCAAGAAAAATCAATCCAATTGATTTGATGTGTACAATAGCCACTATCAAACATGCTACTATGTGGAAGATTCTGCAGGCAGTAGGTGCCAAAATGACTTGTTTCTTGCTGGAAATGGGCATACAGTGCAGGGGTTTACCAGACAGTCAGAAGCTGTAGCAGCTAAAAGGAACAGCTGTACTAGAGTATGGGATCTTTGGGGACAAGTACTTACAATTTTTTTAACTTTTTTGAACTATGGGATCTTTAGGGATGAGTACTTACAACTTTCCTGATAGATCCAAGCCCTGTCTCAGATAAGCTAAGGAAGAATCTTGGCACCTTCACTCTGAAGCCATCACAAGGATATTCCAAGCGATGATCGACTGGAGCAAGTGAAGAACATTGCTTCTGAAAGAGAAGAATTGATGAAGATGGTATTCCCAGGCAGAAATCCCCAAGGGAGAAAGCTAGATCATGTGGCTGTCTTAGACTCAGTGACATGTAGGCTCTGAAGGAGGCAGTAAGAGTATTTGGGGGCTGACATAACACAGTGAAAGCTGCTGAGAGTGATCAAAGAAGTAGAAAAAGCAAAGAATGCAAGTGACCAAAAAAAATGTCACAAAAAGACAAGAGGGGAATGATGACCTTAAGAACCTTCTGTCCTTAAATGATTACACTGACAGAGACATTACTCTTCAGGATGAGTAAGTAGCATCACAGAGGGGAGAAATCGAACACTTCAAAGTATTCCTGTAGTTGAGCCCTTGAGAAAAGATACATGTTTAGACTAATCTAAGCTAGCCTCATTTTGTGTCTGTTCTCACTGCATATCTGAAAAGAAGGACCAGCTCTCTGAAATCCCAGGGGTGATCTCAAGCCCAAAGGAACAACCAGCTGGCTTTGCAGAACAGAAGCTGGCTACAGAAAATATGGCTGGCTGGCAAATTGTCTCAAAGTCATGCAGAATCTGTCAGAAGAGGTCAGCAGACAGGAATATTATTCATGGGATAGACTACACTGCCTCTACACTGCTGGAAGAGTAAAGAAACCTGGACTCTACATCTACTTTGCAAGATTTCGCTAGTTTTTAGTGGCACAGATGAAATGCAGAAAAATAACGTAGGGCCAAAACCTTCAGTACTAAGCATCTCCATTTGTTGTGACCTACTTCATACCCTCGGGTATTCATCCTTCCTCTTTTCTGTAATCTTATAAATCTGAGATCATTTTTTTTAAAAAAAATAGATTATCAGTTTGGAGACTTCATTATACAAAAAGCTATTATAATCACTACATGCTTTTTCCTAAGAGACAGTCCCTGGACCTGTAGAGCTAGATGTCTAGGCCATTAAAGGCTAACTAGCCTTACAACAAAAATGTAAGAGAAGCAACAAATTGCTCCTAGTGGGGAATTGCAAAGACAAATGAGAAATCCACCTGCTACATTAGCTGGTCTCTATTGAATATTATACCTCATATTTTTCTTTCTATTAGAGAATTATTTTAAACATAAAATTTCTCAGTGACTTGAGAAATACACGAAAATTAACAATCATAAAATGATTTGATTATTTTCCATTTATAGTCAAGCTACCTAGTAGCTCTGACAAACTAAAAGTAAAAAATTTAAAATATCAAAACCACAAAAGCAAAACAAAATCCACCAAGAGATACTTTTCATGCATAACTAGAACAACATTTCTGCTAACATATTCTTAAAATAACTTTTAAAATGTATTTTATTTGTATGATTACTTTACCTGCATGTGTATATGTGCATTCTGTGCATGCCTGGTGCCTTCAAAGGCCAGAAGAGGATATCAGATCCCCTGGAACTGGAAATACTAATGGTTTTGAGACTCCATATGGGCACTGGGAACCAAAGCTGGATGTTCCCAGTAAGATTCTTCTCTACTAAGCTATCTCTCCAGCCCCTGAAATAACTTTTTTTGGTGGCTGGTGGTATAGCTCAGTGGTATAACATAGTATTCACAAAGCCCTGGGTTCATCTTAGTGCTGTAAAAGGAAGAATTTTGAAAACACTGTATACCCTTCCATACATTAAAGAAAAATTGAGATGTATTGTATGGACAATAACTCCGAAGGGGGAAATCTCACAGGTTCCATCCCTAGACAAAGAAGTACAGGTAACTAAGCACTTCTGAGAAAGAGAAATATGCCGTCAGGAACAAGGGCCCTAATTGGTCATCAAAGATAGCCTTGGAATCTTACACACAAGCCAGAGCAAGCAGACTCAGGTGTGTGTGTGTGTGTGTGTGAGTTAGTGCGCGCGCATGCACGTGTGTGTGTGTATGCATGTGTATGTGTGCATGTATGTATGTATCAAAAATACTCAAAGAAAGAGAGGGCATACATTTGAGGAGTGAGGGGGAATCATATAGGAGTGGTTGGAGGTAGGGGACAGAAGTGAGGTCCAAACATCTCCAGACTTTACACTCTGAATTCATTTCTTTTTGTGCGAATATCTTTAATTTGAACTCCAAGATTCTTAAATCAATTCCTTACAAAGGTGACTGATGAGCTAGGTTTTGCACAGTTCCTGGGTGAGAAATAGCTACAAGTGATTACTGGAATCACCTTGACTACTGCTTGCAGCTTGCTTCATAGAGGCTTGCAACTGAAGATGTTTTGTTCTCACTGCTTTGGCTCTGATAGTGACTGAATACTTTTGTACTCTCTGTTTCTTATGTCTTCAACAAAATATTATACATTCATCAGGGCAGTAAGAACAATGGTAACCGTGAGTTTGGATCTGACAAAAAGCAACCATGCCAACAGTGTTCTTTCTAGAATGTGGAGGAAAAGGAAGTTAGAAAGTATGTTCCCTGCTCCCCTGCCCCTTGGTTGGCATTTGTCATAGTATGCTTCCAACAATCAGATAACGGTCTGTGAATGGTGTGTTTTATATCCCAATTAGACTGTTGTATATGGATAAATGGAAAGGAATTCAAACCTGAAGACTAGGAGAGAAAACTCATCTATTGTTATTGTGTGGGCAGGGACAGATTCTTCGACCTTTCCGATCCTCTGTAGACTCTGATAAATGGGATAGTTGAATCTGACCTCACTGGCTACAAGAATGAAAATGATTTGGAAAAAAAAAAGTAATGTGCTCATCATCTGAGAATTCTTTTAAACCAGAGTTGGTTTTATAAACTTTAACTGAACATTGCATTTAAGATGAAGAATATCGAATGGAAGAAATATACATTATCAGAAAGACATTTTTGTTCATTTACAATAAATAACAATATGAAGTTATAAATGGGCTTGTGGAATGGGGCATGCTATGAATTCTAGCATTCAGGAGGCAGAGGCAAGTGAATCTCTGAGTTCCATGTCAGCCTGGTCTACATAAAGAGTTTCAGGACAGCCAGGGCTACATAGTGAGACCCTGCCTGTAAAAGAAACAAGTTATAAATACTATTGTTTAGAAAGTAAGATTTTATTCATTAAGATTTCCACAGACATATTAGTACAGAGTTCTTAATGTTTGGTTCCTACACACACAGACACACACACACACACACACACAGACACACAGACACACACACACACACACACACAGACACACAGACACACACACACACACACACACATCAAAAGAAACAAACCACACTCTGTTTACATTTGCAAATGTGTATCCTGTGAAAAATCTGTGTGCAAATTGGTCCCCACTCCTTCTTTTCCCATCAGGAAAGCGAAGTAATGCTACAATGTTGCCTTTCCCAGAGCACCTCCTTTCTAGTCTTAATCCTACCTGTGGTTCTCCTGAGAACTGTGTGATTTTGTTTTTACTTACATAAACAAAAAAAGATGATGACAATAATAAAATGATCCCAGTAGAGGATATCACAGTAGATCTTGAGAATCTGGATAATTCATTAGTACATCTAGAAAATCACTAGTAACAATTCATTATAAATTATGTATTCCATCAGAGAGTTAGAGTCCAAATAGAAAGTTGAAGGAGTCACTGCCCTCAACAGAATAAGGTCTTTCTTTTCTATCTTCCCTACTAACCACAACCCAAACCCTTAAGCTGAATACAAAACAAAAAGAAGCAATTGCCTGAGGGTAGAAAAATAAAGAGTAGCTGGCAGCCTGGGAAGGAAAGCAAAAACTTGAAGTCAGCGTGGATTTCCTTTTCTGTTGTTGTTCTAGTAGTTTTGGTGTGGTTTGTGTGGTTTATCTGTTTTATCTATCAGTTTTGACCACAGAATGAGACAAGGTAAGACTATAAGTGACTCTACCCACATTATGCCCATTCTCTGCTGGAACCTTAGCCATCTCTAATCAACTGAAAGTGAAGAGAGCCATTTGTAAGAGGTTTCTCTGAGCCACGCATGGAAGTGGTACATGCCATTTCCACCTATGTTCAGTTGGCTTGACTTGGAGCATGTGGCCATCCTCAATGTACTAAATGAGAATATGGAGACAGATACCAGAGAAGGCTCTACAAAGGATGAGACATGGGTTTTATAGAATAATTAAGAGTGTGAAAAGAAGAGTACAGGAAGGGATCATGGATGCAGACGCAGGAAACATCCTGATGAATTTGGGGTAAAATGGGTTTCTCTTCCTTGAGCAAGGGCTGCAGATAGAGAGCTAGGAGATAACCCGGAGAGGAAGCCAGGCTGCATAAGAACAAATCTAGGCAACTCTAGAGTGTAGCTAATAGACTATAAGCAGAGGCACAATAGAATCTGGGTTCTATTAGAAGAGCTTGGGAGTTAGAGGAGAGTAGATAGAGGAAGTAGATAAAGTATTTTTCCAGTGAGTAAAGTAAGAAGTTATTTAGGCTTGAAATGGGTGGTAGAGCGTGATTGTGGGAACAGATATGAAATCTTCAATACTTAGGAAGGAGCCAAAGTTTCTAAGAGTCATTGCATATAGTAGATAAGACTGTAGAAAACATTAAGGAAGATTCCTTTCTGTCATTTATTGACAATAGTGAATGAACAAGTACTGTTCTTGTCCTCATAGAGTTTGCAATCTGGTGGAAATTTAAACAACATTACAAGTCAGTCTATGTTTATAAGATGATTCCAGTTGTCATTAGTGAACAAACAGCATGTTATGTGTGAGATTATTGTAGGACATCTGTGTGGAGCTTATTCAATCTGGAAATTATTTCTGGAAGTATGTTTCTTAGGAGAGGAGCATTAGGCACAGATGGGAATTTTGGAGTCTTCAGCATGTGGAGATTTCCAAGAGACAAACAAAACAAAATCAATACAGATTATAGTACATGGAAAAAATCCCTTAGCACCTTTGGCTTCAGACCCCAAAAATCCTCAGGAGGCTGTTATTTCATCTTCAGGCACAGCTAGAATGAGCAATGTAAATGACAGTTTGGGCTTCTATGTTTTGTTTTGTGTGTTTTTTTTTTTCTTATTTCTTGGACTCCTTTGGTCACACTAACCTCTGAAAATGCCAAGTCCATAAATTGCGTCCATTCACTCAACAACCCTGTCTTATGGTTTCTATTCCTGCACAAACATCATGACCAAAAAGGAAGTTGGGGAGGAAAGGGTTTATTTAGCTTACATTGCTGTTCATCACCAAAGGAAGCTGGGACAGGAAATCACACAGGGCAGTAACCTGGAGGCAGGAGCTGATGCAGAGGCCATGGAGGGGTGCTACTTACTGACTTACTCCTCATGGCTTGCTCAGCCTGCTTTCTTATAGAGCCCAGGACCACCAGCCCAGGGATGGCACCACCCACAATGGGCTGGGTCCTTCCCATCAATCACTAAGAAAATGTCTTACAGCCTGTATCTCATGGAGGCATTTCCTTAACTGTGGTCCCTTCCTCTCTGCAACTCTAGCTTTTGTGTTCAGTTTTATCCCCTATTCCTCATCATCCTCATCCTCTCCCACTCAATTCCTTCCTCTTCCCAACAAGTGCCCCTTCCACTTTCCCTTTTATTTTTTTTAACCCACCAACTTTAATACCTTTATGGAATGTAGTACCTCATGAAGCCATTTCCAATTTGCTGGAATGTTGATGCACCTAGTCTGGAGCTACTGTGCAGGTAACAATGACTACTGTGAGTTCATAAGTACAATAGCCACAGCAAGTTCAAAGGACAGTATTTCACATCACTCTTATGTTCTTAGCTCTATAGTCTTCCCACCTCCACTTCCATCACACTCTTTGAGCTGTGAAGAGAGATGTAACAGATGCACTTATTTAAGACCGACCTTTCAATAGTCTCTTATTCTTACCACTTTGACCAGTTATTAGTCTCTATCTCAAGCACTGCCCACTGCAAAAGGAAGCTTCTGATAGTCACACTAATATGTGGGTATAAATACCAAGTATTTAGAAGATAGTTTAACTGAACATCTATTGAGCAAAACAACAGTACTCTTCAATTTATGCATCTCCACTTGCTGAATATTTCAAAATCAAACCTCTAACAATACTTCATGTCACCATACACATATTCTTAGTTTGATTGGAGGCAAATTAAGTGTAGAGATATTCTCTGAGAGACATTTATATACTTATTTTCACTTACTTCTAAATCCCTGTAAAGTGATTCAACTAAATACAACATTTTTAGCGAATCAGATAAACTTCCATTTGGCATTTTGCAGTTTCTTTCTTTTGTTCTTCTTGTTTTCTTTTCCTCAAGCAACATTTAAAATTAACCAAATTTTACATAAATGGCACTACTAGCCTATGACATGAATGTCAAACAGAATATTTGTGTCACACACACACACACACACACACACACACACACACACACACACATACACACACTGTCAGCTAGGCCCAAGTCTCTAAAAGTAGACATTTCTCTAAGGCTAATTGAATAATGACTGAAACAAAAAGATTTCAGCCTAATTATAAATAAAAAATAAGAAAAATTACAAAGAGTCACCATCAGCTGGTTTCTATTTGAAAGGCCTGAATGATGCCACTCTGTTGGCAACATCTCTGGGCTCTTCTCACACTTCTAAGCATTTACAATGTGCTGTTTTTCAAGTAGATCTTGGCTCCCTCTGAGAATTGTGCATCTTGTTTCCTAGGAGGCAAAAGAAATATTTCAGGCTCTGAGACTTCATAATGTATTGACTGTAGGTAATGTGTTGTGAAGATCTACAGATTTGATTTTGTTTTAGGCTCATGGAAACTTACTACAAAATTCACAGGAACACCCACTCTGGGAATTCACACTGTATCACCATGTCACTCATTCTGACATGCTAAATAAGCATATGACAAGTGACATCCATATCGACTTTTACACCATTACAAACTCAGGAGTGGAATAAAACTTATCCTAGGTTAGGTTGAGAGAGTAAAAGGACTGGAGAGATGGCTCAGCGGTTAAGAGCACTGACTGCTCTTCCGGAGGTCCTGAGTTCAATTCCCAGCAACCACATGGTGGCTCACAACCATCCATAATGAGATCTGGTGCCACTCTTCTGGAGTGTCTGAAGACAGCTACAGTGTACTTACATATAATAAATAAATGAATCTTTTTTTTTTAAAGAAGAGAGTAAAAGAGGAAAAAATTGAGCACTTTCAATGCTAACAACAGAAAATCTAGGCAAACAAAATAGTCATGTGTTAGGACTGTAAATTGGTCCAACAGTTTTGTGAAAGTTTTGGATGTACCAGTTAAAATTAAACCTTATGATACAGCAATTCCACCTTATAGTAGTAGATTTCAGAATAGTTGGGGTACTGGTGGGATAGGGGCATGAGTAGAGGTGCTTGTGGAAGATGGATATGAGGAAGTCATTTAGAAGCACAGAAGTGTCCTATAGATTGAGCCGGTAGTGATGGTACAAGGGTAGACACAAACATCCACCAATCTGTTCACTTCATATTTGTATCCTTTTCTGGAAGTTATCTCTGAAATTGCCAGAGTTACGAGTGAAAGCTCCTAATAAAGGGGCAATTTAGAAGGATTGGGGTGAAGACAATGCTATAGTCATAGGAGATCTCTACAGTTATATTCTCACAGGTAAAGCCCCCCCCCAAAAAAAAGGGTGGGTATATTGTTTGTGTTTTCCCCTCAGAAGACGGATCTCATCCACTTCTTTCTCTAAGAACATAGGATTCATCAAGCCTGCCTCACTCGGAAGATCATTGCTATATAGTCACAGGCACTGATATAGATTTTTCTGAGAGACATTTACTTCTGGTACCCCCTGACTGTTCAATTAATCTTTCTTTGATAAATTGATACTATGGCTAGTGGCCAGGTTAATTTTGAATTGACTCTTCTCTAGCAAAACCCAAATTGGTAAAACAAGTCATATGGCATAAGTTAAGGTCGTCATTGTTCATACTGACTACTCATGCTTGTACTGATGCCTCTTGCAGTAAACATTGGGTCTGGGCTTCCTTCCACCACTTGTTTGGCATTCTAATTTTCAGGTGTACCTATCTGGTAGTAAATCATTTAAAACCAACACTAGCTAAGCTTTGTGTTGCTATGGTATCTGCTGATGCCTGATAAGCATTGTGGGCACCAAGCTAATCTCTGTTTATAAGACAGATATACTTTAGTTTATAAAGGAAAGCACAACTGTACTTTTCCCTGGGAAATTATGGTGGGCTCTGGTGAGCACAGTTTATGATAAGAAAATGGGAGGGGAAGAACCTTAAAGTTTCAAGAGTCCAAGAAAAAGCCATGACAGCAAAAATATGAATAGCCTGAGGCACATTTCCTAAATTAAAATGGTTTATGTTTGTTTATATGTAGATTTAAGAAATATGACATCATTAATACAAGAATATGGGAGTCATTTGGAAAGAACTGATTCTAAATTGGGAATTACAGAAATGTTCCATGCACTCAGATGGGACATGATTGTATTATTCATGATTTGGTACCTCTCTCAACCTTATGCCATCTTTTAAATATAAAATAAAAACCTGTGTGAGTATAGTTAGTTAAAGCTGTTGAAAGCTTCCTATACACAAAAATATTCTATTTAGAGACATTATATCCATAGAATATTTTTATTTTATTTTAATTCAAGGTACAAATTGTTATGACTGAGTAAACTCTCGAGAAAGGTTCTGTCAGCTGCCTTTGCATTAGTGCTATACAGAGAAATACAGTACACCTTGGCTATGAAAATTTTTATAAGAACAGAACATATGTTCCACTTCATGGTATCAAACACAGAGCAAAATTACTCTAATTGGGAACATACTTGGGAAAATGATTGGATTAAAATGACTGAGAGTTATAAATGTCTGAAATGTCTATTTCAGGCACGAGTAGGGGAAATGGCACTAATTTCTAAAGTGTGCACATAATGATTAAATTATCCCACAGAGATGACGAATATACCAGCATGTACTCTGGGAAAAAATGCCATGTGAGTAAGGAAAGAGGCAATTCCTTCATGGGCAGAAGTCATCATGAGAAACTCTTTCTCCCTCCATAGTCACACAAACCATAAATGCACCCATCTCTCTACAGTCTCATTACTCTGTTGTATCTGCCAAATGAAATAAAATATCCCTAATTCTTGCTCTATTTCTCTCTCCCCTTCCCCTCTCTCTCCTTCCCTCCCTCTCCCTTCCTTCTGTTCCTTCCTCTCCTTCCCTCCCTCTCCCTTCCTTCTGTTCCTTCCTCTCCTTCCCTCTCTCTTCCTCTTCCTCCCTTTCTTCCCCTCTCCATTTCTCTCTCTTCAAGTTTAGAGCATTTAAAAGGAGCCCTATGAGACAGACCAGTCACCTATTTTCCCAAGTATCTTAGTTTTGTAATAAGTTAGTAAAAAGTTAGGCATGTAAATGGTGCAAATAGCACTCTGTTTATATACATACATATCCTGTACACTACTCTGTATCCTTGATCATGACACTGAAATACAAATAGAATAAAAGCCTATCTCCAAAACTTATGCCTGCTTGGTGTGATGTGTTCCTGTGCCTGTATATGTGCCTATTCATGTGTGCCTCTGTGTGTGTGTGTGTGTGTGTGTGTGTGTGTGTGTGTGTGTGTGTAAACTATTCCAAATTAAGAGAAAACATTCCAGGTGCAAAGTTTAGAATATGGGGGGTAGAATAAAGGGCCAGTAGCTATTAATGGTGACTCTTCTCATATACCTTGTATGTTGTGAATTATTATATCATATATTGGTGTTTTATAGCAATGAGTATGTGTGACTTTTCCCTTGTGAGATTCTTTCTTGGACTGAAAAATCAGGATCCATGGAATAAACTCCCAGGAGTGACCCTCCTTCTGTATATAGAGGGAAGTGGGGTGATCCTTACATACTGCCTGGGTAGAAACCCAAGGCTCTCCCACTCAGCCAGTGGTTTCTAGTGGAATTAATCCCTAGTTAGAGACAGCCAATCAGTTTCACAATACACTCTCCCTGCCATTTTACACTAGATTTTAAATCAGGGCTTCTTCCTTCTTACAGTCTTTTATTACTCCAGAAAATGTAACACAGTCACAGGAATACATTCATATAAAATAAGCATACAAATCAAACACCTATTGATTGCAAATAACAAAGAGATTTATTTTAAAGCAATTCCTAAGTATACATGCAATTTTACCAATTGTTATAGACAAAAGGAAATATTCCCACTAATGCAATGGATATGTTTGCTTATTTTTACATGAATAATTTTATCTTGGCTGAATATTTGATCCTACAAGATTTAGAGCACCTTTGACATTCTTGAAAGTTGATCAATAATGTGATTTTTCTAATAATCAGTTCTGAGAATATACATTTCACTGAAATATATAGTGTGACATGTCAGAAGTAGATGTGAGATAATTTCAGAAATTTATTAGAAATTCTATGCTCATCACTGAATAATTTTTTAACAAAAACAAACCACCAATTCAAACAACAGTTTTAAAAACAAATGTTGTAACAACATATTCCAGAGATATACCAATTAGTGAATTGTATTCTCTATAACCTTAGGAAAGTATTAATAGTCTTTGTTTCTTATAATTCAACTATTAGGCTTCTATAAAAGCAACAGAAAAGTTTGTATGCACAGTAATAACTCTCTACTTCATAACACAATTGATGTATTCCAAGAATCATAGCAGAGGTATTCTAGGAAGTCTTTGATGGCAGTGAATGATGGGAAGACATACGCAATACCAAGTGTGCATGTATGTAAAGTGTTTATAACTAAGGTTGTGATAAAGTTTAGTGAGTACAGCATGAGTAACCGTTACTAGAAGGACCTTGGTTCCATTATGCATTTGATTTTAAATTCATTTTGGTTGTACTTCACAAATCTTTCATTGTTGTCAAGTTTTCATGACCCTTTCTTCCAATTAGATTACACAAACCCAACCATAGTTTTAAAAGCTATGTTTTAGCCTAGCAGTAGTGGTGCATGCCTGTAATCCCAGCACTCTGGAGGCAAAGTCAAGCAAATCTCAGTAATTAGAGTTAGAGGCTAGTCTGCTCTACAGTTCCAGGACAGCCAGAAAGAAACCCTGTCTCAAAAAACCAAAACCAAACCAGAAGAAGAAGAAAAAAAAAGGAGGAGGAGGAGGAGGGGGACGGGGAGAAGAGAAGAAGAAGAAGAAGAAGAAGAAGAAGAAGAAGAAGAAGAAGAAGAAGAAGAAGAAGAAGAAGAAGAAGAAGAAGAAGAAGAGGAGGAGGAAGAAGAAGAGGAAGAAGAGGAGGAGGAAGAAGAGGAAGAAGGGGAGGAGGGGGAGGAGGAGGAGGAGGAGGAAGAGGAGGAAGAGGAGGAGGAGGAGGAAACTAAAGGTACTTAAATCTTTGTTCCAAAGTTATTGTAGAAGAGACCCAACTTGCCCAGATGGAACTCACATACACATTGGAGTCTTGCCTTTGTGATTGATTGTAACCATATGTAAGATATTTGGTCATACTGACCCAATTTCTCCATCTGTAGAATAGGAACAACAGTATTCCTTTCCTTCTTATCATTTTATTGGAAAGAACAAACAGGCTGATACATGTGAAAGTGTTTCAAAGCCTGCCAAGAGCAGACAAGTATTTTTCTTTTTCTTTTACTTTTCCCTTCTTCACTGGGGAAAGGGACTTTATTTTTTGTCTAGGAGCAGGACTTCTCATAAAAACATTTTATTATAAAACAATTACAGATTCAGAAACAGTTACAGCAAAAGTATGCAGTATGTCAGGTACAATTTCCCTGGCTTCTAAGGGTGATATTCTGTGAATGTAGTAGGACATCAAAACTACATGATTGATGTTTATACTAGGCTGATAAATAGATTACAGATATCTAGTCTTGTGCCTTTTACCAATCTGTAATTCTGTTTCTCCTGTCTTTTGGTCTCCACTTCCTCTATCTACAGAGATCTTTAAGGAGTTTGGACCAGCCACTGGAGTCACTGACTTAACATCTGTCATGTTCAAGCAGGTTCTGACTTTACACCTTCAGCCTTCCTCCTAAATATACTTGAGATCTGTGTTTTCAAATTTTGTTCTTTCTAATCACAATCTTTTCTTTCATTGTTTATTGACCAACAGGTAGGTTTTGTAGGAAAAAAAATAAAAAACCCAAGATCACGGACCTGCTAAGCATCTTACTAAAATGGCAAATGCAGGCCTGTGAGAACTTCTGGTCCAAACCTACACCAGCTGCAGTTCAGAACAGCATTCATTGCACCCAACCTCACACATTTGCCTGTCCTCCAAGAATCCAGATCTAACTAGGAACACAAAGGAGGGCTGCTCGAACCTAAGACACACAGCTCCAACTGCCTTCCATGAGGTCTGCTCCAACACAGGACACTCAGACCAACCAATACCAGAGACAATTAGATGGCAAAAGGCAAGCACAAGAATATGATCAACAGAAGACAATACAGTATTGCACCATCAGAACCCAGGTAACCTATGGCAGCAAGCCCTGGATATCCTAACACACATAAAGAGCAAGACAGTGACCTTTAATTTCCATCTCAAGAAGATGATAGAGGTGTTTGAAGTGAATATAATTACCTTAAAAATACAGGAAAACACAGTCAGATAGAATCCCTTAAAGAGTAAACAAGTCTCATAAATACAGGAAAATGCAATCAAACAGGCAAAGGGAGTAAATAAAACAGTCTAAGACAAAATTGAAAAATCTTGGAATAGATGAATATTTTTAGACATTACCAATAATGCCTTTTAGAACAAGGAAACAGAAAATGTTCCAGGGTCAAGTCTCAACAAAGCACCTGTTCCCTGTATTTCTTTCTTTTTGACAAATATGGGTCCTGCTGACCATCTACAGCTTTAGGAAAAATATTTCCAAGGGCCCAAGGCCTGCCCCTCTCTCTCTCTCTCAATCTCTCTCTCTCTCTCTCTCTCTCTCTCTCTCTCTCTCTCTCTCTCTCTCTCTCTCTCTCTCTCTCTCTCTCTCTCTCTCCCTTCCCCCCTCTTCACATTCCCATCCTCAGATTGGCAGTTTTTGCTTCATTTCATTCTTCTGGACCAAAACTATGTTCTTGACTCTTTTCTCCCTGTCATATTGAACCCAGGGTTAAGGGATCTGGCTATTCCTAGCTTTATTAGTCCTAGTTGTTGACACTAATGCTATGCCACTTGAAACTGCTAATTTTCTCCAGCATTCATCTTCCTCAATTAGATTGGAATATCCTTAGGGGAAGAAACAATGTCTTCGGGGTTTTTTTTTTCAATTTCAATAGTTGCTGAAAAACATCTTATTTCAAACTTATATATTCTTCACGATGAGTTGGTAAATATGCCCACTGATATAAGAAAACACAGAACAGTATTTTTTATTGAAAATAATTTTCATACACTATATTCTGATTACAGTTCTCCTCCTCCAGCTCTTTCTAAATCCTCTGCAGCAACCCAACTCCATGGTTATGGGCCCTACTTATAACTGTGGTTATTATACCCAGTAAAACTCCATTAGAGAAAACTAAATTTTCCCTTACAAGTGAATGAAAACTGCAGATAGTTTATTGATCAGGGGTGGAAGCCTGTGTCTCAGAATTTAGAACCCCATTTGACTTGAAACTGAGCAGGTTCTGTGGATGCTGCCATAGTCTCTGTGAGTTCATACATGTGTCAGTGCTATTATTTCTTAAAAGACACTGCCTTCTTGCTGTCATTCATCCCCTCTGGCTCTTAAAATCTTTATGTCTCCTCTTCCACATTGCTCCCTAATCCCTGAAGGAAGATGTTTGGTAAAGTCATCCCATTTAGGGTTTAGTGCTCCAAGGTGTCTCACCCTTTGCATAATGTCTAGCTGTGGGTCTTTGTATTTGTTCCAATCAACTGCTAAGAAGAAGTTTCTCTGACGATGGCTGAGCGAGACACTGATCTAGGGGTATAGACAAGGTTATTAAGAGTTATTTTATTATCATGATGGAACCAATTATATTCTTAATATGGTTTTAATTGAAACAGAATATTGCTTTCTCCCCTCCTTTTCTTCCCTCCAGCCTCTCCAAACCACAGTCCCTTGAATCCCTTTCATGTCTCCCCCACCATTCTCAAGTTGATAGTTTCTATTTATCAATTTAGTGTGTGTGTGTGTGTGTGTGTGTGTGTGAGAGAGAGAGAGAGAGAGAGAGAGAGAGAGAGAGAGAGAGATTATTCAGAGATAAAATCTGCTCAGTTCATCTTTGTTGTTTGTGTGTATATGGTTTCAAGGCAGACTACTCTAAGTTGGATAAGCAACAAGGATGCTCATGCCCAGGAGAGGCAAATTCTCCCCCATCTACTAGTTATTAGTTGCCTATATTTGTTTTTCTCTGGGCTGGGACCTTGTGACTGTGTCATGTTTCTTCTTCTATCACATTGTCAAATTTTATCATTCTAGTATTCACTTTCTCATTGCTGTGGAAAAATGCCTAGCAGAAACAACAAAATTTATTTTGTCTCACATAAAACACATTGTGGAGAAAATCCTGTCAATAATATCTTGGGCTTCCATGGATCCCTTGCTCATATGGCACAGACAAGGATACAGAGAAATGGGTTGGAAGCAGGACTGGGCTATCATCCTCAAAGAACTACCGCCATTGACACGTCAGCATAAGCAAAGTCTACTACAACTCTACATACTGCCACTGGCTGTACAGCAGGTGTTCAAACATGTAATCATGTTCCTATAGAGGACATTTTAGATCCAAACTATATAAATTATCTACATTCACATGAGTATATATCCCAATAGTCAATAGCCCATTGCTACCTACAATTATCACATTTGGTTATGTTCGTGGAATGGACACGTTGCTATGTCCTGTTAGACATTCTATTCATGAATAGATTTTTCCTTCTTCTAAATGTTGGAAATGATGGATGGTGAGTGTTTCTAGCTGAATGTGCCACTAAGTATTACTCTTCCAAGGTACTATCTGGCCTTTGACAACACCTCTTCATTGAAGGACAGTCTATGTTCAGTGAGTGGTCAATGTGATAGTATAAAGGCTCATATAATTACCTTACTTGAGGGAAACTCTGAAGGACTAATTGGGCTCCAAGCTTCTGTAGGATTGGCTGAAGACTCTGCTACACATGAATTTAAGTTCAACTTTTCCTCTGCCCAATTGCTCTTCTTTCACTCCTTCTGCAAGTATTTCTAAGAGCATCTATAAGGGTCATTCTGCACACAGATGTCTAGTTATTAGTTAATTATCTAGTCTCTTCATTTTTGTATTTTTTCATTCTGTATATTTTTATGGTATACATATGTGTGTATGGATGTTTGTACATGGACACACATGTGTGTGAGCATATGTCTATGTGCATCTGAAGGATCAAGGTTGATGTTGAGAGCCATCTTTAATTGCATTTCTATCTTGTGCAGTGGGGCAATGTCTCTTAGTCAAACCCAGAACTCAAGGGCATGGCTCATCTTGCTAGCCCACATGCTCTGGAGATGACCTGTCCCCACTTTCCTAGGCTGGAGTTACATGTGGGCTGCCATGTCCAGATAGCATCTACATAAGTTCTGGGTATCTGAATTCCAGTCCCTACACTTGTGTGACAAGCACTTAAACACCAAGTCCACTCTTTAGAACATTTCAAGAAGATGGGGCTCTTTCCTATCTGATTTATTGCTGGATCTAAAATAGAATCCAACATATTATTGGTGCTCAAAAATTGTTGCAGACCATGAATGAATGAACAAGTATTTGATCTAAATTTCATATGCTTGTTTTATTTACTATATGAGATATCAAGGAAAGAGAAGGAAATTAAATCCCCTAAGATCAAGAAGTCAGTCAGTTGTGGAGTTAGGCCTTTGCTTGAATAAATGAAATATCCACCCTCTTTACCAAAACAAGCTTGGCCTTTTGATGTCTGTCATTATGAATGACTTAGGTGGCTGGAGGTCATATTGTGGTCTGACTACTTTGGTATATTTGGTATTGAACCTTTTATTTAACAGGCCCCCTCTCTCTCACACACACACATACACACACTCCTGTATACTCAATAGCCCCATCCATGACTCCATATGTAACTTTATTACAATAACAACATTGTGTCTTTTCTTCTGTGATTTCATTGACAGCTTGAATAACCTGCAAATTAAAATTGTTAATCCTTGCTTTGATTGTATTCTCCATTCTTTCTTCTCCAGTTGACTGTAAACATTATTCCCATTTTTTTTCACCAATTCAATCAGGATCAAAAAAGGGTAGAGGATTCACAGCCAATACCAATTTTGATGTGAGAATTCATTGGGATATGGACAAAGTTAGGAGGACTAACTTGGTTGGTATGGCATTTAAGAACTAGCAAGAGGGAAGAGTGATTACCACTGATGCTGTTAGTTGAGCCTGGTAAGAATTGGAGCCATGAGGGAGGAGTCTCTTAGTAGGAATCATAATCCAGCAGGAATATGAATGATAGCAGAAACAGAAATCAGAGATAAAGCTTCTATCTAGCCATTCTTGAATCTACTGTTGGCATCTTCTATTGACCAATCATAACCAGATATCAGATGACAGAGATACTGCTGATGCAGTATCCTGGAATAAGTTCCTGAGATATGACAAAGACTTTGATCTGGGGATTTCAAGGGGCAAAGGAAGAGCCAGTACATCCCAAATTTCCCATATCAATGAGATGGAAATTTTTCATGTCTCCCCATAATATATTCCCATGTAGAGATTATGTTATGGCACATGATATGTACTTTAACATCTCATGATATACCTATAAGTATTATGATCTACTCTGCTATGGTTTCAGTAAGTATCACCCAGAGACTATGTAGTAAAGGCTTGGTCTCCAACCTATGGCACTACTATGAGGTAGTAGAAACTATAAGAGAAGGTATCTAGTGGGAGATTTTCCATTGGAAGAGCTATGAGAGGGGCTGTAAGTACCTCATCACATTTTTCTCCTTTCCTTTTCCACTCCTTGACCAAAAGGCATGCAGTTTTATTCTACCATGCCCTCCTACCATTTTATGAATTATGTCATCATGAGCCCAAAGCAATAGGGCCAATTGGTCATGGATTGAAAGTTCCAACCTCATGATACAAAGAAAAAATTTCCTTCTTTATACATTGATTTATCTCTAGCATTTGTTACTATAACGAAAATCTGACCATCATGTTCCCTATTGTACAGATAAAGAAGCAAGTTTACACAATACCACCACAGAGCTCATAAATAGAACTGGTGAAAAATAAGCCTAGAATCCTAAGTTCAAAAAATAATTTGCCCAAATATTTTACACAATAAGGTGTTTATTCTGTTGACTATCTCCATGACCACCCTTTTTTCTTTCTACATACACACATCATTAACCTACCTCTGGCCCTTGGCCTCTCTTTTTCAGCAATTCTGCTTGAGACATTTTCATGTCTCATTTTTGTCCTTCCATCTAGTTAATTCAGAACAATCAATTCTCCTCTTTAACACCGTATCTATTTACCAACTTCCTCTTTCATATAATGTTGAAATATGGAATTATATATAATTTTCCTATTCATATAGTAGGCATTGTTTGCTTAAAACAGGACTCCTCCCAACCAAAAAGTCATCTGCAATTAACAACCACCCATAAAGAAAAAATTAATTTCTCCAGTGGAGTCTCATTGCATATATAATCCACATACTCAAGGGCAGGCTGCATGCCCAGAATTAGATGGCCAACATAAAATGGTCACGGAGGTATTGTTGTAGATTTTATTTTATTTATTTTTTTTGTTCTTATTTTGCTGTTTTGGGGCTTTTGTTTTTTAACTTTACTGGTCTTTGCATGTATATTATGGTTTCTAATTTTGAGTGTGTGATGTGTATATGTGTATATATGTGTGTATGTGTGTGTGTCTGCTATGTATACATTTATTTTGCTCTTTCATAGTTTATTTTTCATTCTTTTGTTTGCTCATTTTTTAAATCCTCATTTGTCTTATTATTAAACTGAATGCTTAGAGTTGGAAGGGTCAGAAGGTGTGGAGGATCTGAGGGAATATGAGAAACAGAAAACTGATCAGAATATACTGTATGAAAATAACTTATTTTCAATAAAAATAAAACTAAAATCACAGCTGTGACTATAGAATTAATTTTTAATTTAACTTCAACAAAGTGAACTTTTCAATGAGTACAGTCCTCACATGTCATCCTTAAGTGTCAGCGTTGCTTAGTGATGTACTTTTGTAATGGGAAAAACTCATGTAACATCATAGTTCAGAAACCTGGCACATCACCTGTGATCAGTCATATTGATAGCACCTATCCTTGATACATTGGGATGAAAATGGTACTTTATCTCAGTGATCATCTTCTTTCAAACCCATAATCCCCAGTCTAATCACCCAAAGCCCAGTAGAGAGACATTTTTCAAAAGACCTGACTAGAACTCCTCAGAACTATCCAAGTCATGAAAAACAAGAAAAGTTTGAAAAGTTATCCAAGCCCAAAGAAACTAAGGTTGTGTGATTAAATGTAAGTTGGTGTTGGGTTGGACCTGAAACAAAGACAAACAATAGTGACAAACTTGGGAAAGTTCAAATTAAGACTGGAATTCAAGGAACTGTAAGCTATGGATGTTATTTCCTTCACTGTAATGTGCTGAGAAGTGATAGAAACTTGTACCATCTTTGTTATGTTGCTGTTATGTAGAGCTACCTAAAATAAAATGATAACTTCAGAATAAAGACAAAACTGTCCAGCCAGTGACTTGAAACTCTATAAATATGCTTTGTGTAACTTGAGAATGGTGATCTATTTTTTCATCTGTAATTTTTATATAAATATAACTAACTAAAGATCGTCTATGGGAAATAAGAATCTAAAATGAGATCTGTTCTAAGTGTCAGTCATGAGGTTAAACATTCATAGGCACAGAACAAGGCAGGAAAAAGTAGACAATGGTGGATAGGGGGTGGGGCAGACAAAGAAAATAATTAAAATGCCTCACTATTTCTGGGGCAACTAAAAACTGAAGGCATACCCACCCAGCTTCACTTCTCTGATCCCCCATTAATTCTCTGAAAAGTCATTTTTAGTGCACTTTGCCAAGCCACACCCACTTCTCAGTACATGCAAACCCAGCCATTACCAGACTCAGAGCTTCTAAGCCATCACCAGCTCGGGACTTCAGCATTTTAGAGGCTCTTTATGTATGTGAAGAGATAGACAAGTTGTGTCCATCTACTGAATGTTTGCCATTATTCTATAAGGAGAATGGTTGATCTTGAAGGTAAAAAGCAGGCACTCTGAATAATATGTAAACTCCAGTATAGCTTGAGCTGAATGATGAAGACAATCATGACTATGATGATGATGACTATGATGATGATGAAGCCCTCAGATTTGTGTTTTCAGTCACTTTCCCCTTATATAAATCTTCAGTTTTCCTAATGTTTATTTTAGCTGGCCAAGTAATCATTCTTGAAAAGAAATTCAACTGGGTGGATCTTCTTCATGTAGAACAATATTATCTTTGTGAATCAGTTGCACTAGTTTTCTTCTTATGCTAGCTTCACATCTGCTCAGTTTTTCCAGGGCATATGCACAGTGCTGAGAATCTAATAATGGATTCCATTCAGCCTCCATGCCATTATGTAAATAGGGATCCCCTAATATCCACTAAAATCCCTTAGGACTCTCTCTAATTCATTAACTTGAGTTTTTAAAAGAACCACACACATCTTTCTCATGATGTTAGGTAGTCTTAATAGTATTCTATTTTGAAGTGTGTCTCTATTTTCAAGGATAAGGAGCACATTGTCTTGTGAAACCTGCTACTTAAGGGTTCCATATAATTAAGAGCCCAGAATGATCAGTTGCCCACAGGGTTTCCCAATGGGCCATTTCCCCTGGCAAAAAAACATATACTTTGGGTTATTTTATTAGGTGAATACAAATAAAGAACATTTTTTTAAAAACAACATCATTCATTTATTTGTTTATATCCCAAATGTTGCGCTCCCTCCCAGTCCTACCCTCACCGAGTCCCTTCCCACATGCTTCCTCCCCTTCTCCTCTGAGAGGATGGGAACACCCCTGGAGTATCCCCCTACCCTGACACATCAAGCCTCTGACAGATTAGGCACATCCTCTCCCTCTGAGACCAGCCAGCCAGGGCAGCCATGAAGAATGAGCCGCCTGTCTGCTACATATATGCTGGGGGCCCCATTCCAGCTTGTGCATGTTTTTTGGTTGATGGATCAGATTTTGAGAGTTCCCAGGGGTTCCTGTTTGTTGATTCTGTTGGTCTTCCTTTGGGGTTCTCATGTACTTCTGGGCCTTTGATCCTTCCCCAACTCCTCCATAGGTGTCCCTGACCTCCATCTAATGTGTGACTGTGGGTATCTGCTTTGTTCCTGTCTGCTGCTAGGTATAGCTACTCTGTTATGCTAGGCATCTGTCTGCACACATAACAGAGTATCATTAAGAATATCAGGGATTGTGCTTGCCCTTGGGATGGGGTTCAATTTGAGGTTATTGTTTGGCCATTCCTCCAGTCTCTGCTCCCTTCCTCCATGTTTTTTTGACAGAATGAATTATAGGTTAAAAGTTTAGTAGGTGGGTTGGTGTCCCTATTCTTCCACTGGGAGTCTTGCCTGGCTACAGGAGGTGGCCTCTACAGGTTCCATGTCCCTACTGTTAGGCATCTTGGCTAATGTCACCTGCATTGATTCCTGGGAGCCTTTGCTATCCCAGATCTCTGGACATCCTAGAGATTCTCATCTACCCTGCCCCCAACCCAAGGCAGCTGTAGATTTCTATTCATTCTCCTGGCCCAATGGGCCTCTCTCCTATCTCTCCCCACACCCAATTATGCCTCCCCATTCCTCTCCTGTTCCCATCCTCCCCCATTCCCTCCTTCCCTCTGCCTCCTATGACTATTTTGTTTCCCCTTCTAAGTGTGATTCAAGCTTCCTTCCTTTTTGTTTAACTTCTACGAGTCTGTGGGGTATAGCATGGGCAGTCAGTACTTTCTGGCTTGAATACATTCCATGCATGTCCTTTTGGGTCTGGGTCTCCTCACTCAGGATGATATTTTCTAGTTCCATCCATTTGCATGCCAAATTCATGATGTCCTTGTTTTTAATAGCTGAGTAGTATTACATTGTGTAAATGAACCACATTTTCTATATCCATTCTTCAGTTGAGGGAAATATAGGTTGTTTCCAATTCATGACTATTACAAATAAAGCTGCTATGAACATAGATGAGCAAGTGTTCTTGTAGTATGGTGGAGAATCGTTTGGGTAGAGCTAGTAACGATTTACTTGAAACCACCAGATTGATTTCCATAGTGGTTGCACAAATTTGCACTCCCACCAGCAATGGAGGAGTGTTCCACTTTCTCCACACCCTTGCCAGCATATGCTGTCCCTTCAGATTTTGATCTTAGCCATTCTGACTGGTATGAGGTGGAATATCAGGGTCATTTTGACTAGCATTTTTCTGATGACTAAGGACTTTGAACATTTCTTTAAGTGGAGAAGCATTTTAAAAATATATTTTAAAGAATCATTATGATTTAATGTTCCCTTCTAATTTTTATCATATTTTATAGTTCTTTTTTTTTTTTTTTTTTTTGGTTTTTCGAGACAGGGTTTCTCTGTATAGCCCTGGCTGTCCTGGAACTCACTTTGTAGACCAGGCTGGCCTCAATTTTCCCCAATATAGCATTACTTTTAGTTTGTATTTGCATAGTGTGTCTTTGTTTGTTACTATCCTGTTGCTTTCTACCAGTCTGCATTCTTATGTCTTGGGCATGGATCACTCTTATAATCAACATATAGCTACACTTAAAATGTTCCAACAATATCTATTATAAATTGGCTAATTGAAGTTGCTTGCATATATGTTGATTAATATACTTATTCCAATTAGCCTTATTATTTTGAGCATTAGTTTGACTGTATGCATGATTTTTCTGTTTTAGATTGTTTAAAATCTATTTTAGAGAAATTTTAGATTCAGAGTAAAATGGAGAGGAATTCACCGAGGTTTCTCCTAGCCCTACTTTCCCCAATTATCATCATCTACCCCAGAGTGGTACATTCATTAGAAGTGATGAACCTACACTGACACCTCATTATCACTGCAAAGTACATAGCTTACATTAGGATTCACTCATAGTATTGGATCTATGTGGGTTTAGACAAACACATTATGACATGTATCATACACAGTTTCCCAGTTCTATCTGTTCAACTCCATTCTTATTTCCAGCCTCCAGGAAACTCTGACTTTTCTACTGTCTCTGTAGTTTTGCTTTCTCCATGCTGAACAGTTGGACACAGAGCACCTAAGTATTTCAGACTCCCTTACTTCACTTAGCAATACACACTTAAGCATCTTCAGTGATTTTTCACAGCTTGAAAACATTTTATTTTAGGCTTGAATTAATTTATATGCTCACTCACTTTCTTAATTTTTCATTTGTCTGGTTTTTTTCTGTTATTCATTCTTTCCCATTTCTTGTTATCTTGGGGGGATTTCATTTTATTTTTTTTACGTGTTATGGTTTTGCTGAAGGAGGTAGAAGGAGGAGGATCATGAGTTCAAGATCAGCCTGAGCCCAACAATTAAACCTATGCAACTGATGTCTTTATAAGTAAGCTTATTTTGAAATCTGACTACATTTTTCAGTCCTGTACTGTACATTGCTATTCTCACACTACAGTGACAGTTGAGAAGTTGTGACAAAGATTGTAAAGATTGTATGGGTAGTAAACATTAGAATATTTACTATCTAATCGTCAACAAAAGACAGTACTATCTGGGCAGTGGTGATGCATGCCTTTAATCCTAGCACTTGGGAGGCAGAGGCAGGTGGATTTCTGAGTTCGAGGCCAGCCTGGTCTACAAGTTCCAGGACAGCCAGAGCTACACAGAGAAACCCTGTCTCGAAAAACAAAACAAAACAAGACAAAACAAAACAAAACAAAACAAAACAAAAAGACAGTACTAACCTCTGCTTAGTAACAACATTCTTAAGTTTTTAGGAGGTTTTGACTCTGATCTCTCTCTTCATTTATGTGATTGTTTTCCAAGATGTGTGTGTGTGTATGTGTGTGTGTTTGTGTGTGTGTCATTTTTAACTCCAAAATTTTTACATTACTATGCACTTCCCCAAATTTTATTTGCCCATATGTACATTTTCCTGCTCATGGTTTGTTCTTGTATCTTAGATTTTCCTTCAGCCATGCTTGCTTTTCTTTGTGAAGTCTATCGTTTAGAAGGTGTTCCCTTAGCTTTGGTTGTAAATGTCCCTGTCTTTGTGTGTCTCCAAATATCCTCATTCTATCCTCCATTCTGAAATACAATTTTTAGCTGATAGTTATTTTCTTTCCACTATTACTCCTTTTGACTTCCATTGTTCTCATAGACAACTATAGTGTAATTGTCACTCTTTTGAGGATGAGCCATAATTTCACTGTAAGATCTTTGAGCAGTTGGCTCTCTGAAGTTGAACTGTGAAGTCTTTAAATATGAATTTTCTCCTTTTACTATTCTACTTGGTATGTGCTATTGTGTTTTCCACCAGTCTTGGAAGATTCAGGCCACTGTCACTTGGGAGTCCTGTTAGATTTATGTTTGACCTTCTATGGTGCATTCTGGGTAATTTCTAATCTCCATTTCAGCTAGATTTTATCTAACATTTCACTTATGGTTGCCTTTTCATCTACATGACTGCACCATTTATGTCTTTAAATATTTTACAGATAGATGTTGTGCAGCCTGTGTCTCCAATTTCCTTTCCTCCAGCCAATGTGGAGATCTAAATCTATGTATATTGTTTATGGTGCTTCTGACTCATCGTGGCTTGCCTTAACTCATTATGAGATTCTTGCTTGATTTTAAATTATGGGAATCCTGTAGGTCTAAATGTGGTTTGCTTCAATGAACAGTCCAGGACGTGGTTCTTTCAGTCACTGTGAGTCTTGATGATCACAGCTTATTAAATGGGTTCCAGAATCATCATTTTGCCTATAACGGTGTTGCTGTTATTTAACAAGTTTTCCTATAACAGTGTTGCTGTTATTATGTGCTCTCCAAATAGTCACCCTGCTTTTGTCTGGGCTTGCCTTAGTTCAGTTGTGATTTGGAGTACGCTAATTCTCAAAAGCCTCAGAAAGTATCTTAAATCATTTATAGCACCAGAGAAGCCTGGAGGAGTGTCTTCTATTCAGAATACAGCCATATGCCTACTGCGAAGTGGCTCAATTCCTCAGAGCAATTTTTCCACTCTCACCATCTATGTGCAACTGTGCACACAAGCACATCTACAAACCCACATGTCTTGCTATATTGACATAAGCAGAAGGCTTATTATTAAACTGCTTTCATCCAATATATTTTGGTCATGATTTCCCGTCTTCCAACTTTCCCTGGATCTTCCCCCACCTTCTTACCCAAACAATTTTATATTCTTCCTCTCTCTCTTCCTTCCCCCCCTCTCCCTCCTCCACTCTCCCTTTCTCTCCTCCCTTCTCTCCCTCCTTTCTCCCTCAAAAATTAAAAAGCACAAAACAAAGATAAATAGTAAGACAAAAAATACAAAAGCAGAACAAAAAGCCCACATAAAAACATGGAATCCATTTTGTATTGGCCAAGTATTGTTGAGCATGGGGCCTGCCCTGCTATATGATTAATATCCTCCATGAGATGCCACAAGAGAGACTGATTTTACATTTGCTAGTGAGTAGCAATTGCAGACAACTCTTGCTTAGGGGAGGAACTCTTTGTCCACCTTCCTTCTCACCCTGTTTGGCTTGAACCTGCTCAGGTTTTGTGCATCCTGCCACAGCCTTCTGTGACTTCATATGTGCATCAGTCCTGTTGTACCTGGATGGTACTTGGTATTATCCATCACCTCCATTCTTACAGACTTTCTGCCTCTTCTTCCACATTATTCCCTCTAGTCCTGGAGAAGAGGAGTTTAATGATGATATCCCATTGAGGAAGGAGTGCTACAAAGTCTCTCACTTTGCTCAATGTCCCATTGTAGGCCTCTGTGTTAATTCTCATACACTGCAAAGAGAAGCTTTGCAGTGTATGAGAATATGGAATATGGGATGAGTGAGGCACTAGTCTACAGATATGTCATTAGGAGCCATTGTGTTGCTATGTTCCTTTAATAGAATAAAAGTAGTATGTTTTTCCCTATATCCATGAACTATCTAGGCTTAGGTTCTTGGCCACTTTAGCAGAGTGAGGTATAGGTTTCACCTCATAGAGTGGTCCTTACATCCAACCAAAAAGTGCTTGGTTACTCCTATAACATGCACAAAAATCTTCAGAGGTTCAAAGCAGATGGGAGCTCAGCACTGAGAAGGGTTGTGGGTATTGGGTCTCACCCATAAGCAAGAAGCCATCTACACTTAATACCTTTTGGCAAAGAGAAAATAAGTGGTTTCTAATAGAGATGGGTATACTAACCACACACCAGGGCAGGCCCCATGCCAAGGAGCAGCTGACCAACACAAAACAGACTCCATGTTCTTTCATTTGTATGTGGACCTTTTGTTTCATTTTATTTGTTTGGCATCTTTTCTCTTGTTGGTATTTTGCCTGTTTGGTTTGATTTTCATTTCTGGGGTTTGGGGGTTTTGTTTGTCTGTTTGTTTGTTTATTTTTGTTTTTGAGAGAGAAAGGGGACATAAAATTGGCTGGGGAGGGAGATGGGAGGATCTGAGAGGAGTTGGGGAAGAAGGAAACATCATCAAAATATACTATATGAAAAAATTAATTTAAATAAATAAAATTACTTAATTAAATACATTGAAAGAATTAGCAAATGGGCAAGAAGCCTTTAAATAGATATCTTGGGGTAAGTGGTTAGGTGGGAAAAGCCCCAAAGACTATGGCAGCAGAAAGATAAATTCAAATACTGAATTCCAATTCTGAACCTAGTACTTTTCTTTCTTAAATAAGTTAAAAATATGAAAAATAACACAGATGAATGTAGTGTTTCATTACTATAGTCCCAAATATTTGGAAAACTGAGGCAAGAGATTTTACAGAAGCCCAAGACTTCAGGGCCAGCCTGGGCATCATAGCAAGATCTCATTTCAAATATAAATAACAGAATAAGGAATGTAACTATCATGAAGATTTATCAAATAGTTAAACATCTCCAGCTATTATATACCCCACAGTATTTTGACTTCTGTAACTCACCCCTAACAACTCAGCAAGCCCTGTTGTGGTCCTCTCAGACCCATACAAAATCATTATACCAGAGAAAAGTATTATTAACCATGGTTAATAATTCATAGCAGCTTATCAGGTATTATGATGGTTTGAATGAGAATGGCCTCCATAGGCTCATATATTCATATATCTGAAAGTTTAGTCATCAGGAAGCGACACTACTGAGGATGAGGAGGTAGAGCATTGTTGGGATAGGTATAGCCTCTTGGAGGAAGTATGGCATTGTGGGTTGAAGTTTCAAAAGTCCAAGCTAGGCCCAATGTCTCTCTTGGTCTCTTTCTCTGTCTTTCCCTCCCTCCTTCTCCCTTTCCCTCTTCCTGCTGCCTGCAAATCCAGATGTAGAACATCCAACTACTTCTCCAACACTATTCGTGCCTGCAAGCTACCATGTTCCTAGTTATAATGACTAAACCTTTGAACTGAAATCCAGCCCCAGTTAAATGTTTTTTTCTTTATAAAAACGATCTTTAAATTGCTGATAATTTATCATATTTATTTTGCCTATATTTAGTGAAATATTTAAAATTATAGGTATCAAAATTTTCACCCTTAAAGATTTATAATATTTTAAATAATAATTATCACTTACCTGGTCAGTTTTAGAATATGACCCTCTACTAGTTATGCGAATTGTCTGAAATACAAAACAGCTAACATTACTCCTTTCATTTAGGTTTTTAAATGTTGGGTTATATTGTTTGAAATCAATGTTTTTGCAGATACTGCAAGTTGCCACCCAACCCCTCTTCATTCAAAATAGATTTTACATTCATAGCTAAGCTCAATTAATAGCTATTAATACTTGTGGCTACGTGCTTAAACTCTGATTAGGGATACAGAAGCATAACTTGGTTATGCAAATTTTGGAAAGTATCTTTTTAGATACGCATATTGTGGTGGGTGTGCTGTGTTGTCTGAGTATGCACACACACATGCACACATGTATAAGTCAGAAGTTGATATTGGGCATTTTTCTCTCAATCAAACCCAAAGTTTGCTGATAAGGCTAGTCTTAATAGCCAGCTTATTCTGGGGATTCCATTCCTTTGCCTTCTGAGGCTCAAATTACAGGCTAGTCACCACATCTACGAGCATTTGGGTCAGTTCTTCAGATCTGAACTCCAATCTTCTGGCTCATTAAGCAAATTCTTTAACAGCTGAGATAAATCTCTTCCCTAAATTTTGGGGAGTATGTTTAAATAATAGAACATGTAGTTTTCCTTTTTCCATCTTTCAGCTGAGTAGTCTATTGATGTAATAGAATCCAATTGAATAGCTTGGATATTCAAGAACAAAACAAGTCTTGAGGACCATAGAGCATTAGAAAAAGCAAAAAGCAAACTTTATATGCCCCAATATAGGGGAATGCCAGGGCCAAAAGAATGGGAATGGGTGGGTAGGGAAGTGGGGGGCGCTATGGGGGACTTTTGGGATAGCATTGGAAATGTAACTGAGGAAAATATGTAATAAAAATATTAAAAATTAAAAAAAAGAAAAAGAAAAAAGCACGTAACCCTGTGTTTACGGAGTCATTATTGTTGCCTGCCATTTCTTTAAAGGAAAAAAGGTTCTATTTTGTTTATTGTGAGGTATTTTTCCCTAAATATAATCCTGATACTATTAATCTGAACTGAATGTTAACTAATAAAAACTCCAACAGACATGGCTGGAAGATGCACATTTGAATTCATATCTGAGACTAAAAAAAGCAATAATTTACTCTTCTCTGGGACTATTATGTAGACATGAAGTTTCATGTTCCAGTGGACCAAGTTGGAGACTATAGGACTCAAGCATCATCACATTTTTACACAGGATTATTCTTTGACTTCTTCAAACAGACATTCTTTGGTCCTTCTTCCTTAGTGGACTTTCTTCTGGCTGGACCCGATCTTACAGGATGAGGACCAGTAAAGCTAATCCCTTTAATCCCTTTATTGTGGTGATAAGATCCTTAGACTGCCCTAGACAAATCATCTAAACCAACATTTAGAGCCTGAATGGGGTTTTTCTATGAGTCCTTCTTTCCAGAAGTAATCTTCAGATATAGCTGATAGACTCCTGTAGGCTATAGGGAAGGGAAAAGTATTTGCAATGAGATATTGACAACATGTATATGGAAACTCAACAAATATTTAGATAACATAAAATAGAAAACCTTCAACCTTGGAGTCAGATGTCTTGAAGAAATTTTCAAAGGAAAAACCTCTTTTAGATGAGCTGTCTCTGTTGGTTTGCTGCCCAGCATTTTTCTCATTGGAGTTGCTATTGCAAAAGATTGTAACAATGGCTTGATCTTTGTCTAGATCTCAGTTATTTTTGGCCCTGATACATTGGGATTATTTTCAATAACTACACTGGAAACAACTCTATCAAGTCTTTTCTTTGTTTCATGCCCCAGATCTTGACTGGAAATAGTACAGTGGCTTCATTAGGAATTACAAAAGGCTCATGCTAGGAATCCTTAGGAAGCCACAATAGAAAGATACCAAGGCTGTTTAGAAGGATGAAATGAGAATAACAATGTGCCAACAGGCCAATTAAAGATGTTTTCCTCCTTTGCCAGAACATGCAAAGAACCAAACTTCAACTTTTGGGGTCTGCTTCTTGAAATAGCTGTTATTGACTCAGCCCACAAAGCCCTATGCCCTGGGGCCATTATCCTCAATGCGTCCTTTGAGCCACACTAGGAAATGAGTGTCATGGATAGGTTTGCTTGAAGGAAAATATTAAATTGAAACCAATCTCATTTGCCAGTGTTTCTCAGAATAAGAAGAGCCTGTTAACTGAGACAAATATAAACTATCATCTCCTCCATATTGCTTTTTGCCTGAATATTCTATTAACTAAGCAACATTCAGAACCTTGTCTGAATTGCACATAACGGTTCACAGATTTAATTAGGTCCATACAGAGAGAAGAGAAAAGATGGGCTAAATTTTCCAGGGCCTTGGGATTATTGAAGAGACTGACATAGTGTGGGCTGTGATTGAGTTGGGGAATGTAGCAAACACAAAAACTCCAATATAAGAACAATTCAAGTCTAGAAAACCTTCATCTCTTTGGCTTTTTCTTGCACATGAGAAATTTTTAATTAAGGACAATAATGCAGAAAAAGGTCTAAAAATAATCCTCTTGAGTTGGTTATATAAAGTGCCAGAGATCTATATAGATACAACTACTAAATATGAGATTCAAGGTCACTCATTAGAAATATGTCTTTGTACAGTGGATGATAGTTAATGAAGGAATTTACAACTGGTCAAAGTATAGAGAATATATGTCAGTGGAGTGCTCAGCCATACATGGGACATCTATATCACACACACACATACACACACACACACACACACACACCATGGTGTCATAGCGCAAGGATATCATTAAAATGGACAGAAGTTGAGGAAGACCAGAGCAGAGCAGTATCATTTGGATATAAAAGTACCATTTTTCTCATGAACTCATAGCATTTGTGGTTGCCTACACAAGACTAGTGCATGATCTAGACACGCAAGATACTAACATTGAAGGAGAAGGGGTTCATGAGTTCTCACCCCTAACTGAGGAGCTATTGTCAATTGATGGCTTCTGGAGGAGAAAAAGTCCGTTTTCTTTCAGGATGTGGTTTCTGGTAGGTCAACTATTATCCAGTAGATGGCCCCATACCCATGAGTGTATAGGTAACACAGACTGGACTCAGTGGGTTTTTGAAGGAGAAGAAGAAGAAGAAGAAGAAGAAGAAGAAGAAGAAGAAGAAGAAGAAGAAGAAGAAGAAGAAGAAGAAGAAGAAGAAGAAGAAGAAGAAGAAGAAGAAAGAGGAGGAGGATGATACATAGTTGGATTAGAGTGTTAAAGATATAGGGATATGAATCTGAAAGGAGTTACAAGAAGGAATATGGGATGAATATGATCAAAATAAATCATATGACTTTCTCAAAGAATTAATTAAAATGTTATTTAAAAACTCTGCGATGTCACATCATACACAATTGACTTGTGGCTAATCCATGCCCACTGGTTTGTTTTCAGCTATTAGAATGTTTTGGTAGCTAATGGTGGCCAGGGAAAATGTTTGAATAAGCAAAGGTTCACTCTCCACCTATAATCACAGAAGAAGATTATGAGTAAAGTGATTTACAAAGTACAAAATACTATTCCACATTAAAACTGTGCTCAATGAGATGAAAGGATAGACCATCCAGAGACTGCCCCACCCGGGGATTCATCTCATAATCAGCCATCAAATGCAGACACTATTGCATATGCCAGCAAGATTTTGCTGAAAGGACCCTGATATAGCTGTCTCTTGTGAGGCTATGCCAGTACCTGGCAAATACAGAAGTTGATGCTCATAGTCATCTATTGGATGGAACACAGGGCCCCCAATGGAGGAGCTAGAGAAAGTACCCTAGGAGCTGAAGAGGTCTGCAACCCTATAGGTAGAACAGCAATATGAACTAATCAGTACCCCAAGAGCTCGTGTCTCTAGCTGCATATGTAGCAGAAGATGGCCTAGTCGGCCATCACTGGGAAGAGAGACCTCTTGGTCTTGCAAACTTTATATGCCCTAATACAGGGGAGTGCCAGGGCCATGAAGTAGGAGTGGGTGGGTAGGGGAGCAGGGCTGGGGGGTATAGGGAACTTTTGGGACAGCATTTGAAATGTAAATGAAGAAAATATCTAATAAAAATTGAAAAAAAGAACTGTGCTCAAATATGTACAAAACCAACCACTGTAGGGGTACCATTACCATTTCATTGTGGTCAGTATCAGACAGCCAAGAAATCTTTCTAAAACAATGATTGGACATCTAGAGTTCAGGAGTTTGTTTTGTGCTTTTGGGTAAGGATATTATTGCTGTGAAAGAGACACCAGGACCAAGGCAACTTTTATAAAGAAAAACATTTAATTGGGGATGACCTACAGTTTTAGAGGTTTACTGTAGGTCAGAATACCACCATTCAAGTAAGCAATTGATCTTTAACAATATTCATTCCCCTTGGTCTATTTTGTTGTTGAATATTCAAGACTTCCTTTCTCTACCACATTATTCATTGTAACTGTTGACCAGCCTCTAGTACAGCTGTTACCAAACCCTTTTAGTCTTGGGGAATAACTATTTTGGGTAGCTCAGTTACTTTGTATTTATTTTATACAAGGGGAATGCATACCATAGGAAATAACAACCTCTTTAAAATTCTTCAGATCTATCACTCTATAGGACACCACATTATCTCATCATAATCATGATGAGCACCATTAACAGGCATATGTTGCAAAACCACTGGGAAAACTGATGGTGAGTTTATAATGCCAGGCCCCTCCTCTGGTGGCACAGTTAGTTCCAGATTAACCCTTTCTCTCAAATGGGCTGTTTAAGCTTTTTCTACATGGCTTCCTCCTCCTCTCTGTTGCACACCAGCTCCTGAGACTTGAAAGAGAAAGTGTGTGACACTAAGGTGGTTTGGGGAACTGCCATCTAGTCTGGTTGGCTTCCCTTTTTCATCCTGCAGGAACCTCCTGCTCTCAGTCACCTGGTCCAAATCATAGCTAATTCTGCAACCCTTTCAAACATGAGAGAATAGAATTACCCTTCTGGCTTTCCCATTTCATCCTGTTTGTTTGTTTGTTTCTCAAATTCCTTTATTTCCACTGGCAACTTTTAAAACTGGTCAGCCATTCTCCCAACCTTTTTGAGACAGAATATAGGAGGAGGAGGAGGAGGAGGAGGAGGAGGAGGAGGAGGAGGAGGAGGAGGAGGGAGGAGAAGGAGGAGGAGGAGGAGGAGGAGGGGGAGGAGGGGGAGGAGGAGGAGGAAGAGGAGAAGGAGAAGAAGAAAGAAGAAGAAGAAGAAGAAGAAGAAGAAGAAGAAGAAGAAGAAGAAGAAGAAGAAGAAGAAGAAGAAGAAGAAGAAGAAGAAGAAGACAAGGAGGAGGAAGAGGGGAACCTCTGGGAGCAAGGTGGGTGGGGCAGCAGCAGCAGCCTCAATAAACTTTTTGCTGAAATCTTGAAACACCATATTCATTCCTGCATATCCTGATCTCCTTCCTCTACAGCACTAGAAAGCAAGTTTCCCATTGTGCCTAATCCTACATTTGGGCACCATTTGTAGCTGTATATTTTGGCTACTTTATTGGATTTTAATATCTACCACCTTCCTCCTCCCCAATTGCTTTCAACTCCCCAGTACTATATAGGGGAAAAAGAAGGTTCGAGAGGGAATATAGCATAGATCTCATAAAACTACCACCTGCTGATTAGGGGTGTCCAATTCCTTAGGGCAAGTCTTATCTTCATTGTCAGGATTCCTTTAACCAGTAATCCACAAACCAACAAACAGCAAACCAGCAAAACAACAAACAGCAACAGCAGCAATACAGCAATCTAGTAAAAGGCAAAAGCAGCAGCAGGAACCAGGCTCATCAGGAGCAGGAGCAGGAGCAGGAGCAGGAGCAGGAGCAGGAGCAGGAGCAGGAGCAGGAGCAGGAGCAGGAGCAGGAGCAGGAGCAGGAGCAGGAGCAGGAGCAGGAGCAGGAGCAGGAGCAGGAGCAGGAGCAGGAGCAGGAGCAGGAGCAGGAGCAGGAGCAGGAGCAGGAGCAGGAGCAGGAGCAGGAGCAGGAGCAGCAGCTGCCTCCGTAGCCTCTCATGAGTCCCCCAAATTCCAAATGTAAACTATCTTCAGCTAGTAAAATCACGCTCCTGCCAGAGCACAAGACAAATCATAGTTAGCACCTATGGACAATCTGAAGCAGCCTTATATCCCAAACTTGGAACTAAAACAAATACATACTCACATAACATAACTGTGTTTTTAAGAAACCAAAAATTCTCATTATGGTTTAGTCCATTATCATCATGGTAGCAAGCAAGGCAGACATGGTACTGGAAGAGCCAAGTATTCTACATTTTGATCCACAGGCAGCAGAAGGAGACTGTGTGACATCCTGGGTGTAGCTTGGGCATAGGAGACCTCAAAGCCCTCTCCACAGAGACATTATTTCCCCCAACAAAGCCAAACCTACTGCAATAAGGTCATACCTCCTAATATTGCCACTCCTTAAGACCCAAGCATTCAAACACTTGAGTCTATGGGAACCAAATCCATTCAAACCACCAGTATGTGTTTGTCACAGGGCATGCATGGAGATAGACAAAATTGAGAATCATTTCTCTCTTTAAATCATATGGGGCATGAAGATTGAACACTTGTTACATCTTACTGGTCATCTGAGGTTATAAGGTATCACATGTGGGCTGTGACTCTGACTCATGCTGAAGTAGAATATTACTGAAATATTTGAGCTGCTCCATATATCTTAAAATCATGGGATTTCATCAGCAGAGGTTCAAGTCAACATTCATGATGCCAATAAGTGAGTTATTTATTTATTATTATATTTCCTTCTGACATTTCTGTGCATTAGCAAACCTAGGTGATGTAGATAAGCAGCAATAAGATAGCAGAACAGTGGTTTGAGAACCTTCCTAATGCTGTGACCCCTAAATACAGTTCCTCATGTATAGTGACCCCAACCATAACATCACTTTCATTGGTACTTTGTAACTGTAATCTTGCTACTGTTTTGAATCATAATGCAAATATCTAATATGAAGGATGGTCTCAGGCAACTGTGTGAAAGGATCACTTGATGATACCCAAAGGGATGGTGGCCCACAGGTTGAGAACCAGGGCTCTAGAAGGTGGCTTCTCTGCTTACAATGCACACAGTCCAACCCACCCATATATGCACATTTGATTGACATCTGTGTTATTGCTTAACCTAAAATTAACACATATGATATCACTGTGTAATTTGGGAGGAATTTAAATTTTCAGATATGATAACAAGCCCCTTGTTGATAAAATGAGAACTCAATGCCAGGTCTCCGAGTTCCATTTGAAAAATATTTCTCAAAAGATCACCTTTTGTAATAAAAAATAAAATAAAAAACTTGCTAAATATGTCCAGAAAAAGTATACCTAAGTCCTAAATTATGTCTTCCCGTGGAAATTGGGATTCTCTGAAACTGTTTACTAGGAAGGCAAAGTGGTAGGCTCTACGTTTTACAAAAGAGTTTACCTTTCACTAATATTTGTTGGCACACCAAACTACAGAGCATCCAGCAGACTGAATGACTCTTAAGTATTTTTGGCACAAAAGACTCTAATGTTGCCTTCTGTCTTGTTGGAGTAAACCTGTAAAATATAGTGACATGGGCCCATAATAAGCAATGAATGAATACTTTCAAGTTAATTTGTGGTGAAATCCTTGTTGGTTGCCTGGGAAAATAAGTAGGGGGATTTTAGTCTTGCCCATGGAGCACTGATTTAGGATTAGATTTATTTCAGGTCCAGTTCATGAGCTAGGAAAATGGTTCAATCAGTAAAATGTCTGTAGTGCAAGCATAAGTCTGTGAATTGGAATTCTCTGAACCCAAGTAAAAATGAAGGCATGGTTGGTATTATATGCCTATAACCTCTAGCAATGTGGAGAGAGATTCTTAAAGCTCATTAGCCAGCCAATCTAGCTGAATTGATGAGCTTCAAGTGCAGTGAGAGACTGTCAAAACATAAATGTAGACAGTGATTCAAGAAAAGCAGCTGACACCCGCCTCTAGCCTACACACACACACACACACACACACACACACATGAATGCACACAGGCACCCACATGCACACACATACATGTCCATTCCTACACTAACAAGTATATGCATCATAAACATACCACAATAAATCACACATCTACACACACACACATCAAAATAAATAAATGTCTCTAAGAATTTGTTTAATCCAGTGATTTCTACTATTAGCTTCATGTTAGATTAACACAAAAAGCGTGTAAAACGATTCTCATGCAAACAAAATCAGTGTCAGTCAGCTGCTCAGGTCCAGGAATCAGGGTTTTTTTTGTTTTGTTTTTGTTTTTGTTTTTTGTTTTGCAGAGTTCTTGGCTAATTTGTTTATGCAGCTTTGAGAAACTATTATTTAAGTCTCCCCAAACACCACATAGACATCTTCCTAGAATGTGGATAGACAACACTCAGTTGTTTTAGAATGGGCCGGACTTCTACCAAGCTCTCAGGAGAGACTAAATTGCTGGCCTACTCACAACACTTTGGCTTACGATTTTTCCTCAAAGAGTTTTAAAAATAGAACTCTTAAATCAAAATCACAGCTATACGGGGGCTGCAGAGATGGCTCAGTGGCTGAGTACAGGCTCCTCTCTGGGAATCCATGCTTGATTCTTAGTACCCACATGGGTTACTCACAACTGTCATTTTTTTAATGTGTAAACAAAGGAGTAGGCCTAACTTTACTGAGTGTCCTTTTCACTACACCTGCATAACCAGTGATTGGTATCAGCCACAGCAGCTGAACTCTGAATGAAGAATGACTCAGAGAATTCTGTGAGCTAAGGAAGAAACATAAGCTACTAGCCAGCCCCACAGAGTGTACCGTGCAAGTGCACTTGAATTATATTATCAGCTGCACAGCAGGACTGCAGACAGCACTCCCTATGAACAATCTATAAATTACAGGGATCATTCAATGAGAAGATCAAGTGTAATTAAAATGCAAAGAACTTTTCTTCTTACCTGAATTGGGAGGGAAAAAATCTGCAAGCTCTCTGGATCACACAAGAGCACCTCAAATCGTCCAGAAGAGCATAAACAGGGGAGGGGGACTGATTACTGGACTTAAAAAAAAAGGCTAACATGCAATTTGTGTTCTTTTTATGTAGATTAAATGCATTGACTGCAGCTTGTACTGCTTAGATACGCAGCAGGGAGTCAAGAGCTTGGGTATCAGTCAACCACAGCCAGCAGCTAAACCACAGAGCCAAATCTCTTATTGTGACTTAGAAGAGACACTCAATCTAATCTAATGGGAGCAAACCCTACTGGACAAATAAAAGGGCATTACCAGCAGCAATGGTAGTCATAATGCTAAGGAAAAGCACAAAATATTTTTGTGATAATGTAATTAATGACTTTTTTAGTCTCCTGCATGGTCCTTTCAAACCTAGCCTTCCAGATCACAGGGCATGTGTTTATATCCCTGACAGGGACTCTTGGGATATAAATACCATGAGGCAGCAGTCTACCTCCTCATCATGACAGGAAGCCACATGAACTAAACATACCACAATCACCCACCACAAAATGTGCTTTTATTATGAGAAAACATTATTAGATTTTGATGAGAGTGCCCCACTAGAGCCAACAAGAGCACAGGGGTAAAATAAAGAAGACAGTGAACCAGCGGATTGAGAGCTCCTGAAACAAGGGCTATACGTGTAAGACAGGATGCAATGGGAAACAAGACTCAAAAACATTACCAGAATATTAGAAATGGGAATTGATGTTGGAAGACAGGATCTCCAACCTGCTCTAAGCCAGGAAGTGATGCTATAATGTTCGTTTCAAGTTTGGGACCTACTTCTAGGAAAAGAAAAAAAAAACTAATTCCAAAAGCAATCTTTCTCAATTGTATTCCCTTTGATTCTCAAGTCACTGCACACATGATCATTATTTAATGGTATGGAATCCATGGTTTCTCGGATAGTAGCTATGGTCTCCAGCCCTATTCCCATAGAGGTGTGGGTTTGTATTTAGCTCCCATTGGCGAAATAGAACTGGAAATGATTAGTAGTACTTGTAGGTTTTGAAGTCGTCTTTCTCTGACGGCAGTTTACACATGCAGGATTTTCAGATGCCCAGGTAGGAGAAGACTAAATCTCAAATCTGTACTTTTGGGAATGTCACTCACTAATTGACCAGAGAGACATACAAAGGACTGTTAAGTGTCAAGACACTTATATTTGAAAAACTACTTACTGTAGTTACAAGCATCACATTACAGTAGAGGCCTGTTTGTTCTGCAACTTGTCCCATCTTATTATTCTGTACCCTCCTTCCTCCTGCTCTAAGCTCTTTGTTTTACTGGAGTTATTGTGCTTACATATTCTTTATCTGAAGGGTCTGTAAAATTGGTTTCATATAAAATATTATTTATGGGTATATTTTTTTTATGAGAAGAGAGTCCAGTGTTCTATGGGGCTCCTGGAGAAGCCTGGTGTCCCTCAGTTGTACTAAAGAGCTGGTCCAAGAGATTCTTCTCCAGTGTCTTGTGTCTAATTCAGTCTGTGACGTTATGATTTTGACATGGGAGTATCTATAATAAACCATCAATGAAAATGAAAGTGAAAGCAAAAGCCAGGAGCTTTAATCTGACTATGAATACAAATGTATTCATACAGATGATATAGACAGAATGGTGGTGGTCTGTGGAAGCTGAGCAAAAGCCCCCCCCCCCATCAGGGACTTAAGTAGCTGCCCTTCTCCTGTTGCAGTGAAAACTGTCCTTAAAGTGTCTCCTGGTAACCTCAAAGAACTACCATGTTCCTTTCCAACAGCCTAATTTATGGCTTCAGACTAAGGAGATCTTGTTTTTGTATATGCTGAGAAGTAATTCTACTCTAGTTCAACTTGTAACTCCTGAGAAGTTAATGTCTAGCAAAACTGCCTGAATGCTAATGCAGTAAAAAAAAAATTGGCCTGCAAGATTCTGCAATGGGCTGGAAATATGAGACACTGGATCATGCTTGCCCCACACACAGAAAATTACTGGGCAGAACGAAGGATTTCCAGAGGGTTCATGATTCATATGAAGGTGTCTAGTCTATTCAGAGCCTGGGAATGACCTGCATTCTAAGCCAGTGGCTGACATAGAGCTCCCATTTTACTTGGTGTCTTTTAATAGAGCAGATATAAATACATCACTTTCATCTTGAAGGAGTGTGGAGAATTACGGTGCCATCACAGCAAGTCCTCTCCTCTAAGATGCAAGCATGCTGCTAGGAGGTAGAAATATTCCTTCAGCTAAGCTAAGGCCTTAACCTTTCAGAAGAGCCTCCTCCTCTTTTTAACTAGAGTTTGTAGCTAACATCTGTTATCTCAGTTTTTAGACAGGGCTTCATAAACTTTGTGTTTTGCATATGCTTATTATATTTGGTCTAAAGTGTGAACATTGGTCGACCAATATGGTTCTCAAAGTTTGATCCTCAGACCATAGGCATTGGCCAATTTCTGCATGCTACACCAAACCTGCTAACTCAGACAGTTTCATGACTGGGTCAAATGAGCTTTAAGAAACCTTGGACATTCTGGGGCATGTCCAAGGAGACAAACCTTTGCTAAATGGCCTGAACCTCACTTGTTCACTCTCTTTGCCGTTATGCATCACCTTTCTTCTAGGACTGAGGTAAGTAGCTCACAAGGCCTTTCAGTTTAGGGACAATCTAAGAGTCCTAATGCAAGAACAATGAATTTGCCTTAAGTAAAATTGCTATTTTTAAATTCAAATAGTATGCAACTTAGGATGGTTTGACTTAAATGTATTTTTTAAATTTTCAATGGTTCATAAATGATTCTTCAGGAGAAATCTTATTTTGAATTTTGAACTTGATCTTTTTTCTGGCAAGCAATGGGAAGTGTGACACTCTCCAGTTATACTGGGCACTGGTAAAGAGCCACAGCTTACAGACCTGCAATCATAAGGGGAGACAATTGATACTCTAGTGTGCTGTGTTGCTAAGCTACAGGGGCAGTAGGTTAGGTATTCAGTGCACTTTAGACTTATAGGAGAGTTTTAACTTACAATAGATTTATGGGGGGTAAAGCTGGAACATAATTTAAGGACCATCTATACTACAAAATGTGCACACACACACCCCCATCAGACATTTGTGGGTCTTCTTCATCCCTGGATGCTTCTGGGGTGTTGGCTCCATGTACATTGTAAATTTGGGGGGAAATCTGCTGGGTACTCACAACTCATCTTATCCTGCTCCCACACTGCAGAAAAGAGGTTTCTCCTGGGCAAACAAATACCCTGATACTGATAAGCTCTTTGACTTTAATCTACCCCTTAGAATGGTCCTCTTGCAATTTTCTTTTTTTTTTTTTATATTTTTATTACATATTTTCCTCAATTACATTTCCAATACTATCCCAAAAGTCCCCCATAGCGCCCCCCACTTCCCTACCCACCCATTCCCATTCTTTTGGCCCTGGCATTCCCCTATATTGGGGCATATAAAGTTTGCAAGTCCAATGGGCCTCTCTTTCCATTGATGGCCGACTAGGCCATCTTTCGATACATATGCAGCTAGAGACAAGAGCTCCAGGGTTCTGGTTAGTACATCATGTTGTTCCAACAATAGGGTTGCAGATCCCTTTAGCTCCTTGGGTACTTTCTCTAGCTTCTCCATTGGGAGCCCTGTGATACATCCAATAGCTGACTGTGAACATCCACTCCTGTGTTTGCTAGGCCCCGGCATCGTCTCACAAGAGACAGCTATATTTGGGTCCTTTCAGCAAGATCTTACTAGTGTATGCAATGGTGCCAGCGTTTAGAAGCTGATTATGGGACGGATCCCTGGATACAGCAGTCTCTAAATGGTCCATCCTTTCATCACAGCTACGAACTTTGTCTCTGTAACTCCTTCCCTGGGTGTTTTGTTCCCAATTCTAAGAAGGTGCACAATGTCCACACTTTGGTCTTCATTCTTCTTGAGTTTCATGCGTTTATCAAATTGTATCTTATATCTTGGGTATCCTAAGTTTTGGGCTAATATCCACTTATCAATGAATACATATTGTGTGAGATCTTTTGTGATTGTGTTACTTCACTCAAGATGATGCCCTCCAGGTCCATCCATTTGGCTAGGAATTTCATAAATTCATTCTTTTTAATAGCTGAGTAGTACTCCATTGTGTAAATGTACCATAATTTCTGTATCCATTCCTCTGTTGAAGGACATCTGGGTTCTTTCCAGCTTCTGGCTATTATAAATAGGGCTGCTATGAACATAGTGGAGCATGTGTCCTTTTTACCGGTTGGGACATCTTCTGGATATATGCCCAGGAGAGGTATTGCTGGATCCTCCGGTAGTACTATGTCCAATTTTCTGAGGAACCGCCAGACTGATTTCCAGAGTGGTTGTACAAGCTTGCAATCCCACCAACAATGGAGGAGTGTTCCACTTTCTCCACATCCTCGCCAGCATCTGCTGTCACCTGAATTTTTGATCTTAGCCATTCTGACTGGTGTGAGGTGGAATCTCAGGGTTGTTTTGATTTGCATTTCCCTGATGATTAAGGATGTTGAACATTTTTTCAGGTGCTTCTCTGCCATTCGGTATTCCTCAGGTGAGAATTCTTTGTTCAGTTCTGAGCCCCATTTTTTAATGGGGTTATTTGACTTTCTGGAGTCCACCTTCTTGAGTTCTTTATATATATTGGATATTAGTCCCTTATCTGATTTAGGATAGGTGAAGATCCTTTCCCAATCTGTTGGTGGTTTTTTTGTCTTATTGATGGTGTCTTTAGCCTTGCAGAAGCTTTGTAGTTTCATGAGGTCCCACTTGTCAATTCTCGATCTTACAGCACAAGCCATTACTGTTCGATTCAGGAATTTTTCCCCTGTGCCCATATCTTCAAGGCTTTTCCCCACTTTCTCCTCTATAAGTTTCAGTGTCTCTGGTTTTATGTGAAGTTCCTTGATCCACTTAGACTTGACCTTAGTACAAGGAGATAGGAATGGATCGATTCGCATTCTTCTACATGTTAACAACCAGTTGTGCCAGCACCATTTGTTGAAAATGCTGTCTTTCTTCCACTGGATGTTTTTAGCTCCCTTGTCGAAGATCAAGTGACCATAGGTGTGTGGGTTCATTTCTGGGTCTTCAATTCTATTCCATTGGTCTATTTGTCTGTCACTATACCAGTACCATGCAGTTTTTATCACAATTGCTCTGTAGTAGAGCTTTAGGTCCGGCATGGTGATTCCACCAGAGGTTCTTTTATCCTTGAGGAGAGTTTTTGCTATCCTAGGTTTTTTGTTATTCCAGATGAATTTGCAGATTGCACTTTCTAATTCGTTGAAGAATTGATTTGGAATTTTGATGGGGATTGCATTGAATCTGTAGATTGCTTTTGGCAAGATAGCCATTTTTACAATGTTGATCCTGCCAATCCATGAGCATGGGAGATCTTTCCATCTTCTGAGATCTTCTAGAATTTCTTTCTTCAGAGACTTGAAGTTTTTATTATACAGATCTTTCACTTCCTTAGTTAGAGTCACGCCAAGATATTTTATATTATTTGTGACTATTGAGAAGGGTGTTGTTTCCCTAATTTCTTTCTCAGCCTGTTTATTCTTTGTGTAGAGAAAGGCCATTGATTTGTTTGAGTTAATTTTATATCCAGCTACTTCACCGAAGCTGTTTATCAGGCTTAGGAGTTCTCTGGTGGAATTTTTAGGGTCACTTATATATACTATCATATCATCTGCAAAAAGTGATATTTTGACTTCATCTTTTCCAATTTGTATCCCTTTGATCTCCTTTTGTTGTCGAATTGCTCTGGCTAGGACTTCAAGTACAATGTTGAATAGGTATGGAGAAAGTGGACAGCCTTGTCTAGTCCCTGATTTTAGAGGGATTGCTTCAAGCTTCTCACCATTTACTTTGATGTTGGCTACTGGTTTGCTGTAGATTGCTTTTATCATGTTTAGGTATGGGCCTTGAATTCCTGATCTTTCCAAGACTTTTATCATGAATGGGTGTTGGATCTTGTCAAATGCTTTTTCCGCATCTAAGGAGATGACCATGTGGTTTTTGTCTTTGAGTTTGTTTATATACTGGATTACGTTGATGGATTTCCGTATATTGAACCATCCCTGCATCCCTGGGATGAAACCTACTTGGTCAGGATGGATGATTGTTTTGATGTGTTCTTGGATTCGGTTAGCAAGAACTTTATTGAGGATTTTTGCATCAATATTCATAAGGGATATTGGTCTGAAGTTTTCTATCTTTGTTGGGTCTTTTTGTGGTTTAGGTATCAGAGTAATTGTGGCTTCATAGAATGAGTTGGGTAGAGTACCTTCTGTTTCTATTTTGTGGAATAGTTTGTGAAGAACTGGGATTAGATCTTCTTTGAAGGTCTGATAGAACTCTGCACTAAACCCATCTGGTCCTGGGCTTTTTTTAGTTGGGAGACTATTAATGACTGCTTCTATTTCTTTGGGGGATATAGGGCTGTTTAGATCATTAACCTGATCTTGATTCAGCTTTGGTACCTGGTATCTGTCTAGGAACTTGTCCATTTCATCCAGGTTCTCCAGTTTTGTTGAGTATAGCCTTTGGTAGAAGGATCTGATGGTGTTTTGGATGTCTTCAGGATCTGTTGTTATGTCTCCTTTTTCATTTCTGATTTTGTTAATTAGGATGCTTTCCCTGTGCCCTCTAGTGAGTCTGGCTAAGGGTTTATCTATCTTGTTGATTTTCTCAAAGAACCAGCTCCTTGATTGGTTGATTCTTTGAATAGTTTTTCTTGTTTCCACTTGGTTGATTTCACCCCTGAGTTTGATTATTTCCTGCCGTCTACTCCTCTTGGGTGAATTTGCTTCCTTTTGTTCTAGTGCTTTTAGGTGTGTTGTCAAGCTGCTAATGTGTGCTCTCTCTAGTTTCCTTTTGGAGGCACTCAGAGCTATGAGTTTTCCTCTTAAAAATGCTTTCATTGCGTCCCATAAGTTTGGGTATGTTGTGGCTTCATTTTCATTGAACTCTAAAAAGTCCTTAATTTCTTTCTTTATTCCTTCCTTGACCAAGGTATCATTGAGAAGAGTGTTGTTCAGTTTCCACGTGAAGGTTGGCTTTCTATTATTTATTTTGTTATTGAAGATCAGCCTTAGTCCATGGTGATCTGATAGGATGCATGGGACAATTTCAATATTTTTATATCTGTTGAGGCCTGTTTTGTGACCAATTATGTGGTCAATTTTGGAGAAGGTACCATGAGGTGCTGAGAAGAAGGTATATCCTTTTGTTTTAGGATAGAATGTTCTGTAGATATCTGCCAGATCCATTTGATTCATAATTTCTGTTAGTTTCACTGTGTCCCTGTTTAGTTTCTGTTTCCATGATCTGTCCATTGGTGAAAGTGGTGTGTTGAAGTCTCCCACTATTATTGTATGAGGTGCAATGTGTGCTTTGAGCTTTACTAAAGTTTCTTTAATGAATGTGGCTGCCTTTGTATTTGGAGCATAGATATTCAGGATTGATAGTTCCTCTTGGAGGATTTTACCTTTGATGAGTATGAAGTGTCCCTCCCTGTCTTTTTTAATGACTTTGGGTTGGAAGTCAATCTTATCAGATATTAGAATGGCTACTCCAGCTTGTTTCTTCATGCCATTTGCTTGGAAAATTGTTTTCCAGCCTTTCATTCTGAGGTAGTGTCTATCCTTTTCTCTGAGATGAGTTTCCTGTAAGCAGCAAAATGTTGGGTCTTGTTTGTGTAGCCAGTTTGTTAGTCTATGTCTTTTTATCGGGGAGTTGAGTCCATTGATATTAAGAGATATTAAGGAAAAGTAATTGTTGTTTCCTGTTATTTTTGATGTTAAAGTTGGCATTTTGTTCTTGTGGCTGTCTTCTTTTAGGTTTGTTGAGGGATTACCTTCTTGTTGTTTCTAGGGCGTGGTTCCTGTCCTTGTATTGGTTTTTTTCTGTTATTATCCTTTGAAGGGCTGGATTCGTGGAGAGATAATGTGTGAATTTGGTTTTGTCGTGGAATACTTTGGTTTCTCCATCTATGTTAATTGAGAGTTTGGCTGGGTATAGTAGCCTGGGCTGGAATTTGTGTTCTTTTAGTGTCTGTATAACATCCGTCCAGGATCTTCTGGCTTTCATAGTCTCTGGTGAAAAGTCTGGTGTAATTCTGATAGGCTTGCCTTTATATGTTACTTGGCCTTTTTCTCTTACTGCTTTTAGTATTCTATCTTTATTTAGAGCATTTGTTGCTCTGATTATTATGTGTCGGGAGGTATTTCTTTTCTGGTCCAGTCTATTTGGAGTTCTGTAGGCTTCTTGTATGTTCATGGGCATCTCTTTCTTTAGATTTGGGAAGTTTTCTTCTATAATTTTGTTGAAGATGTTTGCTGGTCCTTTGAGTTGAAAATCTTCATTCTCATCCACTCCTATTATCCGTAGGTTTGGTCTTCTCATTATGTCCTGTATTTCTTGGATGTTTTGAGTTAGGATCTTTTTGCATTTTACATTTTCCTTGATTGTTGTGCCGATGTTCTCTATGGAATCTTCTGCACCTGAGATTCTCTCTTCCATCTCTTGTATTCTGTTGCTGATGCTGGTATCTATGGTTCCAGATTTCTTTCCTAGGGTTTCTATCTCCAGTGTTGCCTCATTTTGGGTTTTCTTTATTGTGTCTACTTCCCTTTTTAGGTCTAGTATGGTTTTGTTCATTTCCATCATCTGTTTGGATGTGTTTTCCTGTTTTTCTGTAAGGACTTCTACCTGTTTGATTATGTTATCATGTTTTTCTTTAAGGATTTGTAACTCTTTAGCAGTGTTCTCCTGCAATTCTTTAAGGGATTTTTGTGCTTCCTCTTTATTGTCTTCTGCCTTTTTATCAGCGTTCTCCTGCATTTCTTTAAGTGTGTTATTAAAGTCCTTCTTGAAGTCCTCTATCATCATCAGGAGATATGCTTTTAAATCCGTGTCTAGCTTTTCCGGTGTGTTGGGGTGCCCTGGACTGGGCGAAGTGGGGGTGCTGGGTTCTGATGATGGTGAGTGGTCTTGGTTCCTGTTAGTAAGATTATTACGTTTACCTTTCGCCATCTGGTAATCTCTGGGGTTAGTTGTTATCGTTGTCACTATTTAAAGATTGGAGCAGAAGCTGTGTTCCACTCACCAGCAGTCTCTAAATCCTGCGGAGGAAGTCGTGGGTAGCTGACGGTACCCCGGTGTTGGTCCAGCCGGAAGAGGCCTGTGGTCCTACTCAGGCCGTTTTTCTGCTTCCCTAACTAATGCAGTCTCTGGTCCTGTGTGCAATTGGATTGGAGCAGAAGCTGTGTTCCACTCTCCAGAAGTCTTAAGATCCTGTGGTGGGTGTTGTGGGTAGCTGGTGAGTGTCAGCTGACCCTGCGCCCCAGCTGCCCAGTTGCTTTTCTGACCGGAAGAGGGTTGTGGCCCTATGTAGGCCGGATTTCTCTCTCCCCAACCAGAGCAGTCTCAGGTCCCGCGTGATTGGACTGGAGCAGAAGCTGTGTTCCACTCACCAGCAGTCCCAAAATCCTGCGGCGGGGGTCTTGGGTAGCTGGCGGGTGTCAGGCAACCCTGTGCTCCTGCTACCCTGGCGCTGATCCGGCCGGGTGAGGCCTGTGGCCCTACTCAGGCCGGTTTCTGCTTCCCTAACTAATGCAGTCTCAGGTCCCGCGCAATTGGATTGGAGCAGAAGCTGTGTTCCACTCACCAGCAGTCCCAAAATCCTGCGGCGGGGGTCGTGGGTAGCTGGTGGGTGTCAGGCAACCCTGCGCTCCCGCTACCCAGGCGCTGATCCAGCCGGATGAGGCCTGTGGTCCTACTCAGGCCGGTTTCTGCTTCCCTAACTAATGCAGTCTCAGGTCCCGCCAATTGGATTGGAGCAGAAGCTGTGCTCCACTCACCAGAAGTCTTAAGATCCTGTGGCGGGTGTTGTGGGTAGCTGGCGAGTGTCAGCAGACCCTGCGCCCCAGCTGCCCAGGTGCTTTTCTGACTGGAAGAGGGTTGTGGCCCTATGTAGGCCGGATTTCTCTCTCCCCAACCAGAGCAGTCTCAGGTCCCGCGTGATTGGACTGGAGCAGAAGCTGTGTTCCACTCACCAGCAGTCCCAAAATCCTGCGGTGGGGGTCGTGGGTAGCTGGCGGGTGTCAGGCAACCCTGCGCTCCCGCTACCCTGGCGCTGATCCGGCCGGGTGAGGCCTGTGGCCCTACTCAGGCCGGTTTCTGCTTCCCTAACTAATGCAGTCTCAGGTCCCGCGCAATTGGATTGGAGCAGAAGCTGTGTTCCACTCACCAGCAGTCCCAAAATCCTGCGGCGGGGGTCGTGGGTAGCTGGCGGGTGTCAGGCAACCCTGCGCTCCCGCTACCCTGGCGCTGATCCGGCTGGATGTGGCCTGTGGCCCTACTCAGGCCGGTTTCTGCTTCCCTAACTAATGCAGTCTCAGGTCCTGTGCAATTGGATTGGAGCAGAAGCTGTGTTCCACTCACCAGCAGTCCCAAAATCCTGCGGCGGGGGTCGTGGGTAGCTGGCGGGTGTCAGGCAACCCTGCGCTCCTGCTACCCTGGCGCTGATCCAGCCGGGTGAGCTGCAATTTTCATACTTGTCTTTGGAGTTTATTACAGGGAAGACTGCTGTTTCATGATCAAAACTGTAGAGCGATTGTTTAATACAGAAGTCACTCCCCAGGCTTCTATGAGATCCATAGCCACTCACATTGTTTGAAGTGTTCTCCCAGTTCTCTTCTTCTGCTTTTCCTATCTCAGGACCACTTCACTTTCCACTTTCTTCACTTTCTGCTTCTTCTCTTTGCTTCTTGTTTCCTTCCATTTTATATATAGATATAGATATAGATGTAGATAGATAGAGATAGAGATAGAGATAGAGATAGAGATAGAGATAGAGATAGAGATAGAGATAGAGATAGAGATAGAGATAGAGATAGAGATAGAGATAGAGATAGAGATAGATATACACACACACACAGCACCTGGCAAGACCACACTTTTTTTTAAGTTATAAAGAAGAAATCTTTATTTTTCTTTTTTTAATTAATTAATTAATTAATTTTACACTCCATATTTCATTCCTTCATCCCTCCATCCACCCTCCAACTGTTCCACATCCCATACCTCCTCCCCATTCCCCTGTCTCCACGTGGACGTCCCCATCCCCTACCCCACTTGACCTCTAAACTCCCTGGGTCCTCCAGTCTCTTGAGAGTTAGGTGCATCATCTCTGAGTGAACACAGACCCGGAAGTCCTCTGCTGTATGTGTATTGGGGGCCTCATATCAGCTGGTGTATGCCTCCTGGTTCGTGGTCCAGTTTTTGAGAGATCTTGGAGGTCCAGATTAATTGAGACTTGCTGGTCCTTCTACAGGGTCGCCCTTCTCCTCAGCTTCTTGAATTCAGCCTTCCCTAATTTAACAACAGGGGGTCAACTGCTTCTGTCCATTGGTTGGGTGCAAATATCTGCATCTGACTCTTTCAGCTGTTTGTTGGGTCTTTCGGAGGGCAGTCATGATAGATTCCTTTTTGTGAGTGCTCCATAGCCTCAGTAATAGTGTCAGGCCTTGGGACCTCCCCTTGAGCTGGATTCCACTTTAGGCCTGTCACTGGACCTTCTTTTCCTCAGGCTCCTCTTCATTTCCATCCCTGTAATTCTTTCAGACAGGAACAATCGTGGGTCAGAGGTGTGATTGTCAGATGGTCCCCATCTCCCTCATTTGATGCCCTGTCTTCCTGCTGGAGGTGTGCTCTATAAGTTCTCTCTCCCTACTGTCTGGCATTTCATCTAAGGTCCCTCTCTTTGAGTCCTGAGAGTTTCTCACCTCCCAGGTTTCTGGTGCATCCAAACTTCTACCTCCTGAGAGGGTGCCTGTTTCCACTCTCTCTGCTGGCCTTCAGGGCTTCAGTCCTTTTTCCTCACTGAATACCAGATCAGGTTTCCCTCTGCCCCATCCCCCAACCCCATTCCACCTTCCCTCCCAGGTTTCTCCCTCCCTCCCCACTTGTTATTGCTCTTTGTGTGTGGTCTCTATGTTTATTTGAAAAGGTTTTAGAGGACAACTGTGGGAATCATGAAAATACTACAAAGCCTTACTGCCCAAAGCTTTTCCATGTAATATTCTTTGGTCCATCACTTCTGTCTTAGGGTTTCTATTGCTGTGAAGGGACACAATGACCATGGCAAATCTTAATAAGGAAAATATTTAGTTGGGGCTGGCTTACAGTTCAGGGATTTAGTCCATTATCGTTATGGCAGGAAGCATGGTAAACATGATGCTGGAGAGGTAGCTGAGAGTTCTACATCTGGATTGGCAGGCAGCAGGAAAAGAGTGACACTGGACCTGGCTTGAGCATTTGAAACCCCAAAGCCCATTCCCAGCAACATACTTCCTCTAATTATGCCACACCTCCTGATAGTGTCACTCCCTATAAGCCCATGGGGGCCATTTTCATTCAACCACCACAAGTTTCCAGTCTAGAAGACCTGACCACCATATTTGTGCTTTGAATCAGACACAAAGAGATTCTAAAAATTATCCAGGTTTCTTATACTTGGATAAGAAATAACTCAGCATCCATCTTGTCCTTTATTCCAGATTACTTTGATTATCATGATCACTACTGTCCCTCCCAGCTTCTAATGGAAGTTCTCTCAACTCTTATTCAAAACACGGGTAGTTGTGCCATCCTTCCCTCCTCTTCCCACTTTGTCATTTTCCAAGCATTGTTTTTGAAGCTACCTTCAAATATACTACTTACATTGAGTCTTAGTCTTTGGATAATGATGCTAAGGACAACAAACCCAATGCATCCCTCCCACCTTAGGACTTAGCAGCACCAAAGTGAGCTAGCACCTGTGAATGGACCTATAGCCAGTAAGAGACTGGAGCTGAAGGCACCAAACATAATATAGCTGTGGCATTGTGACATATATCTGACTGGCTTCTATTTCCTTATGTCTGGCCTTCACTCAAAACCTAGACATATCATGGACACTGTTTTCATCATTTTTCTTAGATAATGAGTTGCTTATTGTCTAGCATGATTGGAGCAGAGAAAAGTAGTCCTCTTTCACTCTGATTTAAACTGGGAGCTCCATATGCATTTTAAGTCAGGGGGTTAATCAGCAACACAATTTGTGGGCTTTCAAAGCCTCCTGCTTACACCCATAGGAAGTCCTTAAAGAGGAGAAGCAGTGTACATTTGTTTACTCCCTTTACCAGCATTGATTGAGCAATTGCTGGTAGTGAGAGTATAGTGTCATAGAAGCAATGTGTGTATATTAAGCCTGGTCAAACTGCTATGAGATGGAACCTCACTGGTCTTTGTCTGAGGATCCCTGCTATACAGTAATTCCTATCTCCCAAAAACTATATCTGGGCTTACTAAATAGTCTTATATGAAATCAGTTCCTCCCTGTCTCATGCTTCACCTTGGAAGTAGTGCCATCTTTCCCTTGATTAATAACCTTCTGTAGTGTTACTTCATCTGTAAGGACCAAACCAAGTTGTACATGTGGTCAAACTTATCAAGTTTAAAGACAATTTTTTTTAAGATTTATTTTACTAATTTGCATATGAGTGCATGTACTCATATGGGAGCAAGTGCGCATGCCTATGCACACATGGAGGCCAGAAAGGGGCATCAGATCTCCTGGATCTGGGAGTACTGTTGTTTTCAGTGCTCCTGACTTGTTATATATGTGCTGGGATCTGAACTGCAGTCCTTGTGATTGTTCAGCAAGTGTGCTTAACAACTGAGTCATCTCTCCAGCCCCACAAATCAATTTTGAACTTCCCTTTCCATCTCTTTTCCTTCACACTGGGTTGTTTGCATTCTCACAAACATTATAGATCCCCAATTCTTTTTGTACATGCCATCACTTCCCTAAACATGAAGCTCATTAATCATTTCAGTTAAATGGTACTCTTCATTGAGCACACAGTTACAACTGTCTAGTTTTCCCCGGCCCTCCCCTACCTTTTATCAAACAAAAACTATATCCTTCATATTACTTACTATCTTGACCCACATGTAAGTTCAATATTGATCATACTATATGGTCACCACTGCAGACCTTTACATTTCTAAGAAGATGACAAATTCAGAGAAAGCAGGGATGTTGGTGTTTCATGTATCTTGGTTCCTTACTTCTTAGTTGAAAATAATTCTAAGTGCACTGTACATTTGGAAATGCTTTTGAATGACTACAAACATCCATCAAAGTGAAGAAAATTCCACCTCTTCTCTTTGACATGAGATTGGCTCCACATTTCTGGATGGGAATATCAGGAAGGGCTGTTTTATATAGCTTTTCTGTTTCTGGTGTCATGGTTAACTCTGCCATTGACTTTAGAGCTGAGTTCTTGAGGTTGCTCCAAGCCAGGGAATCAGTAGGATCCTCTGAGCTGTTAGGAGCCAGAGATGAGCAGATGGATGTTGATTTCCCCAGGAGTACACTCATACTGCCCTCAAAGGGCTCTGCTGGCATGAGGAGGCAGGAAACTCATCACATCACAGCCCCTCATAGACTAATCTACAGAGAGCCGTCAGTACTGATGGCTGACAAAAAGATTTGAAATAGAGAAGGATTTAATCATGATGACTTACATTTATAGAAATGGAGATTGCATCCATAAGGTAGGGGGGATGTCTCAGCGAGACAAACCAGCATGCTTAATAAACACATATCCAGAGAAGAGGGGCAAAAATGCACCAGTAGCACAGTTACTCCGGTGAAGGCAACAGCCCTTTAGTCATCCCACAGAGCTGACAGTAGTGGTAATTTCAAGACCACCTTTGGTTGCCCTTAAAGTAGGGGGAGCTTCATCACTTATGCCAGACTCCAACTCACACGTTTTTGTGTGTTAATAAGGTGTGAGCCAACATGTTTCAATCCAGAAAGTTCTAGACTTGAGAAGCACTTACCATGGAGCAAACACACTAACATGCTCTCTGTGCATCCTCTCAGTTCACACCCATATCTTTGCTGACTAAGCATTCTTATTACACACGTACCCCATTTTGCAGATGCTAAAATCTGAGGCTCAGGGTTATCAACTTGGACATATACAGCAATTAAGTAGCAGAACTGAAACTCTTCATGGTGCTAGCTGACTCTACAGTATTTATTTGATGCCATCTGGAGTGCAATGTTTTTTATAATGTTCAAGTGAAGAGGCCGTAGAATATAGAGATGAGGCAGGGACCAAACATACTAACATTTGACCACCACCTACCTCTGTGGCAATGGAGTGGATAAAGTACCTTATCTTTCAGGATCTCCATGATTCTGTCAATAGGCAAATAATGAAAGTCAAAACATATAGTTGTAATCCCCCTTAAGATCTTTTATGTGTCTCTGGTGGAATCTTGTTTTCTCAGATGCATGACTATTATGAGTGGGTGCCTGCGATCCTACAAAGGAACAACTTCTGGGAAGCACAAAAAATTGAAATAGGTGTTATATTCCTGAGTCATGGAATGGAGAGGAGCATTAGATGTCATTTTGGGGCCTTAAAAGTAAAGCTTCCCGAAGAGCCAGATATTTGGACTGCTTGACACACGATAGCTCTCAAATGTTAAGTCCCGTGGTTTGAAACTGCTCATCAAAGGCTGTTAATTTGTGAGTACAGTAAACTTCTTTAAGTACCTGCATGTAAGCCCCAGCAATTACCACATATTAGCAGTAATTCAACCATTCCTGCTGAGTAACAAAACATCCCAAAACTTAATGACACAGAACGTTTTTATTATACTTATGGGTGGATTCTAGGAATCAGTACAGGGCACAGTGGGGATGGCTTGCCTCTGGTCAATTGTTTGGAGATCAAATTGGAAAGATTCTGTGGCTAGAGGTTAAATGAAATGTGGTGGATTGGAATCACCAGGGCAAGTGTTTATCTACACATCTGGCTACTGTTTGGCTATCATTAATCACAAAACATATAAACTGCCATTTTACCTACCTACTTGGACTTCCTCACATCATGTTGACCTGAAGATAGCCAGATGTCTTGCGTGGCAATTTAGACACTAAGTGTGAGTTTTCTGAAAATAAAGTATATTTTTTTTTCTGTGAAGCAACTAATAAGTTATTTCTATTTCCTTCTATTGGTTATGAGTGTGTCATCAAACCCGGGTAAGGTTAAAGGGCAAAAGGCATGATTCCCCCACCTCTAGAAAGAAGGAGTATCAATGCTGCCATGACATTTTCATTCTTCTGCAGGACAGGAACTGTCTTAGTTCTAAGTTCTTTCTAGCTGACATGGGGCAAAACAAAGTGTAGATAGTAATGCATAACTGGCAAAGGAACAATGGGAAGGCATGAAAGAGAAATCATCTCACTGAAGGAAGTCCCGAGACACAAGGGCAGCTAGTTTCTTTCATTCATTTTTCATATGTTAAGGGTAATTTATGAAGTTTTCATAAGATATCAGAGTTATACATTAAAATTTCAGAACATTATCAGAATGAGTAAATTTACAAAACCACAAAACACTTTAAAAAAACATGATTATATAAATTTGTTTTCTAAGAACATGTAGAGTGGTATATGCCTATTCTTCCCTTAGGTGCCATAGATTCATTCTTTTTTCTTTCTTCCTTTCTTTTTGAGAGAAAAGTCTGGTTTGGGTCTGGAACTTGCCAGGTGGGCTGGGCTTGCTGGCCAGTGAATCCCAGGAATCTCCTTGTCTCTGCCTACCTAGTACTGGTATTGGTTTTATGAACCTAAATCATGTTCTCATGGTTACAAAGTGATCAATTTAACCATCTCCTTAGCCTGCCTTTGGCTCTTTCTAACAAGTGCATAAAGTCATATCCAAAATTGTTCCTGTCTAAAAGAAAATGTGATAAAATATAGAGCTGAGATTGAAGGAAAGGCCATCCAGTAACTGGCCTAACTTGGAATCCATCCCTCAGGCAGGCACCAAACCCTGACACTATTACTGATGTTATGTTGTGCTTGCAGACATGGCTGTCCTCTGAGAGGCTCTACCAGCAGTTGACTGAGACAGATGCAGATACTCACAGCCAGGCATTGGACTGAGGTTGGGGACCCCCCCGTGGAAGAGTTAGTGGCAGGATTGAAGGAGCCGAAGGAGACAGCAACTCCATAGGAAGACCAACAGTGTCAAATAACCTGGACCCTTCAGAGCTCTCAGAGACTGAGATCCCAACAAAGAGCATACACAGGCTGGTTCGAGGCCCCTGGCATATATGTAGCAGAGGGCTGCTTTGTCTGGCCTTAGTGTGAGAGGATGCACCTGATCCTGTAAAGATGTGATGCCTCAGGGTAGGGGATACTTTAGGGAGCACCCTTTCAGAGTTGAAGGGGCAGGGGAATGGGGGAAGAACTCTGTGAGGGAAGATCAGGAGGTGGGGCAACATTTGGGATGTAAATTGAAAAATTAATTTTAAAAAAGACCCCCCAATGAAAAACATCTAAAATAATTCTTTATTGTAGTGCTGGAGATGGAGCCCAGGTTTCTACATCTGCTAGGTAAGTACTTAACCACTGAGCTAAAACATCATCTTCCTAAAAAGTAATTCTTTATGCAGAAACCCCAGGACAGTAGGAATTTGCCATCCCCAAATTAGTATTTGGGAAATAATAGTCACTCAAACTTTTGACAGTTGGAGATCTCATGTAGCATCTTGTACATCCCACCAATTAACAGAGGGGGGGCTATGACAGGTAGCATTTACTGGGGACAAACTCTGCCCTAGTACCAATATTACTTTACTATAGCTGTGCAACATGCAGATACAATAGAATCATTGGTGTGATTTCTAGGATTAAAAAGCTCAAAGAGAATCACTAATTTTCACATGTTCACATATATAAAAAAAATATGAACTACAGATTTGAACCTGGTGTCTACCACAAGTCTAACAATTGTATTCCTAATGACATGCCTGTATTCGGCCATCCAACCTGTCTTCCCAGTTTACTCATAGTGCTAGTGGGGTAGACTATTCAGAAGAGGACCTAATCCGTGCTTGAAACTTAGCAAGTAATGGTACAGATCAAGTTAAAGTGAGGCCTGGTTAAACTAAGTTTAGTAAAAGTTATTCAGAACAAAGATGCTTATAGGCTCCAAGAGTGGTCCTTTGTAAGGAGCACTGCATTTCGAGTGAACTAGGACCATGGTGGTGTAAGTGACAAGAACTATTGTAGGTGTGACTCAACAATTTTTAGGCCCAGACTTGAAAGCAATCTCCCAAAGTTCAAACTGGCATTTTTTTCCTCCTCACTTAACCTATTTATGCCTTAGTTTTCATGCCTCGGAGATAATAATCATATATGTTTGATAAGGTTTATATGAATGGACATTATGACTAATAAGCATAAGCATTCTAAACAGTTTATGACATATAGTTAATTCTTTATGAGGACTCAACAATATCACCACAACATAATAACTTCCAGGTCCTAACATTGTCTATGAAACATGGTTCAATAGATATTTGTTGAATAAACAAAGAGAAACATATTGGTAGTTTTAATAGTATTCATCGGTTCTTCATTCTCTCAAGAAAAAAATCAAGTTCTCCTTTACCTTATATATTTCCATATGTTGACACTTGATTCTGTGGTTATTAAAACCATTTTTCCTTGGCGAAGCATAAAGGAGCCTGAGGACCAGCTGTTTCCCAGTTTGTTGCTTTCTGGAGCCCATTCTACTAAGGAAGTAACTTCTGAACGCTGTGGAAAGCAAAGTCTCAGTTATATGTTCCAAAACTCCACTTCCAACTTGAAGAGACAACAAGGTTGAATTACAGTACTGACTAAAAGCTGCTGGGATGACTTCAAGCAGATGTGACTCAGGCATTCAAAGGACATCATCACAACTTGATGCTATATTTTGCCTGTGCTTTACTAAAAGATTGTTCAGTTCTTAAGAAGTTCAGTCCTTAACTGGGTCATGCATCCCAGTTTTAGACCTAGTTGCATCAATTTGGAATCATGTTTTTACCCTTGAACCAATCACTGCAGCTCTAAATATGAACACAAGAACTATGGAATGCATGGGTCCTTTCCCTTGATGCTAAGGAAAACAGCCAACCTTAGACATTTTTAAATGAATGAAATCTGGATGCCATTACCCTGGGAAGAGAAGGTGAACTGGGCAGGTACTCACTACAAATGGTCATGAGGTAGTAACAGGCAGTCTATACTACCTTCTTCAATGATGTAGCAAATATGTGGTCCCTCTATGCTTGTGTCACAACCCTCAAAAATCTCTCCAGTTTGAAGGGAATGGCTTGTCAGCTTTTTACCTCCACCTTCAGTCCAAAATAAAATTTGTATCAGGAAGTAGTATACATAGGAATTGAAACAAATATTACACCATATAGCAGTTCTTCTTCACTACCTATAGCATACTTTAAGGATTTCTCTAGTTTATCTTATTACATTGTTTAAATGTAATATATTCTATTTTATTCCTTCCTTTCAACTCCACTGTGTTGTGATTTTTGTCAGAGCAATGCTAGCTACACGCTGAAAGAAACAGCCTCTAATTCTCAGTGACATCACAAACTAAAAGCCATGTCCTAGCCCAGTGCAGCTCAGAGAGCTTGGCAGGCAGCTTTCCTTTCTCTCCAGAAGAACAAAAGTGAAGAGGGTAGAAAGGAAAGAGCGGGGGAGGAAAGGATGAAAAGAGGAAAGTAATGATGTCACTATGTAACAGGCCTTCCTGAAACTCTCAGGATGGCTTCACACTCACAATTATCTTCCCTTCTTAACATCTCAAGTACTAGGTTCATAAGCACACACTACCTCACCAAGCTTAACTCCTGTAGCCTTTATGGTCAGACTTGGCAATGATGTATATCATTTAGCCTCTTCTCCATTAGTCACATTCGACTACAAGAGCTACTGGAAAACATGCTCTGAGCCCTTAGGAGAGCACTGGAATTGTTGTGCATCTAGGCAGTGTATGCCACATTGCTCTATTCTAGTCTGTTAAGGAAAAGAAAGGATGGTTCTTGCTCACTGAATGAATTCCAGGATGTTCTAGTGGCTGCAGTTCTCTACTGTGAAAAATATGACCTTTTAGTCTGCTTTGGTCTTTTGACCTTGTGCGCTAGCCTTTCTTTGTTTCCTTTGTTCTATTCTCATTTGTCTGACATGGCACCTGACTTCTCCTTCGTCTCTAGAAAGGAGAAAATAATACCTACGTCCCTACTTTCCCCTCACTCACTTATATGTTCCTGCCTCTGCCTAAGAATCCTGAACTCATTAGGCCCCTTGCCTCCTGTGGAACCATGATTCCTTAGTGCTACTTCATGCCACCCTTCTCTTTCTCTCTCTCTCTCTCTCTCTCTCTCTCTCTCTCTCTCTCTCTCTCTCTCTCTCTCTCTCTCTCTCTCTCTCATCTCCCCTGTTTACTTCCTTACCCCTCCCAGCCCTAGGGCCTGTGAGAACACAAAGTAAATGAGTCCAGGTTCAATAAGCTGCATATATTTTCGGTCTCTGCCCTAGGCAGGCTCCAGCAGCTGGCTAGGTCAGAGCTGAGATAATGAAGGTAGCCAGGCAGATAATAAGAGAGCTCTTTGGCCCTGCTACTATGGTGAGTGACTAGAAGATATGACGCAGGCAACATTTTTATCTCTGCAATCGGCCTTGGAGTTCATTATCTAAAAAGCTTTGGCTATTTGCACAATAACAAATCTGTTACCACAGAAGGGGGCTTTTACTTTAAAACTAAGTGAGGTAGAAACTAGAACCTTGAGTTCCTTGGTTAAAAGCCTTTTTGGTTTTGGAAGAATTATGTTTACTGTACTAGACACTCTGCTGGGTTAAGAATCAGAGTCGGCCATGGCAGTTCATGCCTTTAATGCCAGAACTCAGAGACAGACAGAGAGACAGAGACAGATGGATTTCTCTGAGTTTGTAATCAGCATCATATGCATAGAGAGTTTCAGGCCAACTGGGGCTATACAGTGGGATTCTGTCTCAATTTTAAAAAAAATTTAAAAGATAGTCACACAAACTTGGAGGTGAGATGGTTCAACCACAAACACATCACACACATGCACACACAATAAATAAATATAATTAAAAAATTAAAATCACCAAACATCTATAGATAAGGTTACCCAAGTGTGGTAGTTTGGCTTCACATGCTGCTAAATTATGAGGAATTTTGTAAGCAAGTTGTGAACCATGGTCATTCCTAAAATCAATCATTTAAACAGGTGATAGCTGTGCAAAACACAGAAGTTCTTAGGTTCTCTGCTTCATTTTCTTGTTGTCCTCTGCTTGAGAGTGTCTATGTCATCTGAACAGTAGAAATAATGGATGACAAAGGACTTCTGTGTACATGACTGATTCTTGGATACTCAGTATCAGATTTTCCAGGGCCTACCAGTGGCTCTCATTCCTTCCCAAGCCAACTTCTCCATTCCTCTTTGCAACTTTCAAGCTGTAATACCCATCCTCCTGCCTGCCTGCCCGCCTGCCCACCTGTCCACCTGCCCACCTGCCTGCCTGCCTGCCTCTCTCAGATGTCAGAGTCAATAAGACCTGAGGCCAAAAAGATTCCCATCTCAAACTTCCCTTTCACAGTCCATCCTCCCTCACCTGGTGGGCCATGGGATGGTTAGTTTGCTTCTCTGTGTATCTTCTGGGAGTCAGTTGCACATCAAAGGGCCATCCTTGCCCTTAGCACAGAACACCCCTACTCAAGCCATACAATCCCAGTCATGCCCAGTGCTCCCACTTGGCAGCTGGCACACTGACTCCAAGAACAACAGGATTCTTGGTGAACCATGTCACACCAAATAAACACAGATTGCAATGCTTATCTTCAGTCATTTCTCAGAAACTGTTAGAATCCAGTTCGCACTCATGCCCCCCACCCGTGTGTGTGTGTGTGTGTGTGTGTGTGTGTGTGTGTGGGAGAGAGAGAGAGAGAGAGAGAGAGAGAGAGAGAGAGAGAGAGAGAGAGAGAGACAGACAGACAGAGACAGAGACAGAGACAGAGACAGAGACAGAGACAGAGACAGAGACAATGCTCCATTTGAGTGTGGTGCTGTGTTGTGTTTATGCATCCAAAGAAGTTGATATTGGGTTTCTTTCTCTGTCTCTCTTCACTTTATTTTTGAGATGGTGTCTCTCACTGAACCTAGATGGCTACTTCAGGTTCTGGTTGGCCAGTCAGCACCAGGAATCCACTTGTCTCGATACCTCCAGCATCAGAGTTACAAGTGCACATCCAAAATTTTACATGAGTGAAGAGGATCTTCATTCAGGTCTTCATATTTGCTATTTTTTTAAAATTATGATTATCTTTCATTCACTAGTTCTTTTACCACCATTGTGTTTGTGGGACTCTAGAACATGCTCATAATATATATGAGGGATTCATTATGTACTAGGTGTTGGACTTGATTGCTTAGACAATGTGAGAGGACAAATGTCATTACCTGCATTTTTAAGATAAGAAGCCAGTGCACAGAATTGTTAGCTGATTTACTTCAGGCCACAGTCCCTGCCAGTTCTTGCCTAAATAGTCTCACTTTAGTCTGTGTTCTCACTGGTTATCCTGAATAGACATTAAACCTAACTCAGTGGTTCTCAACCTGTAGATTATGACCTCTTTGGGGGGGTCAAATGACCCTTTCTCAGGGGTCTCCTAAGACTATTAGAAAACCCAGATATTTACATTATGATTAATAACAGTAACAAAATTACAGTTATGGGGTAGCAATAAAATAATTTTATGGTTGTGGGTAACCATAATATGAGGAGCTACATTAAAGGATTGCAGCAGTAGCAAGGTTGAGAAGCACTGCCTAAGCAGTTCTCTGAGTTAAAACAATATTCTCTTTACACCTAAAGTAAGAATCCACTGCATTTATATGTCATTGCCTACTTGTCATGCTTCTCTGTCCTCTTCCTACCTCTGATGTCAAGAATTAAGAACTGCAGAAAAGCATTGTCTGAGCCTCAAGAAATGTCTTGTTATTTGTGAGCTCAGTCTAGGACAGGGGCTGATGTAACTGCCCTTACAATGTCAATTAAAAACATGGTCTTTCTCACATTCAAGATAAGAAAAGTAGGGCCCAGATACCCAGCTGAGGACAGCTAAGACCTTGACTTAAAGTTCCATGCATTTTCTACCTTTCTTCACACTCTTCTTGTTAGCATGAGGATCAGGATACGGGGACCTAGAGCAGGCTGGTAAGACAAACTAATCAGTGACCCTTGGTCAGGGGCTTCTTCTAGAAAGAATATGCATGTCCCAAAGTTGTTCCCAGGAGAGACTGGGGAAAGTTAAATGGTCATAACCCACATCATTTCCTGGTGGCATAGTTAAGACAACTGGCCAGCCTCCAGCCCCATCTGGACAGAGTGAACATAAACAGACAGCAAAGGCATGTGGGACATATGTATAAAATTCACGGACTGCTCAGTCACCATTTAGTTGTACCATGATTATTCAGCTTAAAATTTGAGTAAGGAAAACCAGAAACATCAGAAACCATGAGTCTTCCCCCTCCCCATTTCATCTGTCTATTATTGGGAATTTATAAGACTCTTTATCTCCTCCTTTGAAAAGCCTTGGGATTCAAGGGACCATTTCTATCCTTACCTTTAATTCCAAAGAACAGAACCTGTGTTGAGTCTCAAAGCAAATAAGAAAGAAAAGGAGGGCCATGTTCTCTGTTATATTATAAAGTGTTGGAAACTGATAAGCAAACAAGGTAATATTGGGAACTTTAAAAATTCAATCAACCTAGGGTCACAAGTCCCTTCCAGTCCACACCAGCACCAGAGTTCCTTGCCCAAGGAGTCTGTGGACACCCGGAAGGACCCCCACATGATCTCCCATGGGATCTTAAGACCTCTGGTGAGTGGAACACAGCTTCTGCTCCAATCCAATTGCTCCGGACCTGAGACTGCATTAATTAGGGAAGCAGAAAACCCAGCCTGATTAGGGTCACAAGTCCCTTTCAGTCCACGCCAGCACCTGGGTTCCTGGTCCGGGGAGTTTCCGGACACCCCAAAGGTCCCCATAGGATCCTCCATGGGATCTTAAGACCTCTGTGAGTGGAACACAACTTCTGCCAGGAGGCAGGTTCAAACATCAGATATCTGGGCACCTTCCCTGCAAGAGGAGAGCTTGCCTGCAGAGAGTACTCTGACCACTGAAACTAAGGAGAGAGCTGGTCTCCCAGGTCTGCTGATAGAGGCTAACATAATCACCAGGGGAACAAGCTCTAACCAGAGACAACTATAACAACTAGCTCCAGAAATTACCAGATGGTGAAAGGGAAACATAAGAATCCTACTAACAGAAATCAAGACCACTCAAAATCATCAGAAGGCAGCACGCCCACCCCACCTAGTCCTGGGCACCCCAACACACCCAAAAAGCTAGACCCGGATTTAAAAGCATATCTCATGATGATGGTAGAGGACATCTAGAAGGACTTTAATAACTCACTTAAAGAAATACAGGAGAACACAGGTAATTAGGTAGAAGACCTTAAAGAGGAAACACAAAAATCCCTTAGAGAATTGCAGGAAAACATGACCAAAGAGGTGATAGAATTGAATAAAACCATCCAAGACCTAAAAAGGGAAGTAGACACAATAAAGAAAACCCAAAGTGAGGCAACGCTGGAGATAGAAAATCTAGGAAAGAAATCTGGAACCATAGATTCGAGCATCAGCAACAGAATACAAGAGATGGAAGAGAGAATCTCAGGTGCAGAAGATTCCATAGAGAACATCGGCACAACAATCAAAGAAACTGGAAAATGTAAAAAGATCCTACTCAAAACTTCCAGGAAATTCAGGACACAATGAGAAAAACAAACCTACGGATAATAGGAGTAGATGAGAATGAAGATTTTCAACTTAAAGGGCCAGCAAATATCTTCAACAAAATTATAGAAGAAAACTTCCCAAACTTAAAGAAAGAGATGCCCATGAACATACAAGAAGCCTACAGAACTCCAAATAGACTGGACCAGAAAAGAAATTCCTCCTGACACATAATGATCAGAACAACAAATGCAGTAAATAAAGATAGAATATTAAAGGCAGTAAGGGTCAAGTAACATATAAAGGCAGGCCTATCAGAATTACACCAGACTTTTCACCAGAGACTATGAAAGCCAGAAGAGTTTGGACAGATGTTATACAGACACTAAGAGAACACAAATGCCAGCCCAGGCTACTATACCCAGCCAAACTCTCAATTACCATAGAGAAACCAAAGTATTTCACAACAAAACCAAATTCACACATTATCTTTCAAAGAATCCAGCCCTTCAAAGGATAATAACAGAAAAAAAAAACAATACAAGGACAGAAATCACGCCCTAGAAAAAGCAAGAAAGTAATCCCTCAACAAACCAAAAAGAAGACAGCCACAAAACAGAATGCCAACTCTAACAACAACAAAAAAAGAAGCAACAATTACTTTTCCTTAATATCTCTTAATATCAATGGACTCAATTCCCCAATAAAAAGACATAGACTAACAGACTGGCTACACAAACAGGACCCAACATTCTGCCACTTACAGGAAACCCATTTCATGGAAAAAGACAGACACTACCTCAGAGTGAATGGCTGGAAAACAATTTTCCAAGCAAATGGTCTGAAGAAACAAGTTGGAGTAGCCATTCTTATATCGAAAAAAATCGACTTCCAACCCAAAGTTATCAAAAAAGACAAGGAGGGACATTTCATACTCATCAAAGCTAAAATCCTCCAAGAGGAACTCTCAATTCTGAATATATATGCTCCAAATGCAAAGGCAGCCACATTCATTAAAGACACTTTAGTAAATCTCAAAGCACACATTGCACAACACACAATAATCGTGGGTACTTTAACACACCACTTTCATCAATGGACAGATCGTGGAAACAGAAACTAAACAGGGACACAGTGAAACTAACAGAAGTTATGAAACAAATGGACTTAACAGATATCTACAGAACATTTTATCCTAAAACAAAAGGATATACCTTCATCTCAGCACCTCATGGTACCTTCTCCAAAATTGACCATATAATTGGTCACAAAACAGGCCTCAACAGATACAAAAATATTGAAATTGTCGCATGCATCCTATCAGACCACCATGGACTAAGGCTGATCTTCAATAACATCATAAATAATGGAAAGCCAACATTGACGTGGAAACTGAACAACACTCTTCTCAATAATACCTTTGTCAAGGAAAGAATAAAGAAAGAAATTAAAGACTTTTTAGAGTTTAATGAAAATGAAGCCACAACATACCCAAAACTATGGGACACAATGAAAACATTTCTAAGAGGGAAAGTAATAGCTCTGAGTGCCTCCAAAAAGAAACTAAAGAGAGCACACACTAGCAGCTTGACAACACACCTAAAATCTCTAGAACAAAAGCAAGCAAATTCACCCAAGAGGAGTAGAAGGAAGGAAACCATCAAACTCAGGGACGAAATCAACCAAGTGGAAACAAGAAGAACTATTCAAAGAATCAACTAAAGGAGGAGCTGGTTCTTTGAGAAAATCAACAAGATAGATAAACCATTAGCTAGACTCACTAGAGGGCACAGGGACAGCATCCTAATTGACAAAACCAGAAATGAAAAGGGAGACATAACAACAGATCCTGAAGAAATCCAAAACACCATCAGATCCTTCTACAAAAGGCTATACTCAAAAAATAAAAAAAAAAAATAAAAAAATAAAAAAAACAAAACAAAACTGGAAAACCTCGATGAAATGGAAAAATTTCTAGACAGATACCAGGTACCAAAGTTAACTCAGGAACAAGTTAACGATCTAAACAGTCTCATATCCCCTAAAGAAATAGAAGCAGTCATTAATAGTCTCCCAGCCAAAAAAAAGCCCAGGATCAGATGGGATTAGTGCAGAGTTCTATCAGACTTTTAAAGAAGATCTAATTTCAGTTCTGCACAAACTATTCCACAAAATAGAAGTATAAGGTTCTCTACCCAACTCATTCTATGAAGCCACAATTACCCTGATACCTAAACCACAGAAAGATCCTACAAAGATAGATAACTTCAGAGCAATTTCCCTTATGAATATCGATGCAAAAATACTCAATAAAATTCTCGCTAACAGAATCCAAGAACACATTAAAACAATCATCCATCCTGACCAAGAAGGTTTTATTCCAGGGATGCAGGGATGGTTTAATATATGGAAATCCATCAACGTAATCCATTATATAAACAAACTCAAAGACAAAAACCACATGATCATCACCTTAGACATGGAAAAAGCATTCGACAAGATCCAAAACCCATTCATGATAAAAGTCTTGGAAAGATCAGGAATTCAAGGCCCAAACTTAAACATGATAAAAGCAATCTACAGCAAACCAGTAGCCAACATCAAAGTAAATGGTCAGAAGCTGGAAGCAATCCCACTAAAATCAGGGACTAGACAAGGCTGCCCACTCTCTCCCTACCTATTCAACATTGTACTTGAAGTCCTAGCCAGAGCAATTCGACAACAAAAGGAGATCCAGGGGATGCAAATTGGAAAAGATGAAGTCAAAATATCACTTTTTGCAGATGATATGATAGTATATATAAGTGACCCTAAAAATTCCACCAGAGAACTCCTAATGCTGATAAACAGCTTCGGTGAAGTAGCTGCATATAAAATTAATTCAAACAAGTCAATGGCCTCTCTCTACACAAAGAATAAACAGGCTGAGAAAGAAATTAGGGAAACAACACCCTTCTCAATAGTCACAAATAATATAAAATACCTTGCCATGACTCTAACTAAGGAAGTGAAAGATCTGTATAATAAAAACTTCAAGTCTCTGAAGAAAGAAATTAAAGAAGATCTCAGAAGATGGAAAGATCTCCCATGCTCATGGATGGGCCAGATCAATATAGTGAAAATGGCTATCTTGCCAAAAGCAATCTACAGATTCAATGCAATCCCCATCAAAATTCCAATTCAATTCTTTAACGAATTAGAAAGGGCAATCTGCAAATTCATCTGGAATAACAAAAAATCTAGGATAGAAAAACTCTTCTCAAGGATAAAAGAACCTCTGGTGGAATCACCATGCATGACCTAAAGCTGTACTACAGAGCAATAGTGATAAAAAATGCATGGCACTGGTAGAGCAACAGACAAGTAGACCAATGGAATAGAATTAAAGACCCAGAAATGAACCCACACACCTATGGTCACTTGATCTTTGACAAGGGAGCTAAAACCATCCAGTGGGAAAAAAGAGAGCATTTTCAACAAATGGTGCTTGCACAACTGGCTGTTATCATGTAGAAGAATGCAAATTGATCCATTCTTATCTCCTTGTACTAAGGTCAAATCTAAGTGGATCAAGGAACTCCACAAAAAACCAGAGACACTGAAACTTATAGAGGATAAAGTGGGGAAAAGCCTCGAAGATATGGGAACAGGGGGAAAATTCCTGAATAGAACAGCCATGGCTTGTGCTGTAAGATCGAGAATTGACAAATGGGAACTCATGAAACTTCAATGCTTCTGTAAGGCAAAAGACACTGTCAATAAGACAAAAAGGCCAACAACACATTGGGAAAGGATCTTTACCTATCCTAAATCAGATAGGGGACTAATATCCAATATATATAAAGAACTCAAGAAGATGGACTCCAGAGAATCAAATAACCCCATTAAAAATGGGGTTCAGAGCTAAACAAAGAATTCTCACCTGAGGAATACCGAATGGCTGAGAAGCACTTGAAAAAATGTTCAGCATCCTTAATCATCAGAGAAATGCAAATCAAAACAACCCTGAGATTCCATCTCCCACCAGTCAGAATGGCTAAGTTAAAAAATTCAGGTGAGAGCAGATGCTGGTGAGGATGTGGAGAAAGAGGAACACTCCTCCATTGTTGGTGGAATTGCAAGCTTGTACAACCACTCTGGAAATCAGTGTGGTGTTTCCTCAGAAAAATGGATATAGTACTACCAGAGGATCCCGCAATACCTCTTCTGGGCATATATCCAGAAGATGTTCCAACTGGTAAGAAGGACACATGCTCCACTATGTTCATAGCAGCCTTATTTTCAATAGCCAGAAGCTGGAAAGAACCCAGATGCCCCTCAACAGAGGAATGGATACGAATAATGTGGTACATTTATATAATGGAGTACTACTCAGCTATTAAAAGGAATGAATTTATGAAATTCCTAGTCAAATGGTTGGACCTGGATGGCATCATCCTGAGTGAAGTAACTCAATCACAAAAGAACTCAAATGATATGTACTCACTGATAAGTGGATATTAGCCCAGAAACTTAGTATACTGGAGATATAAGATACAATTTGCAAAACACATGAAACTGAAGAAGAAGGAAGACCAAAGTGTGGACACTTTGCCCCTTCATAGAATTGGGAACAATCACCCATGGAAGGAGTTACAGAGACAAAGTTTGGAGCTGAGGCAAAAGGATGGACCATCTAGAGACTGCCATATCCAGGGATCCATCCCATAATCAGCCTCCAAACAATGACACCATTGCATACATTAGCAAGAGTTTGCTGAAAGGACACTGATATACCTGTCTTTTGTGAGACTATGCCGGGGCCTAGCAAACACAGAAGTGGATGCTCAAAGTCAGCTATTGGATGGATCACAGGGCCCCCAATGCAGGAGCTAGAGAAAGTACCCAAGGAGCTAAAGGGATCTGCAACCCTGTAGGTGCAGCAACATTATGAACTAACCAGTACCCCGGAGCTCTTGACTCTAGCTGCATATGTATCAAAAGATGGCCTAGTTGGCCATCACTGGACAGAGAGGCCAATTGGACATGCAAGTTTTATATGCCCCAGTACAGGGGAACGCCAGGGCCAAAAGTGGGAATGGGTAGGTAGGGGAGTGTGGGGGGGAGGGTATGGGGGACTTTTGGGATAGCATTGGAAATGTAATTGAGGAAAATACATAATAAAAAATATTTTTAAAAAAAATCAATCAACCTCATAGGATATCACAAGTCCTGAGTTATTCCTGGGAAGCATATAATGAAATATTTATAATGTCACTGAGGTCCTGAAAAGACTGAAGTACTTTTGACAGATCAAAGAAATAAAAAGTAAAACATTATTCCATTTAGGTGCGATATTGTGAGGGACTTGGTGTTCCACTTCTTTGGAAATAATTAACTTCATGTGGTGTTGATGGTAACACTCCATTTTCTGGCATAATGTGTTAGGTAATTCCTCAGTTGTTCCATTGCTTGGCTTCATTCTCTATGTGTTCATCAATGGCAACCTTTTTTATAGTTCTCTCTCTCTCTCTCTCTCTCTCTCTCTCTCTCTCTCTCTCTCCACACACTCACACACACACACACACACACACACACACACACACACACACACACACACACACACCACAGGTTTCTAGAGGAGAAAAATGCCAGCATCCAAGCTGATTTATTTTCATTACCAGAGCAACTTTATTTCTTACCTGAGCCATGAAACCACATCAAGGATCTAACAGATTTTACCTCGATAAGCTCAGAGGGAAATCACACTATTCTTCAATTTAGGAGCTCAAAAACCTTCATGAGAAAGTGTTCGTTTTTATCTAACACTCTCCTTCAGAAATACCCTTGATTTAAGGAATAATTCTTCCAACAAAGACTTGATCAGGCAGGTCCCTTATAATTATGGAATCCAAAAAATGAAAAACAACTCCTAAGTGGCTGCTGTGCATCTTACTGCTAATCATTCTCTAATTTCTGGATATCCTGATTATCTTGTGACTGTGGATTTTTCTTTAAGTTGCAAAGACACTAAAAGGAATGAACTAACACAGAAAACTCAGCTGGTGATAGCGTTATTAAATGTTATGTGATGTCTGTGAGGAGTTTTTGTCTTATTTACTGGTTTATTTGTTTGTTTGTTTGTTTGTTTGTTTCTACTAAGGAACTGCATTGGAGCTGCCTCCTAAAAAGTGCTACTCTGTCTTCAACATCATGACATTTCCTCATATTCCACTAAGCCACCTCCCTGGCATTTTAAAGTGAAATATTTGCTTCGGAAATGAAAAAGATGGGCAATAAAATGTAGCTGTAAACAAGGCTTTATGGCTGTATTTTTCATAGATAAATACACAATAAGTTCAATGTAGAATTGAATTCCTAAAGCAATACTCCACTAATCTGTATTCAGGGGTCTCAGGCGTATTATCTGTAATTTACAACCAATTTAAATGGCATTAACAGCCTTCCCCTTATGGGAATTTAAATTTGCATTCTACCATTGAATTAAACAGTGATTGCGTATTTTCTATAGGGGACAAAATGCTCTTTGATGCTTGTTTTGAATAATGAAGCATCTATTCATGCACAGAATGTGATGTGCTCCTTTGTCCTCAATGTAATTGAAGCAAAATGTGAGCTAAAGGGATTCATCCTCTTCACCAAAGGTTTGTTGATTGGTGCCTATTTTCCTCTATTCAAAATTAAGAAAACAGTCATCTTTCACTGAACTAGAAAATCATTTGCTCAGAAAGGCTCTGAATGAAGGAGGTCAAGTTTTGCCTTTGTGATCTTTACAAAACAAAAAACAGCATATCAAAAAAACAATTGAGGGAATTGGCATCATAGAATTAATTTGCAATTCTTCTCTCTGGCCAAAACAAGAAAATCCCAAGTACAGAATAAGAGAGAGACTATGATTTTTTAAATGTTTTTTCTTAAAATAAAAAATAAAAATAGGAAGGAAGGAAGGAAGGAAGGAAGGAAGAAGAAGAAGAAGAAGAAGAAGAAGAAGAAGAAGAAGAAGAAGAAGAAGAAGAAGAAGAAGAAAGAAAGAAAGAAAGAAAGAAAGAAAGAAAGAAAGAAAGAAAGAAAGAAAGAAAGAAAGAAAGAAAGAAAGAAAGAAAGAAAGGAGAGATGACCTCCTTATTGCAGGCCAGACTGTACTAAAATGGAAACAGCAGATTTCTTACAAATCTCAGATTCTAAGGCCCTAGAAATTCAAAGACTGCAAATTCATAGAGGTTTCCATCGCTTTCCATAATATGCCTCTTCCAGACATCAATAATCAGTTACAGTCTCTTTACCATCAAGTAAAAATAGAACCTCATAATCAAGTGCTCTGAGAAGCCATTGATCTAGGTGTAACCTATTTATCATTTCAGTTAATCTACCTCTCACCTTCAATAAACGGTTTTAGACAGATGAAGTGACCAAATGTCTAAGAGATGTCCTTTGTGTGGGCCACAACTAAGAACATGCAACTACTTTAGTTCAACAGAGCTCTTTTTCATCTAAGACCATCAGTAGCTATGTGCCTGCTTGATACAGACAGCCTTTGTTCCCACGTCAAAACACCTAGCAGGTTTCAATGATTACTTCTTTTGAATGAATGAATGAATGAATGAATGTGAATGAATACCAGAGAGAGAAAGACACAATCTTTAAACATTTATTGTTATGCAAAAGAAGTTAATTCTTTGGAAATACTATGTACTCTGGTCTAGATAGATATGATTAAATAAGGTTCAAACCAAATTTTAAAATCTGTTTATACAACTCTTTATTCAGAACTGGGGACAATCATAAGCATCAATTTCAACAAGAAGCATTGTGTTTTGAAATAATGATTTTCATAGACCTTAGATCACTTTCATGAGGTTTATCAATAAACACCCAATACACAATTGTAAATCCTTTTTCGGCCAAGAGGCGATGAAAAATATTGCTGTTTTTGGAAGAAAATGTATTCTAAATTGTCTATCAGACTTGTCAACAATTGAAATGGGGCTCCTGTTGTTTATTACCCCATATTACTAGTGTTCCCTTAAGAAAGTGAAACACTAAGTATTTGTGACAGCTCTCGTTAGAGTATTAAAGTTTCTTGATATGAAATTGCATATCTTTTCTTTTACAATAAGAACCATCTTCCATATTGTGAGTGATAGAGAATGCAAAGGTTTACTTTCAAATATTCTTGAAATAGATATACATTGATGGTTCAGTCAGGAACAACACTGTCCCTCCCCATGGAACACGTAGCAACATCTAATGTCATTTTAGTTGTCACAAGTGAGTCCTGCCAGCATGTACAGATAGAGTCCAGGGACACTGCTGAACATCCACAGTGCACAGTACAGCCCCCACAATAAAGACTGATAACAATGAAGTTGAGAGTACCAAAGCTGATATATCCTGCTGAACCTTCTCTACAGCTATTCATAGCAGTTCAGCTTCCTGCTCAATTTTAAATGCATGTTTTTTCTGTAAGAAACAGGACTTTTACCTGCCATTACCAACTGTGAAAATAGACTGATTTCTTAGGCAGAAAGAAAGTAGCCACTGCTGTTCTTCCTCATTCCTCGTCCCAGAATCAAGCTAAAGATTAGCTCAGGTAGCTCATTTCTGGGTTTCCTCATAGCACAAAGAAGTTTTAAGAGTCTCTAGGGTCATGGAACCAGAGCAATGTTTTGACCAAAGAAAGGTAAGCATGGCCTTGGGGTCCAGGGCTAGCATCCTGCTCACAGGGTATGACTTGTTTGTACAGAGGCAGCAGACCTTTTGTTTGCTTGATTCTCTTTTATCCTGTTGTTCTAATTTCACTAGAATTTGGTCTGAAAGCTGTAAATTATGTGCCAATCACTGATAAGTTCAGTTTCTCTGGTCTTATATCACTATGTGGTCTCATATTGCTCTGTTCAAAGCTTAAAAGGGGATAGTAAAAGCCCAAATGCTTCAAGTAATACTCAGTGAGGGTAGCTTTTGTAACTCTGTGGAGTAAGAAATGATGCTTTGTTTACTCTAAAAAAGGCTTAGAACCTCCCTGGTTCTGTGTAGAGCACAAGATAAATGCTTAGTTAAGTATTAATAATACTTTGGGGGAAAACGTCAGAAAACTCTACTAAAGCTCCCAATTCTACTACAAAGTAGGTAAATAAGAAAAGTTTGCACACATGACCTACAAAGGATGAGTACACTTAGGTTCAGATCAGCTTCATTAAGAATAGCCAACGCTGACACCATTGCATACACTAGTAAGATTTTGCTGAATGGACCCAGATATAGCTGTCTCTTGTGAGACTATGCCGGGGCCTAGCAAACACAGAAGTGGATGCTCACAGTCAGCTATTGGATGGATCACAGGGCCCCCAATGGAGGAGATAGAGAAAGTACCCAAGGAGCTAAAGGGGTCTGCAACCCTGTAGGTGCAACAACATTATGAACTACCCAGTACCCCCAGAGTTCGTGTCTCTAGCTGCATATGTATCAAAAGATGGCCTAGTCGGCCATCACTGGAAAGAGAGGCCCATTGGTCGTACAAACTTTATATGCCTCAGTACAGGGGAACGCCAGGGCCAAGAAGTGCGGGTGGGTGGGTAGGGGAGTAGGGGGGAGGGTATGAGGGACTTTTGGGATAGCACTGGAAATGTAAATGAAGAAAATATCTAATAAAAAATTTAAAAAACAAAGAATAGCCAAAACTACAAAGAACTCACATGCCTACTCACAGGCAAATGGCTAAAATATGCTCACAAAAAGGAATGATACAGTAAAGCAGATAATTCAACTATTCCATTAAAAAGAAAACCTCTCAGTTTGATGCCTTGTCATAAGGGATGATCAATAATAAAAGCCACAATAATTATTGCTGAGAATTCACCATAGGTCAGGTATCTTAGAAAGCTTAACATATACAGATCCATTTAGTCCTCAAATAGCCCCACAGAACTGTTTGTATTTAGGTAGGGCAGGTTCTTGCTATGTAGCTCAGGCTTGCCCCAAATCATGGAAATATTACCTTGTCCTCCCAAGTGATAGGATTACAAATGTGAGTTACCGTACACAGCTAAGGGGTTGTTTGTATTTCTACTTTCATTTTACACAAGAGAATAATGATTTACAAGAGAGGTTGAGTACCTTTTTGTTTTCTAAATTATGATACACTCTAAAACATACTATTAGGACTTAGATATGGATACAGAATATCTCCTATCTCAGATGTTTTCCTCCAGGACTACTTCTAAGCTTGCAATTTTATTTCCAGTGATGTAGGGTGGTGGTGAAAGAACTTTAAGAACTAGAACCTAGTACAAGTTCATAACATAACAGATACACCACCTTCAGATAGGATAGATGGTGGTCTTGAGTACCTACTAGATTGTCATTAAGAAGTTGCTACAAAGCGAAGCTACCTCATACTCCTATCCCCTGTGTATGGAGTTAGCTCCCTGTCCACTTTTCTGTCTATATTATGATACATACAAGGACCCTGACCCTTTCCAGAACACCAACATTATGCTTTTAGAATGTCAGAAATATGAACTAAATGAACTTCTTTTATTTATAAAGTGTTCAGCTTTTAGGTATGCTGTTATAGCAACACCAAACACACTAACACAAGTATCATGTGTTGATTGAGGAAGCTATAACAAAATATACTTGGGTGACTTATATATACAAGAGAAATTCATTTCTCACATTTCTGGAATCTAAACATCTCAGATTAAAGTAACAGCATGGTCTAGTTCTAGTGAGGGCTCTGTTCCAGGTCGAAGACAGCTAACATTTTAGTATGTAGGCACATGGCAGAATGAGGGCAGAAAAGCTCCCTAGAAGCCCTTTTAGAAGAACAATAATCATAGTCATGAGGGCTCTACTTTTAGGGCTTAAACACTCCCAAAGACCCCGTTTCCAAATATAAACACATGGTTAGGACTTAAATGTTGGATTTTGAGGGGTTTGACATACAAATGTTGTCAATTGCATAGAAAGCAATATTAGGAAATTAATAATAGTCTGACTTCTGCGTTGTGTGGGGATACCTTGTCTCATCTTTGGTTTAGTCCTCTGTCCCAGAACTTTCCATTGGATTCCTTTTGCCAAATACTGTTTCTTTAAAAAAACTAAAGCTCAGAAATATACTGCCATTGCATTTGAGGACTACCATTTCCAACCCTCTAAATAGAAACTTGAGAAAGGATTTTGTTTCAGCTTGGCTTTGTCCTCCCACCTACAGAGCTACCTCTTGCCTGTTGGTAGGAATTCAGTTTGATAAAAAGCCAAGAGTAAAGCTTTAAGACAAGCCTGTGCAAGCTTAGGGACCTCAGCATCTATGCCTGTCAAATAATGAAGGCTATGTACTGGAGTGAGGAGGGGAGAAGAGAAAAAAGGCTACCAGTTAATTTCAAGGTGTCTGTTTTTTACCATGGTGTCCATGTTACACATAGAAGGGCTATAGGAATAATCTTCAAGATGTCCAGTGCTTGTACTGGCTTAAGTGCTTCACCTTGTTTGGTTTGATATTACAGAGGGAATTTTGAGGTTGGAAGTGGGGAGTATCACTAGAATAACAAGTAACTGAGGTTGTGTTTCAATTATTTATACATGTTTAGTTTCCATTAATAGGCAAAATAAAGACATGTGGTAGAAGAATACTCATCTCCCTGCCATACAGGAAAGGCTGCCATTAGGAAGGATGATCATTGTATGTGGGGGCACTGGGTAGGGAGAGGAACAGAGACAGGCAAAGATATAGAAAGACACACACAGAGAGGAAGAGAGACAGAGAAAGACAGAGAGTGGGAGATAAAGGGAGGCATACATGACAGATACAGAGAGAGAGAGAGAGAGAGAGAGAGAGAGAGAGAGAGAGAGAGAGAGAGAGAGAGAGAGAGAGAGAGAGAGAGAGAGAAACCCAAACACATGGGGAGTTGTAATCACAGTACATCTGCAAGTTTATTTATGGTTTGCTCCAGGTTTATTCCACCACCCCCATCCTTATATCCCCTGTGGCAGGATTCTGAGAGTGCAGCAACAGTACTATTAAATCCCTTCATCTGCAGCACATCTCATCTCTCAGTGGCAGCTGGTGCCTCCCCTCTGTGGATGTCATTCCCTAGGAAATCAGGAGTTCTGGCTAAAGTGATGGATGAGATGAAACCTGCATTCTTGGGATCTATTGTGTATATACTTTACCAAAAATATCAGTAGCTGCAATATCTTTGACTAGACTTAGCAGGCTGTGTGTTTAGTGTTGACTAAAAGGATGAAATGACCAAAATATTTTTAAAGATAAATCTAACATCAGGTCATAACTTGGTATTAGGATTTTGGTGACAATCATTTTCTTTAGAAAATATTCTGGGTCCTTTAATTTTTTTCATGTAAGTATGAATTAAATTTTATTTAACTGCCTTTAAAGTTTTATAAATAATAGGATGTCTCTGTAAAACATAAAATTGGCAAATAAGAATAAATTAAAGACAGCACTGAAGAACCAAAATTGTATATATAATCTTGTAGGTTCTCTACATGTACATGTGTGTTTCCATAACTGGTATTAATAAGAGCACTGGCTATTCTTCTAAAGGACCCAAGTTCATTTCCTAGCATCCACATGGCAGCTCACAACTGTCTGTAACTCCTGTTCCAGGAGATCTGACACTGTCACATAAACAGACACGGATGCAAAACACCATGGCAAATGACATAAAACTAAGTAAATCAAAACATTTTGCCTGTGTTTATTATTGAGTACTATTCTTTGACTCGCTTTTTTTTTTTTGCGCTAATCAAAGTCTTCCTCATCTTTTATTATTGTTGCCTAGGCAGGGACAGGCTGATTTCTGAGTTCGAGGCCAGCCTGGTCTACAAAGTGAGCAGGACAGCCACGGCTATACAGAGAAACCCTGTCTCAAAAAACCAAAAAAAAAAAGTAAAATTTATTCAAACAATCTCTTTTCTTAGATACACTTCTGAACTGCTTGCTACTAGCTTTCCACCACTATGACTAATTCTAATGAATTGTTTGTTTATATATATACTTTTGAATTTTTTGTTTATATTAGTGGATTTTTAAACTAAACCTTCAGAATCAATATTAATGGGCCAAGAGCATTTTAAAGGCTTTCATATTGCTATGTTGCATCCAAGAGAGCAGCACTCACCCATTCATTCACCAGGCATGTATGAGAAGGGCCTACTCCCCCAAACATAGAGAAATTTGTTTAAATAACATTATTAAAGCTCATAGCTAACTTCCTTTCGATCAATCACCTCTCATCTCATCCGATAATATCCTTGGCCTTGCTATGTTCTCTACCTATTGCTCTGATAATCTCAGAAAACCAAGAAAAATGGTAGAACCCATTGAGGGAACTGGTTTTGGCAAACTCTCAAGGAATTTCAATTTCATGCTGGAACGAGATGACACAAAGAGCTGCTCATTCATTCTGTGCAAGAGGATATTTACATTAGGTTTTATAACAGTCATAAATGAAAATGGCATTAATCTGCCAAGTTGTTGTTTTTAAAAGAGAAAGGGGGAGGAGGTAGTTGACCTACCAGAGAAAACCCCGTGTCTGCCAGAGCTTTGCTGTGCATATGATTTTAAATAGCAGGGCAAAGGTGATGAAGCCAGCTCAACATTTCCATCTCCATGGCAACAGCATCCCTGCTCTGAGCCTTTGACACAGCCGCAGGGACCAAAATATACTCCTTGCGCACAATTCTACTGCAAGTTGGGAATTCCTTTTTATTCCTTGTAAATAAACAATTTTAAAATATCAGCAAGGATAGAGAAAGAGCATGCACCGCTAAGGAGAGTCTTTAAAATGGCTAAGCAAAGAAAATGAACATCCAAAGGTTTTGATTAAGTCTATAGCCTACACTTAAGAGAGGTTGAAAATTTTTCTTATATGTAAGTAGGGAAAAATAGCTATTCATACATATACATCATACATTAACATTTGTAAATTTTGTTTTCCTAAATTTTTAATACAGGTCAATCATTGCTTTCAGCATATCCTCTCTGCTCAGATTATGATTTAATTAATTATAGCAGCCATCCAATTTAAATAGCTAGAAAGCTAAATCCAGCAAAACTTCCAAGAAACTGTATAAGCCCTGAGTCGTGGAAGGCATAATTGGCCCACTTCAAGGTTAGTTAAACCTACAAGTGGTCATTAATGCATCCCGGAACCTTGTTGAGATCTAGAATTATATTTCTTTTCAAGGAAATTTGAAAATAAAGAAATGCAGAGTCATGATTAAAAACTGAACTGATGTTACTGCTAATGAATGGATAAGCAATGAGGAGTGAAAAGGGGAAGATGGAGGGATATGTCAGGGAATATGCTCAAAGTATGTAATATATGTTTTATGAAAATGTCCTTGTGGAACCCAGTACTGTGTACAATGTATATACCAATACCAATAATAAAAACACAGAAACTTGAAGTGATGATATAACTATTAAAGTCCTTTAGCATTTACTTCTTATAGCATGTGTTCAATAAATATTGAGGGAATAAAAGTAATTGGAAATACCAAGGAAATATGAAGGTCTGGAGAGATGACTGAGCAGTTAAGAGCTCTGGCTACTCTTCCAGAGGACCTACCTTTGATTCCCAACATCTTCCAAACATCTACAAGATGGCTTCTGTATCTCCTGTCTCAGGGGATATAAATCCATCTTCTAGTCTTCTCAGGCCCCAAGTATGCATGTAGTACACACATATAAAGGGCAAAAACCCCTAAAGAAACATGAAACTGGACGTGTGATAGGTTCCCTATGCATGTGCTGTGTCATAACAGCCCGTTCAGTGGGTCACAAGTGGGAGTGATTTTGTACCCCTCAGTGGACACTTGGCTCAGGGAGAGGAACTTCTGACATCTCATAGGTGGCAACGAGGGACATTGCTAAACATTCCACAGTGTACAGGGCAGCACCCAGAGAAAAGAAAGTTCTGGAGTTCTGGTTCCAAATGTCAGTGGTACTGATGTTAAAAAAAAAAAAAAAAAAAAACCCTCTTCTTCTAGTCTAATCGTTCTCATCAGTACTCATTCTCTATTCCATAAAAAGCCCAAATTCCCTTGAACTGAGCCATAGTATGTGCTTCATTGTTTTTATTGCCACACGATATTCTCTTTATTCTAACTACACGGTGTCCTGTTTTATTTTAGGTTAAGATTCCTGGAAGTAAAATGCACTAAATGGAGAATGAGAGGTAAGGCATTAGGAAGAAAACCACAGGATACTTTCAAAGAGACTGTCTGCAAAGTGGCTGCCACAGGAGGATCATCAAAGTGGTCATCAATTTTCACTCTCACCATGTTAAACTTTCATAGCAACACTCTAAACATCGTAGAATTGCACATCACTGAGTATATAAATCGTTTTTTCTTCGAAGTTTGATCTTCTTGTGTCATATTTGGGAAATGTCCTAGAGCTAACTGCTCTCAATATTTTCTTCTAATTTTTAAAATATGTTGTCTTTCACATTTAAAAATTTTAATCCAGATTGAATGAACCTTTGTGTGTAATAAAGCAGAACTTTTAATTGTATGGTATATGGTGAGACAAGAATCCATTTCCATTCTTTCCCCTAAAGAGATTTGAAATTTTAACTGTCATATGTCAAGCTTTCTTATGTGTGGGTCTACATTTGGGATCTAATTCTGTCTAATTTCTTAGCCTTTGCTGAAGAACATGTCATCTTAATTGCCATTATATAATAAGCCATCATCATATTTGGAGCTCCAATTTTTCTTTTTTATGTTTTTTAGAAAAATTATCAATCCTTAAACATATATTACATGTTTTTATATATACGTTTTAGGAATGGATCCAGATAGTAGGAATTATCCTGAATTTCCAGATCAATTTGGGAACAGTGGACTCTTCATGTATTGAATCTTATCAAAGAACATAATTATAATAAAAAACTTGCCTTATGTAGGACATCTTTAATATTTCTTAAAAGTTTTATAGTCATCTAGGTCTTAGTTGGGGTTTCATGCTGCAAATAGACACAATGATCAAGGCTACACTTATAAAGGACAACATTAAACTGGGTCTGGTTTACAAGTTGAGAGGTTCAGTTCATTATCATCAAGTCAGGAGCATGGCAGCATCTAGGCAGGCATGGTGCAGGAGGATCCGAGAGTCCTATACCTGATCTGAAGACTTCCAAGAGAAGACTCTCCTGTAGGCAGCTAAGATTAGAGTCTCTCCTTTACTGGACAAAGCCTGAGCATTGTACACCAAAGCCTACCCCACAGTGACTCACTTCTTCCAACAAGGCCACACCTACTCCAAGGTCACACCTCCCAATAGTGTCATTTCCCATGGGCCAACTGTATTCAAACCATCACAATCTATTCCATAGATTTTTGTGAACATTTTGATAGATTTATTCATAGATACACTGTACATTTTTGTTACCATTATAAGTGACATCACTTTAAAATTGCTTTGCTTACACACACAAAAAAATACTGATATGTGAAAATGCATGTGACAGGGCATCAGTAAAATGCTTGCCACATAAGCATAAGGATTTGAGTTTGATCCTAAGAACCCACATCTAAAACTACAGACACTGTGGGGTACGCATTTAATCTCAGCACTAGATAGGCAAAGATAGAAGTTTCAAATAATTATAGTCAAGAAAATAATTGGTAAGACATTACATGAATCAAAGATGTAATTAGATTATAATAAACTTATTATAAGAATGCATGTGTTTCTATCTCTGGAGCTAATTCAGCTATTCCCATAACAAAGTATATAATTAAGAATATGTGTTTTCTTTGTTTCTTTTGTTCTACCAAATTATGTGAACTTTCAGGTGTTTCAGGTGTTTGGTCTGACAAAGCCTGTCACTAATATGAGTAAATATTATTTAATGACCACTCCACATAGCATTTTTGAATCTTTTTTTTTCTTTTTAAATTAATTAGTATAGGAGGTAAGTATGTGACTTTTGTGTGTGTGCGTGTCAGAGAACAACCTATGGAAGTCAGTTCTCTCTTTCTACCTTGTGGGTTTGGGGGATGGTCCTCTGACTTGATCACAAGGATCCTAACCCACTGAGCCATTTCACTGGAACAGGAAAAAAATTTTCTTTTGTCCAACATTATTTTCAGTTTTCATGGACTGCTAAGTAGATTAAATGCAAGGCATCATAGCTGTGTTCTTTCTAGAAGCCTTGGGGGGAATCTTCTTCCTTGCCTTTTCCATGGCCATATTCCCTTATCTTCAACTGTCACTCAAACTCTAATAGAGAGTTTGAATCCTCTAATAGAGAAGGACACTTGTGATTACATTTAGGCTCCACCTGAGTGGATAATCCAAGGTAATCTTCACATATCCATGACTATTACTTTATCATCTCTGAGTAAAAGTATCTTTTACCATATAAAGTGACAGTCACAGTTCTGGGGGATTTGGACTTTAACATCTTTGGACTCTTTCTCAGTTGACTATAAACATCTAGTTGAAATTTAGTATTTCTTTACATTATAAATCTATAACTCATAGTTATATTAGCAATAACTTGGAATTCGTCACCAATATAAGTCACACATGTGTTCCATTTTATATATATATATGTATATGTATATGTATATGTATATGTATATGTATATGTATATGTATATGTATATGTATATGTATATGTATATGTATATGTATATGTATATGTATATGTATATATATACATATATATAGTTTTTATGGATGTCATAAATTTATGCAACTCTATTTAACAGATCTTGTAGTAAATTCATTACTTAAAATGTACATGTAGTGCTAGTCTCAGCTTTTAGGTTTTGTTTGTTTGGGATTTGATTTTGACAACACTGCAGACTAAACTCAAAGTGTTTTGCTATTAAGCTACAACCCCAACCCTTTTGATGTTAGTTTTTATTTTGAGACAGAGTCTCACTGAGTTTGCCTCACTTTTCTGACCCTCCTACCTCAGCCTCTTGAGTAGTTAGAATTACAAGCATGTACCATCACATCCAGCGAGTTTTATAAAATATTCTTTTTAATCAGTGCAAATAATTTTCTTTGTAAAGTTATGTATTTTCCTTCATGCATTCAAGTTTTATTTCTGTAAAAAGACTATTTTAATTCATCACATTGATGTAAAAACTCTGCCCTAAAGCATTGTCACTGTCCATTCCAATGTAGAACTTAGGCTGAGGCCTTGTCTGATGCTAGCCTGAAAGCAAGCAGACTAAAAGCCCAAGAGAAGCAGATATAATGTCTGTAAACCTAACACATAAGGGCTGTACATTATTTCTCCTCAAATCCTACTTTCTGGAGCATTTGCATGCATGGGAATTTCCTGAAGGCTTGTTAAAATAGATTGTCAGCCCTACTCCAAGTTTATGATTCAATAGAGTAGGGAAGTCCTGAGAAGTTTGTATTTTTAATAGCTCTCGGGGGATGCTTGTGATCTAAGAACCCATCTAGACTCTACAACACAGTGATGGCATGGTCACAAATTACTGTGAGGAATATGAGAAGATAGTTGAACCAGGAAGTTATAATTAAATGCTGTGTAGCTGTACAGATGAGTCCAAATGTAAGAACCTAGCAGGAAGAGTTCAACATGTCTGACCTAACTCTATTACTAAGGAAGGAAGAAAACCTAAGGTTTGGTGGATCAGCAATTATCCTTCCCACAACCCTCTTTTGTCCAACCCTGAATTTCTTATAAGGTATGTAGAAATTTGGTGCTTCTGCCAAGATATATTTGCACGAGTGAAAGAAAAGGTGTTCTTAGCCTTATCCAGTTCACTCTGGGTAATCAGGAGTACCTTCCTTTAAGACTACATGATGTACATTCATTTTCTTTGCTATGGTCCTAGAAATACATCTCTTGAGGCAAAATTCAATTACCCACATCATGTGCCATGCCTGTATAGTACGAGAGGGAAATCAGGATCCCACACTGCTGCCATAAATGTAAGGCGATTTCAATAATGAGCTAGTGTTACAAAATAGGGGGAAATTGTTGTAGAGGTTACCAACAAGACAGCATCCAATAACTTCATTGGCAATATCACACTCATCATCCCAAAGAAAGATCTGCTCAAGTTGTTCTTTACAAGAAGCACAGGGTAGATTTTCAGAAGTTTGCTTTCAGGAAACTTTATTGAAGGACAGCAATTTTACTTTTGAGAATCTTAAAATATATTGATAAAACATGGTAAAGATTTCAGGGTTCTACAAGTACATCACATCCAAGTTGATAACAGATACAGCTGATTCTTTAAAACATATGTACTAAATAACAGATATACTTGAGGTGGAGTAAGGCATGGAGGGAATGGCCAAGCAATAACTGACCCAACTAAAGACATGGGTGAGCACCAACCCTGGACACCATTAATGATACTCTGTTATGCTTGTAGACAGGAGCCTAGCATTGCTGTCCTCTGAGAAGCTTTGCCCATCAGCTGGCTCACACAGATGCAGACACTCCACCGCCAAACAGTGAATGAATCTTGTGGACTCCTATGGAAGAGTTGGGGGAAATGATTTTGGCCCCTAAAGGGATAGGAACTTAACCAAAGACCAACAGAGTCAAATAACCTAGACCTTTGGGGCTCTGAGATTCTTAACCACCAACCTAAAAGTATACATGGGCTGGACCTAGGCCTTCCTGCACATATGTAGCAGAAGTGAAGCTTGGTCTTCATGTGGGTCCTGGACAACTGGAGCAGGAAATATCCCAAAAGCTGTTGTCTGTTTGTGGGATATGTACTTCTTACTGGGATGCCTTGTAGGGACTCAGTGAAAGAGCATGTGTGTGCCTAGCCCTGAGAGACTTGAAGTACTAGGGTGGAGGGATACCCAAGGGGGCCTCCATCCTCACAGAGAAGAAGGAAAGGGGGATGGGGGAAGGATTGTGGCAAGGGTGACTGCGATGGGGGCCAGTGATCAGGATGTAAAGTGAATAAATAATAATAAATAAATCCATTTTAACAAAAGAAAAAAAGGATAGTGGAAAGCACAGAGGCATTTATGGAAACTGGGAGGTTTTCTTTAAAAACATCTTTTCTTTCACACCTTACACAAGGTAAGTTTTGATAAGAGCAATAAGCATGTTGGAGCTTCTTGTAAATAGTCCATCACAGGTTCTGCAAGACTTGTCTGGACTGAGTCACTGTCTACATCTTGCTTTGTTGTAGTAAATGTATTTTCTTTTCAGGGATAGCAACATAAAAATAATGACTGTGGGAGTCTGAAAAAACTAAGCAGCATCTTAGCCTTTGTAATGTTATCTGTAAAATGGGAAATTCTGACTCTTGAGTGAAAAAAAAACCAAAAAAAAACAGTTTGGCATATCAGGAAAGAACACAGACACAGAAATCAGCCTACCTAGATTCAAACTAAAAACGTGCTGAACTGAAGCCCCTTGAGCCTCAATTTCTTCAACCCCCAAATAGATAGAATTATAGTCACCTTATAGCATATATGTGAAGGTTTCATTCACACTGGTAAAAATGGCTGGCCCAGTGCTAACACTTAACTATCCATCATTAGAGTATTTCCATTCACTTCTTGGTTTTTTTTTTAATTAGGTATTTTCTTCATTTACATTTCCAACGCTATCCCAAAAGTCCCCCATACCCTCCCCACCCCCACTCTCCTACCCACCCACGACCACTTCTTGGCCCTGGCGTTCCCCTGTACATATAAAGTTTGCAAGTCCAATGGGCCTCTCTTTCCACTGATGGCCGACTAGGCCATCTTCTGATACATATGCAGCTAGAGTCAAGAGCTCTGGGGGTACTGGTTAGTTCATATTGTTGTTCCTCCTATAGGGTTGCAGACCCCTTTAGCTCCTTGGGTACTTTCTCTAGCTTCTCCATTGGGAGCCCTGTGATACATCCAATAGCTGACTGTGAGGATCCACTCCTCTGTTCTTCCTTGCAGGAAGTCTGAGCATTCCATCATTGTAACTAGAACCCAAGTTACAGGAAGTTATGGAAGCCTGGAGTGTAATAAATGGTGTATTTACAGTGGCAAGGAATTAATACTTACCTGCTTATGGTTTTTAAGTCCCAGATAATAGACATAAACAGGAAAATTCAGGCTCCATTTTGAAAATGTATGCTTTTTAGAAGAAAATATATTTCTTTTTCTCCTCTAAGTGCCCCCTATCCAAACAAATTATTTTTCTTACAGGTTTAAATGGAAGAAGTGGAAAAGCTGGGGTTCCTTGAAAGAAGCAAGAGATTTCTCCCTGTTCCCTTTCACTAAAACAAATCTAGTAGCTGAAATTTGTAAGAAAAACTTTGTGAGCTGTAATTGTAATTTCAAAATCACTAATGCAGAAAAATCTTGGTCTTTCCATACATCCCATTTCCTTTCAGATCATTAAAGTTTCTTATAGGAATGGCAAGCAGTTGTTTTGATTCAGATTACAATGGTCTTGGATCAGAAACAGGAAAGCACTCCTCTGGATACAGTCTAGCTAGAAAGATTTAGAGGAGCAGAGAACACCCTCCCCACACCCCAAGCCCAATAAGCTCCTTAAGCTTCCTATGCTGGGTCTGATTAATTCAGGAGAGCAGAGTTCAGGAAAATTCTTCTCATTCCAGTTAAGCTCTTTCTGACTCTGGCTCTCTTCCTTCCTTAATTCAAGGAGTCTGAAGACACATTCTTATACACATGTCCAGCCTTTAGGCATTGTAACACCACACTGTCACCTACAAATGTCACGCTTGAGAACCACCCAAATCTCTCTCTCTTTCTCTCTCTCACTCTCTCTCTGTCTCTTTCTCTCTCTCTCACTCACTCAAACACACACACACACACACACACATCTAACCAGAAAGAACGAAAGAGAGAAAGAAAGAAAGAAAGAAAGAAAGAAAGAAAGGAAGGAAGGAAGGAAGGAAGGAAGGAAGGAAGGAAGGAAGGAAGGAAGAAAGAAAGAAAGAAAGAAAGAAAGAAAGAAAGAAAGAAAGAAAGAAAGAAAGAAAGAAAGAAAGAAAGAAAGAGCTTCATATTGTTTTAAGTAAGTTTCTAAGTCTGTGTTGAGCAGCATTCACAGCTATGCTTTGGGGCTGTGGATTGACATGCACTGGACACTGGAGTCTAAAATATACTGGTCCTTAAGCAGGAGTCAGACAAGGAATGCAAAAAAAAAAAATCCCTTCTAGGTAGATTTCAACTCAAAAGCTTGTATCATTCAGCACACTCAAAACGTTAAAAATAATTCTGACTTCCATGCCATTGGAGAAAAATAGGAACTGAGAACCATTATTAACAGAAAACTGGGATGACAACAACCAAACAACCAAAGACCATGTCTGACACGACACCGTTTTCCTTCTGTATATTGCTCATGGGCTAATGGCTCCCTCCGTCACGTGGTTTGAATGATAAGTCTTTGGTGCTGAGCAAAGCACATTAGTTTCATCTATTCTACTCTCTGTGTTCCTGGGGCAGGGAGGGCAAGACTAGAAAATGACGGTGAAGACAGTAAATTTTTGTTATTTATTGGCAGGACTTTCTCTGCCCTTTGCTAAAAGCTCTCACTAAGAGAAGCGAGCAGCACGGAAGAAAGTATTTCTTTGGCATAGCTGTCATTTTTCAGTGAACAGAATGTAGTTTAAAAGGTCATCAGTGCTGCTTCTATCTGTTCACACAGTAGTATCATGGCAAGTGGCAATATTTCATATTGAAGTTAAAATCAATTAATTCTTTGAAATTTCCCGTTTGCAAGTAAGTGGCTACATTGGAGCTACCTTTCAAAGTGTTATTAATTGTAGTGCCAGCAATCTTTAAGGGCTCATTTAAAAATTAGCATCCTGAGGATCACCAGTGGTAGCTCATGCTTTCCAAATTATTGAAAGCTTGTTTCATGTCTGGCTGTAAAAATACAAATTGGCCATTTTTACTCTCTGCCGTTTCAGAGAGCAGCTGTTTATGATATAAAAAAAGAAATCATGGCTGGCTGGTTTACAACATCGACTATAAATACAGGAGTATTTTATTCATCTGAAGAAAACTATGAATTGGATCAAGACAAGCTAAAGAGAAAGAAAAAACCTTGGGTTTCTACTTGAATAAGTACCACAATACATGGAGCAGGTGGAAGATTTTCACTGGAGGCTGATTTCTTGGCAAACTCCTCTCTCTTTCCTCATGCCCCACAGACTTGTAGGATTCCCCCAGAGCCATCATCAGCTCTAAAACCCTCTTCTTCAATAGATACTGACACCATGAGAAAAAGAGGCGTCATGGCTGTGTATAGAAGATTTGAGCCAGAGAATTCTATAAAATCAGGTTGCCAGAGGCTGCCTGATAAGTTATCTAGCATTAAAGTAATTTACATCCTGAAGTGTCATGGCAGAATTGACCAAACAAAGTAAAGAACCAATTCCAGTGTCAGAGAAAGTCATCACATTATAGGGTGAGCTTTGTCTTTTCATTTTATACTGTTTTTGTGTATTAGGATGACGTTTGATCCCCTAAACCTGATTTCATTGTTGTATTGTCCTGGTTGTGTTAATTCAAATCAAATTTGTTTTGAGGAAGCTTCTGTGGACATCCCTATATAAGGAACTATAACTTAATTTAATATATAAACAGACTGAAGATCTATCTTAAGAATATATCTTTTTAACAAATATCTGAGTCTTAGCCAATTACAGCAGTGAAGCTTCAGTCAATCACAGGCTGCCAACTGTTCTCTTCAAAGTATGTTCAATGCCTAGCTATAACCAATGCATCTGTCTTTGCATTTCACTTTCATTTTCTGCATGCCACTTCCTCTACTCTGGGTATAAATATAGCCTGTACATGTGATGGGGCAAAGCATTCTGAACCACTTTTGCTTCAGACTATTACCCAGTTCTAGAATTTCATGTAAAAGCCAGTTAAGATTCCCCAGACTAGTTTGTTTGTTTATAATTTTGCCATTAAAAAAATAAAAAAATATAAAAACATGTTATTTAAGAAGAAACATAAAAAACAGAGAATAAAGTGATGACCAAAATTAGTAAAATTAGTAGCAAAATTGAAAGTAAAAATGTATTTCATATAGTCTTACAATGTTGTCACAAGGGATAGATTCTCAAATGTGGATCTGTATTTCCTAATATTTAAAGCAGAGAGACACAGGAGAGCAAGGATGTGTAGATTTTGTCCCCTGCTGCTCCCCAGGACCTAGCTAGGCTAGTGCCTAGAACCTAGCAGGTATTTAGTCAGTATCACAGAATGAATGTTGAATGAATAAAGAATGTAATGAATTAAAAAGAAAGAGAAACAAACAAAACAAAACAAAACAAAAAAAACAAGCAATCAACAAAAACACCCAGTGTTGATAAGACAAAAAGAACAAATGAAACCCAAGAAAAAAGGTGTCCCAGTTCCTCAAATAGAAAAAAGACTGTACTTTAGTAAATTTCCTACAATTGGTAAATGAATGCATTTCCTCCACTATCTCTTTCTTTCAATAATACTCAGCATAGGGAGGAAGTGTGTATCTGCAGAGGTTTTCAGCAACAGGCCAAGAAAAGAATGAAAGACAGTAAGTCTAGAGATGTTTTGCTCCGATCATTTTGGAGGTGAAAATATACATCTCTGAAGAGTTATTTCCCTATAGGGGTCTTTTGAGTATGAAGTCACAGGTCCAGCATGGTGCATCATATCCAGATGTTAAGTTTACTGGAAGATGCAGGCTAGAGCTGCAAAGGCAAGTACATAGTATTATATTTTCAATTCTCTTCCTCCTCTTCTTCTTCCCCCTCCCCCTCCTCCTCCCCCTCCTCCCCCTCCTCCTCCCCCTCCTCCCCCTCCTCCTCCTCTTCCTCCTCTTCCTCCTTCTTCTTCAAAGTTTGCATAGAGCAGCACCTTTGCTTTCACCTAGTGGGTTTGTTCAAGACTCAGGATCTCTATCTCTCCCCCCAGATCCAGGCAACTAGAACCTGCATTTTTATATGATTCCCACACTATTCATACACATAAAATTAGAAAAGTACCCATTGCATCCATCGTTCATATTTTCAGAGATGCATGGGTCCCTTATGAAATAAAATATGAGAGCATACATTTCAAAGGTAACCGTAGCATAAGGGAATGTTTGCAGTATGGACTGACAGCCTCAGACTGCCTCTCTGCATGGCAGAGAAGGTTGTGAGTGCTGGGAGTATATGAGAAACATTCATATCATTTGCTTAAAAGGAAAATCTAAACTATAATCACCCCCCTTTCCCAGATCCTCAGACTCACTTTCAACATTAAGATTATTACTAGCCATAGGGAAAGAAAGCATGAAAAGAACAGGAAACAATGTTATACTGAAATCTTTAATCTGTGAGAAGTCCAGTGCTGTGCTTGAGGTTCGATGACCCAAGACTACTTTGGGCCTTGCCATTATCTAGCTATATATTTCAGGTAAATTCTTAACTTTGCTGTGATTCTGTTTCCTTGACTAAAAAACAAGAGGCATTTTCCTCTGTATCTCATAAAACCATTAGAAGGAAATCTCTGCGTCAATCCATGAAAATCACTTGGAACCAGTGTCTAACATCAAGGAAGCTGCCTGTACCTGCTTGCAGCTAGCACTATTCATCTTTGCCAGTCAGCATACCCAGGGGTGTGAATCTTCCATTGTTCCTTCGCTTCTCCATCACTGTTCTGGGAACCAGTTGTGGTTCTATTATCTCATCTGCCTGACCTTTCAATGACCTCAGCTACAATTTGCCCAGGTTTAGAGAGTCTTACCTTATTCAAAGGAGCCAGGCTTTAAAAATTGCTGTCTAATATTCTTTCACTTCCCTTCCTAGCAGATGAGGACCTTGTACTGAATCACTACTGTTGCCTCATGTTAGAATCTGTCTTGGTTCTTATTGTTACTTTAAGATTTGGTAGTGTTAAGAAAAATTGCAGGAAAAAATTGAAATTGGCCTATTCGGTAGGCCAGAAAAACACTTGCAAGCAAAATATTATATATACAATACATATACATATAAGAATTCATATATAAAATATATATATATATATATATATATATATATAAGAATTCATATATAATCCATATACACACACATGTTATCTTGTTATCTTGTTTCTCCTTATCTGTCAGGGATATGTATTGAATAAGATACCTCCATACCCGATCTATTCAGTACTCCAACTATTTGCCACAAAAGGCTGTTGAATGTTTAATCGACATATACTACATATGTACAATACACACCACATTTTAAGGCTTAGTACCAAAAGAATATATAATATATCATTCATATTTTAGATTGCATGTTTAAATAATGATATCTTAGATACATATTGAATTAGTGAAATGAGTCAGTAGATAAAAGTACTTGTTGCCAACCCTGGTGACTTGAGATGTATCCCCAGGACCCACTGCCCTCCACACATGCATTTCACACACACACACACACACACACACACACACACACATACACACAAACACACACTCACTAAATAAAAATTCCATAATATGTTAAAGGATACCTTAAAGCATTAAATAAAGTGTTATTAAATTAGATTCACTTTTTAAATATGGCTACTGGAAACTTTTAAATTACACACATGGCTTCTGTTAGACTCCCATCAGATACTGATGTTCTACTCTGACCTCTCTGTTCCTGAAGTCTGTTATTTAGTAGTATTCTGGTTGGCTGCTTTGGTAGTGCTTTTCAAATCTGAGGTGGCCACTGATGGAATAACACACAGACAATAAAGTTTCTAGTAGTATTCTTGAATGATTTTCCTCCTTTTCTCCATCTTTGGCTTATAAAAATGGTCTTGTTCCTGAAGATGAATTACCAAAAATAATGTCAGAAAGTTCCCATTGTGTCTTGCAACCTACAGAAATGTCAGCTGTTCATAAATGTAAATCATCCTTGCCTCAATTTTCAAAGGAATGTAGCAATGACATTTACAACTTAAATTCCCAGTGAAGAATTCTTTAAATTACTTGAAAAGTATCTGACAGGTTATATCCTGATTTGCATTGGGACCACCTAAATGAGAAAGAAATTTTTGAACTTTGGTTTCAGGAGCTTGAAACATTACAATGATGCTATAAACAGGTAAATATCATTTATTTTAAAGACACTCATATAACACTCATCCCCTTCCATATAGTCTTACAAAAGGAGGTCAATTTATAGCCGAGAACGGGTGATTAGACTTCTCTACAAAGAAATTCCTGCCAAAACCATTGGGAAAATCAGTGGAGAAGATCATAACATAACAAACTACTTGAGCAACAATGAAAGTGGGGATGAAAACAAGAATGTATGTATGTTTGTTAAAGAGAAGGGGTACACAAATACACACACATACATGCATACACACATAGAGATTCTAAATATAAAAATTTCAAAAGGCACTAGAAATTTACTTAAAATAATTAATACCAACAGAGACCTGAATTCTTTTGTGTGTTTTTGGGGGGTGGATATTTAGTGTTTATATTTTAGGACTCCAAAAATGAAATGTTAAAATAAGAAATTCCCATATTTAAATTCCGTGCCTGAGACCCTGAGTTTGGAATTGGCATTATGGATTGGAAATCAAGATGCTTTGTTTCTAAACTCGATTCTTTTCAGAGCTGAGGACAGAACCTCTGGCTTTGTTCTTGGTAAGCAAATGCTCTACTACTAAGATAAATCCTTAACTATTGATTCTGAACTCTTCGATTACATTAAGCCTGTTGCCAAAACCAGTTAGATCTCGATCATATTAAAGAATGACTATATTACAAAGAAAGAACACTACAAAAGGAGATAAATTTTTTAAATGTTCAACCAAACTTTCCTTTTAAGTAATCAACATTAAAAATAAATAATCTACAAAGAACCTATTTTTTTTTATTAAATCACCATCTTGACAATGAAATTGTATACATTTAGGGTGTAACACACAGTACAAACTATTTTAGAATAATCTCAACCCTATAGTTACTATTGATGAATGTGCAGGGAAGAATCATGCTGCCACAGCTGAGAATATATAGCTTCAGGTCATAAAAGGAAACAAAAAAAAAGGACAACAATTTCCTGGTTTCCCCAAACAAAAGACATTTTGTCTTTTGCTTCTGGGTTGGGGCTGAAAGTAAAAATGGAGAAGGGAATAGAAACAGAGAACAAGGGCCCTTAAAACTAATGTTCTTCTACTTTAAAATGCTGCTTTGAGCTACTAAAAGTCTTGCATATCAAATAAAATGATTATACTCTTTTAATTGACATAGTATTAGCTAAGCTTGTCCTACTTTTTGAGATTCAGATTCAATAAAGCCTTCCCGGGGAAACTGCAATCCTCTGAACATCAGCCACATAAAATGTCAACCAGGCCTTCCAATTTGCTGGGCTTACACACAGAAGGCCATTTGCAAGAGGTCAGAGCACACATATTGGATCACTGAATGCCCCGGGTAAAAGACATTCTAGGTCCTGTTTTTCCTTTGGGAACTGTTTGCCTTGTATTATTTGCATGAGTGATTATCTTTGTCATAAAACCCTTTTGTTTGCTTTCTAGAATCACTTTATCACCAATGACAAATATTACAAAGCATTTTATGTGGGTAGGATATGATCTTAGGATCTGGAGCTATAATGTGAAAGGAGACATAGTTTCAGCATTCAAGAAATGTATATTGTAGAAGAGGAGAAAATCAATTGAGGACCAAAAAATACAAAGAGTAATCTAAGTATGTAGAAGATGAAGGGCATAGTATCTCAGTGGGACTCAAATGTGCATAGGCATGACCAGCTGTCCAGGTGAGTAAGCCCACAGGAAACCTGTTACCTAAGTGCTGGGTAGCTATTTTTAAAAATGCCTCCCTAACAGAACTTTTAAAAGAAGCCAGTAATTACACATTCTTACCAGCAACAAAGCATAAGGAAATCATGTTGAGTAAGACATAACAGCTACATTTTCAGTAACTCGTCCCTAAGGAAATTTTGCTTGCATTCTAGGAAGAATGAAAGCTCTAAGTAAATATTTACTTTCAGTATAATTCTGCAGAACATTTAGGAAAGAGCGTTCTTGAGAACTTGATAATGTTTATTAGAGCCTAGAAAATGGGGAGGGGCATATGATGACCTCAGTAGCCATGACTATTAATCTCCAAATGGTAGCTAGGCTACAATTTCTGGACATATAAATTAAGTTATATTTCTTGGGGACCTTATGTCTGGATAATCATAGTAGCTAGCTCTGACATGTAGACAGATGTACACAAGTGGTAAAATGTTTGAAGATCTATGATCCTCATGTGAGTACCCAACAGAAAACATCTACCAAGGAGTAGACACTGACGTGCCACATGGAAAAGGATAAACAAACTACCCAGTTAGTAGCAGCTATCCTTTGTCATTCGATACCACAGGACTGGCATCTTAGAAACAATGGCATAGCTGTAATAGTACAGGTAAAGGTAATGAATGAGCCCGTTAAGAATATTTTACTGGCATCTGTCAGCTACATAGATCAAATGCAGTTTCTAACCTGATACTTCTCCTTCTGAAGACTGTTTTCTCCTTTTATAGCAATTGACTTGATTGAGACCCTTCTATCCTTGAAAATCTACTAATTCATTCCTAAGCAAATTATTCCAGTACATGTTTCTCTTTTCTACCTGCTGATTCTAAGTCAGGTCCACTATGCAAGTGCTTAAAAAGAGTCTTATGTAAAGAGGTGGGACTGCATATAACAAGGCATCTAAGCAGGATGTTCCATTGCACAAAGGACAAGGTAGGCAAGTGAGTCCATGATTAGGAGATCCACTGGATGGATTATGCACTGCACCATCCATGAAACAATGAAACCATACAATGAAATTGCCTGCTGAAGGGACATTTGAATTGCCAGTTCAGAGACAAGACTCTGCAAGGCTGGAGTCAGGGGTTCAGTACACAGCATCAGAGACTTCTACACAGAACGATATTCCCCCAGCAAGAATATGAGTCTGTGAACCAAGAAGTAGAAATTAGTTACTTCCATTATCCCACATGATGAACTAGAGGAATTTTTGTTCCTCAACCTTCAACTTCAGGGTCTACAGGATTAGGATGCCTCAAATGGGCAGATGCTTGCCACTCAAGACCCATTTCAGAGGATACAGCAAACTACAAGTTCTACATGAATATTAAATAAAATAGTTGCCAACTTTTAGGATTTATTGATTTTGAACAGAAAGAAAAGGTGTAACTATATTTTCATAGGGGAGCAGAAAGAAACACTAGAAGCCAAGTGATTCACTTGGGTACCTACTAGTACTCCTTTGCCCAATTATGTTTGACTGGAACCCCCATCTAACTCAGTCTGAGAATAGAGCCGTGACTGGGGCTTAGACTAGTCTGGAATAATTTTTGGATTACATCACTGTCTAATACATTGACACCAGCAGAAGTGGTTGATATGTTTATAAATAGATAAAGAAGAATAGGAATATACTCTATGGGGGTGTGGTAAGATATGGGGGGAGGAGATATCTCAACGAGCCCATGCCAAGGCATCCCTTGAAGGCCAGAATCAAACTGTGGTGAAAGAATTGCAATCCATGTCATCAATATCTTCCTCTTTTCCTTCAGAATAAAATATCATGGTACCCTGGAGTAATGGATTCTTGAGCTTGTATGGAGACATGGATGCAGATGTCAATCATAGCAAGTAGTCTTTTGATTACCCAGAGGCATGTCTCTGCTACACATATCCTAGCCCCTATAACCAAGGACATACTACTCTGACTTGAAATCTTCACATTCATTGAGCACACCAAGATCCTGAATCCCACATTGCTACTGGTGGACCCAAGTAAATTAAGTTCTGACCCCCTTTTGGTTTTTGCTTCTAATTCTTTAATATCACCCCAAGTAGAAGCTCTTCTGACAATATTTTTAGCTTGGTTCTTTTTATTTTATACTTAATCTTCTCAAAGTTGATGCATCCTTTATCCTAAATTGTTCAGACTATGGAAGATACAATCGAGAGTAATGTCATCTAAGTCACATGCCGAGTCATAAACAGCCATTAATGTGGACATACTTTCATACAAACTTACAAAGAACTCACAAGTGTTAGCTCTTGATCACATATTTTAAAAACCTAAGCATGATACGCATATCCTTGCTCACATGATCCACAGGTTCACAAATATCATAATTGGGATCCTACTTGACTCCAGTTTAATTTAGGGTTTCAGTGTAATTAGTCACCTAGAAAAACTGTGGAGTAACTCTGGCTTTCTTCAGTATAGCTAGCCTTTTATATGAAGCAGTGATATATGGGCCTAGAACCCAACTTCCATGAGCCTATCCTCTTCATGGCTATTCATGACACTTGCCAATAGCCCCAAAAGAAGAGACACCTCTCTCTCTCTCTCCCTTCCCTCATTCTCTCCTTCTCATCCTTTTTCTCCTTCTGTGCATGTCTGTGTGTGTTTACCAGAGGGAAATTATGTGGATCACTTTCTATGAAAATAAAGCACTTTCTCATGGTATTGATCCATTTCAAAATTTAAATAGTAAGGTAATTCTCCTGGGAGTTGGGCAATTGCCTCTCCTTGCCTCCTAAGAACTAAGGGGGAAATGTACCCAAATGCACACACCTCACCTGTGAGTCACTATGAAGTGACAGAGGAGGAAAAGTTGTAGAAAAACCACAGAAGGCTGGGGAGAAAAAGCTATGAAAAATAAACAGAGATATAGAAAGTTATAGTCAAATATGAATGGGATTTAACAATAGGGAGCTGGTTCCAACAATGAAAACACATCTTTGTCAAATGCAGGGGGAAAAAACACCAAAAGTTTTCATGGGGGAGATTATCAGGCATGTGTCAACAAACTTCAAATTATTCCTAATATATTTTCCAATCATAATGATTTTAAGCTACAACTCACCACTTCAAAAATGAAAAGGTTAATAGAAAAATTAACAGCCCATTGCAAATTAAACAGTACACTTTCAAAGAAAGTTAAAGAGGAAAATACCAAGTGACATAGAAAGATATTACATGTGAAAACTTATGGGCATGTAGAGCTGAGGAGATAGGTCAGTCAGGCTAGTGCTTGCCTTCTTAAACATCCAAGGACCAAAGTCTGATTCCCAGAACGCACATGAAAATGACAGGTGTGCTGGTGAGTGTAATCCATGCACTGGAGAGGTGGTGTTGGCAGAGGCCTGGGGCTCACTAGCCAGCTAGTCTAGCCTATTAGGCAAGTTCTAAGCCAGTGAGAGAGACCATGTCTTTAAAAATAAACAAATAAAACAGGGGAGATGGAAAGTAACTGAGGAGTGACACCAAAATGTGCACATGCACACACACACACACCACACCATATCTAACAGCATCAAGAATACAGTTAGAAAAGTACGCAGAAGAAAAAATCAGTACACATGTATTTTCATATAAGCTTAACATCAACAATATGTTTCTATTTCAAAAAGATAGAAAAAGATTAAATGAACCAAATCTAGAGAAAGTAGATGGAATAAAGATGCAAATAAATTAGAGAAAAGAAATTACTGGAAGAAAATCAATGAAGCCAAAAGTTGCCTTGTAAAGATCAATAAAGTTAATAAAAATTGGAGATACTAGAGAACTTTATGCATCCAGGTACCAGAGAGAAGCCTTGAAATCTCTTTTTATTTCTTTTACTACTTTTTCATACATACATCCCCCAGCTGCTGGCTGTCCAAGCATTTAACAAGGACAGATCATGAGATGTGAATGTTTTACTGTATAATCACAGGGTGGTCAGGTCCTGGAGTTTCAGTAAATGTAATCTTTTAAAGTAAATCAAATATTTTCAGAGGTCTCAGTCTAAATCAAAGAGTAAGGCAGGCGCCAGAAACATCATGTTTCAGCTCGGGCCCCAGCTGGCTCCATCTTCCTCTATGGCATGACCATAACAGGTCCATCCAGCTGGGGTATGCAGACATGAGAAAACCTAAGCCAAGAAACGGTTCTCTTTTCATATCTTTTTGGCCAGCCCTCTTGGTAGAAATTTATGTCTTTAATCTGGGTCTTCAAACTAATGCTAAGTTCCAGTTAATTTGAACTGACTGTTCCTCTCCCTCCAAAACTCACATGTTAACCTCACCTCTAAGCTCCAATAGGAGGGAAAGTGATGTCTCTTAATGTCTCATTGGCCAGGCTTAAGACAAATAGTCTTTCTTAGATTGCTTTCTGATACAGACTTATCATGGTTGGCTCAGCCCAATTAAAAAGCACATTTAACTGAAGTAGAATATACCTCAAACCATGTTTGTATCTTCTCTCATCTTTACAAACTAAGGCCACCTATACCAACAGCATACGATAAAGGAGTTTAAAATCTTGTTTGTGCCCAGACTTTCTTTGTCAGTATTGCAAAACCAGGAGACCCCTTCTAAGAATGTTTGTAAATATTGCAAATGAAACATATAGGATTATGAGGGAATATAGTTATTTGGAAATGAAATTATTAGTATTTCAATGTATTTGTTCAGGCTATTTAAATTTTAATTTTGTCATTCAACAAATTTGTGGTATAGTTGTATATGTGGTTTTTGATATATTGAATAACAAAATGTAGTAACAAGCATAATTACTATCATAATTATGAATTGCTTATGATCATGAAAGATCCCATTAGTGATGAAGATATAGGTGTTTATAATGCTATTGTGGTTTGCTGCCTATGTTCATAGCTAAAGCAAAAGTTACATTTCAGTTTATTCATAAGCAAAGAAATATTTTTTCTCATGCAGTCAAAGATCTCTTGAATTATATCAATGGACCAATTAAAGACCAATGGACTCAAGTCAGGGACCCTTGGAGCTTTATATGCCTGGATATTGAGGAATTGAACATCATAGTAATCCATAGTAGATGTAGGAAACTGGAGTTCTAGAGCTCTGCAGATCCATAGGGCTCTCCCTCCCTCATGCATGCATTTAGTAGTTATTTATCATGCATCACCTACATGTTAGAAACCATGCTACATGTGGATATTCTGCATGGCATTTGTTAGATGTTATCTCTCTCATAAGGCAGATTATAGGCCTGTAGAAAGAAGGGATAAAGTAACAAAGGTAAAATGGAAATTCAAAGAGATTCTAAATGACCCCATGAGCTGGAATCCAGAGAACCAAGTCTCTGGATTCTGATCAAGGCTGGTCAAGTTGCAATTTTAGTAAAGAATTTGGCAAAAAAAAAATTGACAAGAATTTCTCCTGGGCAAAGCAGAGTTTGAAGTTAACCCACTGTGGAGTGTTGATGAGACACCATAAAGTTGCCTTGTGTGTCTTTAATCTGGATTTTTGAACTAGTGCTTAGTTCTACTTAATTTGAAATGGCTGTTTCTATTCCTTCAAATTTCACATGTTCAACTCTAATTTCCAATAGGATAGCATTAAGAAGTAGGACTTTGTGAAATAGCCAAAGTGAATAGGTCATGAAGACAGAGCTTTTATGGAAATGCCTCTCCCTGTAAAAAGAGGACCCCAGAGAACTTCCTCATCATTTCTATTATATAAAGACACAGTGGAAAGTTAGCATGTATGAATCAGGAAATAAGCTCTCACTAACTACCAAATCTGTTGCTAACTTAATCTCATTTCTCCCAGCTTCCATTAATATGAGAAATAAATAACTGATGTTTAGAAGCCACCAAGTTTAAGATGTTCTCCACCAAAATGTTCTATTACAGCCAGGAGTTGGCTATTTCAGTGATTCAAGATGCTATCTCATATTGGTGAGATGTCTCAGTAGGTAAAGTCCTTGCTCTGTGTAAATGTGAGGATCTGAATTTGGATCCTCAGGACCACATAAAACCTGTGGCAGAAACATACATTGATAATCCTACTCACTACTCCTACAGCAAGATGGGAGGTGGAGAGAGGAAAATTTCTAGAAGCTCATGGGCCAGTTAGCCTAGGGTACACAGCAGCAAACAAGAGGGATCATGACTCCTTCAAGGTGGAAGATGAAGATAAACCAAGGTTATCTTCTGATCTCCTCATGTGTACCATGGCACAGACTCTGTACTTACACGAATGAACACAGACATACACAAACACACACACATAATACATATACACATGTACATTCACATGCACATATACACAAAAGATATCATCTCTAAAATACATTATGTCTCTGGGTTGAAAGTGTAAACTCCTTGTCATCCTGAGAAAATAGGCATGCATTTCTTCCTCACTGCATTGGAAAATATATATTGAATCCAGTATGGTGGTTCACACACAAAATCGCAGTGTTCAAGTAGCTGAGGCAGAGTGATCTGAAGTTTTAGGCTAGCATGGGTTACACGTGGATTTTCAAGAAAATCTAGGTAAAGAGTGAGACTCAGTATCAATACACACGCACACACACACGTGGGAAAAGAAGAGGAGGAAAAGGACGAGGAGGAGGAAGAGGAGGAAGAGGAGGAGGAGGAAAAAAAGATGTACTGAGTGCTACATAGTAAGCATGGTCCTTGGAGCAAAGGCCATAGAGATTATTAGTAAGTCAGACCTGCCATAACACAGATATTCTTATGAGGTAGAAGGACATTTAAACCAGGAAGTGTCATTCAGCATCTCCGATGCAAGAGCAATGCCTGTGTGGATTGTAGTAGTGATATGGAGACTGAATAGGACCATTCCAACTAGTCAGAGAATGGATCAGGCAGAAAAGAATTCATAAAAATAAGTTCTTGGGCTTTCTTGTGGAAAACAGGTGGCTGGAATGTTGCTAGGTGGTTAAGGAAGACTTTTCTTAGCTATTCATTCACTGTTCACCACAGTCCCCAGTTTAGCCAGAAGAGCCACGACTTGCTCATAGAAGCTCATATGAGGTGTCAGTACAACTAGAAGCAAGTCTAAGTCAACTTTCCTTTTCTTGGATGGTGTTGAATACCACATGAGCACTAAATGCACACTGGGCTTGAAGGCAAAAATCAGAAACCCCTGGGGAAGAGCAAGGAGCAGAAATCAAATGTTATCTATAGGAGCAAATATTCCAAGCTCCTCAGATGATGAAGAGCAAGAGTCTCACATTTCCTTGTGCTAGGATATGTGGTTCTCAAATCTAGCCACATGGGAATCACCCAAAGAGCGTATAAAGTGACCAACTTTTAGCCTGCATTCCCAAACAATGAAAGAAGTATTCTAATAGTGATTCATCCCTCTCTTCCTCTCTCTTTTTTTTAAGTTCCCCAAAATGCATCCAGAGTTTGAAGTCAGGCCAGTGAATTCTGGCTATTAAGGGGTGTTGCAGGCCATACAGGCTTCTGTAACCTCTTAATCTGCAGCTGTAGCAACAAAGCAGCCACAGACATCTATAAATCTATAAATCTATAAATGGCATGGTTGCATTCTTATCAAACTATTTAAGGACATTAAAATATGAATTTCAGGTAGTTTCTACATATCAACAAAAAATTGCCTCTCCCTCCAATGATTCAAAATGTAAAACCCATTCTTTGTTTGCCAGAACTATAAAACCAAGAGGCTGCCAGGCATGGCCCACCTACCATTGTCAGTTGGTTTCCTTGTTGTAAGTACCACCCATGAAGAGGAAAATGGAACACTTCCTTTGCCTCCTTGAGGAAATGTCAACTTAAAGATAAAACACAAATTTCCGGGCATCTCTAACTTATCTTGTATTGTCTCCCTAAACTCAGGTATGTTATTATACACATGGCTATAATCACTTCTTAAAAGCAAGCAAGTACGGTGGCCAATATACAAAAACAGTTTTCAAAATATGACTCTATAACCTTGTGCAATATCTAGCTTCAAATTGCCAATATTGCAAGCCACTTTACAATTTCATCAAACAAGCAGAAACAATTTGATGGGACTGGAAAGTGGTGCCTTGCCAAATGTTGCCTGAGACAGCAGAGGCTGAAAACAGTCTTGCTGATGAGGCTCTGGCTTTGTGGGTGCGCACAGCTATAACCAACCTGTTCTCGAGCAAGTAATTACCTTCTCCCTGAGAGAGCGTGAATGCTATTTTAAAAAGCAGGAGGACAACACACTGTAGGAGGAGAGAAAGAACAAGGCAGAGAAGAAAAAGGCAAGGAAAGATTGAGAGAGGAGCAAAAGGAAGCTAATCTCTGAAAATAAAAGCAAAGATGAACATAGAGGGAATTGCTAAAGCTATCTGTTTAAATGGTTCAGGAGAGGCAAAGGGAAACTTGGGCTGGCAGGTGAATAAGCCTGGCTCTTAATGGCTTAATAATAGGGATGTTTTGTAACCAATGAGGTTAATGCAGGAGTGACATAAAGCAGCATGGGGCCTTGCAGGGAACTGGCTGCACATACTAATTGAAGGACATTTAATACTGGATAATGGCAGAAAGATAGGGCTGCAGCCGAGTCTGCTTCCCTTCATTCACAAAGGATGAGCTGACAGAATTTAATGGCTTGGCTCTGTCATTTAAGAGGAGCAGCCTTATTGATTGAAATAAAGTCTCTCTTTTTTTTTTTTTCATGTGGGAACCAATGTAGGGAAGGAAGCAAGCAAGAAAGGAAGGAAATGAGAGAGAGAAGAAAAGAAGGAGGGAAGTTAACAAATGAAGCTAATGAGAGACCCTGTGGCTGTGGTTTCAGGATTAGCCAGATATTATCTGCCATTCATTAGAAAATGCCCTGTTAATGCAGTTGATCACTAGGCTGCCTTCTCATACTTTGATGCGCAAACAAATCACCCCAGGAGCTCATTAATAGACTGGGGCAGGTCCCAAGATTCTGTATTTCTAGAAAACTCACTGTGTCTCTGTTTAGTCCAAAGATCGCACTGAGTAGAAAGGCTCTAGACATATACTATTCAGTAGAGTAGCCACTAATCACATGGGGCTGTTTCTGCATTTGAAATGTGACTGGTCCACGGTAAGATATAGATTATAGATTTTGCAAACTTAATAAAACAGAACCTAAGGGTTCACATATCGAGATGATACTATTTAGGATGAATAAATTCCCTTTTTAACTTTTAATTGTACTTTCTAGAATGTGATACAAGAAAAGATACAAATGTCAGCATGGGCTCAAGTTGTTTTTTTTTTTTTAGTTAGAATACAAAGGGTTGTCAGCTCTAGTCATTTCCTTTTACTGTATCCTGTGGCTTACATCATAAAAGCTGCACTCAGCCATTTGCCTTGCTAACCTTCTAGTGATGGGCAATGTAGTCTTATTTTCCTTTATCCTCCCCCTATGTCCTCACAGATGTTGCTCCCTATGCCCATTTACACCAGGAAAATAAAAGAAAACCTTAGATATCTTACAAACTCGTACTCAAAGGTTCACTGCTCTACATTAATTTAACGCTCACGTAAGTACTTACTTCACCTCAGCTTCTGTGTCATTCAATAAACCAAGTGTAACAAATAAAGGACACAAGAGACTATGCTCATGGTCTAGCATGACACAAGACAGACAAATAATATACCACAGTATGTTCTCAAGTCTAAGGAAATATAAAAGACACCAATAGAGGACTGATTTAAGCCAGACAGATTGGCCAAATCTTCTCTTTTGTATAATAACTCCTAAGCAAGGGACATAGCCAATCCATGCCTAAGTTTCTGCATTCTTAATGGGAATAATTATGTAAACTATCTCTAATAGATTCACATTTATTAAGTACTCAGGGTAATGTTTGACACATGGGAAGTACGCTGTAAATTTATTCTAGGTGAATAGGCTTGATTGGCTCTTGTCAATCAGTTGTTGAATTATTTTTGTTTTGTTGTTTTGAGACAGACTCTCCTTATTTATCCTGTTGCTTTGGCTTGCAGGGTTCTGGGATATGGGATTATGCTATTATAAACCCTTGATGGTTTGGTTCAGTTTGGTTTGGTTTTATGTTACAACAGTTTAAATATATTTGGGATCTCATCCCATCTCAATGACCTCCTCAGAGTCAGCACTAAGACACTGAAACTGATTCAGCATAAAAATCACTGTAGTTGTTCATGACTGAATATTTTACAGAAATAATAATTTAAAAAAAAAAACAACTAGATTGCTATTCACACAACAAATGTGTCTCCCAAACCCAATGTGAAATAGAGCAAGCCACACACACAAAGCACATGCTGTGTCATTCCATTTATATGAAGTTCAAAATTGGGAAGGTCGTGTGTATGAAAAGACTGACATTGCTTTGGTGGAGGTTGTGATAGGGCAGATGTGAAGAAGGCTTCTTGGTGTCCATATGATACACCTTTCCCTTAGCAGTAGTTACACCTGTGTGATCCTTTTGCAGTGATTCATGGCGCTGTACTCTTGAAATTTCTATACTTCACAGTATGTGTTTTATTCCCCAATTTAAACAAAAGACAGAAAGGGAAGCTGCAGGAGAGGTCTTTCTCAGTTGGAAAATTCAGCCTTGAACACTAGGTTCAAAGATGTCAAAAACTACTTAGCAGGGAGAGGTCAAACTGCACACTTGTACAAAATTAGGAGACTCGTTTTGCTTCTGCTCTAATCCTTTTGGTCCCTGACCCAGAACTAAAGTAGGAAAATAGGCAAGGGAGGTGAGATGATCAGAGTAAGTGGCGAAGCCAGAATGCAGCAAAGCTTCCTGCAGAGCAATAGGTGCCCTGGAAGCCCCCGAAATATCACAAGATCAATTTACAGAGCTCAGAGAATAGCAAGTGCCTGGAAAAATACTGGCCAGAAGTGCTACTTCAGAATTGTTCCTGAACCTCGGCTCTATCTGTGGCGCTTCTTCAGTTCCCCATTGAACTATTATATTTTGTAAATTCTTGCCCCACTGCATTTTTTAGGGTGCTTGGTATTTTATGTTTTGAATTGGAAGCTTTAAGCAAAAGACCTCAGGGATTATCTAAAGGATATAGCAAAAGGACTCAGAACTAAAGACAGTCTTGTTTTCAGATGTGGGGAAATCATGTAATGTCATACAAGATACATGTGCTGAAAAGAATACCCATGATTGTGTTTTGTCTCATAACTGGTTTATTAATTTTAACAGTTGTATGTTGTTAATAGTCACATAAACCAAAGAAAAGAATGTTTTCTTGCTGGCCCAACAATTCAAGCAAGCAAAAATCCATTATTTTTAAAGATGTATTTATTTTTCATTTGTGTGTGTATTTATATGTATGTGCCACATGGATATTCCTGATGCCCACCGAGGTCAGAAAAGGGTATTGGAAGCTTTGGAACTAGAGTTAAGGCTGATTTGGGGCTGCCATGTGAGCGCAGAGGTCCTCCACAAGAGCATCAACTGCTCTTAACCACTGAGCCATTGCTCCCCATTACTCTTTCTAAGTAACCTCCTATCTTGATGGGAAGGTGGGAAAATTACGTTGTCATTTCAGGGAATACTGCCTAAGTGCTAGACTTGTGTCTGTCTGGGCCATAGTTCCTTTGATTATTAGATGAAAGAGAGGACTAGATTGCTTTGTGTTACTGCAACATTTAAGGTTCCTGTCTTAGCCTATTTTGTGCATCTATAGCACATTGGAAAATTTATATAAACAGGGGTTTATTCAAAACAGTTCTTAAAGCTAGGAAGTCCAAAGTCAAGGTTTTTTTTTTTTTTTTTTTTTTTTTTTTGCTACATTATCTCATGGCAGAAAGTAGAAGGGCAAGGGGGTATCTGAAAAAGAGTGAGAGGGGAGTCAAACTTCCTTTCATAACTAAATTACTCCACTTCTACAACAATGATATGCATCATTCATGAGAAACCCTGTTACCTAATCACTGCCTAGAGGCTCTACCTCTCAATACTATTGCATTTGATGTTGAGTTTTAGCATATAAAGTTTGAGGAAATACATGGAAACTAGAGCAGTTTTCTAAATAATATTAATCTAAGAAAGTTAAATCTCCTCCTCATAACATACAAATGTCAGAAGCTGTACTTCTTTGTCTTTGGGCTACCTTTGGCCATTGGAACCAGGTTTATCTCACATGTGTGACAAGCCAGGCATACCAAGGAATTAAAATCATTTGAAGAAAACTAATAAGACTGGAAAGGTGGAGTATAAATGTCTAGGCTCTCTCAGTCACAGGTAGTGGCTATCAATCAGAGTTTCTCTGGCGAGATGAAGCTCCACCCACCCTAGAGGTAATTTGCTAGATATTGCACATTTTATTTCCTGACTCCTGTCCAGAGCTCCTCTAAGAATGCTGCCTCCCCTATGAAAAATGAACATTTTGTACTCCACATATTGAAATCTTTGTCCTGGTTGATCCTAGATAAAATTAAATAAAGATAAAACCTTCCTAAGCAGCCATTGTAGGCAGTGTATAACTTGAAAGCAGAAGAAACAAACTGTATCATTTCCAGACATGAATTTAAAGGAATTGAATAGATAATGTGAACAGGAGAAAAATCATTATCATCCAGACACAAAGTTGATGGCAAAACCACTTAACCAACTGCTCTTCCCTCCCATCAGAATGATACCCCATTCAGGTAGTTTAACTGCTCAAAAGAATTATTAGAAAGATGGAAAGTTGCACCATCTGGTTAAATCTTGTCTAGTGTCTGTGACACACAATGAATTTGATGTACACTCTATTAATGAAGATAATGAAATGACCATTTTTCAAAGATTCAAATTAAGCCATTGGTTAGGAGTATATCCTTCTAATTTGATAGAAGAGACTTTCAAATCTGCTGTAACAAATACTTCTTGCTCTAAGCTTTATTCAACACCTTCCTTTAAAGGGATCAATGTGATTCTTTTCTTTTAAATCTTAAAATATTCATTGGACACTGCTGATCTCAAAGGAGGCTTTCTGTTCATTTCTGTTCTGTTCTCTCCTTTCTAATTTTGAAAGATAGCCGATGTTCATTCTCACCTCTTCGCATCAGAGCCCACAGAGGCTGGAAAAGTCAAATATTCACTCCTCCAGGTTACTTTAATGGAGGCTGCCAGCCATTTTACTCAATTCTGGTGAGTGTGACTAATGGCAAAGTTGGTTGGGAAGGTTTATAAAAGGAGAAGAGATGCAAGTATGAGGAGGTAGGTGTTTTTGGCAAAGGCTAACCTCATGTTCACTGTATGGCTTCTAAACCTCAAACCATCTTATCTGTAAAAGAGGTGTGGGGAGAATGGTAGGAGAGGTCTCCTCACACTGAGAACTCTTATCTCCCCATTAAATAATGAGGACTGTCCCTGTGCTTTAATCCACCACTAATAAGATTGGTTTTCCTGCCAAAAGCATTCCAACATGACACATTTTTTTTAAAGGTAGATGTTTTATTAGAATATAATATACAAACAGGAATCACAGGTTTACAACTTGGAGACTTTTCTCAGTATGTTCATTGTTACTAAGTTCCTACCAGTGAAGTACTTTGGAATTTGGCATATGGTTTAAGACCTTGGAACCAGATCATGAGAGCTCAAATCCCAGGTGCACCACTCACTAACTCAATGACTTTGGCCAAATTAAATCTCTGCCTGTCGCCATTTTATGTGTTATACAGTAATGACAGCAGTATTGATTTCATGAGGTATAACTAAGGATTAAATACATTAATATTTAAATTCATGTGTCTGGCATACAGTAAACACCAAGAAAGGGCTATTCATTAGATAAGAAATGTTGACTAAGTCCTAACTCAGGGGGAAGATTGATGAAGGGTCTGAGAGAATGAAGAGTTATTTGGGGTCTGAAATGATCTTGGAAGTATATACATATATATATATATATATATATATATATATATATATACTTAAATATATATATATATATTTATATATATAAATATATATAATATAAATATATATAATATATATAATATAAATATATATAAATATATAATATATTTATATATATTATATATATACTTAAATATATATTATATATTTATATATATATATATAATGAGCTAGAAAACACTAAAACTATTTTATATTCTATAGTTACATGATAAAGCTATAGAGCACCAGAGCTTGGGTATAATTTCTAAATCTACAGTATAGCAAGTTTTAGCCAGAACCTGTGGTTTCTGCTAGAGCACTTAAAATTAGCATAAGTAGGCATACATATATTTAATTGAAAAGCAATCCACAGTTTTCATCAGACCCACAGGGGATGCTCATAATCCATAAAATAAAATTCCTGATGCACTCATCTCGCTGTCATCATAACTATGGCCCAGAGATAGGCCATGCAATACTTCAATAGGATTGTCACACTTATTCTTTGGTCCATCTTCCCAGAAGAAAAATGAGGTCAAAGAAAATGTCACTCTACTTTAAAATTGTAGTGGTTAATTCTGATGAACAACTTCATTAAATTAAGACATACATTAGGGAGGCACTTCTAGTGAGGGATACCTTTAGGTGTTTCCATGGAGACATTTTCAAGGAGGATTAAATGAGGGGGAAGTCTCAGCATGCATGTGGTACCAACCCATGGGCTGGGATCCCATTCTGAATCAAAGGGAAGGGGGAAAGCTAGCTGAGAAAGGCAATCCTCTCTGCTATCAGGTTCACCAAGATCTGAGTAGGCAACCTTGCTGGTACTGATGCCATGCTTTGATGCATGCCCTGAACCAACCCTATGCCAAAGTAACTCCTTTTCCCTTTAAGTTGTTTCTTGTCAGATCTTTAGAGAGAGATCAATGAGAAATGTAATAGAAAAATATTGTAACTTTTCATCTGAAAGAACTCAGTAGCATTCTGCATAGAATCTTGCTGCGTTTACAGATAAGACCATGTTTCTCATTAGGGCTCACTCTCACCTAGTCCATATCCCAGACATAGCCAGAACCTTGGCTCGCCATGTATCCTGGCTTAACATCTAATTGTTATCCCACAGCAATATTTTGGTGGTCAAAATGTCCTACTAGCTCATTTCAACATATCCCTGATCATAATTGCTAGATATTCTGTACTGGACCCCTTAAATGTGGTTGCTAAGGGGATCCAAGACAAAGGTACTTCAAGTTTTGGATTCCTTTCATTGCTACGAACTTCAGAGAAACTGTAATTAACCACATATCTTGTATGTATCCTAGGATGAAAATGGAAAAAGTAAGCAAGTAATGTCCTACCAGCCCAATTTATGCTTCTTCCTCTCTTCTTTGATAAAACTTTAAGAATGATTTTCTTATTGTATAAATATAAGAAGCACAAAACAGCCATTGACACAATTCATATAAACCTAAAGAGTTTGTAAATATACGCTGCTATTGCCAAGGTGAGAACAGAGATGGTGGCACACTGGGTGATGCTGATGCTGAACACAATTTTTCAGCTTTACTCATGAAGGATATATGGAGTCTGGTATCAGTTTCTGCTTAGTCAAGATACATACATACAAGCATGCATATATGTGTGGTTTTATCCATATGTGCATGTGTGTGTTTAAAGGAAAACATATGTCTTGGATCTTAGCTCTGAAACTTGTCTGCTGCTTTCCTACTTATACTAGATTTTTGATGAATGTCATTCCTGGCATATCAGTTGATCTGGACCACTTCATTTCCAAGGGAAGGAGATAACAAACAAGCAGACAAGGAGAGTAGCCTGATACAACTGGGATACATTAGCCTGACTAATAAGATTAAGATTCACTGATCACTCAGCCTTCTTGTTAAGTATAATGGCAATATACAGTCTACCGCACAGATCAACAATCCCATTTTTATTACTGGAGCAAGAAAGTTTCCCTATGGTTCCTATTCACAAATAAAAAGAACAATTATTCCTTATCTTTTGACTATATGGTCTTTCTCCCTAAAGCCACATCAAATGCCTACCATTTTTCTTCTGCTAGTCCCCAGCACATTCATTTAAAAGATACTGGGCCAATGGAAAACTGGCAGCTTCTCAAAGAGGTCCAGGCTCATTTTTCTTCATAAAACAGAAAGTTGAGTGGGTGACCTTTCTGCCAGAGCCAGGCAGGGCTCATACACCATTGGATGGGAAAGCACCAAGAAATGCACTGTGCCTTCTCATAGGGACGATGGCTTCTCCCCACTGCTCAGTTCACAAGTCAAGCTTGCATCTACCTGCTCTTTCTCTAGTTGTGGGTGGAGCTAGTCTAACTGCCTTGGCTAAATTAGAAGGGATAGACTGAAGTAAAGGGAGAGGGGAGAGAAGGAAGTAGATGAAGAAAACTGTGCTGAAATTTGTCTCTTGGAAAAAGAATCCCATCCTTTAGAAATTTTCCCCAAAGTGGTAACAAGTAGTTAAGTCTAAGCCACTACTATCTACCCTCCTCCAAGCTGACCAAGATAGTTTAACATAAAAATTTACCTTTAGTTCATATGAGTTTTTATAAAGGTAGTTTATATTAAAGGCAGCAGAACCCCCCAATATGTTAATTAAATTCATTAATCATTGAAACCTTTTCAAAGTCCAGTCAAGTCTAATTACCAGGATAGCTACTGCTTTGTTCAAAATGAGATGTGGTTAAGATAGCGCTGCCAGAGATGTGTTGGCAACTGAGCTCATGAGACCAAACTCGGGAGAGCACTCACAGCTAGCAGGAAGCCCTGGACATCTGATTCCATCTCAAGATTTGTTCACTTTTCAGTGCTTTAGGGGCCAGAAGCAGTTTTGCAAAATAATCTAAGTAAGGGGCAGGCATGCTGGCATGTAACTATTAATCTAGCAATTGGGGAGACTGAGGCAGGAGGATTAAGACTTTGAAACTAGTCTGAGCTACAGCCCAAGACCCTGTCTCAAAAAACAAAATATCTGAGTGTAGAGGAAGTGAACCTGCTGAAAGCTCACAGAAGCCTGCTACTCTATGAAACACTGTTCCAGCTAGGTGATTCTGAGTTGACACCTGCTCCATTCAAAGACTATTGATTGAAAACCTATCTGATGGACCCTTTTACTCTGCCTTTCCAGATGTTGAAAGTGAAGTCCAGGAGATGCTGAGCTTTTCTCCTCTCTTCTGTGGCCAGCAGGCCTAACACATCCCAGAAGGTTTCCAGAGCCCTCTGCTGCTGCCTCCAGTGGACAGGGAGAAAATGTAAATCCAAGTCCAAGAGGACTGGAATGAGGAAGCAAATGTCCCCAACAGCAGTCCTGACCTTGCAGAAAATTTACCTCCTTTAGGAAGCTTCCACACAGCCTCAGAATAAAGGCTTTCTTTCCATCCCATTTACTCAACAGTACAAGGTTTAAGCTGTGACCAAAAGATGACCTCTAATTACAGCCACTACCCCTCCTTCTACACACCATTCTAGCACTAAACGGCAAAGTGGAAACAAAAGACATTTTCCTTCTATTTTTAACACAGTGTATATTAGCAATAAATTAATGTTCTTCTTTCAGCACCTTTTAAGCACCAGACGGGGCCAATTCTCTTTGCTATATTGTCTTCCACCGAGCAGCTGATGGATCATGCTGTCACAGAAGGCAACACAGTGAAACAGCCCTTGAAGATGCATTTTCACAGTCTCATGCTGCACATCTTCTGAAAGTGATTTTACAGTGGGGGAGCCACAAGTCCCCAGTTATGGCATCATATGTGATTTTAGGAAGGTGAGGGTGTGCACATCGCTGTGACTCCAGCAAATCTTCTGTTCCAGCTAAAGGAAAGGGGTGAGATCTATATAAGGGCTAGCAATTCATTCTCTCTCTCTCTCTCTCTCTCTCTCTCTCTCTCTCTCTCTCTCTCTCTCTCTCTCTCTCTCACACACACACACACACACACACACACACACACACACACACACAAATCTCTGTTGTTACTGTTGTTGTTATTTAGTAGAACAGAAAAATCTGTGTTAACTCTTCATTTGCCTTGTCTTTGGGCAGAAACAGCACTCCATGGTCCTATTGAATAGCAACAGTTTCCTCAGTCTGATAGCCATCAGTGATAGAGAGAAGCAAAAGTAAAGCTTACCTATTTTGATTCACAGGGAAAGTACCTGACCACGATCTCTAAGACCATTTACTAGCATGCTATCTCCCAAATACTTTCAGTTTGAGACACTGGAAGAATGGGAAGTTGGTGACATTGAAAATTCAGAGTAATGAATATTTCCTGAGCAAGCAAACTACTTTCACTTTAGTAACCAAGACTATGTCAAGGGTTCAGGTTCTTCCTGTGCTGTGTTAATTTTGTTTAGTTATCTGGACAGATCTAGAAGCCCTGCAATACTTATCATGGCCCCATGGACTTGTGTGTTCATGGAATGCTGAAGACAGTGGTCCTGACATCTCTCTGGCAGATAGAGGTGGAAACCTGGGTTCATAATGCTAAGAACTGTTAAGCCATGTAACTCACTACTCCTTGGTGTTCGTGTTAATAAAATGGAAGATATTCATAGTGACTGTCTTCTAGGGCTATTGTGAAGATTAATGTAATAAGTACTTATGAATTGTTCAAAAATTAAAATCAGGGTTGCCACCATAAGTGCCATAAAAAGCTTTGAGGGTAATAAATGAAGACACATAGTTTGTAAGTATTTTATAAAGGCTTTGTCACCACCTGCTTGAATCTTAGGGACATCACCATGAGAAACTCTCCTATCCTTCCCCCCAAACACTTGGTGTGCCATTATCAGACCACTCTTTCAGGAAGTGAAACCCTCCATGAATAAAGGTGTAATTTTTGTTTCAGTGGCATTTCTGCCTAAGAACTGTAGTGGAAAAAAACCTCCCACAAGTGTTCCTTATGATGTGGTCAAGTGATAGTTTGTACAGAAGTCAACCCTAGTCCTTAGTGAAACCCCACACAGTTGGCCTTTGGAAAATGCCTGTCTTTTTAGGGTAGACCATGGGCTAACCGTGACCTTCACATTCCCAGGTAAGAGGCAGACACTTCAGATGGAGTCTGAATTCTGGCCAAGCTGCTCTGAGGAAGCCTATGAGAGATAGTGAGTCAAAGTACAGGGAATTTCTGAATGGCAAACAAGAATACAGTGAGGGGCTGCACTCCCAAAGGTACTGAAATGGAACTAAAGGACCTTTTAGCCTATGGGGATTTTTCTCCTCTCTTTCTCCTTTGTTCTTAAAAAAATGTAAGAAGGCAGTCACTGGAAGGAAATCTTCTCGAAGTCAAACAGCATGCCATTTGTATTTCCAAATCATAGATCACAATTCCCATCCCCTTCTTGCCCTTTCCCCAGGGAAGTTTTGACTAGAGATCAAAGAAAGCAACAGAGAGATTGCCAGGGCTGTTGAAATCAACTGGATTCTGACCAAATAGGCTTCCCTATCACCCCTCATAACAGTGGGGAGTTCTTCTGCTTTGATGGACAAATGCTCCTTTTTCATGATGGGAAGTAGGAGAGCAGCTCAGAACTTTCATGGGGGTATTTCAGCAAATCAAGACAGCAAGGGCAAACTAATAAGGGTGCTAGAGAATAGCATCAAAGGAACCCAAATGTTTCTGATCTGTGAACCATGGGGCTGGGTAGAGAAGTTCCATAGCAGATACAAATTAGGGAGGCCCCCAAAGCCATCTCTTAATCTTGCTGTTGATCAGTTATCCGTGCCATACATAAACTGCATTAAATCACAAGTGACACTGTTAAAATAACATTCTGGGTCTGGTTAAACCTCCAGGTGCCGGGGAATTTAGAGTTAAGATTCCCAGACTTGGGGACTGGAGAAATATCTCAGCAGTTAAGATCACTGACTGCTGTTCCAAAGGTCCTGAGGTCAAATCCCAGCAACCACATGGTGTACTCACAACCAACCATAATGCGATCTGATGCTCTCTTTAGGAGTGTCTGAAGACAGCTACAGTGTACTTACATATAATACAAAAATAGTTCTTAAAAAAAAGATTTCCAGACTCAGAAGCTGTCCCAAGTACCTTTGTACTTACAGTCTCAGCGAGTTCAGCAAAGGTTCAATTTAAGAATGATAATATAGATCTGAGCTGCTCTGAAGTCTCCTCTAAACAGCTGACAGGGAATTCTGGGTATCATCCTCCATTGGACTGGAAAAAAGAAGCCCTTCCAGAGGACCCAGGTTCAGCTCCTAGGGCTCATATTTAGTGGATAACATCTCCATCTCTAAGGGATTTGATGCTCTTTTCTGGCCTCCAAAGGCATACACCAACACACACAGACACACACACACATACACACACACACACAGAAAGAGAGAGACAGAGACAGAGAGACAGAGAGACAGAGACAAAGACACAGAGAGACAGAGAGACAGAGACAGACAGATAAAAACCGAGAGACAGAGAGAAATTGATAGCATATTTAAATGATGGAGTCTCACCATGTACCATGGCACACACCCATAACTTAAGAAGCAGAAGTAGGGCAATCAAGAATTCAAGGCCAAATTCTGCTACATAAGTTTGAGACCAGCCTAGGCTATATGATACGCTGTCCTTAAAAAAAAAAAAATAAGTGGAGTATCATCACTGACTGTGGTGGGTAGATATTTCCTGCTTTTAGGTGATGATGGATTGAATAGTGTCCCTCAAAAATTGAGGTGGACCCTTTTAGTTCAATTTGACTGGTACCTTCAGAAGAAAAGGGAAAATTTGGACAGAAAGAAAAGATAATCATACCAGAACAGAGACAGAAGTTGGAATCAAATCAACGAAGTCACAGAATATTTGGGCTAAGGAGAGCTGTAAAGAGAAAGGGAATACTGTTCACTAAAACCTTGTGAGGGGCCAGAGCCAACATCCTGATCTCTGACCTCCAGAACTGAGAAGAAATCAACTACAGTTTAAAGCTACTCAGTTGGGTGTTTTGTTCGTGGACTTTACAGATTAATACAATTGGTGTCAACCCTTTCCTCAGCTTCCTTGCCCTTTGCCTCCATTTAGACTGAGCTGAAAGATCAGAGCTATGGTTTTGAGTGAGAACTAAGCATCACAACAGAACTGACAAGGACAAGAGAATATAATGTCTTCTTCCCTAATGCCTAATAGAGCCAAACCAAGAGCAGTCCATCTTCCTGGTAAAAGTCTACAGCCACCTCCCTGAAAGTCACAGTTCCCAGGATTCTACTCGGCTGTTCCCTCTCTCTATCCCCCAAAGCCCCAGTCTAAAGCAGCCCAGGATTGCTACATGAGGACTTGATTCTCCTGGACTTAGTAGCCCAGCCCAACATCTAAGATCCAGATGCAGAGGGAAGCAGAAGGCAGGAAGATAGGACCCAGATTGGTGTTTTCTCTCACACTGGCTGCAGAACCAGAAGGCTGTAGAAGAGAGATTAAAACAAAGACTGCTGTACTTAGGGAATTAAATGCTACAAATATTTTAAACAACCCAACTGGACCTCATAATTGTGTGGCAAAGGCTGCAAAATGTACAGTTGGAAGACTTGGCTCAAATGAAAGGCTCTCTGAATAACAATTTATTTTGAGATTTCTCATACTATCCATATGGCATGTCTTCATGGGAAAGCAACTGTCTTGTAGTTGATTGGGACATCTCAAGTATGCTTTTTTTGGCATGCAGGGTTTTTTTTTTTCATTCAAATCAGTGGCTTGGTTGTGAAGGCGAGTTTGAAAACATTTCCTTAATGTTGCTAGCATTTCCACAGCTGGAAATGTAACAGCTGCCCATGGAGTTACAAAGTCAAAATCATTTCCCAACCATATTGCCATTCTTTCAAGCCAATACCAGTTTGTTACTGTAGAGTTCTGTGGGTATTCATTTGAAAATGAAAAATATCATTTGAATGCATTGAAATAATAATAATGGTGATAAAAGCATGCAAGCAATGTTATATCCTGAAGAAGAGATTGCCTTGCCAAATATCCCAGGCTCACATTATACTGATAATCTTAAAGTATTGTATAACCAATCTCTGAGAGGTGAGATTTCCTTTCCTGGGTAAGGAAGGCCCTGGTGCCACCAAAGACATGCTGACAGACTTTCCTATTCAAACCACACATTAGGTCCTAAGGGTGTGATATTGGAAATGCAGCTTCTCTCTCTCTCTCTCTCTCTCTCTCTCTCTCTCTCTCTCTCTCTCTCTCTCTCTCTCTCTCTCTCTCTCTCTCTCTCTCTCTCGCTCTCACTCTCGCTCTCGCTCTTGCTCTCTCATTCTTTCTTCTCTAAGTCCTCAATAGATGCTCCTCAGAAGATGAGGCAGGATAGAGGAGATGATAGCAGAATTTCAATTTTGCCTGAATTGTGACTCTACAGAGAGAATGGGAAATAGGTGAGGTATCAGGAAGTCACCATAAGCATACTGTTAAAGCCATGTCACATCCTTGTACAGAAATATCACCATGGAGCCATCAAATTCTCAAACCAGAGAGATGGCTAAATGGGTAAATGTGGTTGCTGCCAAATCTAAAGACCAGAATTCTATTCCAAGGAAAGAGAGAACTGACACTTGCAAGTTGTTCTCTGATCTCAACATGCACACTGTGGTACATGCATGTGTGTGTGTGTGTTATTCCATGATTTCAAGGACATGATCCATGAATTAGTGTATGTATGATTGAATAAATGTGGTTTCATATTCCTTGCACATTTCTTATCCATGTCTCCATGAGTGCATGGGTTTTTGTGTTTTATCGCTATCTTTTCCTCATACTGGCTAGAAAAATCTAAACTTTCTTTTTCATGGATGTCTGATTTATTTTCTGTTAATCAGCTTTAAGCTTTTCCCTTTCATCTCTTCCTCAGAAATGCTTTTTAAAGGGACATTAGGCCAAGTTTAAGTGCCTATAATCCACCTGAAGAGACATATTCATAAAATGCTCCTCTTGTAACACACTTAATCCAGCTGAGAAGCTAAGTCTGAACCTCTCTTTAAAAATGTATGAGCAAGCAAGAAAACCACTGCTCAATTAATGGTTAAATTGGAGAGTATTTACCATAAAATTTTCTGGTAATGAGGGCTTGTGGGCTTCAGGAAACCTCAAACTGTAGCAGAGGCCTTGTATTTTCTTTTATCAATTGCCTAATTCGTAGGATTTAACCATAGAAGAACTATTCACCCTTGACCTTTGGCACTTAGAATAAGTAATTTTGTGTCTTCTATGCATTGGAGGATGTTTTACAGCATCTCTGGCTTCTACCTCTCAGATGCCAGCATCATCACTTTCCTAGATATCATCCCCTAAAATGTGCCCAGATATTACCATATGTCCACCGGGAGCTAAAGCCTCCCCAAGTTGAGAATCACTGGGAAATATAGGAAAAGGAAAAGGGGAAAATACAAGCCTCAAATACTCCCCAAAATGAGTTAGATTCAAACCTCAAATGCCTCATCAAGTTGAGAACCACTGAGAAAAATAGGGAAAACAAACAAACAAAAAAATATACAACCCTGCCCCACAACTCAAAACGCAAATAGTGACTGATCAAGGGTTTACTCACCTAACTGGGAATCCTAACTAGATCCACAATGGACTCAATAAAAAGCTGGACTTACTTGAGGCATGTTAACCAGCTTCATGGACATGCTTTGTACATGTTCTAATAAACCTACATCCTATGTGAAATTTGAACTATTGATGCAGTTTCTAAGTGTTTTAGTTATAGAACTAAGCACATAGATACAGAAGCTTTTGTTGAAGCCAGAATCTAGAGAATCATACCCTCTTTATATATGCCCCAACTCTACACAATGGTCCAAAAATTCCTGCTGTGTGTGTGTGCTATGTTGGATGCATGCTGAAGACAAAGGTAACATCTAGCACTACTATATTGGGTATAATATTCTGGAAAAAAGAATTATATCAGGACTAGCAAGACTGAGAGCTTATCCAAAATGTATTGCTAAATAACTTAGATCATGTCACTTAACCTCTCAGAACCTGTGATTTTTTTTCATCATAATCCTTAAGGTCTCTTTTAGCTTCAGTATGTTATGAGTGTAATTGTGATACATAAACTATAAACCAAAACTCTTGATGTTGATAAAGAAGTTGAGTCCCCCATAACTTCCCTTTTAGGAGAAAGAAGGAGTAGTAAGGGAATCTAATCTCTAATATTCTCATTGACTGGCACTTTGATCCATACTAAAGTCATTTATGCTTGAAATTCAGTAGCTCAATGTGAATGACTGTTATACAAAAGATAATGCTGTATGAGTTCAAAAATAAAAAGGTTTCAGTGATTTTTTTAAAAGTGTTAATGAATGTGAGAGACTTAGAATATAGCTCAGTGTTTAAAGTGTTTGTATAACATGCATAGAGTCTTAGGTTCTATCCCCAACACTGTTTAAAAAGGGAGGGGGTATTGAGATTAGATGTGGCTCTGGGGATATAGCTTAGTGTGGAGGATACAGACATAGCATAAAAGTCTTAGATTCCATCACCAGGGCTTCATAAAATAGACTATGGTAGTGCAAGCCTGTAATCCTAGCACTCCAGAGGTAAAGGCTAGATTATTACGAGTTCAAAACTATGACCAGAAATGGGATGCATGGGACCCCATTGGAAGGAAGGAAGGAAGGAAGGAAGGAAGGAAGGAAGGAAGGAAGGAAGGAAGGAAGGAAGGAAGGAAGGAAAAGAGGGAGGGAGGAAGGGAGGGAGGGAGGGAGAGTAATAGATGGATGGATTAGAAGAGGGAGAGCCCACAGAACATTTCATCACTACCTCAGGGTGAATTTGTGTCTTCCCTAAATGCTACACAAGAGAGTGTAGGAACATATGCCTTTACTGGTTGCTTTTGTTCTTTATCAAAGAACTTTCAATCTCCCTGAAACATCTAACACCACAGGAAATTAACACAAAGTCACAGCTACCAACCAATAATTCTAACATCCACAGCTATGTTTCTATCAAAATGGAATATCGTGGGTACACATTCTCTATTTCACAGATTTGTACTCATCTACTTTAAACATAAATGAGATGTTGCGATAATCACAGGCAAATGATGACTTTTTATTACAATGCAAAAATATTTTCAGATACCCAGTAACCTGATTCTTAGTGACAATATGACTGGCACAGGAACAACTTCGGTGATTTAAAAGAATATTCCAGCAGTGGGTGTATATCAGTGCTGAAAGGACAGTGGAACCCTCTCTGGCCAGTGAGGGCAATTCAAGATTCTGTAGTATTGGTTGCTGCCAGGGGTGTAAATTATTTCATGGGATTTCTGTTTCCAGAAATAACTCCTCATATTAACAGCATGACTAAGATTTAAGTTTAGGCCTTTGCTTTCAGCTTACTATGTTAAGCATTCCTGTGACTACTTCATTGAATCAGTCCTCTCTTGCTGGATATTCTAAGCTTTTGCTATTGAAAGTAAATTATAATACCTTCTCTTGCATGTGTATTTTTGCAGGTGTACAAGGTGATATTTTTAAGTGAATTTAAAGAAGGCTAGATTCAGCTTATTTTTATGAAGAAGAAAAAAACCATTGCAGACACTGAATGTCAGGTGTATGCATTGTAGTCAGGATAGAGTTCCAGTCTATTTGGCACTTGACACTTAATTCTAGAAACTTCATTAAGACATATGAGATCCTAGAGACTCCAGAGAGAATACTTACTTTCATTTGAGCTCCAAGTTGGCAGACAATAAACTAATTTTCCTTGGATTATATTGTACTATAATGTATATTTTCAAAAGAGCACTCAGGCATCTGGAAAGGATAGTTGGAAAATAACCAATACACATTGACCTATGGTATGAAGAAAGAATCTGCCACTACAGTCCCTGCCATTTCTAAGGACCCAATTGACATATTTATAAGACATGTGTGGACAATTTCATGACCACCAATCTCTTTGAGCATCACTCAAATGTAAGTAGAGGGGACATAGCCAGTTTTCAAGACTCTTTGTCTGCCTCTAACACCCCTGAGTTTTGCTACTGAAAGTAAAGTATACTGTCTCCCCTTGCATCTATTTTTCTACATGTGGCCAACATTTTAAAGTAAAAGTAGTGATGGCTAGATCTAGCCCATTTTCCTGAAAAAAAAAAGTGCCAAAAAACATACCAGGCACAGAATTGCAGATTCTATCTCCTAAGGGTTACAGGTAAGATGGAAGGTACCTACTTCAAATTTTGAACTGCTATGAGGGCCCCAGAATCATCCCTTTCTGGCTGTAAGGAAGCAGCAAGTAAGGCAAATTCTTAGCATTTGATTGATAACAGATTCTACTTATCAAAATATAAAACAATGACTGATAATGGCATGATTACTTAATTGTCCTCTCAAATGACACTTAAGAACTCTTAATTCTGCTCCTACATATTCTGTTTCTAGACTACTAAAGCCTTGGTGGGGGAACATGACATACTATCTTGCCCTTGTCTAGAAGAAGTCTGGGGAAGTGTTTAGACTAGCTTGTTCAATGTCTTCCTTGCAAGGAGAATGAAGCACAAAAACATTCCTCAGATATACATGGTTAGTATATCAGTTGCCCTTTATCTAAATGATGTGCATAGCAAATTACTTCAAATTCTAGTGCCTAATACATTCATTCACATGCCTCAACTGGGTTCAGATTGGCTTGACTCCCAACTGGATTGAGTCACTATATCAGTTAGACCCCCAGACTACTGTGCTGGCCAGAGTTTATGTACAATGTCAGTGAGCACAAAACCAAACTTTATCATGTAAGCATATTTGTTTTCATTTGCAATGGCTGCTAACAGGTCATTGACTGCAGAAAATTACAAGCCCAAATCCAATGATGTAATTCCTAGCTATAGTATAAGGAATTATAAGGGACATAGGGCAATGAGCATGAATCCATGAAGGAACCTCGAATCAGAGCTCTGAAGAAACCTACCACAGTTGATGAACAAAATGACCAGAACTCACAGTCCTTGACTCCTAGTCCAATTTTACAGTAGTATTTAAAAACCAGTTTCACTCACCATCTTATGAACTCTTTCTCTAGCATAATGAAGGATTTGAAAAGCTCCAGAAGGACTCAGAGAGAGATAATAAGAAAGACAAGATAGCTGTGGTGCTGAAGAAGACTGAAAATGGTATCTATCACCACCCCTTTCTGTAGAGCACATCCTTTCAGGCTCTTTGAAGACTAAGTCAATGGATCTGTTGAGAACTTCATTCTCTCTCTTTGTGGATGCACCAACTAAAGCTAATGGCCAACTTTGCACTCATTTTTAGTGGTATTTGAGTTCTGTGCACAGTAGGCTGTGGTCCTTAATCCTGGGATATGATTTATGCAGAAAAGACAGGCCCCAGCATCAGACAGAGCTGACTGTGCATCACATAACCACCACTGCCTTAGTTTTATGACTTAGGACAAGTCACCTTTTCTCTGAGCCTCTGGTTCCTTAAATAAAACATCCTCCTGCTCTTTCCTTTTTACATTAGTACACACTCAGTAACTTTGAAAGTCATTCTAAGAAGCCTGTATTCTCAAACTTTGCTTAGAATACCCAATTCTTACTTCCCACATGCAAGTATTTTATTTTGGGTAGGCCATCATACCCTCCCAGTTTTCCCTGTTGTAGAATCTGACATTCCTATAGTGAATACAATTTACTTTTCCCTGTCACTGTGATGAGGAATCCATGGCTTACAAAAGCCAAGGAACTTTCGAATAAGATACGAATAAGAATAATTGCCATGTCCTTGGCATAGTGCCTGTCATATAGAAGTGCACAGTAACTGGAAACTTTGGATTCAAGGTGATATTTCTTGATCACACGTTAGACAATGTTCATTTCCTGGTTGGAATAGGAAGGGGACACGTAGCCTAAGAAACACTTGCAGCTATTATCTTCCATTGAGAGCATGTGAGATAATACTGACCATAGTAACACACAGCTGTTTGCCATAGCTTTCGTTCCCATACATGGTTCTCATTTCATCTTCTCAGACAAGCCGCCCTGATGTGTGTCAGCTAAGCTTGATCATGCCTAAAGTATGAGCATGAATGTTGAGGCTCAGGGGATATTCATGTGACTAGTGACAGAGCCTACACTAGAAGTAGTATCACACAGTTCTCACCGTCAGCTAAGCAGGCCACTAAGATGACCTTGTCATAGCCTAGATTCGTCTTTCTAGAAATATTAAACAAGCCACAAATGTGAGCCACAAATGTAATCATTCATTTTCTGACAGCCTCTTCTTTAAAAAAGTGAGTTTCAGGTAGGATTAGCTCTAGCAATGTAATTTATTTAACATAAACATTTTTATTTCAATGTCATATAAAATATTAGCAAGGTATATATGCCTTCCTATGGAAGAGCAGTAAAAGCCCTTAACTGCTGAGCCATCTCTCCATTCCCTATATGCATCTTATAGAAATGTTTCTGAAGTGAGAATTCTTTGTTCAGCTCTGAGCCCCATTTTTTAATGGGGTTATTTGATTTTCTGGGAGTGGGTGGGTGGGGGAGTGGGTGGGGGAGCGTGTGGGGGACTTTTGGGATAGCATGGATATGTAAATGAAATAAATATCCAATTAAAAAAGAAATGTTTCTGAAATACTTCCACCATACTCCTGCTTTCTTAGATATACAGAACACATTGAGTCCAACTTCTTGACTTTGGGTCATTATGAATATCCATTTGGGCACATATGTTCAGAGGTCACTAAGTCATATGCTATTCTCCAGATGGTTCTTTGTTTCATTGTGATGAGTTTGTAAGCATTTTGAAAACATTTGAATGTCTAAAGTTACCTCATGAAATACATGTATCCTGTTTTACAGAAAATACACTCAAGACAGTTTACATTGGCAACTTACGATGTGTTGTTTGAACTCATGAGAAGCTGGCTCTGGAAGCAGAGCCCCTCCTCCATTTCAGACCCAAGCACGTTTGTCTCAAAGTGTTTCCAAAAACTGTTTTGTTAGCTGGGCTGGTCCCCCAACTCTGCGACAGGTGCAGGAAAACATCAAAACAGACAAAGTAAAATTATTGTGTCCTTGAGAACAGAATCTAGGCAGTACCTCATATTGAACAGATGTTACTATTGTTTATCCCATGATATAAAGGTTCCTGTAGTATGAAGAGAAGCAGAAGGTCATCTATGGAGTTAAAGCTCAGTTGCGAATCCAGCTGACTATTTCAGTGTTTCTAGTCAGTTCCTACTGTGTGTTGCAAATGTTTCTTTTTCTTTCTTTCTTTCTTTCTTTCTTTCTTTCTTTCTTTCTTTCTTTCTTTCTTTCTTTCTTTCTCTTTCTTTCTTTCTTTCTTTCTTCCTTCCTTCCTTCCTTCCTTCCTTCCTTCCTTTCTTTCTTTCTTTCTTTCTTTCTTTCTTTCTTTCTTTCTTTCTTTCTTTCTTTCTTTTCTTCCTTCCTTCCTTCCTTCCTTCCTTCCTTCCTTCCTTTCTTTCTTTCTTTCTTTCTTTCTTTCTTTCTTTCTTTCTTTCTTTCTTTCTTTCTTCCTTCCTTCCTTCCTTCCTTTCTTTCTTTCTTTTATTTATTTATTTTTTGATGATGCTATTTGTTACCATGTGTTCTTTTACCTGGAAGCCTCCTCAAGGTTAACACTTTGCTCTGACTGAAACTCTATTGGGAACTCCAGCTGACTGCTTCCATAAGGTTTCTCCAGTTAATCACTGGTGGGTATTTATGAGCTCCTGATTTGATGATGTTACCTTTCTGCTAGTATCTGTTCTTGATTTGGAAGCTTCACACAGAAAGCTCTGCTCTCCCTGAGACTTACTCTATTGAGAACTCCAGCTGGGTGCCTTAAAGACTTTCCCAAAGGAGTACCAGTGAAGGGGGTAGGGAGGAGAGAGAGAGAGACAGAGAGACAGAGACAGAGAGACAGAGAGAGAGAAAGGAGAGAGAGAGAGAGGGAGAGAGAGAGGGAGAGAGGGAGAGAGGGAGAGAGGGAGAGAGGGAGAGAGAGAGAGAGAGAGAGAGAGAGAGAGAGAGAGAGAGAGAGAGAGAGACTATAATATTTGTTTTTTTACTCAAAGATATTTTTCTGGACCAAACAAAAATTATTCTCATATTCAGTAGGAATAACTATTTACAAAATGAGAGGATATATGTGAAAACAATAAGATCATGGATAAAGGAAGTTCCGACAATAGAAAATCTTCATCCTAGAATCCTCATTGTTGATCAGAGGATCCAACTGAGTAATGGTTCCTTGAGTTTCTACATCAGCATCCACTAGATAGTATAGTACAGCTACTGTGGCTTATTCTTCATACAAAACATTTAGGCAAGTGAAAACATCTGTCCATCAATTTATAGCTATTATATTTCTATATTTAAAACTCTTACTCCTAAGGTCGTGGGTTTCTTTAAATTATTTCTTCTAGTTTTTGATATTATAATACTAACTAGATCATTTCCCCATTTTCTTTCCTCCAAACCCTCCCACACATACCTCCTTGGACTTTTTCAAATTCATGGCCTCTCTTTTCATTAAGTATTATTATATACATATATTTATGTATATATGTATTCCTTTTATGTTATATATACATATGTACACATAATACATATTATACATATATATTTATATATACATATATTATATAGACTGGCATATATTACACAGACTGATATATATGTCTGTATAATGTTACTTATATGTATATGCTTCATGGCTGAATGCCTGGTGTTAGATAGCAGGAGACTCTCGCTCTCATGATTCCTTCATTGCCTGTAGTTCTTTTTGTCCAATGTTCCCTCAGCCTTAGGTGCAGAAGTTGTGTGGTAGATGTATCAGTTGGGACTGGGTTCTACAAGCCTACATTTTTAATTGGTTGTGTTGGGAGTTTTGTTAGATGGTCTTTGGCTCTTGGAAAGAGATGGATTTTTTTCAGTTAAATTATATATGTATATTAATAATCAAGGTATGTGTATTATAGGTTGTGGGGCAGTGAACCGACCAGAAAACTTGATAAGTTAAGAGTCAGTTTGGAAACTCGGTACCCTCAGACCTGAGGATGGTAGGCATTTATTTCACCTACTTCCAACCAAGTTCCTGTCATGTGACCATAGCAACCCATGGAGAGGACCATGACAATCAGTCATATAGGGCCACATCCCAAAGCCTCTCCACATGCAGATGAGACATCCCTAACATCTCAGACCAAGCCAATAAAAAGCATCTGCTTTTAGACCCCCAACCCAAAATGTATATGAGACCTTGTCCACAAGGAATAAAGCATCAAAGATTGTCTGAGAGCAACTGTCATATAAGAGCTGTAATACTTTTGGGGGAAGAGTGTTCTCTCCTGAATCTTTCATGGCTGAGAGGTGCTTGAGCCTACCATGGTCACTTCCCGACCTTGGCTCCTTGCTCCCAGCAACCTGCCAAATATCCGAGCCCCCCTTACTGGCTCTTAGCCTTCATCGGACTCCCCCTACCTTTGGAAAGTGCAATTCTTTGGGCAGTCTGGCCAGCCAGAACTCCATAGATTTCCACAGATAGCATCCCATACACAGAATTGCACTAGGTATTTTGGGTACATAGTTAATAGTGTGATTCCTTATGAAGTTGTCTGACACCCTTACTGTTATTTTACCGTCCCTTATTAGAGTCATCCAATTATCCATTTTTCTCTTTAGATCACTTATACTCTGCTATTTCCCTCTATTTATCCCCCACCCTCTCAGCCCTGCAATGGTCCCTTTTACTTTCTTGGTTTCTGCAGTCACTCTCGGTCGGAACTCGGAGCCTCAGATGAGAAAGAACATGTGAAGTTTGTCTTTCTGCATCTGGGTGTGTCATTCAATATGATCTTTTCTAGTTCAATCCATTTATAAGGCTAGACTCTGGAGAAGAATGTGAAGGGTCTGACTAGATGGAGAGGTTGCAGATGGCATCTTGACTTATTTTGCATGTAATTAAAAGAAAGCTTACAGATGCAATTGGCCTATCCCAGAACCTTGTGACAGCTTTTTGCTACTTGATGGAAATTTCTACACACTGCTAAGCTGGCAGATCTGCTTTAGACTTTGAGATTGTAAAACGTAGGATCACTCACATGTAACACTAATCCCCCCCCTCTCTCTCTCTGTGTGTGTGTGTGTGTGTGTGTGTGTGTGTGTGTGTGTGTGTGTCACTCTGTCTCTGTCTCTCTCTATCTGTGTGTGTGTGTATTTCTCTGCAAATGATTTATTTGGTCTGCACAACATACTTCTAGTTAATAAACTTAAATCAGATATAAATGTAACCCTAGTACTTGGAAGATGAGAAACTCAAGGTTATCTGTGCTATATATCAATATCCTACCAAAGAAAAAGATGGAATAAAGGAAGGAAAGGTGGGAGGGGAATAAAGAAGGGGGAAGACTAACCAAAGGGCAAAAACCTGAGCAAGAGGCAAGTAAATGTCAGGCTAATGAGTTCATTAATCACATCCAGTGATTCAGACAACCACAGTGAAATGACAAGTCCACAGAAGAATCTGTCACCTATTGATCATTTTGTCACAAGGAGGAACTATATGTACCAGGAATAGACATAGGCAGGAACAAAAATCAAACTTACCTCTGTAAGCAATATACTTTGATCAGAAGAATAAAAAATAATGGAATGTATCTTAGTTTTATTTTTGTGAAGAGACATCACAACCAAGGCAACTCTTATAAAGAAAAACATTTCATTGGGACTGAAATGTTCATAACGGACTAAACAATTTCAGAGGTTTAGTCCGTTATCATCATGGAGGGAAGCAAGGCAGTAGCAAGCAGGCATTGAGCTGGAGGAGCCGAGAGTTCTACATCTTGATCCACAGGCAGAAAAAGGAGACTGTGCCCCACACTGGGTGGAGCTTGAGCATAGGAGACCTCAAAGTCCATGCCCACACAGTGACACACTTCTTCCATCAAAACCATACCTATTTCAACAAGGCCATACCTCCTAATAGTACTGCTGCTATGGGCTTAGCATTCAGACATGAGTGACTATGGGGGACAAACCTATTCAAACCACCACAGAATGTATTGAAACATTTTACTTCAATAAATTTATGACAGAGTCAGATGTAAGATACATCATAATTTTATGCACCATCAAGATTTAAAAGCACCATGAGGCTAGATAATGTGGCACATTTCTATATTCCCAGTATTTGGCCATTGAAGGCAGGAGGATTCTGAGTTAAAAGCCAGAGTGGCTACATAGCAAGATCCAGACCTGCCTTGTCTACACAATGATGCCTTATATACAAAGTAACAAAGGTAAATAAATAGAACCTTTTAACTAAGCAGCCTAAACTAGTATCTTTTAAAGACTTAAAACCTCTTTCCTTATTGAATGATATGGTTTTGACTTAAGTTGATACAGTTGCTCTTTTTACTTATACACCATCCTGATGCTTGTATTAAAATGTTCAAGCTTGAGTCTTCTGAATGAATTGCACTTGAATGGAGAGACAGCTGTGTCTTTCCACGCAGAATCAGCCTCTACACCACGAAAAGAGTTAAGTTCCTTTGTTGTCTTGCAAATTGCTGATTCTCCCCATTATTCAGCTTGCATTTTCCAGATTTTTACCTGAAGGAGGCACTAAGATCTTCAGTTCAAGAGCTCAAGCTGGCATGTGAGCAGGCAATGTCCACTGGGCAGCTGGCAACACTTAATGTGCATAATGTACATTATGTGCAGTAATGAGGTAAATAGTAGAAGAAAAGGCTCCTAGAATTGATGGAGTCAGAATTTAGATTATGTATATTCCCACTCTCTTGTTATTCAAAAACAAGCAAACAAACAAATAAAAACATCTCATTGCAGGTCTAGAGGTCATTTTTTTATCTTTGAAAAAAAATAGTGAGTTTCATTGGACGTGCTCTCATAAGGTCTCAGAGTTGGTTTCTTTGAGAGCAGGTTTGAGAACTATTTTCTCTCAGGAGAAACGACAGACACACAGGCTTAAAAACTTAGAAGAAACTTCATCTCTAAAGTAATGAGTGAAACTACCACTACACTGTGATATGAGTTAATCTAGTTTTACTGTGGCAGCATGTATTGTATTTTGTGGGAGTTCAGTTATATACTTCCCATTTAGAAATGGTGATAAAAGGACAAACTGATGTTTTTTTTTTTTTAATTAGCCAGCATGTTTCACTAGGTATTTGCTGAGACTACAGAGTTATAGATTCACTGTAAAGCTCTGGCAATAACAGAAGATCCCAATGGAAAGGTTTTGAATGCTGAAATTTTTTCCATTTATTATTTATTCAAAAATTTATTCCATAAATATTTATGTCCCATTACTCTGTAAGTATGCATCTGACACCTGAGCTAAGAATAAGCAGTTTCAAGTATCAAGAGCCAGACACTCAATAAATCTCAATTTTAGTTCTGACCTGTAATTAAACTTTAAAAACACAAAGTCTTTTCTTGGGGACATACATGCTGGTTTTGGACAGGGGCTGGGGTAAGGAACAAATGGCAACTATGGCATCAATAAAAGAGGACACAGAAAACAGAGGCACCAAATGGAATCCCAGAATAATGTCCTTTCCCATCTATAAATGGATTCTATGTCCATGGGCTGTTAAATGGAATAGCTGACTTAAAAGATGTGAGACACTTTAGATGGTGACCTCAGGAAAGATTTCCCCAAGGCACACATGGATGGTTAGTCTTCACCTAGGGATAGAACATGGTGAAAGGTCAATAACAGAAGCTGTTGTGTCTCTGAAGTGCTACAGAGCCCAGTATATTAGAGCCAGCAGCATCTTTGCTTCAGGTGCCAAGTAGAGTTTATTAGCTGTGATTTTAGGAGACAGTGAAAGAAGCTAAAATACTTCTGTGTAGCTGTAGAAAAGAATAGCATGGAGGCCACGAATCATTATCGGCTGCTGGGGTGTTGACAATGGAGTCTTCTAAAAACTGTTGCTGTTTGTACAAATATTAACATGGAAACCATTTGTTTCTTTGAAATAGAAACTACTTTTCCTTTTTTATTTTATCAAAAAGCTTTGCCTATACGTGTCACAAATTACTGATCAAAATATTGTGTATTTGTGGGGGATGTGTGAGTGAATCGAGTAGAGGAAAAGGTGGGATGGAGAACTAAATACCATGATCTCCTGTGCCTGTGCAAGGAATCTTGATCCAGCCATACCATCTGAGCCCCCATCTGAAATGGCTCCCAGCAAACCAGTGAGACCAAACAAAGACATCTTCTCTGGAGTCTGAATTCCCAGGTATCTTTGTGAGCTCTGTCTTTCCCTGGCCTTTTCCCCTCCTAATCCTGGTTATTATTCCACTCAACTAGGTCCATGCCTTCCAAAATACCTTCAGGACCTTTATAAAAGATACTGTCTAAGATGTTTTCTTGGCATATTTTTGCCCTCTATAAATAGGCAGAATTCCATAGCAAATAAATCTAGAGTGTTACATTATATGCGAAGGAGGTAGATTTACAATGAAATATGCTGACCTGGATTCTGCCAAAAGTTTTCCAGCTTTTCCAAATTCATCTAATTCAGATTAATTCTTTTCCTGTCCAAAACTTCCACATAAAGCAAAATATCCATATGCATAATGAAGATCTTTTCATGGAATGAAAAATGATCTAATTCTTCCAAATAATTAATTATTGGAGAAGTGTAAGATGCTCCTAAGATACTGGGAGCAAATAGAGACAAGTGTACCACCATGAATGGAGATCTGGGCACAGACAATAAGGAGGGCATTGCCAAAACTTCCCTCAAATTTCCTACTGACTATGCCACTGCAAAACTGTCCTTTTGGCAGATGTCTCTCCTCCCTGCCTCATCTCTACAACATATGTCTGTGTCTATACAGAGGGCACAGAGGGAAAGCACAGCAGCACTATAACTGGCTGCCAAGCAGATAAAATGCTCACAAGAATGGATGAGTCTGGGTTGTTACAGTTGGCCAGACCTTTCAGCATTGTGCTGACACTGCTTATATCTAAATCAGCACTGTCCAAAACAAACCCAATGCAAGCCATGTAGATAACTTTCAGTGTCTTAGTAACCATGTTCTAAAGAGGCCAAAGAAATTTTCATAATGTGGCTCATTCAGCCCTACAGTCTAACATATCATCTACTCAATATGTAATTAAGAGTAATAATTTATTATAATATTTTGAATGTTTTCTATAGTAAGTGCTTGGAATCAGCCCTTTTGACTCTCTCACAGCACATTTTGGTTGGACCTAGCCATATTTCACATGCTCAAAGCTATTGGCTTCATTCAGTATTAGACCTTGCCTCCTGTAACAAAGTACACTGAAGTCCAGAACCTCAGCTAATTCATTGGATACATAAGGTTACTAAATATTTTATCTGTTTGAAAGGGAGAGCTAGATATCTCAAATTTGAAGTGTGCTATGCCAATCTGCTGTAGGATTTTTTTTATTCTTGTAGTACGTTTTCCTCCCATTTATAAAAATCAAAATTAATGCACAGGACTGTCCTGAATCATTTTTATTGTCAACTTGACACAACCAAGAGTCACCTGGGAAGAGGGATTCAACTGAAGGATAGCCCAGATCAGACTGGCCCGTGGCCATATCTATAGGGAAATTCTTGATTGCTGATTAATATAGGAGGTTCCAGACCTATATGTTTGGTCCTACCCTTGGGCAAGTAGTCTCAGGATGTATGAGAAAGCTGGCTGAGTGCCAGTCAGAGAGAGCACACCATCACTGTCCCTCCAAGGTTTCTGACCCAGTTCCTGCTCCCAGGAACCTGTCTTGTTTAATCTGTCCCCCAAAGATGGACCTATAAAAGTAATCTGATTTTCCTCTCCCTCCCAAGTGGGATTGGATTGAGGCATCCTCACTTGGGTGCTTTGGCTTGTTAGTCTCCTGGAATTCTGTGGATTGTATCCTGGGTATTCTGTACATTTTTGGCTAATATCCACTTATCAGTGAGTACATACCATGCATGTCCTTTTGGGTCTGAGTTATCTTACTCAGGAAGATATTTTCTAGTACCATCCATTTGCCTGCAAAACTCATGGTGTCCTCATCTTTAATAGCTGCATAGTACTCCATTGTGTAAATGTACCACATTGTCTGTATCCATTCCTCTGTTGAGGGACATCTGGGTTCTTTCCAGCTTCTGGCTATTATAAATAAGGCTGCTATGAACATAGTGGAGCACGTGTCCTTCTTACCGGTTAGAACATCTTCTGGATATATGCTGAGGAGTGGTATTGCTGGGTCCTCAGGTAGTACTATGTCCAATTTTCTGAGGAACCGCCAGACTGATTTCTAAAGTGGTTGTGTCAGCTTGGAATCCCACCAACAATGGAGGAGTGTTCCTCTTTCTCCATATCCTCGCCAGAATGTGCTGTCACCTGAGGTTTTGATCCTAGCCATTCTGACTGGTGTGAGGTAGAATCTCAGGGTTGTTTTGATTTGCATTTCCCTGATGACTAAGGACTTTGAACATTTCTTTAGGTGCTTCTCAGCCATTCTAGAAGAAAGCAATCACACAGGAGGGGAGAGTGGGGGAGACACCTGGGTGGGAAATGGTACAGGGAGGGGAAGAAAGGAACATGATCAGGTATTGGGGGGAGGAACAGAACTGAAGCCCTGAAGGACAGCAGAAAGAATGGAAACAGGCCACCTCAAGAGATAGGAGGATGGGGAGAGCCTGCAGAATGCACCAGAGACCTGAGAGGTGAGAGACTCTCAGGACTCAAAGGGAGGAATCTTAGATGAAATGCCCAACAGTAGGGAAAGGAAACTTATAGAGCCCACCTCCAAAAGGAAGACAGGACATCAAGTGAGGGATAGGGTTGTCATCCCACAATCACATCTCTGACTCACAACAATTCTTGTCTGAAAGAATTACAGGGATGGAAATGGAAAAGAACCTGAAGAAAAGAAGGCCCAGTGACAAGCCCAAAGTGGGATCCAGCTCAAGGTGAGGCCCCAAGGCCTGACACTATTACTGGGGTGTGCTTACAAACAGGAACCTAGTAATTGAGGAAAATACTTAATAAAAAAAATCACTTTGTCACTTTATATGCCCCAATACAGGGGAATGACAGGGCCAAGAAGTGGGAGTGGGTAAGTAGAGGAGCAGGGCTGGGGGAGGGTATATGGGACTTTCAGGATAGCATTTGAATTATAAATGAAGAAAATACCTAATAAAAATTAAAAAAAAAAAAAACAGGAACCTAGCATGGCTGTCCCCTGAAAGACCCAACAAGCAGCTGAAAGAGTCAGATGCAGATATTTATACCCATTAACCATTAGTTAATGAACAGAAGCTACTGACTCCTGTTATTGAATTAGGGGAAAGCTGGAAGAATCTGAGGAGGAGGGAGACCCCATAGGAAGACCAGCAGTCTCACCTGATTTGGACCCCCAAGTTCTCTCAAACACTGAGCCACCAACCAGGCAGCGCACACTAGCTGATATGAGGCCCTCAACACATATACAGAAGAGGACTTCTAGGTCTGGACTCATAGAAGATGCACCTAACCCTTGAGGAACTTAGGGCCTCAGGGAGTAAGGAATTCTGGTGGGGTGGGGGGTGCGGGCATCGTCTTAGTGGAGGTGTGAGATGTGGAACAGTGGTAAGGTGGGCCAGTAGAGGGACAGTCTGGAATGAAAAAAAAAAAAGAAAAGATTGAAGAAAGAAAGAGAGAGAGAGAGAGAGAGAGAAGAAAGAAAGAAAGAAAGAAAGAAAGAAAGAAAGAAAGAAAGAAAGAAAGAAAGAAAGGAAGGAAGGAAGGAAGGAAGGAAGGAAGGAAGGAAGGAAGAAAGAAAGAAAGAAAGAAAGAAAGAAAGAAAGAAAGAAAGAAAGAAAGAAAGAAAGAAAGAAAGAAAGAAAAGAAAAGAAAAGAAAAGAAAAGAAAAGAAAAGAAAAGAAAAGAAAAGAAAAGAAAAGAAAAGAAAAGAAAAGAAAGGTAAGCCGTAAAAGCGTTTCCTTCACCAAGTTGCTTTGGACAGTATTTTATCACAGCAACAGGATGTAAACTAGAACATCTATATCTTTTCAACCTACCTAGGTTCTTTCATAAGACTGAAAATGCACACCTATTTCTCAAACATCAGATTGTACAGTGACATATCTTATTGATGGAAAGAGAATTTGTAAACCTTGAATTTATTAAATCTATGTATCATTTTTAGAAATATATCAAAATGGACAGACATATCATACTTAATAAAATAATTCACACAGTTGTCTGTCAGTGGAATCAGGGCCTTTCATTGAAATGCTTTATATTTCTAACACTACCATCTTACTAATTTTCTGACAAAATGACACGTTGACAAATGAATAGCAAATGTCAGTCACAACTCACATGCCATTTCTCACTTTTGGATTTCAGTAATCTTCCTGAACTGCCTATATCTGGGGGGAATGCAAGGCACATAGAACTAAAATGGGCAGGGAAGCATCTTGATCCAATAGCCACCTGAAGGTCTGCTGTGCAGTTCTGGAGAGACTGTTTACCACCCAAGGGTGAGTGTCTGGTTGAGGGAGCAAAGAAGCTTTGAAACACAGGTCTGTGGTCTACCCTAAGCTATGCCCTTGATCATGTTCTTTAACTTACATGGGCACAACTTAGGAGCTAGAAGTTGCTCTAGCTGTCTCCCTTTTAGTGGCCTGTTTAGGAGACATAAAGGAAAAATTATAAAGATGTGAAAGACCAAGGGCCTCTCCTCCCAATGATGGCTGACTAGCCCATCTTCTACTACATATGCAGCTAGAGACACGAGCTCTGGGGGTACTGGTTACAGGGCAGAAGGAGGGTATAGGAGACTTTCGGGATAGTGTTTGAAATGTAAATGAAGAAAATATCTAATAATAAAAAATGGGGAAAAAAGATGTGAAAGAAATCTAGGTCACTTATAAAAATAGAAGAGGAAATGTTTTTCACTATAAATATTTTAAGATTAAAATAAGAAATTGGTTCATTAATAAGGGCAGTTGTATCAAAATAAAAGAACATAAGTGTTAAGAGGAATTATTCCTCCAGTAAAGCAGAAATTCTCTTTACAGAATCTTAGCATCCCTATGCCACCGGACTAACATGGACATTGGCAGTTGTCAAGTGGTAAGCATTCCTTCATCAGAATGTCAACTTTTAGACCCTTATCTGTGGAATTCACTGAAAATCCAAGTGTGGTACCTAGTAAAGGCTCGGGAAGCATTCATTAATCCACTAGGCTTCTACTTCTTTCTGAAGCAGCTTATTCTATTCATGGACATCTAGTGCTTAAATTACTAATACTTATTTTTAGACTATGTGTGGGGTGTGGGGTGTGTATTTATATGTGTGTAGAGAGAATCCACCTGTCTCGTTTTTCCACAACAATGTTGGAGTCACAGATATAAGATGCCAGGTCTAGACTTTATATGGGTTCTGTAGATCCAAACTTACACTTATACAGCAGGCACTTCACTCCCAGCCATATCTCCAGCAGTCAGATTGCAAATATTTTAAACCACAGTAATTGTGGTTATTTTTAAAGGATCTTTATCTTCTGGAAAGACATATTTGATTTGTAGATGTACACTACTGAGGCCCAGTAGTGGGGACATTGGGGTTCATGATACTCTTCTTTCTACTCTTATCTGGGTTTGAACTTGTTCATAATGAAAAAAAATACACTCAAAAAAATTAAAAAGTAGGAGCTGGAGAGATGGCTCAGCAGTTAAGAGCACTGACTTCTCTTCCAGAGGTCCTGAGTTCAATTCCCAGCAACAACATGGTGGCTCACAAACATCTATAATGGGACCTGATGCCCACTTCTGGTGTGTCTAAAGACGGCTACAGTGTACTTACATATAATAAATACATAAATCTTCTTTTAAAAATTAAAAAGTGGGCTGGTGAGATGGCTCAGTGGGTAAGAGCACCCGACTGCTCTTCCAAAGGTCCAGAGTTCAAATCCCAGCAACCACATGGTGGCTCACAACCATCCGTAACGAGATCTGGCGCCCTCTTCTGGAGTGTCTGAAGACAGCTACAGTGTACTTACATATAATAAATAAATAAATCTTAAAAAAAATTAAAAAGTAGAACTAGAATATGCTTTAGCATTCCTACTAGTAGGTACATACCCAGAGAAAATGATATCACTATAGCAAAGAGACACCTGTACTCCCATATTCATTGCAGTGCTATTCACAACAGCCAAGAAATAGAAGGTACTTTAATTCTGTCAACTTATGAATTCATGGAAAACATATTGTACATATACACCCATGGAGCATTATTGCACCACAGAATGAATGAAACTGTATCATGTGTAACACAGATACAACAAGGAATCGCTATGTTAAAGTAAATAATTCAGGCAAACAAAAAGGAGTACAACATGATTGCACTCATTTGTAGACTATAGCAAAGTTGAGGTAATAGTATTTAACAGAACTAGGAAAATTAGGAGAGCAGAAAGGCATGGAAAAAGTTAGTCCATGGATGCTAAGCAACAGAAATAAATAATAAGTTCTGGTGTCCTACTGCATATTCAAGTGACCATAGATAATAGTAATATAATATGCATCTCAAAAACAAGCTTAAAAACAGATTTTGAATACTGTCACCCCAAAGAAATGTGTTTGAAGAGATAAAGTATCCTTGTTCTGATTTGAACATTTATTCTATCCCCTTGTGTTATGAAAAGCTATTCAAGACTATTTTATTACAGAATTCTTCTGAGTTTTGACTCATTAAAAATTACTGTAAGACTAGGGGAGAGATAATAGCTGTAGTATTTTCTAAACTAATTTGAACTAAAAGCCTTTTAGAGTAGAATTTTGTGGGACACTCAAGAATGCTGATTGAGTTTGAGGGCAATTTTGCATCCGTACTGGTTAATTTAGAGCTCCTTTACCCTGATTAGTGCTCCGGCTGAACCTAGAGTCTTGTGTACATTAGACAAGCACTCTCCCACTGAACAGCATCAGCAGCCCTTAGTTTGGAGCTTCTGATCAACAAAAACTCTAGAAGATTTGTATAAAGGCTTCTCTTAAGCCTGTCTCCATCATCTCACTGATTCACATTCATTCTTATTCTCCATTTTGGTCCAATGTCTAAAGCTCTAAATTGAAATGATGACATTCATAGTGTGCCTCCCTTCATCTGAACATTCTAATCTGGGGAACTAGCTGCCTCTGAGGTAACTTTCAGAGGGGCCTTCCTATCATTAGACACCTCCAGCATTTGTTTTATGTGACAATAAATATCTGATCTTGTGCTGGAATTTCTAATCCTGGCCAGGCATTCCCTGAATGCACTTGTTACCCAAGAGCTATCTCCAGCTGTCCAGCTGATTCTCGTCCTGCCTGTTTCCCGAAACCCACAAGACTCTCATGCTCATTCTATCTCCTTTCTCTGTGTCCCCCAAAAGACACTTCTAGCAAAGCCTTTCTCACTTGGGCTCTCTGTAGTTATTTCACAGATGACAGTCACTGCCTCCCTCAATCATTATTTGCAGCCACAAACAGCTATCTGGTGGAATTTCTTGGTTCCACCTGTTTTCCTTCATTTTCTGAGTACCTTCCCAGTATCAAGTCAGAAACAGAACTAGAGAACCAGTATAAATACCTTATAGATTTTCTTGTCAAAATATTAAAGTAGAGGAGGCCTTAGTGGACCCTAATTACTTCCCTAGCAGTGAGTATTTCTTGGCTAAGTAATATTCTGGGGTTGTCTCCTAGGACACCAAGGGTCTGTCCTTGCAGGGAATTTTTATTCAGAAAAATTTACATTGTATATATTTACATAGTTAGGCTCAAGTTATGTACATTTAATTAAAAATAATAATAGGAAAGAATTCCAGATTTATTTTTATATATTTTATTGAAATTTTTACTTAGAAATTATTTAAATATATATACAATATGAAAACCTAATGTTCAAAAATTTGCTCTAAAATATACTGTCTGTCCCAATTGAACATATAAATATCAGGTGGTTAAAATATTGAATTCTTTCATTTTTCCCTCATGATTTATAGATATAACTTTCTTCCTCAAGGCAGAAAAAAATCAAAGAAATGAATGTATTAAATATGAGTTAATAAGCCATTAGGAAAATATGAGTTGAGACAACTGAGTCAAGAAATGAGACTTCAAGAAAATAAAATGAGATTTGAATGAATCCACAAATTGAAAGGCTTAAAGAAAGTGTGACAATAATATTTTGAGGTCTAATAATAAGAGATTACAGTTAGCTTTAAATGAACTGGCAGATACATTGTTTTAGAATTCAGGAGGGAATAAGTAAAATAATTATCATGCAGGAGTGCCAAAAATTAAAAGTAAGAAGAGAGGCAAATAATCATATATTTGTTCCCTAAGGAAACACACTAGGAAAATATACACACTCAGAAAGACTCTTAGTATGTTTAGTAACATGGGAAGGAAGCTCTTTATTTGCTCCATAGTAGTAACCATATGTAATATGGCTTTATAATCCTTTGTGGTACTGAGTGTTGAAACATAGGTCCTCGTGCATTCTAAGCAAGCACTCCACCACTGAACTGTGTCATTGGCCCTAACAACAATTTATAATATGATCTCAGGATGGTCATTTTCACCTGAGCTGCAATATATGAAGAAAGAGAGAGAAAGAGAGAGAGACAGAGACAGAGTCAGAGAGAGACAGATAGACAAAAAGATATTCATTATATCATTTTATAAATTCTTTTACCCTGAGAACTCTAATACAAATGACACCAAGGAATTCCTCCATATTTTCATTCATCACCCCAATTAATTATCAATAACACAGTAGCCCTATCATTTGTCTTCTTATTGGGATAATTCCTGGTAAATTGGGGGAGATGATAGAGGTTATTGCAAACATCAAATTCTTAAATAAAAAGCTCTATTCCTATTGACTACATTAGATTCCTACCAGAATTACCTCAACATTTGGTTCTTGACTGGGAGTTAGCAAACTTCTGTAAAAAGGTAGTGCATTGGGGGGGAAAATGGTGCAAAAGCTGTTAATATGATGATCCGCAGAGCTTCTATTGAGTGTTTCAATTCATAGCTATGATATGTGCCTCCATTTATTTAGGCATCCCTTGGTTTCTTACATCACCCCATTGTAATTTTCAGCCTGTAAATCTTGCTTGTGTTCTGTTAAATTTATATATTGATGCTTTTTTGGTGTGATAATACAGAGTTTTACATTTCTATTCTCTCATGGTCTTGGTAAGTATATAGAAATATAACTTATCTCTATGTGTTGAGTTTATATCCTATGATCTTGTACTCAGTTACTGGGGATTTGGGGGTTTCTTTAGGATTTTTGTTATTGCAGACAATCATGTCCTCAGGAAAAGAAAGAAAGAAAGAAAGAAAAGAAAGAAAGAAAGAAAGAAAGAAAGAAAGAAAGAAAGAAAGAAAGAAAGAAAGAGAAAAAGAAAGAGAAAAAGAAAAAGAAAAAGAAAAAGAAAAAGAAAAAGAAAAAGAAAAAGAAAAAGAAAAAGAAAAAGAAAAAGAAAAAGAAAAAGAAAAAGAAAAAGAAAAAAAGTCTACTTCTTTCCCTAATCTATGTGTCCTTTATTTCTTTACCCTTTCTTATTGCTGTTGTCAGAATCTCTGGGGTTACGATGAACAAGCGGCATTAATCTGGTTCCCAGGGTGAGTAAGGAAGCATTCAGTTTTTCTTCCATCATCTGTGATGCTATGTTTGTAGTTTTCATGTATGCCCTTTATCAATCTAAAAAGTCCCCTGTGGTTCCTTTTAACCATCCTTCAGAGTTTGTTTTTGTGATCACTTCTTTTAATGAGGTATGTACTCATACTTATTGTGGAAGATTGGGGAAAATACATAAGTATATATTGATACTCCCCATTTTTCAGGGAATGTAATGGTGAACAATTCTGGGTTTCCTTACATTGTGGAGGGATTGTGGTTGTAGCATGTGTAGGAAGAATAGTTGGAACTCAACAGCCAACTAAAGAAGAATTTAGAATCAGCAAGTTTGTCAATATGTTTAGGCCCCTTGGCAGGTGAGTTAA